>NC_090450.1:234235044-234897096 GCF_031143425.1 Pleurodeles waltl
ACCCCAATCTCTAGCTCCCGAGGCGGTTGCTCTGACCGCTGCGCTACATCCTCTCCCTGAGTACTGAGACGGCGTAAACCTGAACCCATTTCGGGCCTCTTCAATCAATATAAAGCCACTCCCTGCCCCTTCAGCTCATTCTAGCAGCTTTCTACTTTCTCCCTTTATGACGCATTTTTGTATTTCCCTTCCTCCGTCTTTCCGATATGTGTCTTTTGTTCGCAGCAAATGCTTGAGGCAGAAGAATAAGCCCTGGGCCTCAAATATAAGTGCTGGTGCTCAGCACCGGAAACAACAAGCACAAATTAAGCACTGGAACAGCCATTGTTTTTTTGGAGGTTTAAAAATTCCAATAGATTGATAATATGCATAGTTCCAAGTGTGTTAATACTTTTTTCATTACTTTGCTCCTTTTTTTCCTAATATTGCTTTAAAACTAATTGCCTGCTACACATTACTCCTCTTCATCTTTTTGTTTCATCACCTATACCTGCATACGTTTGGCAAAATGAGGTTGTGTCGGAGATTAACATTACCAAATTAAACAGAAGTTACTTCATACTTACCTTTTATCCGTGTTAGTTAACCTTGCCTAGAGAAAAATAGCTAAAGATGTAGGCATATCCAGAGAAATCGGTTGTCAATGTGAAAAATCTAGCCAGGTCCATGATCTTTTATGCCTTTTCAAGGAGCTCTTGTTTCTAGGTTCCATCAACGTAAGGTTGCCCTACTACCTACATCCTCCTATCAGTTTGAACAAATCAACCTCTTGGTTCTATTTAAAGACATGTTTTCCATTTTCTGTTGGATTTTAGGCTCATCACCACCTGTCTCAATGCATTTAAGTGCTAGATTTGGTTTATTCTTCCCTGAAAGGCCAAATACTCTACAAATCTCTTCAGAATCTCTTCTATAGAAACCTGTTTTTTAGGGCATTTCATAAAATGTGAGTCAAGGTCTTACAATGTTAGGGGTGCCCTTTATCTCCTCAGTCTGCAGTGGAGCCTCTTGTCCAGAAGGGTCTAGTGAGATCTAGGCGTGCAGCTCAGCATGTACCTGACGTTTGTCACTGGGAGAGCTTCTGCAGCTTCTGTGAAGTCCGTTGGGCAAACTCCAGCTCTCATTGACGAGCAGGGGGGTGGTGTCCACAGTGTCCGAGCATGGAGGATGCCCTGCAGGTCAGTGGCGGCAGGAGGAGGCATGTGTAAACACCATTGTTGATGTTGGTGTTTGTGTGGATTTGAAGGAGGCAATATCGGAAGTGGTGCTTTCTTTTTAAAGACCCCAATCCCATGTGGCCTCTTTCTCATGCTGTTCAATAGGAATTACATTTCATCTACTTTGTTGGGCGTATAAGATATTGCTGACAACACTATTGTGTGTTGCAACGCTTCTGGGTGCCTTTTCCCAGCATGCTCTATGCCCCTTGGTTAACATGTTGTGCAACTGTGAATTTTGCCACTTTTTGTGTCCATTATTTGGAATTTCTTGCTGTCTTCGTTGGATTACCATCTTGGATTCATTGGTGCCTCTACTCTGAACTTTGCACGTAGCAATGCTTTATTGTAGATTGGCTTCACACTTGAACTTCTTCCTCAGTGTTATTGCCATCTGCAAAGTTCTGGTTGGCAGCATCTTTTAGGCGGACACTGTTTAGGGCTTTGTTAAATATGCTTGGATGACAAAGTCGCAAGTGAAATAGGTCCACTAGTCTTTAAATAAAGGGCTGAGAGGTTCAAGAAACTGTTGTTGACCACTTGAAACACAATTGTGCGAGTATCTACCCTCTGCAGTTAACAGTCTCAGTGGGCCTCAGTACGAGGATGGTAAAGTAGCATCCCCAGTGGGTGGCAGAGACAGGTCTCTGCCATACTATGAGCTGATGGGGGTTACAGGATCGAAGTCCCTGGGTCGATAACCCAAGTTTTATGAATGAAGCTCTGCTCCTGGTAAAGCCAAGGCTGAATAGGGCCGAGCTCTGTGGCTACAGGGGGAAATGCTCACCACTGTCTCGCAAATACCTCCAAACTCCCCAACGCCTGCCCCCACCACACCACACCACCCGCCCCCTGACCTGCAGCTGTACCCTATTACTTTTACTATGTGCTGTGAGCAGGTGGTTAATGGGATTGGAAAAGGGTCCATTATAGGGTCTGGAATTTGATGCAACAGGTGGAAATGGACCTGATTATACCTGGTATGCATTTTATTCCACATTCCAGGATCAGTACATTTTATAGCTCGTTATTTGGTGCTGGAATCCCAGCAACAAAAACCATACAATTCATAATGAGGTCCAATATGAAAAGCATTTGTGCATCAATAGCCAGAGGTAGACCAACCGAAAACAGAAACGCCTTTAACTTGTTTTTTCAAATACCTGAACTCACTAATAGTTTTTATCTCCTTGGGGAGATCATAACACCATTACACGCCTCCACCTAAACAGACCTACCACCAATGTGCTTTGGAAAGAGTAGAACCCTTCAACAGGCCCCTGTCTTAGAAATAAAGGGTCCTCTCAGGCGTGTAAGCCCTGATTCTGAGCCTCCAGTGGGTGACGCCTTGTCAGAGTATTTCACACCTCAATGTCTGACCTTAATTCATAATTCTCTCTCTGGGATGGGAAACCAGTGCAGTAATTTCACTGTTAAATTACTTGGTTCCGTGTCTATGATCCACTGCTACCCTCATGGCATGGTTCTGAATTTTTTAAAGCCTCCCAAATATCTTTTTAAGATGGCCCAACAACCAGAGTGGTACAGTGGTCAAGTTTCAAGCTCATGTTTTCTCAGGTTTTGTTCGTTCTTGCTTCTTTCTCGAAGATAGGTCGTAACCTGGGTAGAATATGATTATAACATTCACATTTTTTGTTTGGTCTTTGGGATACTCTTTCATCAAAAACAAATCTCAGAATTCTAACTTCCCAGGATAACTTAAAAGGGGCATTTTCTACTGGCACTCTGATATTGTAAGGTCGGAATAGCATCCCTTCAGTATTGTTTATATTAAGAGCGAGACAGCTTTATTGCATCCAGTACTCTGTTATCTTGAAAGGGTAATTTAACGTCCATGTCTTGAGTAATATCTCCACACAAGGAAATAAGGAGCTGTGTGTCATTGGCACAGACATGAAATCTAATCCAGCACACTTTTAATAAATCATAAAGTGGTTTTAAGCTGAGTTTATACAACACCAGAGATAAGGAGAACCCCAAATGCCAACCTTACATTGTGTACCATCATCCCCTCACTTAAAACTCAGAAGGTTTCCTTTCCAAAAAAAAAAACTGATCCAGTACAGAGACTGCAATAGGACCTCTGCTACCTCACACAGTGGCTTAATAAGACGGCATGATCAACCATATCCTGAAACAGCAGCCAGGCTCAGTAGTGCTGACAAAGCCCTTTAACCTTTGAACCTTCATCTGCCATTTTAGACGTTTTTGCCGAAATATCTATAACAATGCAGTTTACTTAATCTGATCAGGTAGAAAGTATCCAGGGCCCAAGCATGCTTACGCCCTGAACCCTACCCTTTGAAAAAAATATGATTTTTTTCTGTTATTGGTTAAGATAGCAATCAACTACATTCATTTACAAGGGTAAGGCTCCCAAAACACAAAACAATGAAATGAACGCAAAAAACGAACGGCTAAAAAAAGAGTCAACATATTACACTTTTAAAAAAGTCAGCCGAATGTTACTGCTGTGTCCATTTCGTGGAAAGCCTCATTAAAACGTTATACTATTTGCATGAAAACAGGGACGACATGTAACGCCATCTAACATGTTGGAGGCAAGAGATTCATATGACACAACTTACAGGGGCGACGCTTGGTCCGTATGATTGGGGGGTGTTGATGTTAAAATGCAAGATTATACCACAAGCAGGGATCTCGAGGGTGGCTTGAGGCAGTGGAAAGAGAGAGAAATGCGGATTGGTGGGTGTACTAAGTGAGAGAGTGCGCATTATTTTGTGAAATAACCAACATTTTTTAAGTCTTACCAAACATAGAGTGGAAAAGAGTTGAAAAGAGTGTGTGTACTCCTTTGACTGTGTGTGTAAAAATGCCCTATTGAAATCCGACAGACACCTCACCATACCCAACTGAAAGCACCTGCACCCATATATCACAAAATACATTTACTAGGGGGGGTGTATACAACCCTTCTCCCTCAAACCCGCCCCCAGAACTACACCCCTGAATTTAGCGGGATTTTGAAAGGGCGATTAAAGTTTGTATTTATACGGGGAAATGGAATATGTAGATACGTAAGAGTATCAGACGGACTTTTTAAGTACCCTTCGCATTTATGTCAACAGACCTGATTCAGGCAGGAGACTCCCGGTTTTTGAGCCAAAAGGCTTTATTTTAGCTGTATCCCGACTAAAATTGTCTCTGGAGAGTCAATGGGGAAAATACATTCCTGTGTTTTGTTTCTCAAAATCTCAAGCTTTACTATTCTGAAATGTTGGCATGTATGCCCTTCCAAACCCAGATGTGTCCTGGTTAGGTTAACGCACTACATACATATTGTTTTTTCAGTATCACTGACTTGTAAAAGAACATTATTATGAAAATTCTACTGCTGTGGTTCTTAGTATTGGGGCTGAAAAAGAGAAATTTGCATCCTTTAGTTAGCAAACAAATTTATAGAGTATCTCTCCTTTCAATGGCCCAGGACAAGTCACTCTCAAAGGCTGGCCTGATGGAAAGACCAGCTAATGATGGAGAGTTTGACTCTTGATGCTTGAACTCCACAAAGCCTAGTAGTGAAAGGCAAACCTTCTATGTTGACAAACATGGATAGGTGCAAAGCTTCTCAAGACATTTCCCTTCCAATTTCACAAAATCAGGGATGTATTTTAAAATGCGAGCTGTGGTTCGTAAAGAGCAATAGGGCCTTATGAGCCTTTATGAGGTTGCCACCACAGATGCAATTAACGGCCTGATTTAGAGTATGGTGGTATTTACTCTATCCATCACAGTGGCGACTGACATTTCGTTCTGAATGGCCATGGACAGAAGACCGTCCATGCCGTGATCTCTGTGTGCTCACAGGAGCTGTCTTATGGTGACTCCTGTGATGACACTGAGAGTTTGGTGACGGACGCCATGTTTCAGGTAGCTGCTCAACAACATTTTCCCTTAAAGTGGTTCCAGTAGAAGGAATATTTTTTAAACTGTATTGCAGTTGTAGATGAATCAGGTAAAATGCCAGTTGAGCAGAAGAAGAGGATTCTTCCTCATTCTTTGGGTCCACGTAGGTTGAAGACGTACAGCCTCACCCCTAAGGCAGCTATTGTGGGTGGCAAGAACTTTTTGATGTCTTAGCTGTTGTACGTAAAATAGAAATATCTGGCAGGTGCGCAAATGTAACAGCGGTAATTACAGAAGGCAGGTCCAAATGGATCCTTGGCCTGCACACCTATGCCATCTTCCTAACATTGGAAATTATCTCTCAAATCATTTAAAAAATCTTTCCACAACTCTTTTGAACACAATGGCACTAATTTAAGGTTCCACACTTTCCCACTCTTTAGCTTGATAGCATATGTTAAACCCCCACCAACTCCTGTGGTTGAAAATCACCTTTGGGATCTTTTGCTGTTTTTTTTAACGCAAAGCCAATCACCAACTATAACACTGACTGGCTTCACACCATAAGTGACACCATAAGTGACAGATAGGAGTCAGGGGGGTAATAGGCCCGCCGCTTTTCCTCCCAAGACTAACACTCACGGTCTTTGTCCAAAAGTTCAACCTTATGGGAGGTATAAAATAATCTAATTTTTTTTAGAGTGTGTAATAATACTGACGTATCTCATGATGTAAAAAAATAAATTTTGCTGTTGGTCATGTAATAACCATGAACTTGATGTTTATTTGAATCATCATACAGCCAGCCAACACATGTTTGGAGGAATGACCCTTTTCTTCAGGGCTGTAAAATTAATTGAACAATGGTTTATTACATTCATAATCTTGAAGGTCATATTCATAATATAACAACTTAAAATCACAGTTCATGTCTCAGGTTTTCTCAAATGTTCCACTGGAAACAGGGCAATATAACATTTCCAAAGTCTGACACAAGTAGAAAGTAATTCAAAACACGAATAATGGTTATTTCCAATAATTTAACATTTGATTTCATATCAATAATACCTATCACATAAATCATGAACCACAAATGAAGATGGTGACACCTAATAATTATTCATATTTACACCTCCTTGATAATCACATATCATTCTCATAATTCCCATAAACATCATAGTGATTAAGTGTATCAACTGAATGTCTCAAAATATTCTGTTACACCAATCATGATGTCCTAAAGCTTGTCAAAGCCTGCTTATACCCTATTCCCGTTAAAAATCAATGTCTTATAACATTTTGCAAATTTAGACCAAAGTCACAGTCACATTTAAAATTTGCAGCAAGACAACTAATCTAATGCATTCCCAATGGGGACTATCAATGTCATCGTCATCATAATAATAGCTTTATTTCGATCTAAAACATACTGCTGCGGGCGCTTCACGGCTTTCTGGCGGCCTCCGCTAGGATCGGGGCCGCGTCGGCAAGCACCGGAGGGCCCCGCAAGAATATGCGAGCGCGGCGCTCGCCCTAGGCCCGCGCTCCTGTTCCTCTCGACCGAGCGCGACCCCCGCCGTTTCTTGGCAACTTTGGCTGGCTTGTGGGGTGTGTGGGATGCCCTGATGGCGCCGAAGTTAAACAGGACCCCTCGCTCCTTACGGGCACGGCAGAACCAAGATCCAGGAGGAACCAGAAAGGACAAAATCCTACGGTCCTCGGATTGAAGGAGCACAGCAATCCTCAAGTGAAAGGGGCCCTGCATAAAACAACCGACATGGAAAAAGACACCAGGTACTCTGTTCCAACAATGTTTACTAGCGTGACGCGGCTTAAGCAAAGGTCCACGGAAAAGGCAGTATGTGATTCGCAATCTAACGTGCCAGGAGTCAATGAGGAGCAGGTACCTGTTGCATCTACATTTCTTGAAGTACGTACTCCTATATGTAATGCAGGGGGTAGGGAGCCACCCAGTCGAGAGACTGATAGTACAAGTCCAGGAAAAAGCGGGGAGGTGGTGCCCCCCCCCCCCCAATGGGGTGTGAGAAATTATCTGAGCAGGAACCCAAAGATTCAAATCAGGGGCCTCAGGAATCTAATTCAGAGAAATGTGAAATACAACCTTGTACGTTAAGCTGCAAGTTAAACTCGCAGCAAGCTGAGGGTATGGCCAAGTCCCCAACGACATATGAGACTACCCCCCCAGCTCCAGTCCAGAGGGGGAAAGAGGCGAAACTAGTAAACATGGATCAGGGGTCATTAGATGCAGCAGAAAACTTTTTTTCTCTCTCCGATCAGTCTAGAGACTCAGACTTGGACGAAGAAATCCCTTTAACAGACTCAGATATTGAGAGTAGCTCTGCAGCAAGTATCTGGGTATCCAACTACTCAACATGTAGAAGAAAATCAGTCGAGCAAACTGATGTTAGGGGTAGGTCAGGGGCCAAGCTTAGGAGAGACCCGCTTAAGCCTCAAGAGGAGGATGGTGAAATGCAGTGGGACTATACGGCCACCCAACACGCCTTTTCGCAAAGTGATTCGGCCTGCAGTACTCTAGTGCCCCCTTGCATGGGTGGCCCTGCAGAGCCTCCCTCGTTGGATCTTATCTACAGGACAATGGTTCAGAATCATGAACAGGCACAGAGGGAGAGCAGGAAAATGAAAGCAGCAAACAGACGGTTACAACTATCCATTAAAAAAGTGGGCAAATCTTGCCAGGACATTGGTGCACGCATCGCCACCATGGAGACTCGAACAGAGGAGCTGGAAATCGAAGTTAAAGCAGCAACAGCACAGACGACGACACAAGGACAGCAGATCTCAGATATTCAATGGAAACTGGAAGATGCGGAAAACCGCCAGCGGCGGAATAACTTGAGGATTTTGGGTATAGCAGAGGATCTTGAGGGGCAGGATACTAGGGCCTACATAGCTTTACTTTTTAAGAAAGCATTCCCAGACCTGATTGGGTGGGATTGGGAAAAGGAGATTCAGAGAGCACACCGTTTTCCGTTAATGAGGAAAAAACAAGCCTTGACCTCTGCCGGTAGAGACCAGAGCTATCCATGGGCTATTATAGTGTATTTTGGTAATTTTTTATTGAGACAGGCTGTGTTTGAAAAAGCTCGCCCCAATTCAAAGGTGATGGTGGAAGGTGTATCATTCTTTAGTAGGCCAGACTTTGCACACGCCACTGTAGAGAGACGGTGGCGACTCAGGCAAATGATTGCTCAATTCCAAGAGTTGGGGGCGGAAGCCTACTTGTTAAGCCCTGCACGTCTAAAAGTTGTCTATAAAACAACTATAAGATTTTTTTCTCTCAGAAATTAAGGCAGGGGAATATGTACAGCAACTGAAAACTGGTCAAGTGCAGGGGGTACGGGAGAAGGGGGGGGAGGGCTTGCCGTAAATAGCCGTTTATATGTAAATGTATGTGATACTCACTCCACTCTTTACCCTCTTTACCCTCCCATTTAAAAAAAAAAAAAATTCCATGTATCTTTTTTTGCCCTTTTTTTCTTGTTGAATTGCTTATTGGTCAAAGGTTTCGATCGGGAGGGTGAAGAAGAGGGGCCACGGGTAAGGATTGGTAATAGATGTGTGAAGGTGTTTCTTTTTAACGTATGGGTGGGAGCGGGACTGGCTAATACCATCTTACAGGCTCAGGAGCCTGGCGATTCCATTTGTAGGGGTAAGGGTTGGGGGGTGGGTTAAAGGAGGGTGGGGGGGTCACAGGGACAAAAAGGATAATGGGACACACGCCGGGGGGAGTGGGGATGGCTCTCATCAGTGGAAAAAGGGACAGGGTGTGAAAGCAGCAAATTTGAATGGGGCGTACAGGGGAGCCAGAAGGACCAACATCCATGAAAATGGGACAGTTAAGTGAAATACGTATTGCCACAGTGAATGTTTGTGGGCTCAATAATAACAAAAAACGGCAGCTTGTAGGAGAGGTTTTCAAGTCATGGAATGTCGATATTATTTGTATGCAGGAAACACATATCCCAGTTATACAAAAGCAACTAATGGAGTTTTATGGCTGGAAGCTATCGATTTTTACACGACAACACACAACCACTAGAGGGGTCGCGATATTAACTCGGATCAGTACTTTGGTTATACATAAACAATTCACTAATAAACTCGGCAGGCTGGTTCTGTTGGAATGTTCGGTTAAGGGGCTAAGGTTCACTTTATGTTCTATTTATGGATCCAACACAGATGATACAGAGATACTGGATTGGCTTAATTTAGAACTTGCGACCTGGGCAACACCTATCATAATGTGTGGAGATTTCAATATACATTTAGATAATAAAGAACCCATTCAGGAACAAACACTCTACCTGGGTAGAAAGAATAAAGTTTTTAGGGCACTTCAATCATTGGCCATTAATCATGGCTTGATCGACGTCTGGCAGCTGTGTTGCCCGCAGGATTCAGGGTTCACCTTTTTCTCTGCCCCGCATATGAAATTAGTCAGGTTAGACTACTTTTTTGTGACAGCCTTTCTACAAAACCAAATAAGGATCAACAGACTTCCTAGAATCATATCAGACCACAACCCTTTGGTTTTTGCTTTAGAGATTGGGAGAAAGGGCCCGCAGGCTAGATCTTGGACATTTGATAGGGCACTATTAGCCGATCCAGGGTATATCCAAAAAATGAAGGAATGGATCCCGGAATTCTTTAAGATAAAACAGGACTCTGCCTCTTGCCAGACAGTTTGGGATACATTCAAAGCTGCTGTCAGAGGAGAAACCCTGAGCTATGGGTTAAGAAAGGAGAAAATACGCATGGATCAGTTAAAATAAGTTCAGTCAAAGCTGGTTAAAGCAGAGCAGCGACTAGGGGAAGTGATCCGCAGTGGAGTAGAGATCGCAGACATTCTGTGTGAGGTGAATATCATTAAGGCAGAAGCCACTAAGATTTTTATGGATAAGGCTGCTGCAAAATTTTTAGTATATCGCCAGAAATGCTATGAGTATAGCGGGAAAGTGGGCCAACAGCTGGCCTTAAGAATAAGACAAAAGCAGGTATTTGGGAGCATTAAAAGTTTAGTGAATGAAGAGGGGCGGATGGTACACAACGGTCCAGAGATTATGGAAGTTTTTAGACGATTCTATCAAAAATTATATACCCAGGAAGAACAGCCCCAAGAAGAGGAAGGGAACGATGCTACGGGCAATGAGATATCAGATCAGTTAAGAGAGGAAGATAAGACAGCTTTAGAAGCACCTATGACATTGGAAGAATTGGAGAGAGCAACTCGCGCCTTGGCAAGCGGGAAGGTGGCAGGGGGGGATTTAATCCCACTGGAATTCTACAAAGTTTTTTTTGTGGAGATATGTAAACAGTTGCTTAATTTATTTATTGAAGTACAAGCAGGGGCTCCTCAACCGGCCTCCTGGGGGGAGGCTAAGATAGTAGTCTTTTTGAAAAAGGACAAGGAACCCACGCAGCCTGGTTCATATCGCCCAATTTCTCTAATTAACAGTGATGCCAAAATTTAAGCTAAAATACTTGCCAGTCGCCTGAGTTTGGTAATCTCAGGTTTAGTATCTCCATGGCAGCATGGCTTCATCCCGGGGAAGAGCACTGCAGATCATATAAGACGAGTCATCTCGTTACTTGATGTTAGTGCAACAGCCAAGCTTCCCATGGCAGTAATCTTGCTAGAGGCGGAAAAAGCTTTCGATCGGGTTCACTGGCCCTTTTTATGGTCTGTCTTGCGTAAAAATAACATCGGTCCCGGGTTTGTTAAAGCAATTCAACAGTTTTACCACAAATCAACGGCCACGATACAAGTTGCCGGGCTAAAGTCGACCTCAATCAGTATCCAGAGAGGTACGCGACAAGGGTGCCCGTGTTCACCACTGCTTTTTGCGCTATATATTGACCCCTTGATCAGGAGAATGATCAGGAATGATCGGATCATTCCAGTCTCATTGAAAGGAGGGTGTACTAAGATTTTAGAATATGCAGATGATATTGCGGTGGTGACCACGGACCCCAGTTTGGGAAAAAAACTGGCTATTTGCTGAACAAAAGTAAATGTCAAATGTTGGTGAACGACTCAATAGATTTTAAGGATGAGCGGGCGCTGATACAGGTACAATATTTAGGTGTTAAACTCACAGTAAACCTTGACGAGGTTGTGAAAATAAACATGGGCCCGATTTTAACAAAGACTAGGAAAGATCTTGCTCGCATTAACAATCTACATTTGTCACTTATGGGATGTTGCAACGTGATAAAACTGGTCTTTCTACCCAAAATACTCTATCTCTTTAGAACAATCCCCCTAGAGATTGGGCAAGACTGGTCCAAACTAATAGAGGGATTGGTTAATAGTTTCATTTGGTCCTATACAAAGCTGCGCCGGGCTTTCCACTATATGACTCTTCCTAGAGAGAAAGGGGGATGGGCACTTCCCAACTTTAAACTTTATTATCTGGCAACAGTGCTTCAGTATGCACAGACACTTTATGTCACAGATAGATCTGGGCAAGATGCTCTCCCTTCGATATATACCCTGATTTTGGGCAAAGAAGCAGATGCAGTCTTTCTGCGGATTCTGGAACCCAGCTACTACAAAAAGGTTAAATTTAAGGTAATTTATGCTGCATTTAAGGCATGGACCCAGGTTAAGCGCAAGATAGGTATAGAACGAATTTGCTACTACACTCCCTTGTGGAATACTCCCCCGTTTCCGGCGATATTTAAAGACCATTATTGTTTGAGGTGGAGTAACCAGGGCATTCATAAAGTCGGGGACCTCTTTCATTCTGGCAGCCACTTCAAATCATTTGAGGAACTGAGTGTGGAATTTGCGCTGGAAAAAACAGACTTTTTTAAATTTTTACAGATTAGAGCTTTTCTACTAACTAGTATGACCCAAGGTTGGCATATAGACAAGATTAAATTAATGGAGTTTCACGACACCCCACTAGCTGCGGCATTAAAAACCTGTATCCGTTACTTCTAAATGCTATATTGGACGACCGGGTTTTACTTGTTAAAAAATGGGAAGGACAGGTTGGAGCTAAAGAGATAGAGGTTTGTGAATCTATGGAAATGGCACAGACTGTTTTATTGTCTGCGAGCCCGCAAGCTCAACATTTTATGATATTGTATAATTTATATTATACACCTGCTAAGATTGCGAGCTGGGGTAAAACGATGGGAATCATGTGTCCACGATGTGGTTGCCCGAATGCAGATCTCTGTCATATGTTTTTTCAATGCGCAAAGCTGGAAAGCCTGATTACCGGGATATCCGATATATTGAAGAAAATCTTGAAACAGACTATCTATCTGACACCTCAAATGGTTTTGCTGGGAGTTGATCATGCAGTCTGTAATAGTCGAGACAGATATTTCCTGTTCATAGCAATGTCGGTATTTCGCAGCTGCATAGCATCTCTGTGGCGTGATGTAGATCCCCCACGATTTAATCAATGGTTTTCACGACTTTTATCTATGTATCACTTGGAGAATAGCCTGTATGAACTAAAAGGAACAGCGGCTGGTAAAAGACTCACTAGAGTTTGGGCACCCTTTTCTGCATGGCTCTCGGGGCCTCGAGAATATGTTAATTAAATAAGTAATCTTATATGAGATCTTTAAAAGTAGAAACTATGACTATTGATTTAGAATAGAATGCATGGTTCCCCTGTATGACAACATTGATGTACTTATGACTTTTTCTTTATTTTTGTTTCTCTTCTTTTATGTTGCAAACATGTAACCCGCTCTGTGTTCTAAATTGGCAGTAGTCAGTCAAAAGTGCGCCAGCTGTAGGAAATGACGAGAATGCACCGTATAATGTTAAATATAATGCATTCCTGTTCCTTCCCTTTTACGCAGCAAGGTGGCTTGCTGCGTTGCGCTACATGAAAGATTGGTAAATATGCCCCTAGATTTATTTTAAAAAGGACTTTCTATACTTTTCTATAATTTAGATTTGTAAGCCTGACAGTGAGTAGAAGCAGAAGTGAGTCTCTAGGAGGACGGAAGGTGTAAAGGCTAACAGGTACTACACAGCAAATTTGCAGTGATGCTTTCTGAACGTACTACAGTGTTCTACTTTGCAAATTCGTGGGCATTTGCTGGAGGACTACGAAGTAAAACGTGTTTAGTTTGAGAAAGCTTCTAATTTTGTATACATTCACTGCTATTTTGTTAATTTGCCTTATTTTTTAGATTTAGATTTACTATTTTCATTTAAAGTTTGGTGTCACTGGCAATTAGGAAAATGAGGATTACCCTGTCTAAATCATTACAATCTTGTATTGCTACTAAAAATAAAGAATAGTACATATAATCCTATTCGCCCTTAATTCTGATATATTTTAAGAAGTACTTCTAAATGCAAATGCGCACAGAAATCGGTTTCTTGTACGAAATTGCCAAAATGGGTATTCACAGCTTTTGACAGGACGGTACTTCACCGTCCTAAGAACTGACAATATTGCATACTTTCACAAAAATCTAGCAACATCCGGGTGTCGAAATAATTTGCCTTTTCTTGCCAAATGATGAAATATCAACGAGGCCATGAAAAAGGGACAACGCGCTCGACTGTGTTGTTGTCCTGCACAGAAAATGTAGTGGCATGTTTGAAGCACATGCTTGAAGGTTCAGTGAGCACATCGATGTTAGATGGAACATCACACTGGAATATTCCAGGTGTAGTGTCCTACTGGACACTTGTCCATCTCTGCACGTAATGTTTCTACCAGCCACTCCCTGAGGGCTGGACTTTACCCCCCATGCCACACCTATCCAACACAAGCGTCAACAGTCAGGTGACCCTGCCAATAAAGGTACCCAGGTGCACATGCTCGAGGTCAGTTCTCTACTGTACATACTAGTGTCTGTGTCCTTCTTCATCTGGTATGTGGGTGTAGGGCCTAGAACACTACATTGGCGATGAGCGGGTCTGAGTCCGAGTGTTCACTGGCTGCAGCTTTGTCGTTCCCGTGTGGACATGTAGCCCGAGACAGCCTGTACCTGTTGCCTATAAAGAATGCCCCTGCAGTCGCCCACCGCTCTGACTGGCCCTGCGATGAGAGAGAAGTGAAAGTATCCGTTGTCCGTGATGAAAGCTTTAACGGACGGCATTTGTCCGTAATTTGAGCCTTTCACCTAAAGGGCAACGGAGGCAGGGCGAAATTACGGGCAGTGGAGTTTCCCCAGCTGGGCTGGAAGGCAGGGGGTCTCCTGTGCTCTGAGGGAGGGAGGGCAGACAGATAAGAAATGCCTTCTTGCCAGGGGGTCTCCTTCCCTAAAGACATGCAAATGTGGGCAACTGGTAACTCTGCAAATACAAAGGGGCTTGAAAACCTGCATTGACTTTACTAAAAGTAGTCACTTAAAGTTTTCTGGTGGCAAAGATATTTCTTTCACAGAGATATTGTAATGGTGTTCCAAGGTGAGCTGTGTAGTGTGTGGTTTAATGGAGTGTTATACATTTTTTCATCACTAGGTATAAACTGTATATTATTCAAATCTGTATTTGAGAAGCACTTTTTTTTTATTTAACAGAAATGTATTTGCGCATTTTGTAGCAGCCTTTATTATGATGTAATTATATTTTTCACAATTCTTTCAGGTACCTCGGTACCTCATAGTACTAACAAACATTGGCAAAGCCAATAGGTCTCATCTACGAAAGAGTTATTGGCTTTGCTAATGTGTTTTAGCCATTAGCCATGTTATACACCAGAGTAGCTGCTGTTCAGCATGGCTTAAAGTTAGTGGCATAGTGGTGTGGAGTGGAGTAGACTAGCATAGGAGCAGTGGCGTAGAGCCCAGTGGTGCAAAGTACAGTGCAGTGGGGTACAGTGCAGTTGTTTAGAGTGCGTTAGTGTAGAGTGCAGTGGTTTAGAGTGCAGTGGCATGGAGTGGCATGAGACAGAGTAGAGTGGCATAGAGTGCAGTGGAGTAGAGTGGCATACAATAGAGTAGCAGAGAGAGCAGTAGTGTAGAGTGGTGCAGTGGCATAGATTGCAGAGTAGACTCACATTGCAGGGAGTGCAGTGGTGTAGTGTAGAGTGGTGCAGTGTAGGGCAAAGTGCTGTAGAGTTGAGTGATGCAGAGTAGAGTGGATAGAGTGCAGTGGCATAGAATGCAGTAGTACATAGTACATTGGTGTATAGTACGGTGGTGGAGAGTGCAACACTGCAGAGTAGAGTGTCAGTGCAGTGATGTAGAGTGGAGTAGATTGGCACAGAGCAGTGGCGTAGAGTACAGTGGTACAGAGTAGAGGACAGTGGCGTACAGTGCAGTTGTTTAGAGTGCATTGTCACAGAGTGCAGTGGCATAGAGGGGCATGGGGTAGAGTTACATAGAGTGCAGTGGAGTAGAGTGGCATACAATAGAGTAGCAGAGAGTGCAGTAATGCAGAGTGGTTCAGTGTCATAGAGTGCAGAGTAGACTCGTCGCATAGAGTGTAGTGGTGTAGAGTGGTGCAGAGTGGAGTATTGTAGAGTGGTGTAGAGTATAGTGCCTAGAGTGCAGTGGCATAGAGTAGAGTGGTGTAGAGTGAAGAGTTGCAGAATAGAGTGTCGGTGCAGTGGTGTAGAGTGGTACAGAGAGTGGTGTAGAGTATAGTGCCTAGAGTGCAGTGGCATAGAGTAGAGTGGTGTAGAGTGCAGAGTTGCAGAATAGAGTGTCAGTGCAGTGGTGTAGAGTGGTACAGAGAACAGTGGCATAGAGTACAGTGGTGCAGAGTAAAGGGCAGTGCAGTTGCTTAGAGTGCACTGGTGTAGAGTGCAGTTGCATAGAGTGGCATTGGGCAGAGTAGAGTGGTATAGAATGCAGTGGAATAGAGTATATTGGTGCAAAATGCAGTAGTACAGAGCAGAGTGGTGTAGAGTATAGTGGCGGCCGGAGCAGTGTTGCAGAGTGTCAGCTTGCAGTGGTGTAGAGTGCATTGAACTAGAGTGCAGTGGTCAGAGTGGTATAGAGTACAGTGGCGTAGAATAGATTGTTTCAGAGTAGAGTGCAGTTGCATAGAGTGGAGAGGTGCAGGGTAGAGTGCAGTGGCATAGAATGCAGTGGCACAGAGTGCAGTGGCATAAAGTAGATTATTTCACAGTAGAGTGAGGTGGCTTAGAGTGGAGAAGTGCAGGTTAGAGTGGAGTTGCATAAAGTGGCATAGAGTGTGATGGCATAGAGTAAAGTAGTGTAGAGTGCCGTGGCATAGAACACAGAGGTGCAGAGTAGATTAGAATGATGTACATAGAGTGTATTAGCTTATAGTGCAGTGGCGTACAGTGCAGCGTTGCAGAGTGGCAGAGAGTGGAGTTGTGCGGATTAGATTGGTGTTGCCTAAACTGGAGTGGTATGGCGTGCAGACGAGCAGAGCGCAGTGGTGTAGAGAGGCGCAAAGTGCAGTGACTTAGAGTAGAGTAGTACAGAGTAGAGTAGAGAGGCATAGTGTGAAGTAGCATAGAGAGCAGTGGCATCATGTGGAGTGGTTCCGAATGGAGAAGAGAACAGTGGCATGGAGTGGCGTAAAGTGGAGTGATACAGAGTAGGGTGCAGTGGGGTGGAGTGGTGCAGAGCAGAGTGGAGTGGAGCATGCATGGTGTGGTAACACACTGCCATTACAGACAACACATTTTTGATTGAAATGACCATTACATTTGCACAGATATACAGTTTTTCAAATCAAACTATATTGTGCACAGACAATGATGTGTGGAAATTGCGTCACCTAATGCAATGATTTGTTTTAATCATGTAAAGGTATTTGTTTCCAGCACAGTTCAGAATTAACAAAAATGTGCTTGATTTGTACTTCTAATTCTGATATATTCTGAAGTCTATTTAAATGTTGTCATGTGATAGAAAAAACTCTTTCCTAACCCCAGTATCCAGCAAGATTGTTGCATAATTCCTCTCACTTTGAAGTCAGAGAAAGGAAAGTAAACATTAAGTTCCCACGAAGACAGAGCCTGACATTTGACTTTGTTCTTTGAATGGACAGCAAATATGATAAGATAAGAACAAGATTTACAGGCCTGTTTACAGAAAGGGAGCACTCAGCAGGATACTGTAAATATGGTTTTGGCAAGGGAAGGGACGAATTCAAGCTGCATAGCCTAAAACAAATAAAGCCAGCAAATTGAAAGCAACAAATTGTGAGTTACAAACCACAAGGCCAATGGCAAGCAACGGGCAGAATGCATTCACAAGGAAGCACTATGAATGTACTTAAAGTGACAGCTGTGGGATACTTTGTGGGGAAAGTCCAGTATTTTAGTCCATATCTTGCAGAGGTTTGGCTACATCAATCACCCAGGTAGTATGACAAGAAGACCTGGAGTGGTTTCCATGTTGCAGGATAGGTCTGTACACCCATTCTATCAGTTTGACACCATTTCCTATGGTACAGAGCTTCTAGCACACCTCTTGTAGGGTTAGTGCTAGGTAGCAGACATGAAGTAGGGCATTTAATGATTATTTAAGGTGGTTGTAAGTAAGGAGTTGAAGGGGGTTAAGATGGTAGTCTGCCACAAGGGTTTGGAAATTTAGTAGCTCACTGTTCAGAAACAAAGTCCCCAATTTTAAGACACCTGCAACATGCCACTGATGGAGTTGCTCTGAGCACAGCCATCCTGTGCGAGTGGGAAAGCTTAGCGAAGGTAGTGCAGGAGCATAGGGTTTCTTCGTGTCAGTGAGTTTACAGGTTCTGGCAAGGCAAGAGAAAGCCATGCATGATAACCCCGGATGGTGATCCATAGAATGGTCAGTAGGAAACGATGAGCAGTGCATTAAGCCTTCCTTAAAAGTCTTTACTGGTAAACCCCATCTCATGCAGGGAGGTGAGCAGAAAGCCAGTGAGCCACCCATTGGACATCTGCAGCTGAATATAAGCATTCTAAGTCCAGAAGATCTAATCCACCCGCAGTCACAGTTAGCTTTAGAGTGGAAAGAGCTCCCGATGGCGCCGCAGCAACCAAATCAGATATGTGGCCTGTCTGAAGAAGGAATGAAGGACGAGCAGGGGAAGGTTTGCAAAATAATACTATCATTGGGGTAGCACACCATCTTCGCTAGTGCCACATGGCCTCTACAGAAAGCAGAAGAGAAGACCAAAAAGCAAACTGGGCTTGGAGAGACCGTTCGCTCTGCCGAGATTTTCATCCTGGAAATCAGTGTAAGAATGGTAGATATTAATCACTAGGTATCAAAAGGTAACTGGTTCCCAGTTCAATCTGGGATCTAATTGTGTATGAAGGCGACAACAGTGCCATCTGTTAAAGAAACACTAATTAATTAAATTTTAAAATTTTAAAATTTTGTTTGTGCAATTTACATCCCAAATATTTTGAAGATTCTATGTGTACTTGACACTTAGGGATAACCCAGATCTCTAGTTTGGCTTTTGCTCAATTTCAAAACCATATAAAGACATGGACTAAGCGGGCAATTGCCTTGCACAACCTTGCAAGGGGTCTGGCCCCTGCTCACCCTTCACAAGCACTAACAGCGAACCATTGCACCAGAAGAGTTTGCCAAGGTGGATGGGTGTTGATTGTTCAACCACTTGACAGTGCCCCTTCTGTTTCGCTCCTGTGTGCAGACAATTCCCCAGGTACCCAATACCTTCAAATAGTCTTGGTGGACCCATCTTGTCTGATTTTAGGAATTGTCCCACCTTGTTCTTCTCTTCTTTATTTATCCAGTTAATAGCAACAACCCTTTGAATTACTTGCCGTGGAACTCCCATTTGATCTCGATTTCATCCTACTCTTTTATTATCTTTGATTGGTAGTCCGGGCTCCCATTTCTGAGATAAATGTAGAGTCCCAAACATACACTCTAGTGCAGTGAGACTTCAGACAAGTTATGGGTACATCACATCCTGTCATTAGGAGTGAGATTGTCACCCACACCATCTGCCCTGCCTCTTTAAAATAAATTAGGTTGAAAGCCCATGGGTGGTTGGGGATAAGCCAGATGTTTTTGTTCAATTTGTTTAAACTAGCATAAGGTTAATTACCTTAATGTTTCCCAAACTGTTTGCCAGGGGTTTTGAAATGTTCAGAAACATAATCAAAATGTTGCTGTTACTTTCTCTTCAGGAAAGATCGGGTAGATTTGGGTAGGGGTGATGGCCTTGCCGTGAAGGGCATTAATTTACTACTGAACAAGGACGTAATGTGACACCTGAATGTAGCACACCAGGAGGCAATCACAAAAGGTCCACAGTGAATAAATAGTACTATGTTAAAAAAGAGTAAATAAATGCACTGACAACATAGTGAGGCATGGCCTCTCTTGCGTGTGTCTGTAAAACTGACGTTTGTTCTTCAATTTTTGTCCTGAATTTTGACCCTTTGTCCTGAATTTTTGTCCTGAATTTTGACCCTTTGTCCTGAATTTTTTACAGTCCTGTCCAGAATTTGCCTCAATGCCAGGTGGTCACCCTAGGACCCACAGGTCTCACCCCAAGATGAAAGACACATATCTCTGCCACTGAAGTGCACCTACAGACTAACCCCCAACAGTGCACAAGAGAGCTGTCAACAAGGCTTGAGAATAGGTGCTCCGCCGGGCACACAGATTGCCAGCAAACTTCTGCAGCGCCCCGCTCCCAGGGGAGATAATTGAGGCCACACGTCGGCGGTGCAAGGCCCCTGCACTTGCTGCTCTTATGTCAAGGCCATTATACACAAGAAGCCCGCTGATAGACCCTAGGCGATCATTTCCATGATGAGGAAGTGCTCCACACCAATTACACCTGGTGAGAGAGGTGTGAGGAGTGCTACAAGAAGAAGCAGGCACACACAGAAAACCCTACCCAGTTCCTGTAGTGCCCGCAAAGATAAATGAAAAAGAGAGAACAGCGCACTTACCCAAGCAGCAGAGAGACAGCCTGCAATCCCTTGCAGCATGAACGAAGTAACCTCCCAAGACTAGATTCTCTGTGCACAGCCTGCGTTTCCAGGAAAGACTGCCATGGTGGGTGAGGAGATGTGTCTACAACGCCACCTAGCTGTAGTTTCTCCTTCACCCCGCATCAGACCTGGCGAGTAAGTAACTCATGTAAGGTGGATTGAACTGTGAATATGTATCTATTTGTATGAGCCACCCAGCAGAATAAAACTCCACAGTACCCCATGACCTAGACCTCGGTAGGGACACACATACTTAGTCCCCAGAACAGTCATCTGCTGCCCACTGGCGTGCCTCGGATGAATATCCAGGCAGCCTGCTGATAAGTACTCTGCTGTGTGACTGGCTCTACCAGAAAACATCTGCAGCACCCCACCACCAACAAAAAAGAGAGAACCTAAGACAGCCTCACCTGTCACACATTGAGAAACTTGACAAGCCACCAGCCACTACTGCAGCAATACAGATAGCTCTAGAATTCCCCAGGACCGCGTCTGAATGCCCAGCAGGACAACAGCAGTGCTCCGCCCTTACATACCTTCATCTGGGCAGTGCAGTAGCAGTACAGCTGCCCGTGAGGAGAGTGCCATCAGGCACACTGGTTTCGCTGTGCACTTCCTGGTAGCAAACTGCCACAAGCCAGTAGGAAAGGACAGCGGTTGATGCAGTATCAGTGGATGAAAAGCTGTCTGCCTAAGCTGGCCCGCCCTGACTAGGGAAACTAGCCAGCAGAGTGACACACACACATCCCGAGTGGCTGCCTGCAAGTGCTGAAGGGGAGTGACTGTAACTCCAAAGAGCCCAGAAGGCCAAAGTTGCAACAGCCAAGGGAGCTGCCATAAGGACCATCCGGCCAAAGGAGTAAACCAAAGGCCGTCCGCCCAAAGCAGCAAAGCCTAGGGATGCAGCTCCCCAGTAAAGAAAGGGAGCAGAGCAGCAGAGGAGAGTGCCAATCCCCCACAAGGCCCTGCTCATCATCCTATAAGTACTGCCTGAGTCCTCTGTCGCCTGAGAAAGCTCAGTGCGCGTTGGCCTGAGAGAAGAGGCCCACAACAAGGAGAGGTTCCAGAAAAGAGAGAGAGAGCCTCTATCAGCTGTCTGTCATCACCACACTCAAGAAGATAGTGCCGCACACCCCTGGTTGAGAATGGCCACCACCACAAGCCAGGAGAACGGGCATGCAAAGCACCAGCAGAGGGAACCCATGAAGAAGGACCAACAGTGAGAAGTCAGAGGTGAACACAGGGTATCATCAGCAAACCTGAAGGCATAGGCAGGAGCCCTGGAGAGAGAGAAGTCTCCAGAAGGAAAAAGCAATGCTAATCGGAAGAGGCCATGCCAGCCAGCCACCCGCAGCACAGGAGGGCCACTGTTGGCCCACCATCGAGCACGTGACACAGAGTGAGCAACCCTGCAAAGCCACCTGAACCGAAGGAGGCCTACCCCTATGACAGCACAACCAGAGGCACAAGCACTGCAACCTCAAGCTAAGATTAGGTTGAAAGGAGTCTACCTGCCATCACTGCCCTGCAGTGGGCCAGAGGCTGATCCAGGAGTATCCTCACTCACACTTCCTCAAGACAGAGTCTGCAGTGACCCACAACCGACAAGAGAAGAGTTGCACACCCCGAGTAGTAGGCTACCACAGCCACAACACAAAGAGAAGAGGCCGAAAAGTTTTTCTGACAGAACTGGACCTGTGACAGGTCCCCTTAAAAAGGAAGACATGTGGCCAGACGCCACACCACAGTGAACACGATATTAGCGTGGCATGATGCCACATTAAGAAGGAAAGAAAAGGAGAGTAGAGAACGTTGTGTGACAGACCTGTCACACTGGAACACCTGGCGACCACAGAAGTGTAAGTGTGGAAGATCACTGGGCGAAGAGATGGAAGACTCGTGCCACTAGGGAAGAGTGCACCTACAGAAACTCCAGCCACCGGGGTGCAGCGACGCCACTGGAGACAGCTCAGCAGGAGTTCAAAACGTAAGCTGTCTGCATGCGTGAACCACATATTTGCCCCACGGTTCACAGTGCGACTCTCCAGCCACCTGTCACCAGGTGTTTGAAGCAGATGGCATCGCTGCTAGCAACCGCACATGCTGACAGAGAAGAACTGCACCAACTATGCAACCAGTCCTGTGGTGGTGAAGTCCCTCCAGTCATCCTCACTCCGGCAACATCAAAACCTGTCGTCCAGGTCACCAAAGGGATGACACCATCATTGCCAGGTGCATCACCTTATCCAACAAAGGAGTAGTTAAACGCCGAGGTGAATGTCACCCCTGCAAAATGTCAAGAGACCAATGAGGCACTCCTGGCAATGTGTGAGACTGATTGCCCAGAGGCTATCTGAAAGCCCACCTCCACTTGATTGCTGTTGGCAAGTGCACTAACCATGCACCATCCACCCTTGTGGCTGTATGAATGACTTGGCCGTGTCTCCTGTCCGAGAGCCTGCAGAGGCCTGCAGATGGCCCACACACAGCCCAGCTAAGTTCACGCCGCTCCCGTGGTGACCCATCGAAAGGGCCTCAAGGAAATTCCTGAGTGAGGAATCCTTAACAAGAGGTGGTCTGGAAGCTGCTCCACCGACAAGGTATCCGTACGCATCAGGGCTTCAAAGATGGTGTCATGACACCGCAGATGTCATCCCAGTCTTTGTGGCATTGGCCGTCATGAAGTAAAAACGCCTCACAAAGTATCTCTGCAGCGTACTCCATCAACGCTCCCGATGGACCAAGTTTGAACTGTTTACACCAACAGCCTTGCCACAAGTGCCTGAGGGACTGACCCACAGTGCGTGAGTGGACCCTGAACTAAACAACTGGCTGTCACCAAGTCCAGACTCCTTCCACACAGTGCTTGTGCCCAGCAGTAGCTGGTTAAATCATGGACTCCTGCAGAGATGCCCGGGTGCTTCCAGCTGCACCTGTCCACTGCCATTCTACGGCCTGCCGCTCGAGGCTGAGAGACTGATGTTGGTGTTTCGTTATTTTGTTTGTTTTATAGGTTGGACTTAGTTTTTGTTATTTAATAAAGTTTGGGAGGAATGCAGTGTCCTGCTGGACACACGTGCATCTCTGCAAGTAGTATTTTTACCAGCTACTCCCTGAGGGCTGGACTTTACACCCATCCAACACAGTTGTCACCCTGCCAATGAAGGGAGCCCGGGTGCACATGATCAAGGCCAGTTCTCTACTATACATTTTCTAGGAACTGGTAATCATCTAAACAATAGGATTCATTTGGGGCATGGCCAACTAAGGGAATGAACTAGATGTGTTACTCCTGGTGCCTCCAAGCTGCAATGAAATGCAACTAAACTCTACATCTGCATGT
This sequence comes from Pleurodeles waltl, assembly GCF_031143425.1. Taxonomy (NCBI): domain Eukaryota; kingdom Metazoa; phylum Chordata; class Amphibia; order Caudata; family Salamandridae; genus Pleurodeles; species Pleurodeles waltl. The sequence goes on from NC_090450.1 coordinate 234,258,408, forward strand.
CCGTACAGCTTAGATTTGTCAATACAACACCGAAGGAGTGGAAGAACCATCCAGATACAGTGAAGCTGGTGCATTACATTAGTGGGGCGAATATGCACTAGGCCACAGAACAGATGCCTGGAGTTTGGCACACCCACATCCAAGGTGACCTTGGCAGGCTTTGTAAAGTGGGTGTGCCACTCACAGGAAGAAAGGCAGACTGGGACAAGCAGTCAAAGAGAGTTAGTAGAAAGGTCAAGAAGCGGAGCCCATTACACAACACATGGCATAGAAGAATCCACAGACCGCAAACCCACAGCTTCCAGGATTAAAGACCAGTTAAGGGCAAATGGTTCTTCAGGTGCCCAGAGACATAAAACAGTAGTGAACAGTCCAGCAGTCCAGAAATTGGCAAGAAATCCAGATAAACAGCATTGCGGACACCTGTGGAGCACCTTGTGACAAGTGTGAGGGCAACGGATGTGATTTCACCAGGAACTGTCTGTTCTAAACTGAGACCAGTATACTGGGGAGAGGCCAGACTGAATGGCTCTGCGGAAACAGTGTCAGCAAGCCTCATAACCTCACTAACCCAATACACTCAGACTGTGGTACCTACAAGAACACACTGTGAGGCAATCTGATTTTAGCTCAGGATAAACTCAGAAGATCCTTCTTATAAATAGAGCAAGATTCAACATTTATCTGATAAAGGAGAGGAGCACAAGAACTGAGGCTGATTCCTCAAGAAAATGTGTACACCCCTTCTGTGTTCAGATGACAAATATCAGAGGAAGATGCAAACACTCAGTGAAGGAACTTCTTACCAACAAACAAAAAGGTAAGACAGAGACCGTCAAAGAATTTTGCATCCCAAGTTTTACCAGAAAAATATATAACAGATCCAGAGAAACTCAGCATCACACCAGACCTTTTACAACAATTCCTTAAGGAGATCAAGATGTAAGTTGGCACCATAGATCAAGATTACAAAGCTTGTTTCAAGGCAACAATTTAGGTTCACTGGGCTGCAATGTGGGCAACCTTCACAAAACCATACATGATTCCTCAGAAGAACGACATCACCTGTGGGGGGGTTATATAAGATCTGAACATCAAAATACAGAGTTGCAACTGTAACTGGAATACTTGGAGAACAAACCAAGAAACAACAACATTCATACAAGGTCTACTGAAGGGAGATGAGGGGCAAGGCATCAAGGATATATATGTGTACTCTTGCACTTCATCAGAAACAGACTGGGTGACCCCCTCAATTCCCACTTATGCTGGGTCATGCACACAGACTTAGAACAGGAGGACAAAGGCAGAGAGTGATGTGGAACTTCTCACAAGAATACACTTCCATGAAGAGAAGGAAGAAAGTATGGCGATAATCAGAGCTACAGGAAAAAAGGCATTTCTAGATCACAAAGTCCACCTCAACCAGCATCTACCCCCATCACAGTGAAACGATTAAGGGAATTTAAACCTATTACTACTTGGCATTCAAATGGAAAAACAGTAAGATGATCTTGAGAACCCTAAAAAAAGCCAGAAAGATTCTAAACCTAGCAGACTCTGACAGAGATAGTGACCTGCGTGAGGACAGCCTGTAACTGAGTCAACTGCTTTGGCACAAGAAGAAATCACATTAGAAATAAATGAAGAAGCCTTGGCTGGAGGATACCCCCATTGACAAGGCCAGTGTGATCTGACATCAGAGAAATGTAAGCAATGGAGAAGCAGGTCATCAGAGTACAGATGCCTTGTCCCCAGAGCGGGGGATGATAAACCTCAGCTTGCTGAACCCCTGTGAGTATGCTCAACAGAGTTCAGCGGGTAACGAGGTTGGAGGGTACAACAGGCTGGAATTAAGACCTTTTCAATTACACTTATTCCTTGGGGGGGAAGAATGTAGGATGTTGAAGCCTTGGGAAATAATTATCTTGCTTAGTGTTGGGCTGCTTTACCTATGTCTTTAAACTGGTATCCTTTAATGCTAGACTCTTGAATGTTCTTGCAAAGCTTCAGGCACTCCCAGATGTGTTACACAACATGAAGAGAGATGTGTGCTTTATTCAGGGAACCCACCTCCTAAAAAAACTGGCTTCACCTAAATTCTAGATGCTTTCCAAGACCATTTTCTCCTCACGCCCTGCAAAGACAGTGGGTAACAATACTATATGCTCAAGGTTAAAAACAACTGAGCCTTAAATAGCAAAGCAAGAGACTGGAGAAAATAGATAGGGGTGCTGATAGGGAGAAATATGGCAGTGCAGTTATTAACCAATTTTCTGAAGTTGAAGTGTGTGTGTGTGTGTGTGTATATGTGTGTGTGTAAATTCTTCTCACATGGACCCTCCCAGTCTTCTCCTAGTCAATCAAATCAAATAGATTCAAACAGATGAACAGCGTCCAAGTCTTTCTGTATCAGTGATGTCCAGAATCAATTTTTGTGTCAACAAAACACTGCTGAGTGTTTTCTGTATGATTTATCTAAGTCTTACATTTCCTATACTATATCCATATCTGGAGGCAAACAATTTGGTAACTTTGGTGCCAAGCCCGCTTATGATATTTTTCTTGTAGGTTAGTTAGTGCACTGCGACCTTTCCCTGCAATGGTGACTTAGGGTGGCTCGCCCTCGACCTGCCGTTTTTGGGAGATTATGGTTACTTTTAAGGAAGTTCGTTGGAATCTTGTAAAAATGCTCTCAGCAGTTTAAGGCTCCACATGACCTTGTAATTTCTGTTGAGCAAGGCGACTGTGGAGTGATCTGAGAGGCACGATTCAGCAGGAACGCCTGCTTCAGGTGAGAATGGAGCTTTTGTTGTGCTGGAAAGCATGGTGATTGGAAAGAACAGAGGTCATTTCCTTTGGGGACTAAAGCAAGTAAGGGTGATGTCCCTTTCCTAGGTGGTCAGTAGAACTGACATGGGGGAAATACAGCCTCCTCTAGGAGCTCTAGTAAAAATTCCCTTCATGTGAGGACATCAAAACCTAGTAAAATCGAACGGCTAGAGGCAAGGCGTATAATAGCACAGCTGCACGTGTTGATACAGATATTTCCCAGAGGGTTTATCTTGGGCCGGATTTAGCGCTGATGGGGCCCTGTGTGACAGCCTTTTATTAGCGCTCTCCCACCCCATGACCACCTCCCCGAATTCCCTCACTATCACCCGGTAAATGTCCCCCTGATCTCTCCATAGCACCCCTTTCACATACAATCATTTGTTTTAAAGCGCTTGTAAAGGCTGGTTTTACTAATCCACTCAGCTATCCACATAAAATATAGTTCTGTTCTTTGCAGAAGGCATATTAACCCTCTGCGCTACTTTATGGCGAGTCAAAACTGCCCCAGACAAAACTCCCATCTCTCTCCCTAGCAAGAACATTAATCAGAAGAGGTTATCTTGACATTTTAATTGCGTCCGGGAGGCAGGAGGCACAAGGAACTTTTCAGCAGGAGCTTTTAAATTGCAAGTTTCTAAGTTATTGCTACACACAGCGCCCCTCTGAGGTCAGCGCCCTCAGACTCATGTCAGCACCCGGTGCGATCGCACCGCCCTAAAGCCGGCCCTGGGTTCTCTCCTATCGCTATTTTTCAAAATGGGGCCGAATTGAACATTTCAACTCGTTTTACAAGCAGTTTTAATAATGTCGGTATGAAATTTGATATGTCCTCCTAGTATTGTCCAAGATGTATAGAACATCTTTCTTCATGTCTACCCTCAATCTCCCTTTATTTCCCCATCTTGTCTCTTACACATATATTTGCAATCGTACACTATGACTGGGAATCTATATGAAAATAATAAACGATACACACCTCTCATAACATCAGCTAGAAGACAGCAGAACTATCCCACAGGTTGGATTGGTCTCAAAGCTGCAAACAATACAGCACCCTGTCAGATCACAGAGACCTCACGGGATCAGGCAGCAGTCATCCCTGTAAGGGTACATCAATCTTACAGCTCGGGCAGCAGCCAGTGGTCATGATGATAATACCATTAAAAAGTTTACAAATATGGATGAGGTATGGTCTCCACTTAGGCAACGAAATAGCATTCTGTGCCAAACGTATCTTCTGGCACCTGTAAAAAGCCATCAGCAGAAACTGGCTCAAAACGAGTATGCATTTTTGTTGAAATATTAGCATTAGATATAGTATGGAACAGCAGCCGATTTGGCCCCAACATCACTATGCCTTTTTTGCTTTAATACACACATTTGGTTCCCAAAGAGGTTTTTGGGATTTTGGATAAACAAACTTAGGGCATGATTACTCCGTCCCAAATGTGATGGATATCCCGCTCGCCGTATTTCAAGTTCTATTATATCCCATGGAACTTGTAACACCGCGGATGGTATATACTTCACATTTAGGACGGAGTAATCGCCTCCGCCAAGGTCGTAATCATACCCTTAATTTCTCCAATTGAAAGCATGTGTTTTTTAAATAACTGTATTGTACCACAGCTGAAAGCTTTCAGTTTTAGTAAATCTTGGTGTTTGTTCCCCAAATAACACTGTCATTTATTTTGTGTAAATCTAGGTTTTTGATCCCCAAATAACACTGTGCCATTTTACCAATTGCTCACGTATACTCCTGACTCAAAAGACAGGGTTCTCTCAAATGCCAGGAACGCTCATCATCCGTTAATCATGGGTAACCAAAGGCTATGGACCCACCATATTTTGTAAGGAACACCCATTAAAATCAATGGGTCGCCAATATATGCTTGAGACAACAATATTCCAGTGGTGACCACTACTATGCCTGGAACTGCAACAGTAATGCCAAGGATGCTAATAATATACCCAAGTTTGTCACTCAATGGCAGGGTAACCCTTATGCCGAATGCCCATTAAAATGGTTACATTGCCTACAATATGACAATGAGATAATTTTAAGGCATGACCTCAAATAATACATAATATGTCTACAAGTCTGGGTTGGATGCCCAAACCTTTTCAAGAAGGAACATCTTGTACCAAGGCCACCATAAAGCCTACTAGGTGACATGAAGCCAAGGAGACCCACCATATAAATATTAGGAAACACACAATACACCAAGGAGGGCCTTCTTATGCTGAGGCCACAGGTATGGCAAGGATGCCCACACCATGGTAACAGAGGCTACTTTATGCCAGGAGAACCATAATGCCCAGAATGTCCACAGTGCGCCAACATTGGCTTCCATATGACAGGACCCCTTTAATACCTGCAGGGCAGGCAACAAGAACACACACCCATATGCACATAGATATAAATTCAAACACAGGATCACACTTGCCTTGACAAGGGTATGAGCACACACACACACACACACACACACACACACACACACTTGCACTCTAATGCACATACTCTCCCCTTGCCTCTACACCTGCTAAACGTTTTATATAGACCGGCAGGTAGCTTCTCCTCTTCCATTGAGGTTGTGAACAGGACCATAGGCATCCTCAATATTAATTGCATGGATCTCGTCATCTTCGTAAATTTTGTGTGGATAGCTGAGTGGATTAGTAAAGCCAGCCTTTACAAAGGATTTAAAACAAATGAATGTATGTGAAAGGGGGCTATGGAGAGATGAGGGGCACATTTGCCGGGTGGTAGTGAGTGAATCTGAGGAGGTGGGCATGGGAAGGGGGGTGGCCAAAAAACTTGTCACAAAGGGGGCTGCAAGCACTAAAGCCGGCCCTGGTCAGTAATACGTGGCTAATCAACACATGGCCCTTCCAGTAAGCTACAGAGTGATCAGCCGGGGGTTGCAATTAAATGGCGTCAGTCATACATAGGATTTCCCCGGACAGTCCCAGTTTTCAACGGAGTCCCGACGATTTTCACAGTTTTGAATAAATGTCCCGGTTTTTTAGATGAGGGTTGAATGATACTAAGTAGCAGCATTGATACGTTGATACCCTCACTTCCACAGATGCCTTTGTAGTTAGAAACAACTGCAGTGATTTTTTTTTTGTTTGCACGAACTTGGCAGGTATTGAAGCGCTTTACTTGAGCACAGGTTACATTACACAAGGTCACAGGAGGTCAGCTGGAGCCTCAGTTCTTGCACCGTCCATGTCCATACATGTCAATGTCACGGTGGCATGGCTTATGCTTTAAAAATGAAGTCTTCTTGTAAATTGAGACTTCAAATTGACCAGAGCCTTAAACATTCAAAATGAGTCTGTGCAGGCCATCTTTATGCTGGATACACCAAGTTCATAATAGTTATAAAGGTATCAAGTGTACTCCGTAAGTAAAAGTATGTTACATATATCTGTTCTGGTGTATCTGTGAAAGTGTCAGAGGTTAGTATGAAAAAAAGGTCTCAAACCGAAACCTTCACGACAGTTTTAGGAGAGTTTAAAGGTAACTACCACCGGAGAAGGAGAGAGAAAGTGCGTGCATGCAGTCTTTCTTATATGGCCATTTCGTTTTCATTATCACCTTTTTGTCCTACTTCTATGTTTGTCCTGTCACGGATTTTACTTTTGAAACTGTAGTCCTAGTGTTAGCGTGTCAGACCTTAATAAGTAAACTTACAAGGGAGACGCAAATAGGCCGATGAATCTTTAAACTCGCTTCGAGGTTTTCCCACCATATATCCCGTACATGCAGATCAAAAATTAATAACAGTCAATAACATTAGTAATCAATAAGAGTCAGAAATTGTCGCACACCATGACCTTTCAATCATGAATAACCACACCTTTGTAAAAGTTAGAATATTTATTTCCCTATATTAACAATGCTAGTGTGACATAGGTCAATCTCAAAATCAATTGATAAACATACAGAAAAAACACTGGTCGTCCAGAATGGAGAAAGAAATGCAATCTAATCAAAGCTTGAGCTACTACACATTCTAAAATTACAGTACAGGATAATAGCAAGAATAACTGCTCAAACAATATTACATACATGTAGTTTCAGTAAGGAAAAAGACATCAGCTGTTATTTCATACAGCGAACTTGATCAGTGAGCTCCCTAACTAGCACCAGATTAGAATAGCAAGTTGGGCTTCATGCAAACAATTTAGCCAACACAAATTTGGAAAAAATATAACTATGGCTCAATCAAAATAGCAGTTGGTACCTAGAAACAAAAGCAAATATAAATAGCAAACATCAGTGATAGTATACCTCTCTTCAATTGGATCAGCAAGCTAAGATAGTCTTTGTCATCAGGACATAAGTCTGGTCAACAAGGCATCAAGATTTAGCATCAAAGTTCAGAAAAGGCAAAGTCTTTCAAGCAATAAAGTTAAGAACGTGTCTTCTCAAGACAGTCAAGAAAGTAATAGCCAAAGTGCCTCTTAGAGCAGTTTGAAAGAAATGGTGCATCTTCTCCTGGTGCAGTCTGGCTAAGTTAAATTTCCTAAAACTTCTTTCCCACATCCTAATTGGTCAGGGTATCGCATGTTCACACTTTGTCCAATAAAACTAAAACTTCAAATCTATAACTTCACTATCACATGGTTCACATGTCGAAGATTGGCTCCTTTTGTCCAGCTCCCGTCATTCGGCTCGTCTGGTAACAATATTGTTGCAGCTTATACTCCAGTCAGTATGGTCTTTGTCTTCTCATGGGAAAGTCAGTCTCACACACACTTACATTAAACATTGTTGCATTAGCAAGTACAGCATCTTCTATCAAACAGTTCTCATGAGAAAGATTTCAGCTACGAGCACATGGACAGTACAATGGTAAATCACGATTTAATTCTCTAAAAAGACATTTTATTAAACGCCTAAAAAATACAGCTTGACATGAGACCGTGCAACTAGGCCAAAACCTCGCCAAGTTAAGGCCTATGATTAATAATGCTAAGACATAATGAATAACCCTTAATATGACATATTACAACATTAATCAAACATAAACTCAACATTTCATATTAATAAGCCATTAATAAGTACACTTCGTGAACATTGGTGGCCACTGTGGTAGTCGCACCTTCAAATGTGTGCATTATTTTTCTCTAAGTTATTACATTCTCTATGCAAATTCAACACTCAAAATACATGAATATACATTAATAAAATCAGCGTTAACACTAATCATACGTCATGTTTATGGACGGAGCGCCTCTAGCTTGCCATGGCACAGAAGACAGTGCTGCATAATTCCGGTTCCACGAGTGAAACCTCTGGAGCTTCTAATGAGCGTATGGCCATCTATCAGGAGTGCTGCCACTATCATGAATTCAAGTGCATACCTGAAGGGAAGGGCATTGATGCCACTAAGGTACTTGTCATAATTGTGCATCTAAGGGTGTGTTGTAGCACATGTGGCATTTCTGCCTTGAGTCTCTATGCAGACTTTTCTGGTTTCCCAGGTTATGCGTGAGTAGCTCATCCAGCCCAGGTTTTGTCTTTGAATTCTAGGACTTGTAGTCGTGTATTATCCTATTCTCAATCAGAATTATAGATGATCATGTTTAACAGTGTTGAACTGGCTTTTCGAGCAGCATAGCACTGCCAGATAGGCCAGCTTTAAAGTTCTAGAGTGTGGGCAGTGGGTGTCCTCCTGGGGTGGGCAAGGGTGACAGGGGGTGTCCCTGGGGGCATGAGGGGGCATCTCTGGGCTCCTTCAGAGCCCACAGGTCCCTTAACGCCTGCCTTTTCCAGGCGCTAAAAAACGGCGCAAAAGCGGCCGTACGTCATTTTTTTTACCCGCCCACTCCCGGGCGTGAATTTTGCCCGGGAGTGTAAATACGGCGCACATGCCTCAGAGTCAATTTTTTTGACGGAAACGCCTACCTTGCATGTCATTAACGCAAAGTAGGTGTCCACGCTAAAAAATGACGCAAACTCCATGGACTTTGCCGCTAGACGCGTCTAACGCCAAAGTATAAATATGGAGTTAGTTTTGCGCCGGAATTGCGTCAAAAAAAAACGACGCAATTCCGGCGCAAACAGAGTATAAATATGCCCCTTAATGTATATTGAATTGATAAACGTTTTTCTCTTACCTTGTGTTCAAAATAGTGAGACAGTGCCACCATGTGGTAGATCGTCATAAATAACTGCCGCAAACATCAGCGCTTTATCTCTATTTGAATCAGAGGATGTTGTGCATTTTTCCGTTTTCATGCCCCGGAGTACTTTTCGAGTGAACCGAGTGAATGTCTCTTTTCATGGAATTTGAAAAGGGGTGTAAAGCAAGGCTCATCAAATTATGTATTACAATCATAAGGCAAGGCTCAATAATTTATGTATTATATTCATACACCGTAGATAGACGCTCAGAGGTATTTTAGGATGGGTTGTATTTTATCGAGTCCTTCGCCACCATTGTTTTCAATATTTTGTTACCACAAAACAAAGTCAGACTAGCATATAGGGCAATCAGGCAGTGCGCAAAGGGCTGGTCTGTCAAGTCATTGTATGGGCCTGTATTTGGCTGTTTGCCGGCCTGTTTTGTGGTCTGCTCGGCCGGTTTTTCCTGTTCATTTCCCTGATATTAAAATAAACATCGCCTGATGCTGCAACAAACTAAAATCCATGCAGTCTTCCATACCAAAACTCAGAAAAAAATCTGTTGCTTATGTAGCTATTGCTCTTGAAAATATTTTAATTTTGCAAATTGTGTTAAATGTTTTTTCTTTAGATTTGTTTAGCTAAATGATGGGTAAAATACAGGTTTTGCAACCTATTTGTCAGATGGCAATTACAGACTAGCTGAGGTAATGCAATATTTGTTCACATAATAGGGTTGTTGAACAAGAGCAATTTCTTGTGGTGATTGTGAAACCATGTCAACATCTTATTGTGGAACACTTGCCTGCCACAAAAGATTGTGAAGTTTAAAGCCGGTCATTGGGGGTGAGCGTCTGGGTAAAGAATACAGAACAAGCTCGCATTAGTCAGGTTGTGGTGACGCCAATGCTTGTGTGTTTTGTTATCAATCACTCAGTTGAAAGTGGAGTTGACACTGTGTTGGCAATATTCCTGATATAATTGTCATTGTTGTATGTTTACTTCTGTGATATTTCATATTTGTATGAGTGTTAGCTGCAAATTCAAATTTATGGAAACCCATTTAGTTGTGCTGTTTTGGGTTAAATTTAATTAGTTAAGGGTTACATTTTGATATGAGCCTTTAAGGGCTAATGCTCACTGATTTACTGGGGTACTCTTTCTAGAGCATCTGAGGTAGTTGCGGCGTGTGCCTGCTTTCAGTGCGGCCGACTTCTGCATCACTCTTCCCACAGGGGCTGGACCGCCGAGGACACCTTTGAGTGCCTCTGTCTACATCGGGCCCCACAGTGCATGTGCTTACAACCCCCAAGGGCCATGCCTCTGACTTCCGCAGCCCCTGCAGTGCGCGTGCCCGCAGCACCTGGCTTTTCAGGAGCTCTTTGGTGCCGGGGGCTGGCACGGCAGGCCATATTTACCTGATGCGTCCCTGGGTGACTGTGCATTGGACAAGTATTGAAGTAAAGTGCTATGCAACGGCTTGGCCGGCCCAGCGTGCGCCGCGCCGCCATCTTTGTTTGGGTTTTGCCCAATGTTTTGCATGAATAAAGGCGGCAACTAGCAGACACTGTAACATCACGGAGGCAGTTGACATTTACAGTGTCTCCGCAATCAGCTGCTTGCAGTGAGAGATTACTGCTCCTCATCCCAGGGTTGTGTTTTTTGCTTCCCAAAATGTTTATTTTAAAATAAGCCTCTCACTTTTATCACTATGCCATCGACCTACAGTGTATTTTGTGATTATTTTAAAAGAATCCTCCTTGTCCCTCATTTGAATAAGATGTCAGATCAGGAGAAAGAGAGCCCTGAGATCCCACATGCAAAGATTAGTGAGGAGTTAATTAGGAAGCTAATACAAGAGATGCATACCTGCGTATGTGAGACGCTTGCCCATGTGATGGTTAATAAAAGATCTGTGTTATCTGATGATGAATTTGAATGCAGGTCCATCTCGGGGTGAGTCTCTGATTTTGGAGATGAAGGAGGCAAGAGAAGGGACAAATCTTAACATATCAAGAGAGGGTCTATACCCCTTAAAAGGATGGGAGGTCCAAGTGCCTCAAAGAAGATGGGAGGTCAAATCACCTCAAAATGAATGGTAGATCTAAGCACCTCGAAGGGGTTTGGTGTCCTATGGGGCACAAAAATGAAAGCTGTCCGAAGCAACACTACGGAATCAGGTGCCCCTAGTGGCCCTCAGAATATTGAGTTGGGAGATAAGGAACAACAGAGTGAAGTGCCCTTAGATGATTACGTATTAGACCTTGAACAGGGAGACTTTAATGTGGATGACCTCTATAGCGAGAATGAGACTCCTTCTACCTCCAAGGGTATTGTTAAAGATCCTCTGGGGGAGGAAATGTTTCCCCTGCATAGCATTAGGCACTCCAGGAATGCTGAGAGGTGCCCCCTGGATCATGTGGGCAAATTCATCAAATGATGGATCAGGAACCCACTTGAGAAGGAAGCCGTAGTATTTTAAAGGCCCAATACTCAAGACCTGTAATCCATGAGAAAGTGTGCCATACCCCAAACCTAGACCAGAAACTTATTACCTTCCTCTTTAAGCTAGGCAGTGATCCTGGGAAGGGACTTGAGGGGTCCCTTAAGGCTTGTCAGGACTTCCTGCCTGATGTGATTAGGCCCCTGGCAAAGATTATCGACATGGCGGAGGAGACACATGTCAACAAGCTCCCATTGGATATAAATCTACTCAGTGGTTGGAGCCAGAGGACGTGGGTTCTTCTTGGAAATGCCAACACTGGCCTCAATGCCGAGTGGCTTAGCGTAGTACTCATGAAAATAAATCCTAAACTTGGAGATCTTGCAGAGAAAGAACTCTACGAGAATCCCAAGGGTCTTCTCTTCGGCAAGGGCATGATCAAAACCCTGGGCAACTACATGGCAACCTTAACTGCCCTTGACAAGGCCCAATCTAACACATGCAGGGTTTTCAGTTCAGGTGTTTTTGGACGGGCCAGCAGAAGGGGATTATCTGCCGGCCGGGGATACCAGAGGTCCCACTTCTCAACCTTCAGACAGAGAGGCTTTTGCAAGGGATATCAAGTCAGATCAACCATGACCTTTTATCCCCAAAGAGGACGTTTACATTGTGCAAGGGGGAATAGGTCATGTGGAGAAGGCTCAGCTGTTTACCAGAGTGAGTACAACAATTTCAGCTTCTTCTTCTTTCCTGGGAAGAGTGGGAGGTCGCCTCAGACTTTTTACCCAGGCCTGGGACACAATTACACCGGATCCTTGGATGCTAGAGACCTCCCAGGGACTCAAGATAGATTTCCTGAAGAAAGCCTTCTAAGCTGTTTTCCCCAAGAGAACTTTGACCACAGATCAACAGAAAGTGGTAGAAGAAGAGGTAAAATGTATGTTGCAGAAGGGCTCCATCGTAGAAGTTCCCTTAGAGCATAGGTTTTTTGTAAGTGCATCCTTCCTTGTGGAAAAGAAAGACAAGGGGTGGGGGTCCTTGATCAACCTAAGAGATCTGAACAGATTCCTTGTATACCGGCATTTCAAAATGGAAGGAATCCATCTCTTAAGGGATATGTTGCTAGAAAAGGATTGGTTGGTAAAGTTGGGCTTGAAAGATGCCTATTTTACCATTCCGATAGCCAGGGAGTGTCAGTGTTATCTTAAATTCAACTGGCGGGGGCAACTGTACTGATTTTGCACGCTTCCTTTTGGCCTTTCATTGGCACCATGGTGCTTTACCAAGGTGATGCGAGCTGAAGCTCCCTATCTCAGAGAGAGGTGTGCGTTTGACTGTCTAGATGTACAATATCCTTATCGTGTCCCAATGCCAAGCCCATGTTTTGAAGGACTTGGAAATGGTTATGTCCCTTCTAGAGAGATTAGGCTTCATAGTAAACATACAGACGACTATTATTACCCCTTCAGGTTTCTTGAGATTTTAGGTTTCACAGTAGATACAGTGAACGTAGTTCTGCTTGTGCCCTTAAAAAGATTACCAAAATTCGGAAAGAGATAAGGTATGTACTGAAATGGGAGTCTTTAAATCTGAGGGAACTAGTCACACTCTTAGGTCTTCTGTCTTCTTCCATTCAGGCGATCTTTCAAGGACCCTTACATATTGCACTTTGCAGAGAATAAGGGTGAAGGCCCTTTGGGGAAGACTGTGGTATGGAGACAAGGGCCCATATTTATACTTTTTGATGCCAAACTGCGCTAACGCAGTTTTGCGTCAAAAAAATTAGTGCCGGTTAACGCCATTCTGAAGCGCCATGCGGGCGCCGTATTTATTGAATGACGTTAGCCGGCGTTAGCCGCCGGCGCCGTCTGGTGTGCGTTAAAAAAAACGACGTACACCAGGCAGCGCCGGCGTAGGGGGATATGGGGCTTGGGCGTCAAGAAATGGGGCAAGTCAGGTTGAGGCAATTTTTTCGCCTCAACCCGATTTGCGCCATTTTTTTTCACTCCCAACCCCCATAGAAATTACTCCTGTCTTAGCAAAGACAGGAGTCATGGCCCCTTGCCCAATGGCCATGCCCAGGGGACTTATGTCCCCTGGGCATGGTCATTGGGCATAGTGGCATGTAGGGGGGCACAAATCAGGCCCCCTATGCCACAATTTTTTTTAAAAAAAAACACTTACCTGAACTTACCTTAATGCCCCTGGGATGGGTCCCTCCAGCCTTGGGTGTCCTCCTGGGGTGGGCATGGGTGACAGGGGGTGTCCCTGGGGGCATGGGGGGGCACCTCTGGGCTCCTTCAGAGCCCACAGGTCCCTTAACGCCTGCCTTTTGCAGGCGCTAAAAAACGGCGCAAAAGCGGCCGTACGTAATTTTCTTTGACCCGCCCACTCCCGGGTGTGAATTTTGCCCGGGAGTATAAATCCGACGCACATGCCTCTGCTTCGATTTTTTAGACGGGAACGCCTACCTTGCATATAATTAACGCAAAGTAGGTGTCCACGCTAAAAAATTACGCTAACTCCATGGACTTTGGCGCTAGACGCGTCTAACGCCAAAGTATAAATATGGAGTTAGTTTTGCGTCGAAATTGCGTCAAAAAAAACGACGCAATTCCGGCGCAAACTGAGTATAAATATGCCCCAAGGTATCTCTAGATCAGAAAGCAAAGCTGGGGTTGAATTGATAGTGGGAGAATAAGGATGCCAGGAATGGCAGGATGATCTTTGGATGCTCCCCAGAATTCATTCTAGAGTCAGATGTGACTTTATGTGGTTAGGGTGCACGCTTGGGTGCATTGGACAATAGGGGTTGGGGTTACACATAGAGAAATCGCTTTAACATAAATTATTTGGAGTTGGTTTCAGGTTTCTATGCCCTTATGAGTTTTAAATATTGTTTGCAAGGCAGAACGGTTTGGTTAAAGTTGGACAATGTTTCTGCAGTTGCATATATAAATTGCTTAGAAGGAACAAGATCTTTAGAACTGTCAGATTTAGCCAATAAACTCTGACTACTTTGCTTGAAGCACAAGATCAGTTTGAAGGCAGAATATTTACCTGGAAAGGCAAAAGTGACTGCAGACTGGAATTAAAGTTTTTAAAGTGATTTCAGCAACTGCAAATTGAGTGGGGCCCATTTCAGGAAACTGTCTCAGATTTGGGGCCCACTGGAGTTAAACCTCTTTGCAAGCAGATTGACATTTCAACTGAAGAGGTACTACAGTTTGATGCCAGAGCTGCGTTCTCTAGCGGTGAATGCCTTCCTTCTGACCTGGAAGGGGACCAACACTTACGCATTCCCACCTTTTGAGATGATTCAGAAGGTGCAACAAGAGAGATGCCCTCTGGTCCTAATAACTCCCTTTTGGTTGTCACAGGAATGGTTTCCAATGACCATGGAGCTAGCTTATGACATTCCCTTTTTTCTTTTTGAAATCAAAGGTCTGTTGAGAGACACAGATGGAGGGGAACACCCACTGGAACTGACAAGGACTTTGAGCCATCTTGTTTGGAGAATATCAGGAGATCTAGAGAAGTATCAAGCCTTTTGGAAAGAGCTGAGGAACTCCTGAAGGAGTTCTGGGCTCCAGGAACCAAATATAGGTACAAAGGAGTATGGAAAACATGTGTACGTTGGTGCATGGAAAGGGATTTGGATCCCACAGAAGAGTTGCAGCTCACGGGAGGGAGAAGGGGCACGGGGGGGTAGCGAAAAAAATATATACATTGTTTCGCCGTGCCACCTCCGAACTGCTCTCCGCTCCTTATCTGCAGGGATAGACTCAAGCTCCCAGCCTGCCCTGCGTCCAATCCTACTGCTGCTTATATGCTGCCAGCAGCATGAAATCAGTGGTAGGATTGAACGAGGCAGAGTGGGAGCCTCTGTCTGCTCTCTCCAATCTGGCTCTGCGGTGCCAGGTTGGACAGAGCCTTCTGCGCAAGTATGTTTGGCCTGCCTAAGAGGGCTGGCCAAACGTACATGCGCACAGAGGGGGAGTGATGTGCACTCCCCCTCAGTCCCTGTCATGCCAGTGGCCCCATCCGTTTTGCAGTAAAAACGAATAAACATAGTTTATTATTTTTTACTGTAAAAGTTGCTGCTACTGCTGGCGGGGGAGGCCACGCTTCTCCGCCATAGCAGAGGAGCCACCCCTGCCATGGAGGCTCCTATATTTAAAGTGGTTAATTTTTTGGTAGAGCAGTTTGATAGGGGCCTTAGGTACAGAACGATAAACTGCTATAGGTCTGCAATTTCTGCAGGACACATTATAGTCAATGGCAGGATCTTGAGAAACATTTTTGATCTGTAGAGTCCTTAAGAGCATCAGGTTGAGAAGAACCCCTAGACTTAAATATGAGACCCTTTGAGATGTAAATTTAGTTCTCTGTATGTTTTTTTCTTGGCCTAGTATTAGATTTCTTGACCAAAAAAACTTTCCATGAAGGTGGCTTCCTTACTTTGTCTAATATCCAATTGTCAGGTGTCGGATGTTAAAGCTTTATAGGTAAATAAGAGAACATACAATACCTTTGGGGTAACTTTTGAGATTATTAGGAGAACGAAAACAATGTCTGACACCATACTTTACCCAAAGTTTAAATTCTTACAGAAAATTGTGTGTTGTGAGTTGCATGAGGGAATACGATTCTAGTGTGAGCGAGTTTCATCCTAGAGGTACTGATCAACTTTTGATTTCCTTTGTGAAACACTTTAAAGCGGTTACATGTGCAACTATTGCAAGGCGGGTAAAATGGACTATGCAACTGACTGGTGTTGATTTACAGAAGTTTCAAGCTCATTCTACGAGGGTAACTATGGCTAGTCAGTCATTTTGGAGAGGTGGCAGATTGGAGAATATCTTGAGGGCCGCTGACCAGTCTAATTCTTCAACATTTGCAAAACATTACTGTAAGCCAATTGAACACATGTCTGATGTAGTACTGGAGGTCTACCAATATGCATAATGGTAGCCTCTGGTCCTGTAATGAGAAGCGATTTTCCAAATTAAATGCGAAGAGAATCTGGATTTCATTAAAGACACGGAGGCTAACATTAATCCCATCCTCCCACCCCAGAAGTGGCAATTTACCTTTTGTTATACGGTGGTACTGAAAAAACCCGAAAAAGAAAATATAATAATTAAAAGGAGTAAATGAAGAGTTAAGGAAAATGTTATACTTTTAGATGAACATTTAATTGTCGACTATCTTGTTTTCATGTTTTGCAGGCTTTCGTAAGCTGGAGTATTAATGTTTCCCTTTCCTTTCAGATAACCAACAGTATGTTTCCTATAGGAGCTGTGTTCCTCTGAGGGCTTACTCTCCCAGTGGGTTCTGTTTCTTTGTTCATCCATGAAGGAGGAAGCAAGTTTCGCATTTCAAAGAGGCAGATTGTTATGTGCATGCACTTATGATATTTTATTGATGTTCTGTTCTAGAATGTTTACTTCATCACGTAAAAGGTCTTTCAAGTGCTGCATGAAGTAGTATTCAAGTTTAATGCCTAATGTTAGTCTCCGTGTCTTTAATGAAATTCGGATTCTCTTTGCATTTAATTTGGAGAATCACTGTGTCCATTGTTAGCGCGTCTGACCTTAATAAGTAAACTTACAAGGGGACGCGAATAGGTCGATGAACCTTTTGACTCACAATTAAGATGTTCTTACCATAGCTCCAGTACATGCAAATCAATAATCAATAACCATACACAATATCAATAATCAGCAATAATCAATAACAGTAATAATCAATAGAGTCAGTAATCGTAACGCACCATGACCTTTCAGTCATGAATAACAACACCTTTTAGTAAAAGTTAGAATACTTATTTCCCTGTATTAATAATGCTAAGGTCATGTAGATTAATCTCAAAATCAAATGAAACACATACAAAAACAATACTGGCTGTCCAAAGCGGCGGAAGAAACATAATCTAATCAAAGCTTGAACTACGACACATTCTAACGTTACAGTGCAAATTAATAACAAAGTCAACTGCGTCAAAGTGATTTCATATATTCAAGTTCAGCTGAGAAATTCATCAAGCATTATTCCCTATTAGCACAATTTCATTTGTGAGGATCCTTAACTAACACCTGATTAGCGTCAGCATGTTGGGCTTTATGTAAAACAATTTAGTAACACCAGTTTGGAAAACATCTAACTATGGCTCTATCAAAACAGTGCAGTTGTTACCTAGAAAGAAAAAGCAAATATGCATAATAATCAAAAGTCTAATACATAATACCTATGCTCAAATGTGGATCAGCAAGCAGAGTCAGTCTTCATCCTCAAGACAGCAGTCGATCAGCAAGCATCAGGATTCAGCATCAAAGTTTAGAAAGCACATAGGCCCTCATTACAACCCTGGCTGTAAATCCCACTTACTGTCGTGCAGAAGACAGCCAACATACCGCTGCAGCCGCGGAATTCCGTTTCAGGTATTACGACCCACAGCCCGGAATCCGCCACAAATCAGACACCCACACAAGTCCGCCACACCAAAGGTCAGTGATAAACTGGCGGTATCCAAACCCACACCGTCACACCAACAAGAATACGCCCACACTATCACGACCCACGAATCAACCCGGCAGTCTCTCAACCACGGTAAACCATTGGCGGTACACACCGCCACGCTCAAAATACACACACACTTACAAAACACAACCACATTGGACAATTCGAAATACACACACCTGATACACATACACACACCACACCCACACACCCAATACAATATAAAACACACACCCACAGCACCCACAAACCCTTACTACCAGAAAATCGAAAGCAGGCCAGAGAGAGGCACTACCTAAAACAACACCAGCATCCACAGACACAACACCATCACTTACACAACATCCACGCACCTCAAACAACACACACCAACACATCCCCACACACATCACAACAGATACCACCTCACACATCACCCACACCACATCATGGCACCTCAAAGACACCCCAGGTTCTCTGACGAGGAGATCAGGGTCATGGTGGAGGAAATCATCCGGATAGAGCCACAGTTATTCGGATCACAGGTGCAGCAGACATCCATTGCAAGGAAGATGGAGCTATGGCGCAGAATAGTCGACAGAGTCAACACAGTGGGACAGCATCCAAGAACACGGGATGACATCAGGAAGAGGTGGAACGACCTATGGGGGAAGGTGCGTTCTGTGGTCTCCAGACACCAGATAGCTGTACAGAGGACTGGCGGTGGACCCCCACCTCTTCCCCCACAACTAACAACATGGGAGGAGCGAATCTTGCAATCCTGCATCCTGAGGGCCTCGCAGGAGTAGCAGGAGGACTGGACTCTGGTAAGGCAAATCTTTACTACCTTATCCCCCTACCCCACCTGCATGGCATCACATACTCCCAGCCTTACCCTCACACCCAGCACCCCAAAACCCACACATACCCCACCAACACAACCCACACATCCCAAAAACAAGCCCTGCATGAAACACCAATGCATGGACACCCATCACCCAGGCATGGCCAGTACAGAGACTCACTCATGCCCCAAAATCACCAATCACACAAGGACCAAGACAAAAATGCAAGCACTGGAGTAGAGGGTCACTCACCCATTGCACACAATGGCACACACACATACAATAATGTTCCATTTACACCCCACCAGGACCCCTACCCAACGTCATCGGACAGGAGGTTCCAGACATATCCAGTCCCCCCACAGAAGAGGCCCACAGTGATGACAGCAGCTCTGCACGCCTTGATCAAGATGACCAGCCCCGACCCATCTGGGACCTCGGGACAGTCGGTTCCCCTGACACAGTCACAAGCCACCACAGAGCCTCCCCCCTTAGGAAACACCAGCACTGCACCCACCCAGCGGGCCCATCCCTCTGTCCCCAGGACATGTCAATCAGCAGTGTGTCCACCACTACAGGGAACCCAGGCAACCCCACTAACACAGGACGATCAGGGACCTGGGGGCAGTGGCAGTGGGCACACGGTTCAGGGGACAGAGGCACAGGACAACAGGGAATCTTGGAGGACTGCTGTGCGACAGGGGGAGGACAGGGCCATGGAACCCACTCTCCACGAGGCACTCTCCAACATCATGGGAGCTTACCATCATTCCCAGGAGACGATGGCAATGGTACTGGCCAAATTTCAGGAGACCAAGCGGCTGCAGGAGGAACACTACCTTGGGATCAGGGAGGACTTGAAGTCCATTAACACCACCCTGGTCACCATTGCAGGGGTTCTGGCAGACCTGGCCAACACCAGGAGGGACGCAGTGGCACAACAAGGGGCCCCTGACACTAGCCTGGACGATGAACAGCCCTCCATCTCCGCCGGCGCTAGTGGACAGGAGGCTCCGCCACAGGAACAGCAGGACACCAGCACCCCACCCCACCCCCTGCAGATGGAGAACCACCCCGCAAACGGTCCCTGAGATCCAGGAACAAGACAGAGAACATTGCCAAGACCCCCGCCAGGAAATGAGACCCTCCTGAATGTCACCCTTCAGTCCCACTATGTCACCCTGTCCATCCTTAAACTGCCATTGCTCCACTTCCTATGCCCCTTTGGACAATGCACCTGTGAAACAAATAGACTGGACTCTGCCATGGTGTGTTGCTTCACTCTTCAGAATAACAGAACTATGCACTTCAGGATAGTTTAGGGCACAATGTGAAACAATCACTCTTACACACCTTAGTAAGTAGAATAATCAAGTTTATTTATGGGGCAAGTTCTCATATAGCAAAACTGACCACACTAATATATCATGAAAAATAACATGAGAATAACTGTGAGAATATAAACACTCTGTGATATCATGAAAAATAACACGAAAATAACTGTGAGAATAAGTGCATATTACATACGCACACACAATATGCTTCAATGCTTATAAATTGAAAGGCTTCACCGAAAAGAGATTCTGCATCCCTCCGCCGCACACAAAGCCGGGGAACCCAAATCGACTGGCACAGGGAGTCTCCTTCGGGACAATCAGTCCTCCTGGCGTTGCGTCCAACCCAGAAGAGAGTTCCTAAACCAGTCCATCAAGGCTCCTGACTGTTATAGTATTTACTAACGCCCAGGAGTCTTTTCTAGAAAAAGACCCCCTCCTTTACAAATTGTGCAATCAGCGGTACCTTGTTCACCATTCGAGACGTCTCCTCGGAACGGGCCAGGTTCCCAGAAGAGGGCTCCAAGGTGAAGCTTGCATTCCTCCTTGAGTACAGGCGCATCCCCCTGTTGTCCTAACTGATAGCTCGTGGAATGTAAATACCGCCCTTCGTATGAGGCAGATGGAGCGAAGTTGAGCAGAAAAACACCCCACCCTGCAGCTTGCCGAAGCTTGTGGAAAAACACAGAACAGTGCTTTACGCACAGAACCAGACATGACAAAATGGAGTCGTGAACCAACGTAAAATAGAAGCAGAGGCCAATGGTCCATAGTATATTTCATTGTTCTTACCCTGCACCACTGTTCACCTTGCACTTAGTGCACTTGCACCTAGTGCATGTAGCAATACATTCCACCCTTGGACCATTTGACCAACTTACAACTAAGTATAACCTATAAGCTGAAATGGCACTGCTCTTGGGAGACACTGAGATAGAAGGTTAGGCACACACTGAATACAACAACATAACAAAATTAAAATAACTATTATGATAATGATGACACCAAGGATATAACGCAGTTGGCCTAAATCAGGCAGCCATCCAAAAACCCAATCCCACCACCCCTTGTCAACATCCTGCTGCACCCCCTTTACTAACTTATGCAGGACCTCTATGTGGGAGTTGATTGATATGGAGTGGTCGGACAAATTAAAACAACACAACCCTTCAAAATCGCTGCAGCCATGGTTGTGTTTGAGCAGTAAATAATCAATAGAGGCGCGATTCTGCAAAACAGCTTTTCTAGTTCCCTGTACATCTAATAACAGCTCAGCTAAAGCAGCTGATGTATAATTAATATTCTTAACTACTAAACATGCAGGTTTAAAAATAACTCTGGTATTATACACTGCGAGCCCTGGCACCCCTACGATAGAACCAGCTAAACTGACATATTCCATTTTGGAAAGCAATGAAATTTCAGAATCACAGTCTGTAGGCAATTGAATAGTGTCTCTGGTATAGCGAGGGTGTAGAGCAGTATCCATAGGAAACATGAGAAAGCCTAAGCGTGTCCAGGCACAAGGCCCTCCAGTTAGATTGGCTGGGATATAGGTAAAAGAGATGTTACCACATGAAAAGAGCCAATCTTTAGGCAACTTAACGTTTTGAATGTGGCTGGCAGCAGGCACCACATTCTGGCAGAACATTGAATTATTTACATTCAAACAGGTCAGGTCATTTCGTGAGTGGCACAATGTCTGTTGTGCAGCAGTTAAGTTTTTGTCTCTTTTCTCCAATTTAAGCTGAGCACATTTACCTATTTTTATAGGATCACAGGCCAATGAATAGTACACATCCCCATTTGAGATGTGAAACGTGAGTATGGATGTCATGTTCCTCCACAACCGCCTGCCCACCTCCGGGCAATGACAGCAGTACTCATAGAGTGACAGATGGGAGCGAACCTCACTCACATCCACCATTCCATCCTGGTATGTATTGTTAAAGATGTGCAATAATACCGCAGCAGGAGTGGGCACCGCCACTAGACAAGTGGTAATCAGATCTTGAACGCTTCGCATGTTACTCATACAGAAGTGAGATACATTCAGCACTTCCTGCGCCAGATGAATCCAAACATTGTTCGGTTGTTGTAACAGTGTCAGCACCTGCGGCTGACGATTGAATCTTTGGGCTATGAGCCCATCCCGCTCCCCGGTGGAGCCTCCCGAAAGGGCTCCATACACCACACTCATCGCACAGGCACCCCACAGGATGATCTCAAAAGAACAAAGACAAAACACGTATTATCATTCTCGCAAATAGCATTTATCAGCGGGAACATGTTCCCATTTGTCTTGACCAGGTCGCATAACTACCAGGACATTGTCTGGTCCAGTGGCAATGGCATCAGCGGGTTGAGGATGGTTATTTGGGGATTCAATCCACACTTTGGCCCCTGGTTTCTTGTCAGTAGATCCGAACCCTCCTTTGCCTTTTACAGTGAGAAGGGCTGGGGCAGTCCCCTTTTTGACAACACCTCCATAAACCGGCATGATGACAATTTGGGCAACACGATCACCGGGTTGCACGACTAGGTCTGTGTCGCCACTGTTCAAGAGAATGACTTTCAACTCGCCCTGGTAGTCTGCATCTATCACGCCTCCTAAAATTTGGATGTCTCTCAGGGCAAGCCCAGATCGAGGGGCGATTAGACCATAATGCTCATGGGGAATCTGAATTCCAACCCCTGTTTCAATCAGAGTGATGTCTCTAGGCTTCAATCGATGCATGTGTAAAACATGCAGGTCAAGTCCTGCAGATTCTGGTGTAGCTCGATATGGGGCCAAAGCTCCTGGAGCTGTTTCCCAATACACAATGGTATTGCTTGCTGTAAATGGATTGATCTGTAAAGCAGGTGTGAGCATTCTCATTAGAGGTGTTTGGTATTCGTAAGGGGTCGGTTGTTAAAAATTTGCAAAGCATCGTACAAATTATCCCTCCACCCCTTCAGTGTCCCATCAGACAGTTTGCGCAATTGTTCTTTCAACAACCCATTCATTCTCTCAATCAGTCCCGCTGCTTGTGGGTAGTAAGGTATGTGAAAAATCCACTCAATATTGTGTTGTGCACAATAGTCCTGCACTAGTCTGCCCTTGAAGTGGCTGGCGTTATCACTTTGAATTTGGAGCGGCACTCCATAGTACAGAATCAACAGATCTAATGTTTTCAGGGTGCTCTGCTGAGTTGCGCGCTTGCAGGGAAAGGCTATGAGATAACCAGAGTAAGTATCCACCACTGTGCCGGCATACTGACACCCTCTGCTCACTGGCATTGGTCCAATGTAATCCATCTGCCATATCTGTCCTGGCAATTTACCTCTGCCTAGCTGGCCTCTCACCACCTGTGGGACCAGTCTGTGTTGTGTATGCTGACAAATGGGACATTCAATGATTGCTGTTTTAATTAAATCTAGGTGAAGATGCATCCCTCTAATCTCTGCCCACCTGTGAGTAGCCTTTTCTCCAAGATGTCCGCATTTCTGGTGTGCCCATTTAGCCATTCCCACCAAATCCGAATTCTGCGCCTCCACTTCAGCCTCTTGAATCTTGGCTCGATCGTCTGCAAGACAATTGAACCATCGGTCTAATGAATCAGTTGGACAGTGAGCGTCCACATGATAGACAGTCACGGTGCTTTGAGGTAACATTTCCCAGATCTCCTGCCATAACTCCTTCCCCCATACCTCTTTGTTATGGATTTTGTACTGATGTGCATGCCACGTGGGAAGCCAAGTAGCTAACCCATTGGCGGTAGACCAGGAATCTGTATAAATGAGACATTTTCCGGGTAGCTCTTGTTTCAAAGCTTGATACACAGCGTAAAGCTCTGCAAACTGGCTACTTCTTCCCTGTCCTGTAGTTGTTAAAAGCTTCTTTGTAACAGGATTATAGGACACTGCTTTCCAGTGCCTTTTCGCTCCAACATATTTTGCTGAGCCATCTGTGAACCACACATGTTTTTTATCATCTGCTGACACGTCTGTGAACGGCTGGTCCCACCCTACAGGAGATTCACACACCGGAGGTACATCGTGCAACATTTCTGAATTCTCCATGGGAGCCTGCGCTACCTGCTCATGCAAAACGGCGGTTCCTTTTGGACCCGCTCGTGCCCTGTCCTGGACATACCATTTCCATTTTATAATGCTGGCTTCCTGCGCATGCCCAATTCTGTGAGTCTTAGGAGAACTCATCACCCACTGCATGATGGGGATTTCAGGTCTTAAAATCACATTATGGCCCAATGTAATTTGCTCGTTATTAACCAGAGCCCAATAGCAAGCCAGCAGCTGCTTCTCAAAGGGAGTGTACCGCTCTCCTGCCTTGGGTAACTTCTTTGTCCAAAATCCCAGGGGCACCCTCTTTCTTCCTTGTTTTTGCCATAAACTCCAATTAGCATGCCGCCCCTGGACTGTCACATTCAGCTCGATACAAATACACAAAAGGAGAGCACTGGGAGTGTTGCTAGCCCACACCGCCTCCCTAAAGAAATCTACATAATCACTGAAGGTGTGGGGTAGTAGGGAACCGAAGGTAAGACTGGGTCAGTCTTATATCGGTGTCCAGTATTGGTTAGGTTGCTTTGGATCCTAAAGCAGGGGAGTCATTGTTGGAGAATATCCAGGCAGGAGGGTGCTGTGTTGTCCTACAGGGGAAGGGGGAGTTTCCCTTACGGACTAGGTGGTCTCACACACATAATAGTGTCATGCTTCATCATATGACCACCTAGCCCCACCCAAGCAAGATGATACTGCTTGGGCGGACTCAACCTCTTGGTTAAAAGAACCAGAGGGAGTACTGAAATTAAATTGACTGGATAGTTACTTAGATCCAGATGAGGTGAGTAATAAAATTACCAAGCATGTCACCGATAGTTGCTGCTAGTTTTAATATAGGTGCATGCTGGTAAGACTAAAAACAAGGGGAAGAGGCTTGTTAGAGAGTAATGTCTCCTGGAGTCTAAAATGAAAAATGGATGACCAATATGTTTCTGCCCTCACTAGGTGCTGGTAGGTCAGGGGCATTCGTCAGGGTCGGAGCACACGCAGTAAGTGGAGTGCTCAAAGTGGATAATGAATGGCCTACCTGAACGGGTAGTTCACGGTGGGGTAGGTCAAGGGGTAGGGGCGATTTGCCTCTGGTCTGGCTAATGCCGGGGAGGGGTTTTCCCTTGTAGTCACACTCACTCCAAAGGGAATACCATGGGGGGTACCTACGTGCCGGAGCCAGGCCGCTCTGGCACGTAGGTACCCCCCATGGTATTCCCTTTGGAGTGAGTGTGACTACAAGGGAAAACCCCTCCCCGGCATTAGCCAGACCAGAGGCAAATCGCCCCCTACCCCTTGACCTACCCCACCGTGAACTACCCGTTCAGGTAGGCCATTCATTATCCACTTTGAGCACTCCACTTACTGCGTGTGCTCCGACCCTGACGAATGCCCCTGACCTACCAGCACCTAGTGAGGGCAGAAACATGTTGGTCATCCATTTTTCATTTTAGACTCCAGGAGACATTACTCTCTAACAAGCCTCTTCCCCTTGTTTTTAGTCTTACCAGCATGCACCTATATTAAAACTAGCAGCAACTATCGGTGACATGCTTGGTAATTTTATTACTCACCTCATCTGGATCTAAGTAACTATCCAGTCAATTTAATTTCAGTACTCCCTCTGGTTCTTTTAACCAAGAGGTTGAGTCCGCCCAAGCAGTATCATCTTGCTTGGGTGGGGCTAGGTGGTCATATGATGAAGCATGACACTATTATGTGTGTGAGACCACCTAGTCCGTAAGGGAAACTCCCCCTTCCCCTGTAGGACAACACAGCACCCCCATGCCTGGATATTCTCCAACAATGACTCCCCTGCTTTAGGATCCAAAGCAACCTAACCAATACTGGACACCGATATAAGACTGACCCAGTCTTACCTTCGGTTCCCTACTACCCCACACCTTCAGTGATTATATACATTCAGCTCGATGTCTCCCTCCTGAATCGGCCACAAGTCCAAAGCATGCTGAATGGCGTCTTTCGCCAATTCAAATGCGCGCTGCTCCTGCTCTCCCAATTCAAATGCATTCTTCTTTCGTGTAACTTTGTACAATGGGGGCCAAAATCTGAGACAAATGGGGTATGTGCTGTCTCCAATACCCGAATAGTCCAATAAAACTCTGGGATTCCTTCCGATTTCGCGGCACTGCAAATTCTTTAATCTTTTGTTTCACTTTTGGCAACACTTCTCTGTGTACCTGAATCCACTGAATGCCCCAAAATTTCACGCTCTGAGACGGTCCCTGCACTTTCTCGGGGTTAATCTCCCACCCTTTATTCTGCAAATGTTCCACCATCCTGTCTAGCTGAATCTGCACCTGTTCTTGTGTCTCTCCCTGCATCATCACGTCATCTATGTAGTGGGAAATGTGCACTCCGGGAACCACTGGTACTTCATCCAAATGCTCTGCCACCAGCGGGTGACAGATAGTGGGACTATGTAAATACCCCATGGGCAATCTACAGAAAGTGTACTGGTGCCCCGCCCACTGGAATGCCAGCTGGGGCTGGCTCTCGGTGGCTATTGGTATGGTGAAGAACGCATTAGCAATGTCAATTGTGGCATACCAGGTCCCACTGTGTTTCTGTATGTTTTCAATCAAGGTAATGGTGTCTGGGACCACCGCAGTCAGAGGAGGGGTATATTTATTCAACTGGCGATAATCAATGCAAATCCTCCAACTGTTATCACTTTTGTGAACAGGCCAAAGAGCATTATTCCACGCAGTGGTGATGGGAATTATTACCTCGGCCTCCAGTAAGTCATGTATAGTCCGGCTAATCTCTTCATGTCCTCCCGGTATTCTGTACTGTTTCATTTGAATCACCTTAGTGGCTTGGGGAAGTGTTACTGGTGGAATCTTCAACAGCCCCACCCTCGCGGCGGCTATCGATATAAATCTTTTGGAACCAAATTGATAACATCCATCTTCCAAATGTAGGGTCATCCCTTTCAAAATGTCAATCCCAATAATGTACTCGGGAATGGGCACAATCAAGACAGCGTATTCCCTCTTTGGGAGTGCCCCTATTTTCATGGGAACCACTGTCTGCACTGGTGGGGTTTCTTTTCCGCCCAATTACGTAATGGTGAAGTACTGTCCCTTAAATTTTCTTGGGTTTCCATGAATTAAAGGGGCCTCCGCTCCGGTGTCAACAAGGGCCCGAACTTTCTGGACATTTCCGCGTTTCCAAAAAATTTCTACTTTAACATGTGGTCTATTATCTTTGCGAGCCCATCCCTGCACCGGAGTTTGACCTATTTCCTAGTCTATTTTCACTCTGCGCACACCGGAGTCTGCCGAAGTCAGATCTGGATACAGTCTATGGTAATTCTCAGGGAGCTCCTCCTCCCTGTCTCTGCCTCGCAATCTCTCCGAGCTTAATAGCTCCCTCTCCCACTCTCTTCTTCGAGTTCTCTCGGGACCTGTCAGTTCCCGGTCTCTCTCCCTGCTCCGGATTCCCTCTGAGCCTCGGTGCTCTTGCTCCCAATCTCCATCTTCTGGGGATCTCTCTCTACTGCGGGGCTCTCCCCCTCTCTCTCCCTCTTCATCCTCGCGCC
Organism: Pleurodeles waltl; assembly: GCF_031143425.1. NCBI lineage: Eukaryota > Metazoa > Chordata > Amphibia > Caudata > Salamandridae > Pleurodeles > Pleurodeles waltl. Next base: position 234,286,123 of record NC_090450.1, read on the forward strand.
CCTCCCATCCTGCCTTTCTCTGGTTCACCACTTTGTTATCTTTCTTATTCCCTTTCCTGCTCCCCTCCTTCTTATCTAAACTGCGTTTGCGGTACATCTCCCAAATGTCCTTGGTGGCCAGAAACATGTCCTGCCTTGTAGTTATCAGTACAACCCTCAGACCGTGAATTCCTCTCTGGCTTAGTCCACGCCCCTAAATCACTTAACTCACGCACCGCTTCCACCACCTGAGACAGTGGGTTACCAGTCTGATTAATTAACAAAGTCATGATGACATGCTTTTATGCAGGAGGAGCGGACCTAATCAGCCGGTTTCGCACAGACACATTTAAAATTCCATTCATCAAATTATGAGCATTACCCAGAAAGATAGCTGTTTTCATCCCTTCCTCCTTCAGTCTCTGTACTGCATCTCTCAAAGTATACCAAGGTTTATCATTAGGCGGCCAGTCTGACTCTGTCGGATACTTCTGAGTACACCCTTGTGCCGCTAACTCCAACAGATTGGTCATGGGACCATTCCCTGGATAAGTTCTAAACTCATTTTGGATAACTGGGTCCGTACTTAAGATACAAAGCCTCGGGGCCTCGCCGTGATCTAATTGGACCCCCTGATCCCCCATATCATGCACTCGCACCATCCACGTAAGCAGTGTTTCCCCAGACCTCTTCGAAATCTGTCTATCACATCACTTAGTTCTTGCTGTGTGTAATCCTCTAGAGCATCCAGCATCACCCCTCCAGGGTTAGCTGGGCTATGCTGTAACTTTCGCCGATATATTGGCTGCGCACGGACAACATTCCTGCGCTCTGTCTTTTCCTAACATCTTGACAGTTATCACCCCCGGACTCATCTGAAAAATCAGACGTATCCCAGATGTTTCCATCCCAAAATTCAGGGTCAAAGGCTAATCCTGCCTGAGAGATAGCTAAATGTACCTTCTTTTTATTAACTTTCCCTCTTCGTTTTTTGTGTTTATATTGAGCGACGCTAACTGCCTTCCTCTCTGCAACCAGCTGGTACATTTCAAGCTTACCACTTAACAATTTATTTTGACAAGCTAACATGGTAGAGGAATTTCGGGCTTCTACTAACTCCTTCTCCAGCTGCTCGTGGTCTTTCTGTAACGGTAAACATTTTTCATGCAACTGTCTGTACGCAGAGAGCAAGATCCAGCCTCGCCTCACTAACGTACAAATCTCTTGTCCCTTGTCAATTGTCACTTTTTGTAAACATGTAAAAACATCTTCAGGTTCCGCATTTAACATACACGCATTCCAGTTTTCACACAAACCAGCACAACGTGACCATTCATGAGCTAAAAGTTTATACGGGGCAGTTTCCCACCCGGTATTTCTATGTCCGGATTTGATACATGAGAACTTGCTTTTGAACTCGCTTTGATCTTATTAAACATTTTCTTTTTTACGAATCCTGCCGACTACGCCAAATTGTGTTGCTTCACTCTTCAGAATAACAGAACTATGCACTTCAGGATAGTTTAGGGCACAATGTGAAACAATCACTCTTACACACCTTAGTCAGTGGAATAATCAAGTTTATTAATGGGGCAAGTTCTCATATAGCAAAACTGACCACACTAATATATCATGAAAAATAACATGAGAATAACTGTGAGAATATAAACACTCTGTGATATCATGAAAAATAACACAAAAATAACTGTGAGAATAAGTGCATATTACACACGCACACACAATATGCTTCAATGCTTATAAATTGAAAGGCTTCACTGAAAAGAGATTCTGCATCCCTCCGCCGCACACAAAGCCGGGGAACCCAAATCGACTGGCACAGGGAGTCTCCTTTGGGACAATCAGTCCTCCTGGCATTGCGTCCAACCCAGAGAGTTCCTAAACCAGTTCATCAAGGCTCCTGACCTTTATAGTATTTACTAACGCCCAGGAGTCTTTTCTAGAAAAAGACCCCCTCCTTTACAAATTGTGCAATCGGCGGTACCTTGTTCACCCTTCGAGACGTCTGCTCGGAACGGGCTAGGTTCCCAGAAGAGGGCTCCAAGGTGAAGCTTGCATTCCTCCTTGAGTACAGTTGCATCCCCCTGTTGTCCTAACTGATAGCTTGTGGAATGTAAATAGCGCCCTTCGTATCAGGATGATGGAGCGAAGTTGAGCAGAAAAACACCCCACCCTGCAGCTTGCCAAAGCTGGTGGAAAAACACAAAACAGTGCTTTACGAACAGAACCAGACATGACAAAATGGAGTCATGAACCAACGTAAAATGGAAGCAGAGGCCAATGGTCCATAGTATAGTTCATTGTTCTTACCCTGCACCAATGTTCACCTTGCACGTACTGCATGTAGCAATACACATGGACATTCCTCCACCATCACCCCAGCCCACTTTACAACCCCATCCACTTATTAGCACAGGAATAAACACACTTAAATCACAAAACAATCTGAAGTCAGTCTGTGCTTTCACAAATGTGTAATTGCAATAACTATGGAATATAGCAGTTTCAAAGTACTTGTTCACATACCAATGTTACACAGCTGTAGACCAGTAGTAAACATAGCAGAGGGCACAAAGTGGGACCCAGATCTGTGAAATGGAAAGGCAAAGTGACAAGTCAGAGTCCATACACTAAATTAAAATGGCAGACTTATGCAAGCTCAAACAATAGTATGAGATGTGGGAAGCAGTTACATCTTCTTACCTGTGTCTCACTGGAAGTATTTCATAATGATGTTGTTTCGGTTTTCGATATCCTCTTCTTCTGCCTCCTCTTCTTCACTGTCCACAGGCTCCACAGCTGCCTCACGACCAACATCTAGCCCATCCTCCTGCAGAAAAGGCACCTGGTGTCGCAAAGCCAGGTTGTGCAGCATACAGCAGGCCACGATTAACTGGCACACCTTCTTCGGTGAGTAGTATAGGGATCGACCTGTCAGATGGAGGCACCGGAATCTGGCCTTCAGGAGGCCGAAGGTGCATTCGATCACCCTCCTAGTTCGCCCATGTGCCTCATTGTAGCGTTCCTCTGCACTTGTCCTGGGTTTCCTCACTGGTGTCAGTAGCCATGAGAGGTTGGGGTAACCAGAGTCACCTGCAAATGTCGAGGGACAACTGCTAGACACACACTAACCTTTCGGGACAGCCCCATACCCAGACAACTATGGTGGTCATTCTGACCCTGGCGGTCTTTGACCGCCAGGGCGGAGGACCGCGGGAGCACCGCCGACAGGCCGGCGGTGCTCCAATGGGGATTCCGACCGCGGCGGTAAAGCCGCGGTCGGACCGGCACCACTGGCGGGGTCCCGCCAGTGTACCGTGGCCCCATTGAATCCTCCGCGGCGGCGCAGCTTGCTGCACCGCCGCGGGGATTCCGACCCCCCCTACCGCCATCCAGATCCCGGCGGTCGGACCGCCGAGATCCGGATGGCGGTAGGGGGGGTCGCGGGGCCCCTGGGGGCCCCTGCAGTGCCCATGCCACTGGCATGGGCATTGCAGGGGCCCCCGTAAGAGGGCCCCTACATGTATTTCACTGTCTGCTGCGCAGACAGTGAAATACGCGACGGGTGCAACTGCACCCGTCGCACAGCTTCCACTCCGCCGGCTCGATTCCGAGCCGGCTTCATCGTGGAAGCCTCTTTCCCGCTGGGCTGGCTGGCGGTCTGAAGGCGACCGCCCGCCAGCCCAGCGGGAAAGTCAGAATTACCGCCGCGGTCTTTCGACCGCGGAACGGTAACCTGACGGCGGGACTTTGGCGGGCGGCCTCCGCCGCCCGCCAAGGTCAGAATGAGGGCCTATGTCTACTGGATTGGGACCTTGGCCTCACCTATTAGCCACACACTGTGCCTCTGGAGTTGCCCCATCACATAAGGGATGCTGCTATTCCTCAAAATGTAAGCGTCATGCACAGAGCCAGGATACTTAGCATTCACATGGGAGATGTACTAGTCAGCCAAGGACATCATCTGCACATTCATCGAATGGTAGCTCTTTCGGTTTCTGTACACCTGTTCATTCCTGCGGGGGGGGACAAATGCCACATGTGTACCATCAATGGCACCAATGATGTTGGGGATATGTCCCAGGGCATAAAAGTCACCTTTCACAGTGGGCAAATCCTCCACCTGAGGGAACACGATGTAGCTGCGCATGTGTTTCAGCAGGGCAGACAACACTCTGGACAACACGTTAGAGAACATAGGCTGGGACATCCCTGATGCCATGGCCACTGTTGTTTGAAAAGACCCATTGGCCAGGAAATGGAGTACAGACAGGACCTGCACTAGAGGGGGGATTCCTGTGGGATGATGGATAGATGAAATCAGGTCTGGCTCCAACTGGGCACACAGTTTCTGAATTGTTGTACGATCAAGACTGTATGTGATTATGATGTGTCTCTCTTCCATTGTCGACAGGTCCACCAGGGGTCTGTACACCGGAGGATGCTGCCATCTCATCACCTGCCCCAGCGGACGTGCCTTATGGAGGACAACAGCGAGCATACAGTCATCCCACACTGAGGTATCACTATGTGTTATTTGCAGAAATGTTATTAATTCGCAATGTGCAGGTATCTGTCAATATTCCGGGCCTAGATAGGTGTGACGCAGTTAACATCCATCCCATGTGGCATCCTGAAATGGCGGCCGACTGACCTGTAAGGTGGGACAAGGGGATATGAGGTAACTGCGCTGGCGTTGTACACTGTCGCAGTAGGTGGTCGAAGACCGCAGCGCAATCCTGCATTGGTTAACATTGGGCCCTATGGGTCCCAGGAGCCAATGACGATGTACTCCAGCGGTGACGGTACACACCGCCGTGGACGTGACTGCCATTTTATGTCTGTTCTCTCACTTGATACCTGACCTTCAACAGGAGAGGACCTACACTGTAAGTGCTGCTGTGACCTGTGTCTGGAAGCGACGATGGCTCATGTGTCTGGTGAAAGGGCCCCTGCCTTGACTTCGGGGGAGTTGGAGAAACTAGTGGATGGGGTCCTCCCATAGTACACACAACTGTACGGCCCTCCAGATAAACAGGTGAGTACACTGTGAGCATGCTGCGTGGCCAATGCCTGTTTTGAGTGGTGTGGATGGAAGATACATGGTGGGGTCTGAGGCCTGCATGTGCGGATGTGGAATGTATGTGCGTCAGGACATGGGTGGGAACTGGGGGGGCTATGAGCATGACGGTCCGGACGGGTGAGTAATTTCCTTTCCCCCTGTACCATACCAGCAGGTCTGCGGCCACCAGAAGAAGGGTATTTGGCGTGCCATCGCCAAGGACGTCCGGGCCCTGGGGGTCTATCACAGACGGAGCACCCACTGCCGTAAAAGATGGGAGGACCTGCGCCGCTGGAGCAAGAAGATGGCGGCGGCCCAGCTGGGGATGGCCTCCCAACATGGGAGGGGTGCCGGTCGCACAATGACCCCCCTGATGTTCCGGATCATGTCGGTGGTGTATCTGGAGTTGGATGGGCGCTTGAGGGCATCACAGCAGCCACAAGGGGGTGAGTACCGTCACATCCATCTGACTCTGCGTGCATTATGAGGTGTCTGGGTGGGGGAGGTGGGCAGTGGGTCACCCTAGGCCAGGGCAAGCTTTGTAGGCAAGGACCCTTTGTGAGGCAGGCTATGTGGCACCCCAACCCCACCAGTGGAAGGGCCATCTACACCTAGTCAGGGTGCTGTGACTTCCATGTGTGCAGCAATAGGGCATAGGCCTTGTACCCCATGTCCCTGTGATTAATTAGGGAACTCTAAGTGCATGGCGTAGTGCAGAGGGCTGCTGTGTGTAGTGTCCGCCAACAGTAGCGGTATTGCATGCACTGGACATGTCTTTCTTCTTTCTCCCCCCCCCCTCTTTTTGTGGTCTCCCTGTTCTTGTATGCATTAGCATCATCAGGCGGAGGAGCAGTGCCACAGGAGCAGGAGGGAGCTGCATCCCACATGACCCTGGAGGGCGAGACAACAGAGTCTGAAGTCACCAGTGGGACGGAGGGCGAGGGGCACTCCACAGCGGGGACAGGAGCAGAGACCAGCAACACCGACTCCTCTGATGGGAGCTCCCTTGCGGTGGTGGGCCCCTCTGTGCCCACAGCATCTACAGGTACAGCCGCCACCCCCCCTACCAGCACCGCCCTCCCAGCAGCCCCTCAGCGTGTGTCCCGTGGCCGCTCACCCAGGAGGGTGGGCATCTCCTTTGCCCCAGGCACCTCAGCCCTGCTGCCCTCAGTGAGGAGGCTATTGACCGCCTGAGATCCCTCACTGTTGGGCAGTCTACCATTCTGAATGCCATCCAGAGGGTAGAGAGGCAGTTGCAACAAACAAATGCAAACCTGGAGGGCATTCATTCTGGGCAGGTGGCCCAACAGAGAGCATTTCAGGCTCTGGCTTCAGCACTGATGGCAGCCATTGTCCCTGTGTCCAGCCTCCCCCCTCCAACTTCCCAGACCCAATCCCCTGTACCTCAGCCTATCCCAAGGACACCAACAGACCAGCATGCACACACATCAACACACAAAAGTGGCTCAGGCAAACATAAGCACCACACATCCCACAGGCACTCACACAAGCACAATCCCCATGCAGACACAGCAACATCCCCTTTCTCCACTGTGTCCCCCTCTTCCACGTCCTCCTCCTCCCTCCCTATCTCGTCTCCACTCACACCTGCATGCACTACATCCTCAGCCACTGCCTCCATCACCAGCACGCCCATCACCACACACCGCTCCTGTGCACTCACCACCCCCACTACCATTCACACATCCCCGGTGTCCTCTCCCAGTGTGTCAGTGAGCCCTCCTCCCAAAGTACACAGACGCAGGCACCCACCCAACAGCCATCTACCTCACAACAGCCTCCGGCCCATGCACCTTCACCCAAATTCAGCAGACGTACACCTCCTACAACCACTACCTCTACCTCCACTCCCAAACCCCCTCCATCTTCCCGTCCCAGTGTGTCTAAAATACTCTTCCTGGCTAACATTGACCTCTTACCTACACCTCCCCCCGTCCTTCCCCTAGGACCAGACTTTCCAGGTCCCAGCCCAGCACCTCAGCCACCACATTCCCAGCACAGTGGTGCCAGAAACTGCGGGGTCATTGAGTGCGCCACCCATCAGGGCTGCCAGTTTGCCACGGAGCGAGGGCAAGGACATTCCGCCACCTGCCAAGGTGAAAAAGGTGCCCACATCCCGGAGGGAGAAGCCAAAACTACCAGCCACCAAGGGCTCAGCAAAAAACAAAGGTGATAGTTGCAAGTCAACAGCGGTACCATCAAAGCTGGGGAAGGGCCAACAGCTGAAGAGCAGGTCAGGAGAGGGCATGGTGGCACAGACTGTGGGACCTGTGTCACACTTTCTGGCCACGACCACGCCAACCTGTACGGCGGTGAAAACCGCTAGCTGCCCCGCAACCTGCACCGCTGCAAGCACCGCCACCTGCACCGCCCCCGGCACGTCTACAGCCTCAGCGACAGTCCCCAGCCTCTTCCCCAGTGAGCAGCCATCCGAGGCTGCAGGAGACATCCTGCTGTGTCCCACAGACACCGCCGCAAGCACCGCCATGACAGACACAGCCGCAAGCACCGCCACCAGCCCCGCTGCCTCCTCGGACACAGACAGCACCCCTGGCATGGCTACCATCCCCAGTGGTCAGTCGTCTGAGGCTGGAGGAGACTTCCTGGAACCTGGGCAGCATCCATGAGGCATGACTTCCATCACCATTTGCACCTGTAGGTGGAAGGTGCAGCCACAGCAGTGTGGGGTATGTTGCTGCCTCCATGGCGTATCATGCTACCTGAACCTCGCCAATCTCATGGCACGCACAGCCGGGTGTGGGAATTGTACCGGCCACACTGCACGTGAAGCACTCTAGGCACCAGGCCCCCTCCAGAACCAGTGGAGATTGACATCCACTACCTCAGTCCTTGGCAGGATGAAGCACTCTGGGCACAATGCCCCCCTCCAGAACCAGTGGAGAGATACCTCCACTACCTCAGTCTTTGGCAGGATGAAGTACTCTGGGCACCAGGCCCCATCCAGAACCAGTGGAGAGATACATCCAGTACCTTAGTCCTTGGCAGGATGAAGCACTCTGGGCACCAGGCCCCCTCCAGAACCAGTGGAGATCGACATTCACTACCTCAGTCCTTGGCAGGATGAAGCACTCAGGGCACAATGCGCCCTCCAGAACCAGTGGAGAGATACATCCACTACCTCAGTCCTTGGCAGGATGAAGCACTCTGGGCACAATGCCCTCTCCAGAACCAGTGGAGAGATACATCCACTACCTCAGTCCTTGGCAGGATGAACCACTCTGGGCACCAGGCCCACTCCAGAACCAGTGGAGAAATACATCCACTACCTCAGTCCTTGGCAGGATGAAGCACTCTAAGCACCAGGCCCCCTCCAGAACCAGTGGAGACTGTTATCCACTTGAGAGACTGTGGCTTTGCACTCCCCAGGATAATGCAGTGGGCAAACCACCCACTTCAGAGACTTGAGAGACTGTGGCTTTGCACTCCCCAGGATAATGCAGTTGGCAAACTACCCACTTGAGAGACTGTGGCTTTGCACTCCCCATGATAAAGCAGTGGGTAAACCACCCACTTGAGAGACTGTGGCTTTGCACTCCCCAGGATGAAGCAGTGGGCAAACCACCCACTTGAGAGACTTGAGAGACTGGCTTTGCACTCCCCAGGATAAAGCAGTGGGCAAACCACCCACTTGAGAGACTTGAGAGACTGTGGCTTTGCTATCCCCAGGGTACAGCAATGGGCATGGAGCCCCCTTGTGCAGCAGTGGCGTCGTGCGTTCATCCGGCTGAGGCGCCCCCCTCCCCCTGAGGTGCCTGTGTATTTTCTATCTGATGCCCCAGCAGTGTTCTCTCCGTTTCGAGTCAGGTATCATGTGTGGGCTTAGCCCATACATTTTGGGCCCAGTGGTCCACGGACAATGCTTAGTACACTATTCGGACTTGTGTAGTTGGTGTACATATTTGTATATACTGAATTTGGACTTTGGACTAATGGATTTTTCATGATTACAATTGTTACAATCATTTCCTTTTGTCCTTGCGTTCTTCCAGGGGTTGGGGGGGTGTATATGTGATGTTGCTGCATGTATTTGTGTGTATGTTGTTGTGGGTGAGGGTGAGGGTGGGGGTGTTGCGTGTGTGTGTCATTTTATTTCCTCCCCCCTCCCCTGTGTTGTAGGTGCAGTACTCACCGTGGTCGCCGCCGCTGTTCGTACTCCTGGTAGAAGAGGAGGTAAACCAACATGCGTAACACCTGAAGTTCGGGCTCCATGGCGTCCTGGTTCCTCGTTGTGTGTCGAGAGGTGAGTGGATTCTCCTCTGTGTACAGTTTCCGCCATACTTTTGATAGCGTTGGTTCCGCCCCAGAAAAGGTGGCGGATAGGCCTCTTGTAATAGTGTGGGCGGTACATTGTCTTCCGCCTGGCTGTTGGTGGTGTCCGCCGCGCTGTTTGTTTCTACCGCCGTGGCGGTCGGAGTGTTAAAGTGGCTGTCTATGTTGGCGGTTTCCACCACTGTCGTAATCCCATTTTTTTTTTCGCCGGCCTGTTTGCGGTATTACTGCCGCTTTAACACCGACCACCAGGGTTGTAATGAGGGCCAAAGTCTTTAAGCATTAAAGATAAGCATGTCTCTTGTCAAGAGGCACAAGAGAATATTGACCTTTCAGCCAGCAAGAAAATGGGCAAAGAACCTGTCTTCTCTCAGTACAGTCTTGTTAAATCAAAACTACAAAAACTATTTCCCAAATCCCCATTGGTCAATGAATCACATGTTCACACTTTGTCAATAACTCCAAATCTATGAATTCTATTATTACTCCGTCCACATGTGGTTGATTGGTTGTCCTGCAATGTCCTCATCATTCGGCTTGTCAGGTAGCAATATTTTTGCAGCTTCTACTCCAGTCAGTATCTCCATTGTTCTCCTCCTGAAAAAGTCAGTCTCACACATATTACACACACAATGTTACATTAGCAAGAACAGCATCTTCTTGCAATCGGTTCTCATGGGAAAAGATCTCAGCTATGAGCACATTTAAACAATGCAAATGGAAAATCACAGTTTAACTCTGTAGGACAGCCATTTATTAAATGTTAAGAAATCCAGCTTGACATGAGGCCTGGCAAGTAGTCCAACACCTCAACACCTTCGCTAAGTTAAGGCCTACAATTAATAAAGCTAATACATAATGCGTAACCTTTAATATGACAAATTACTACATTAGTCAAAACATATATTCAACATCTCACAGTATTAGAATATTAATAAGTACACTTTGTGAACATTGGCGGCCACTCATCGTAATCACATTTTCAAATGCGTGCATTAGTTTTCTACGTTATAAAATTGTCTTTACAAACCCATTATTCAGAATACATGAACACTCATTCATAATTTTATTAGAACTCCTGCGCTAGCAATCCCTCCTCTGATGACTAAATGTGTCATCACACTACTACCTACAAATGTTTGCATCAGCGAAAATTCTGTCAATTCAATCCCTTCATACGTTTGTTCCCTTTTTGAGATTTCCCTATACAATTTTTCGCTTTTCTTTTCTTCCCTCCCCTGGTTTTTCTTTGACCTTTTCAATGTCATTCTTTTGCATAATTTACACAATCCCCATATTCCAATTAGGCAAACCACAATATTATTCCCTGCAAGATTTATAATAGTATCCTATTCCAAATGTTGCTGAGCCAATTTTCCACTGAAGTAAATCCTTTGCCAATCTTTTCCCAAACACCTGGTTCTTTCAATTACTTCAAATCAGCACTTTTATTATTAAAATTTAGTAATTAAGCCTCTAATTTCTTTACCATTATCAGGAATATATGAACAACAACGCCTAGAATTAATCATTCTACAGACTCCACCATCCTTCCCTAAAAGAATGTCTAAAGCAAGACGATTCTGAAGAGTTATAGCTCTATCAGCAGCTAACTCAGTATCTATCAGGAGTATGGCTCCTGAGAAATTTGTCAACATGTTATCCACAATAGTAGACAACTTTCAAATCTTTACCGAATTCAGAATGACTCCCACGAAAGGAATCACTGCTCCAAATACATCTACCACTATACCAGAAGAGGATTCCCTCCTCTGTCTCATATGATGTAATTCAGTTGCTTTCGGAAACTTCTTCAAATCATCCATTTGATAAATCTTTGGGAAAACTATCCCAAAATAACGTGTCCCATACCATCCCCTTGGAAGACAGTAATAAGCATTAAGACCACAGATATAATAAATTCTGGGAATCGCCTGGTCCTATCCATTCAACATAAACGTCCATTTACTCTGAAACAAAAACACATGCTTACATTCACTCGTTCCCACAAATAAAGTGTCAGTGTGTGGTTTAGTCCTGTATATACAAAGGTTCCCTACGTGTTGCGCATCTAAAGCTATTTTCCATTGCATTTTAATCGCACTATTAACATACTCATTCCTGTAAGTCCTTTTCTCTTACAAGTACTCTCTAACTTCTCCTTCAGTGCCTTTCTCCTGTCATCTGTGTGATCTAAGAAGCTATTCTCTAAAGGTGTAAGCAAGCATATCAGATTATCCCTGTGCGCATAAGCTGTGCCAAACGTCAATGTAGGTTCAAAGAAACCTCTAACTATTACTATGCCATTATCCCTAGCTACTCTACTCCAATACCTAATTATAGGGACAAACGAAAACACCATATCATAATTTGAATAAAAGTACTGGATGTACTCCTGGTTATAAAACTTGTAAGTAGCAGACTACAACTTATTCCATATGTTAAAGGTAAGCTATGGTACGTAACTCCTTCCTTAACTGACAAAGGAATCTGCCTATACACTTAACAATTCCTCACATCCATTGTCTCAACATACTCACTCAACAAGCAATAGGATACATTAGAATAAAGTTCTCCTTGCACATTAGTACCCTCATGCAAATACTTCTCATCTGACCTAAACCTCTCTATTGCTGTTAGTGCAGTAGTTGTCTTAAAAGCAGAAGTATCATTGGCTTCACAAGAACAGACATACCCACAATCAACACCACAAGCAATATCCCACAAATTATCGCCAAACCAATACTCATATATTTACAGCGCCTGGTATTTCTACCCTGCTGGCTAATGTTACTCATGATCTGAAAAGAATCAGAAAGCAGAAGATATTTTAGAAAAACTGCAGCAAATATAAAAAACATACAACTCTTCTTTCGGCAGTTATTTACAGCTTTCAGCCTCACTTCCAGGATCCCTTCTCAAAATCTGTAAGCAGCTTGTCAAAATCAGGTTTTCAATGTCTCTTCCAGTTACTTTCAACAGTCGTTTTTCTCCCAAATTTTTTCTCCCAGATTGTTTCAACAGTTCAGTTCATCAGCTTCCTTCAAGTGCCAAAATACTAACCCGTAATGTCTCTATCAAAACAAAAAGACAAAAACTCTTGCTGCCATTCACTTGTAGTTGCATACGCCCATTAAGGACCTGCGTATCTTCGACTTGCTATTCTCTTTCTATTCAACTTTCAATCACCATTCAATTCTCCTTCACTTGGATCTTCTCTCCTTGTTGTATCTAGTTCTTCCTCTATTGTCGCCTCAACAACCACTTCCTTTTCTCTTTCTACTTGCGACTCCAGACACTTATCTCCCTTCAGTGGACCTGTTGTCAGTGTTCCCTTCAGAGTCGAACTTGAACCTTCTTCTTGTTCTGTGGTGTTTTCTCTTGACGGACCTGCAATCGTTTCAGGATGAATCAGATCACAGGGACTTTGATCCACCTCACCTCCTTTCCCCTCTGGGTCTGGCAATTGCTCTGTTTGTCTCTCAAGATCATCTGCTTCTGGGAAAGCCTTCCTCTGAAAAGGCCCTCCTTCTTTCTCAATTGAAATAGGCTCTCTGTCACCCTCCTGGAGGTCTTTTCCTTCGTCTCTCACAGAGCGACTGAACCGTCCTCAATGGGCTCAGATCCGGTCTCAGTTCCTCTTTGTTCTCTTTCCGGCCCTGAGACTTGTTTCGCTGTTGTTGGTACTCTCAACAACTCTTCTTCCTCATGATCCAGTGGGCATACCACTTTTTTCATGTGACATGCATGAATCCAGTTTGGAATTCCAGCACACTTAACAGCTGTAGTAGTTGTCAGAACTACCTGGAAAGGACCTTTCCATCGAGGCTCCAAACACGTTTTTCTCATGTGTTTCCGGACCACAACCCAGTCTCCACCTCTCAGGTTGTGCCCTGGGTCATGGATAGGTGGCAGTGTGGTAGCTTCAACATGCTGAGAGAAAGAGCAAATCACATCAGCTAGACCTTTGCAGTAGTCCAACACCATATCATCTGTAATGTTGACAAGTGCATTTGCAGGCACCGCTGGCAACCTCATGGCTTGGCCCATAAGGATCTCATGCGGTGACAATCCTGTCGGGTGTGTTTCTCATTGACATCAACACTAAAAGCAATGTGTCAGGCCATTTCAAATTCGTTGACGCACACATCTTTTCAACTCTTGACTTCAAGGTACCATTCATCTGTTCCACTGGTCCTGATGCTTCAGGGCAGTAACTACAGTGCAACTTCTGCTCAATGTTCAGTGCTGCACACAGTAATTTAATTACTTCATTGTTGAAGTGACTTCCCCCTATCTGATTCCAAAGAGATCGGAAACACGAAATGCGATATCAGTTCCCTAAGCAGTAGTTTGCTACTGTGATGCTATCATTTCTTTGTGTAGGGTAAGCTTCAATCCAGTGTCTAAAAATGCAAACAATCACCAACACATATCTCAAACCTCCACACACAGGCATCTCAATAAAATCCATCTGGATTCTGCTGAATGGACCTCCCGCTCTTCCAATGTGGCTCAAATTAACCGCTGTACCTTTTCCTGCATTTAGTTGTTGGCAAATGACACAACGATGGGAAACTGCTCCAGCAACCTGTCAAACCTTGGGTTGAACCAATCTTGTTTGAACAACTGAATCATTGCGCCCCTTCCAATATGTACTTGACCATGATAGTACCTTGCATTTGAGAAAACAGACTATTTGGCAAAACCAATTGACCCTCTTCTGAAACCCACAATTCATCTTGTCTTTTCACACATTTCATTTTGCTCCATGAACATTTTTCCTCCCTGTCTGCATTATTCTGCAACATTTTCAATTCTTCCAAGCTGTCAATTACTTTCAATGCAAAACTCAGACATGTTTCGTCTTCTTCAGATAACAGTTCCCACTTTTCCTTGAGTGATATACAGTTCAATGCGCAAAACCTTGGAACTTGATCCGCATATCCATTTCCCAGTGATACAAAGTCCTGCGACTTCACATGTGCACTGCATTTCACCACGGCAATCTTTTCCGGCATTTGAATAGCATGTAACAATTCTTTAATCCTTTCACCATTTCTCACTGGTGAACCAGAAGAGGTCATGACACCTCTCTGTTGTCCACAACTGGCCAAAATCATGGACTATTCCAAATCCATGCTGGCTATCCATATCCATTATAACTTTCAGCTGCGCGGAAACATGGCACACTCTAGTAAGGGTTACGAGTTCAGCTACTTGAGCAGAATACATTCCTCAAAGCCAAGAAGCTTCCAAAATACCAGTAATTGTGCACACAGCATATCCTGCTCTCATTGTCCCTGCATTGTCTCTCAGACAACAACCATCAACAAAGATAATTTGGTCATTTTCTTTCAATCGAGTGTCTCTAATGTCAGGCTCGGTTTTGTGCACAAATCAGTTACTTCAAGACAATCATGCTCAACATCTTCCACTTGTTCAATTTTGACATTTTCATTTGGTAGTAAGGTTGCCAGGTTCAGCACTGTACATCTTTTTAATGACACATTTGGTGACCCTAGAATACTCGTTTCATATCTGGTCAACCTTGCACCAGTCAAATATTGAGTTTTCGTCCTTGTAAGTAGAATCTAAATAGAGTGAGGGACCACTACAGTCAGGGAATGTCCCATCACAATGCCTTCACACTGTGTAAGGCTTTGATCAACTGCCGTAACTGCGCGCAAACAACCTTGTAAGGCTGCTGCAACTGGGTACAAAGTAGCTGAAAAATATGCTACTGGGCGGTTTACACCTCCATGGACCTGTGTCAATACAGACAAAGAACATGCATCATACTCATGACAAAACAATGTGAAAGGTTTTGTGTAGTCAGGCATACCCAAAGTTGGAGCCTCGCACAGACTCTCTCTCAATTCAGTGAACGCTTTCATTCCAGCCTGGTCGAACACTACAGGATCAGTGACTTCCTTATGAGTCAGTTTCTGCAATGGTCTCGAAATGACTGAAAATTTTGGAATCCATTGGCGACAGTAGCCTACCATCCCTAAAAACATCCTGACCTCTCTCTGTGTGGTCGGGGGATTTACCTGCAATATGGCTGTAATCTTTTCTCTGGATATATTTCTTGAACCTTTCTCAATCTGGTGACCCAAGTATTTTACTACTTTTTGACAGTATTGCAATTTAAGCGGAGACACTTTGTGACCATTCATTCCCAAATGGTTTAATAAGGCAATCGTATCATACTAGCACTCGTCCCTTGTTTTGGACGCAATAAGCAAGTACTGTACCAAGGTCGATTGGAAAGGCAATTCCAACGACTCCAAATTCTTCTTCAAGATGTGATTGAATATGGAAGGTGACTCTGAAAACCCTTGAGGAATTCTACACCAGCAATAAATTTGATCCAAAAATTTGAAACAGAAGAGAAATCGACTATCCTCATGACGAGGCACAGAAAAGAAGGCATGCGACAATCAATGACAGTGAACCACTCAGCATCACATGGAATCTCAAACATTATCACAGCTGGATTTGGCACCACGGGACAACATTTGACCTCAATCTCATTTATATTTCTCAAATCCTGGACAATTCTTACTTTCCCATGAGGCTTTTGCAAACCCATTATTGGTGCATTACATGGACTGCTCAATACTTCCTTCAAAACCCCTTGCTTTACAAAGTCTGCAATTATCTGGGCAACCTTCATAAGGATATCTTGTGGCATGTGGTACTGCGGAAGTTGAGGAAAAACTGCATTTGGCTTTACAGTAACTTTGACTGGCTCAACTCCCTTTATCAGACCTACTTCTTTCCCTGTCAAATCCCACACTTTCTCTTTAACCATTCCCTGCAAATCAGGATGAAGCTCTTTCACAGTGAACATTGGGAAAAATTCACTCAGAGGGTACGCCTTATTTGTACTTTCACTTTTCAACTCTGGGGGTTGGCCATGTTCATCATCACTATTCATCTGAATCTCAATTCCATCATTTGAACAAGAAACCTAGCATTTTGTTTTACACAGCGAATCTCTTCCCAGTAGGGATAGCGTACATGAATCGCCGACTACAAATTTGTGCAAACCCTGAAAGTTGCCAATTTTAACCTGAACCGGCACTGTAATTGGGTTGGTCAAATACTGATTCACCACTCCTACAATCTGAACTATTCTCCCTGAAAGGGGCAAATTTTTAACTTCTCACTGTAGAGCGTGTAGCTCCTGTGTCAACCAAGAATGAAACTCTGTGACCCATAACCTTTCCCTTCACATAGGGACCTTTTTGATCTACTTCTAAAAAAGTTGCAAGCACACATGCCTCCTCACATGAATTGTCACTCGTCTAATCATCATTTATTCCATTCTCACTGTGTAACGGGAATTGGTGCACTGTGTTATTACTTTGGTTAAGCCGCTGACCTGTGACCAGTTGAGAAAGCATCATCTGTTGCTGTTCCATTGGGGCTTGAGGTATTTGAATTTGCTGACTAGATACCATTGGAACCTGCTGTTGCATTGGCTGCAACTGTGTCATTTGTACACGTGGCATTTGCACCTGCTGCATGGGTTGAAAATTCTGCATTTGATTCACATTATTTTGAAAAATTTGGATTAGGACCTGTCACTCTCGGTCCTCCTATGTTCTGGAACAAATTGATGTCATTACTCTGCTGAACGACACCTTCCTGCACCATCATTGGACACTCCTGTTTCCAATGTCCAACGGCTCCGCAAACGAGACATGACAACAACTTATTAATTCCCTGCACATCATTCTGACCCCTACAGTACCTAAGTCTGGACCACGATTCACATTTCCTCCACGACCTCTACATCTCATCTGGGGCTGAAACATCATGTTTCCCTGCTGCTGCTATGGTAACTGTTGCAGAAAATTCCCTTGCATTCCTGTTTGAGCTGCTTTAATCCGCATCCGCATCACCATCGCCTTTTCTTTCAACTTTTTCTGCTTCAACTCAATCGCATCAATACAGTATTTTGCATATTGCAACGCCTCATCAATCAGCCTTGCTTGCCAGCAAATCAAATGATTCTTAATCATCTGGCCAATTTCAGGTCTCAACCCTTCCACAAATCTGAACACAAAATGAATCATGTCTTTTGCCTCAATGGTCTCTGTACCACTGTAATGCTTGAATGCCTGCAACAATCTCTCATAATACGCATGTATCGACTCCTTTGCCTCGTGAGCTGTCCTGTCAATCCTCCGCCAATCAATATTCTTGGGTGAAGTTCTCGTTTTCGAAAATTCAGTCACCTTATAGTAATATTTCATTACCTCAGGAGATGGTGTACCTGTATTTTTATCTCTCTCTGGTTCACTTGATGGCCAATCTACACTCCTTTGACACTCCACAGATCAGCTGGAACCACTATCTCTAATAATGTGTTCAAGTCCTCCCACAGGCACTTCTCAAGTTTCGCAAACCTGTCTGTCTGCTGATACTACTCTACTGGCTTCTCTCTCAATCTTGGATAATCATTTGTGAACAATATAATGTCACTTCTGCTCCAGGGGACATGAACAAAATTCTCCCCTGGAATCTCTCTCCCAGGTAAAATGTTCACTGGATCTTTATCCTGCTGCACATTTGTAGTCAACTCCACCGAATCCCTTTTCTTTTGTATCTTTTCTTTAACCATCTGCCTTCCCATTTATCTAATGGGCACTTTGAACCTATTCCATAAGGTGTGCCTTTATTCCGGCAGATTTCATGTGTTCAAAATCTTTAGCCTCAAAATCTAATCTGTAACTCCTTTTCAAATGCTTTGTTTTCTCTATTTCTATGCTGTTTTTTTCTGCCAGGTCTGCTAGTTTCTGATGCTCATTGCTCATTTTCCTCATAATCTTTGGGCGCAAATATCTCAGCTCTGTCTCTGTGTAGGATTCTAAACTGTTTGCACCCATAGTTCCCTCAATGAGTTCACCCGCTTCCATGCTTAGCCAAGCATAATTCAAACACTCCTCTCCCTTAGGAGCACTCTGTGGGGTATTCAGCTTGTCTAACCATTCAGTCAACTGCTGAGCTGTCAAACATTTTAGCGAAATGTTACTTGTTTGTACTGTTGGCACCTGCTGTGCAACTGCATTCGGGGTCTGCGGTGTAAACAATTTCAAACTCTGACTAAAGTGTGAACCTACCATAGTATCTGGAAGTGCTACAAATGGACTAAGGTCTAACAATGATCTTGATCCGTCAAAAGTCTGTCCCACAGGAGAGACTACTCGAACATTCTCATTATGTCCTCCCCTCATCATACTCTGGGACATTGCTCCCTGTTCACCTACAGTAGTTTTCTTCTGTGCAAATAAGGGTACGGCTGGACCAACAGTAATAGGTAGCGATAAAGAATCTGAGGTTGGTCTAGCACTTACGCTCTGTGGGACAGTAACTCCCATATTCTGATTCATCATTGGTGACATATCTGACTGTGCCCCTGTTACTGGAGTGAATCTTGACATTCCCTCCGGCTGCACTTGGGGCAGTAAAAGTGGAGTTGGTTCAGTCTGAACCAACATCGGTCTCGGGTAAACCTGTTCCGAGGGCACCATTAAGTTCGAAGTTGTTTCCATAATGGGCACATCAGGGTAAATTCTCTGAACCTGTGGTGGATGCACCTGATTTTGCACTACAGGAGTAGTAGACCCATTAAGACCACTCTGCATCGCATTCTGTGTCAGGCTAGCATTAACCTGCATCAGACTCATTGACCCATTAACCTGTGTCGGAGCTGTCAGATCATGGTGGTGGGCGATTTCTCAATAACTGTAATAAACTTATCATCATCCGATTCTTCCTCCACTGTTGAAGACTTTCTAGTCTCCCATCTTTTGGACGGACGTCTGTTAGTCTTTCTAGCAGCTTTCCTTCCTTCCTTCTCATTGTCCTGTGTAATTGCCGTAAACAACTTAGTTCCGTGCAAAGTCTCCATCCTCCAAACTCTCTGATCACTATCCCACCTAGCCTCTGCTAAAGTATTTTCTGCCTTTGTCATCCTCCTCTCAAATTCCTGTTGCTGTTCCGTTTGCTGTCTGGTTACTAGCTCCCAAATCGCAAATGCCTCAAACTGTGCTGGTCTCGGAAGGGACTTCAACTCATATAGCACCATTCTTAAATTTTCCAAAACCCTCAAATTGAACGGCCCATTTGTAGGAAATGCTAAGTTCCCATCCTTCTCTTTCAATTGGCACCACTGCTTTAGCCAAAGATATGGTGCGACACCCTTCTCTTCCATTACAATGTAAGCTGGTGTATTTTCTGGGGGTGTAGCCTCGCCTATACTTGTTGTAATATACGTATCTCCCCTTAAGGCACTCTTTAGAGCTTTGAAAAATTTAATCTTTTCGACCTTTTTTGCTATTCAAAATCAAATCAGGATGTGACTTTTAATCCCAGAATTCCTTTCACCTACTCTCTCAACTAATTGCCTCTCACGGACGGCAGCCAATCCGTGCGCGACCCTTCTCACTAACCGACCTATCCCTGCGTGGCTCCAAAGATGTCACACTCACACGTACTGCGGCAGACAAAGTCTTGCGGCTTGTCCTCCCAAACTCTGATTCACACAACCTAATGCAAAAATTGCGAGCACTCGTCAAAAACCAAATCTGCTGGCTTACTTCAGGAAAGGTAACACAATTGCTTCAGAAACCTTACGGATTTTTCACTGACAGCTCTCACTCTAACAGCTACTCCTTCTTTCTCTGTCTCCCAGATTTGCAAGCAAAATTTGCCCCGCAAATTTTACTCTCAACCGATCGGTGGGTCTGTCCTGGTGCACATAGTACTCGCCAAATCTCAGTTGAAATTTTCTTTCACTCACTTTGACTCACACTCTGACTTGTCGACCACACCCGATCAACCTACTAAACCAGCCAGATTACAACATAAACCCAAGTGTCTCATACACTTTTCAATATACTCTGGAGTCTTAGACCAAGCAGGGTCTGTACATCAACAGCCACGTGGACAATTTATTTGAGCACAAAGCGACACACACATATGAAGTTCGACAACTTCCCTACTCTTACACTGAGGAGTACGCACACTTCTTCTCCAACTTCATTTGGCATACGCAAACTCCCTAAAACCTTCACAAACCTCACAATTCACCTGCGATTTGCATAGGCTGTGCAAGCGCAACCTACTTCATTCACACTGTCACTAGCATGCCAAGAACATCCTCAAACAACCAATAGCAAGATCCAGGATTCTGGGAAAGTCATTTCTGGGCCTAAGGGAACATTTTCTCTCCAATTTACATAATTGAAAAATAAAATGCAAACCTCAATAATATTGAACCTTCACCTCTGTTACTATCTCTGGACATCTATGATGGGCTCTTAAGGAGACAAACCTTCACCTCTCTTTACCAACACTGTTAACACATGTTACCCTATACTGGACGTCTATGATAAGGTCTTAAGGAGACTAACCATTACCTCTGCTACCATCTCTGTTAGCGTGTCTGACCTTAATAAGTAATCTTACAAGGGAACACAAATTGGTCGAAGAACTTTTTGACTCGCAATTAAGCTGTTCTTACCACAGCTCCAGTACATGCAAATCAATAATCAATAACCAATACACAATATCAATAATCAGCAATAATCAATAACAGTAATAATCAGTAGAGTCAGTAATTGTCACGCTGCATGACGTTTCAGTCATGAATAACCACACCTTTTAGTAAAAGTTAGAATATTTATTTACCTACATTAACAATGCTAAGGTCATGTAGATTAATCTCAAAATCAAACGAAACACATACAAAAACAATAATGGCTGTCCAAAGCGGCGGAATAAACATAATCTAATCAAAGCTTGAATTACAACAAATTCTAAGGTTACAGTGCAAATTAATAACAAAGTCAACTGCGTCAAAGTGATTTCATACATTCGAGTTCAGCAGAGAAATTCATCAAGCATTATTCCCTATTAACAAAATTTCATTTGTGAGGATCCTTAACTAACATGTGATTAGCATCAGCATTTTGGGCTTCATGCAAAACAATTTAGTAACACCAATTTGGAAAAATATCTAACTATGGCTCTATCAGAGCAGTGCAGTTGGTACCTAGAAAGAAAAAGCAAATATGCATAATAATCAACAGTCTAATTCATAATACCTATCCTCAAATATGGATCAGCAAGCAGAGTCAGTCTTCGTCCTCAGGATATCAGTCGATCAGCAAGGCATCAGGATTCAGCATCAAAGTTGAGAAAATGCAAAGTCTTTAAGCATTAAAGTTAAGCAAGTCTCTTGTCAGGAAGCACAAAAAATATTGACCTTTCGGACAGCAAGAAAATGGGCAAAGAACCTGTCTTCTCTCAGTGCAGTCTCGTTAAATCAAAACTACTAAAACTATTTCCCAAATCCCCATTGGTCAATGAATCGCATGTTCACACTTTGTCCAATAAAACTAAAACTCCAAATCTATGAATTCTGCTATTACTCCGTTCACATGTCTTTTTATTAGTTGTCCTGCAATGTCCTCATCATCTGCCTTGTCAGGTAACAATATTGTTGCAGCTTCTACTCCAGTCAATATCTCCATTGTTCTCCTCCTGAGAAAGTCAGTCTCACACACATTGCACACAAAATGTTACATTATCAAGAACAGCATCTTCTAGCAGTCGGTTCTCATGGGAAAAGATCTCAGCTATGAGCACATTTAAACAATGCAAATGGAAAATCACAGTTTAACTCTCTAAGACAGCCATTTATTAAATGTTAAGAAATACAGCTTGGCATGAGGCCTGGCAAGTAGTCCAAGACCTTCGCTAAGTTAAGGCCTACAATTAATAAAGCTAATACATAATGCATAACCTTTAATATGACATGTTACTACATTGGTCAAAACATATATTAAACATTTCACAGTATCAGAATATTAATAAGTACACTTTGTGAACATTGGTGCCCACTCATTGTAATCACATTTTCAAATGCGTGTATTATTTTTCTACATTATTATATTTTCTACACAAAGCCATTATTCAGAATACATGAACACTCATTAATAATTTTTATTAGCACCATCAATGTGTTAAAGTAATCTTAGTACATTACATGACAAGCATTCAAACAACTGCAACATTTACCTCAATGGTGGTCCTTAATTTTCACATGGAAATAACAGCTGGTACAGTCTTGAAACTCCAAATACTCCTTCACCGTTCTTGGAGGAGCCAAAGATCTCAACAATACTCTGCTTGTATCTTTGTGGTCAAACACGTCATGTGACGTTAAAAAAATTAGCAATTTTTACATCTCTGATTAATCACCTGTTTGTAATCTCCCATAATACGTGTCTTTGTTTTATGGCATTACAGAGACTTTATGCATGAAAATGCCTGTTACAGCGATTGGTTATAGTTGAACATTTCCTTGCAAGTCATTTTTTACCTTGTGGCATAGAGCTCCGCCTGAAAACCATTAGCTTAAATTCACTAAAATGCCAGGGGTAGCAGAAGTGACATCACATACCCTTTGACCTTCATTACATAACAGGATGTGAGTGACATCATATGACCTTTGACCCTGAGTTTTTCCAGGAACACATGTCACATGACTCTAACATCAAACATGCACTCCCTTACATTCATTCTTATTGATTCTCAGTCACTCACTTGCATTCACTCTTAATGTCACTCATACTCACACTTCCTGCCGCTCAGGCCTAGGCTTTCTAAAGCTTTGCAATGTGCTTCCATCACTTTTGTGACGTAAAACTGGTGAAAAGTGCTAGGGTGGAAATTACTAAGCAATGCAAATCCTGATTTGCATTGGATAGTATCCCAAAGTAATAAAAAATTATGCTATGCGCTGCTTTGCATTATTTTGCATCAAGGGGGCGTTCAATGTGAGGTGCAGTGACATTCCCATGCAACCACTTATAGATTTTGATGCAAACGCCTATCTACAAAGACTGTTAGGCAAGAGTTTGTGCCAAAATCTTACAACTTGTCGAGGCAGGTGGAACAAGGATAAATGTTTGTATTTCTCCTCATTTTTATAACTTTGCATGTGTGCTGCATTGTACAAAACTCATACAAAGTGTTAAAGCCTTAAAGCATATTTTTTGTGGTGGAACGGGCCCTTTCCAATACAATACCTATGCTTCAGAGAACGCACACACCATTGCACTATGGCGTACTCTATTTGTATTACACTAATAGTGAATATGAGAATATTATTCACTGTTAGTGTAATGAAAAACGGTCAGAAAAAAGGAATACAAAGCCACTCCTGTGCTCTTGGCACTGATTTTGCCATCTTTGAGGCCATGGGTCGCAAAGGCAGTGCCAGGGATGGCAAAGTGCCTCCCGAGGAAGGCAGTTGCGGAACCCTGGCGAAGCCTAAATGACGTCCATGCTGAAACCATCTCACTGGTAGAAGCATTAAATTGCATGTGTGTTGCCATTAAATAGTTTACAAAACAACAGCTGCATGTGAATACATGAAGATTCCTCCTTACAAATCAGAAATCTAACCACAAGACTTTGCTTATGATCTGTCCATGTGTTAAACTCACAGGGCATTCTATATTGATTCACAGAATTTCCTTTAGGTGTAGCACCACGTGGAGTAAAGTGAAATTACGCAAAACTTTCTATCAAGATATGAAAAAAATAAAACAATCAGGGTAGCCATCAGGTTGCGCAGTAAAATAAATCTGTGTTTGCGCCCAGAATACCTGACCAAAGATGACATTTGTGCCACAGGGGCTCATATTCACAAAGACACGCCAGGTAGGAATGATCCTTAGTAACTCACTGGGGGGTTGGGAAGGGTCCCTGGAACAGAAACTTTCTTTTTAAATGACACCATGTCTGGCAGCACAAAAGGACGAGGAGCACTTAATCATCCCCAGACCTTTTTTTGATACAGCGCAAACTCGACCCAAAGGTATTGGAGAACTTTGCATGAGCACCAGTTACATTACACAGTGACACATTCTTTTTTATTTTTAGGCATGGGGAGATTAAGTGATTTGCCCAGAATCACAGGATGTTTGTTGAGGTGACGCAGAGACTCAAACCTAGTTCCCTAGATTCAAAGTTCGCAGCTCTGGCTGTTACGCCACAACCTCTCCTCGCCATTGGGTTCTCTCTTTTGACTTTAGACAATATTCAGTGCATTCAATTAAATTATACATTCACAGCATCTGCGTTTAATAGATAGGTTTCTGAACATTTTATATCTGAAATGCCTACCAGCGAATGCAGCATTTTTCGCACCCTCGCCGACACTTTTTTTATGTTTGAAGCGTCCCTTCCCTTCCACTCCACAATCACAAACCCAAAATTAAGTTTGGGCAGCAGCGGGCTCCAATCCCTTCTCACTCACCCAAGGCTGCATTGTCCCCTTCACACCACTACCACCCTCCAAAACACTACCCTGCATCGTGCTACACTACACTCAAAACACAACTGTGAAAAATTGGAGTATTAGTTATGAGGTGTAAATACCCATCTCAAGTAATAATCACAATTCTAGTCGAGGTGAACCACCAAAGCAATTAAATAAACCTGAGATCAAACCCCTGGTAGCTATAGCGCAGAACAGACAGGTTTAACTTAGAGACAATGTGTAACTGTAGCAAAATAAATTGCCACTCAAATGCTGCATAGTTTACATTTTTATGCCACTAAATTCCTGTTGCTGTGCCACAAAATTTGATAATCTATGCCGCAATATCCTGGTGGGTATGATAAAGGAGAATAAAAGTTGTGTTCTTACTGATGCACCGTGCTTGTGCCTAACTTGCATCCAAGAAAATACAACAGAACAGTCTTATATTTTATTATCAGATTAGTCCTAAATGTAATTATCAAATTAGCCAATGCTCCTTTTCTTTTAAAATGGATAAATCGGTGTTTAACTTAAAACTGAAATTAATAGTAATGTGCTTTATTTTTGCAGTTGGCAAGCCCATACTCGTACCGAAGACAGAGGACCCTTCTGATCAAGAGATTGAAAAGTACCACCAACTGTACATCAATTCGCTGATCGAACTATTTGAACAATATAAGATGGACTATGGTTTATCAGAAATTGACACCTTAACCATAGCTTGAAGCGATACATCATTTATTGTCAATCAATTTAAAAAAGCACGACTCATTCTGCGTACAATGTTAGTTTGCCACAAACAACACAGTACTAGCACCTGGTGCATTCCTGCATCGTTTGATATGATTTGAAAAAAGCTGAGATGCCTTGCAATAAATTCAGCTTTATATGGCAAGTTTATTGCATGTATAAAATAAAATATTTCGGACCCCATCCCTCATTGTCTACTTTTTAGTGATTGGATGTGTTCTAAATATATATGTTCATTAAAGTATGTTCAATGAATATTGCAATTCACTAAGGAGTACGGTAACCATATAAAAGTACAATGTGTCAGGCTTAATGCCTTAAGAGAGTTCTGGTGCTTCCACTGTTTAACTTGAGACAGAGGTTGCCGGTGGGGGGCACCGGCACTTATTTTGGAGGCCCGCACTTATGTTTGTGCATCAGGCAATTACTGCGAGCGAAAGACACAACATAGGAAAGACGGAGTAAGAGAAAGCTTCACAAAAGGGACAAAGAGAGAAAGCAGAAATCTGCAACAGCGAGCTGAAGGGCCAGAGAGTGGCTGTAAATGGATTAAAGAGCCCCGAGAAGGCTTTAGGATCACGCTGCTTCAGTATTCAGCGCTCGCTCATTTAATTGCAGTAGCTGCGTGTTTCAGAGAGGAGCCTTGGGCACCAGCATGTTATTATTTACAAATTAAGCACTGTGTGCTTCTGGTGATGTTATGAAATCCGATCCCATATCAGCCGGTCTAGTGGACTCAGTAAAGAAAATCCTTCATCCAATCTGATGCTTTGCTAGGTTTAATTCCTTTTCAGCAAGAGCTGACTATAAGGGGTGAGAATTTACACTTTAATCACAGTTGTTTGGCAAGGCCAGAGCCCGACAATGCATTTGATATGATTGAGGTGATTCTGTTAAGAATTGTCTCTCCACCTAGGCCAGTGAAAGGGAGCTGACTAAAGCACAGCCTGTTGAGGTAAGTGGATGTATGGACCTGGATTCTATTTGAAGATTGGCTGACTTTTGGTAGAGAATCTAGGCCCCATATTACAGATGAGTAATACAGAGAATGTAAACAAGGTCATGATTACGTGCTGATATTCCCCAAGAAGCAGGGAGAGGGCATGAAGGCTTGGAAAGTTCTGTTAGGACATCTGGTATATAGGGCAGGCTATATTGCCGGACAAGACTGCTGAATTGATCGATCAGAAACCTGAAATGCTCCTACAACAGTGTTTTAGGAGCACCTTAAAGTGGTTAATACACAACCAACCGCAGCCAGGATGCTCACATATTTGCACTTACAGAGAAAGCTCAACGAGAGAGACAATGGCCCTTATTAAAACCATGTGGTTAATTCCATTTTGAGTGCCAACCCTTGGTGCATCTGAAACTAAATGCACATGTGCTAGCTGTCCATGTTCAAATTACGGACCGCAGTCTATTTGCCCATCAGTTACAGGTACGTAACAACATGAGTGTGTATTGTTTGCAAATAGTGTGAAATTCCAATTTGCACCCTGGAACACATTCCAGGGTGTGTAAATTAAAATGTTGTACTACTCGCCAACAGGATTCTTGCCACGTGTCACCCTTCCAACCAGTTGTGGGTAAATAGCCAATGCTACTTCATTTCTGTGAGGCAAATAACACATGCTCAATCATTAGTGCATGGGAAAATACTCTTCCTCCCAATCCTGTAATTCCATTTCAAGTGCTAATGAGAGTTTGCAACCAAAATGGAATTAGCCCTTTATTTCTAATCCAGGACAAAAAATAGTATTGCAGCTCTTCAGTGCAAGGTTAGATTATGATCTTAATACCAGGCAAAGAGTACTCAATGCTCCTAATATGAAATAGGCAACACGCCAGATAGTCTTCTAGCTTTTAGGACACGGACCTGGAAACTCTTGATTATATTCACGAGATAAAAAAAGAGCAAATGATTTAAATTGATGAGGGGGAACCAGAAGTTGGAAAAAATCAGGATTGGTACACATTTCAGGAGGTACGGAAAAGTTGATCGAATATTTATTTCGCAGTGTTTCCCTCAACTCGCTGACACAGCAACCAAGGGAGGACCACGATGATCTGATGTTAGCCAAAGAGGTTCTGGAAGAAATAAAACATGTTCAGCTTGATGAAGCTCTAGGTCTGGAAGAATATTCATTAGATCCCTATATACTAACACAATTTCCCTCAAACACAAGATGTGTAAAACTCTGATACATCAGGCCATATTATTTTTTAAACACTAGTAGGATAAATACGACTATGGTGTCTGATTTTATCAAGGAGACCATTGTCTCTCTGATCCTAAAACGTTGCAAAGACATGTCTGAATTAGTGAGGTGTGTAATTCAAATGTTTTCCTTCTGTAATTACACAAAGTTTGGGAAACTGCAAAACGATGTGACCTGTAACTCCAGCATTAAGTGCTATCCTTTAGCACTAAATACATCCTTGCACCAATTTTGAATGCATTTTGTGCTCAAAAATAGTACTAAATTGCGCATGACGCGGACAACAGCTGCTCGTGTTCTGTTCATTCACTTTACTCACATGCTCCTGCTATACAATTTTTTTTCCTGAACGGATGAAAAATTGCACAACATGGCATAATCTTGTAATTTTGGGTATTTTTGCGATAGAACAATAACGCAAAAAGCCAGAAATGTTGCGGGATTATGCTGACGTAACAAAATATTTGCCTGGGCTTATTCTGAATGTGCCTCCATAGGCAAATGCCTCAGATTATTTTAGACGTAAAAAAATAATGCTGTAGTCCAAGTTAGAAGGGAGAGACTGTTCTATCTGAGTGGGGATACAGTTGGTACGGTGCAAGGTCACAGCATACAATTAATCTTTGTTAATAGGTTTTACAAAAGCCTTATGAAAAACAAAAGCTCTTTCTACTTCCTTGGTTACATGATTTTCCAGACCTATTAAGTACATCGTAAAACCCATTTGTAAACAGGAGCTTATCTTGTTCATGGGTATAAGAGCTGGGCAAATAAGCTAAATCTTCTTGTAAATTGGTAGAAGGTCTAAAAAACAATGAGTTGTTCTTATGGAAAGACCTATAAAATTACACTTGGGTGCTGACACAGAGGGTGGAGGGCCAGGCGCCAGATAAAATACTGGTGTCACAGTGGGTCACTCTGCAATATGACATGTTTCTTTTGGGTTAGAACAGAAGTGATACTTTAAAATATTTCTTGAAAAAAATAAAAATAAAATACTCAAAATCAATTAGGACGTGAGAGGCGTTTCCTAACCCAATAGGTTTTTAGGGTGTGCGAACCAAGAAATGTATAGTTTTCATAGGTTCTCCGTGTCCATATGTTGGACTATGCATCAAATAAACAGTGGAAAATAGCCAGTGAGCGATTCTCCAACAAATTACTTAAGGACTATATTCGCATAATTGCCAGTGCAGCCTTCAATGGCTATGAAAACCAGTGGCAGACTCTGGATATTCTGGGCAACCTTTCTTTAATCTACATTCCATACATTATACTGGTCTTTTCAACAAATGCAACACAGACATGACTGGTACGCTCAAATCAAACAGGGGGAACCAGTTACAGGAATTTTTAAAGCCTTAAAGGAAAATAAAGCTAAAAATAACAAAGCACCAATGGTAGTTAATGGTCATGGTAGACCAGGACCTAGGTACGATCTCAGCATGACTGCGATTTAGCATCGGTTGGATACACCAGTCAGGTTGGTCCTGGTCAAAGATTTTACCTTCTGACTTACTTTTGTAAGGCCCATTCAACCACAGGTGTACACTGCTAAGGAATTCAGGGACCTCAGTGGAGAGCACTTATAGACTCTCATGGTAACAGGCAGAAGCCCATAGTATAGTCCAGTCCACGTTCAGCTGCCACTACTCAGGTGGGCAGTTTAGGAACAAAGTCTGCTGCAGCTTGTGATGCCCCATAGCCACAAAGGAGGTCAGCCAACTGATTCTTGGAGTCCACGTCTTTGGCCTGTGTGCAAAGGGGAGTAAGTCCAGTCTTTGGGGCTCCTCTCAGGTCACAAACATCAAGACCAGTCCTGTTTTGTTCTTTTGCAGATCCAGAAAGAATGCTGATGTGGGTGGCGGGGTACCTCATATATACCTAGCACCAGCAAGAGGGTGAGTGTGACTCCTGACCAATAGGGTATAACATCCCAGTGCCAACCCTACCCACTTTTCAGTAGTTCCTGTCTGCATAATTACAAACAAGCCCAAAACCTCATGTGTCAGGGCATTTTCAAGATGGTGAATGTCTTGAGCTACACTAAACTTTGGCTATGAGGGCTTGGGATCTGTGTGGGAGTGTCATACTTAAATCACCAGTGTCCTCCTATATCCAGCACTAAAGTCCAGTTTGAAGCAGGCAAGGTATCAACAACAAACCCTGAGACAAAAGTCTGGTAGAGCAAAAGCAGGATCCTTCAGCAACCAGACAAGGAATCCACAAGAAATGTCTTAGCATCCTCTTCTCTGCCAAGTGTTACATGCTGCTCACTAGACATGAAAATAGAATGGGATGTGACAGCATGGTGTCACAGGATGCCCACATCCCCCACTCTGAATATTCTGTAGAGTTCAGAGGAGTCATCTCTGCCATTCATGTGAGCATATCGTTTGTGCCTGGGAGAAATTTCACACCTTGTTCACAACATTCAGGGCTGAGCACAGAGTAGGAGAAGCTGGAGACCTCGAAAAATCAGAAGAAATGTTACTGCACCTGCAGGTTCAGTGACTTGAGTCATCTACTCAACTAACGGTAATGGACTCATAAACTTAGTCTCAAATTGTGTGGCCGTAGGCAAATATTTTATTTCACCAAGTCACCGTTTTTCATTATCACATACAAGAGCACCTTTAAATATGTGAGTGCAGCATGTCTGCTGTACAAAAAGCTCTTTTGTTTGATTTAATAGACAAAATGTTCACTATATGTATAATAAAAATCTATCCCATATATAGGGTACAGATGACCCTGGACTTGCCTCTTAATTCACTATTAGCATTGTAATTAGGGCAGACATGTTTCTCAGTCCATATTTAAAAACCTTAACTTTTAATAAATATATGACTAAGTATGACTTGATAGTGCAATGCCCTTTATTGACAGACAATTTTCACTGAAATGGTCACATATTTTGCCAATGACATGGAATTTTGCTGCTAAAACTATATAGTGTACAAATGATAAAGTGTGGCAATCGGATGTTAGCAAATATATATTATTTGTCATCACCAAGTGAAGTATTCAGATTTTTTCTTTTTTGTTGTTGTCCTCATTCACCACAGTCCGACTCAAAAGGGGGGGGGGACGAAACCTCAGGTATCCTGCAACCGCTCTTTACCTCTCTCCATGAGGAGGCTCCTATCCTGGGAGCAGAGCTGAGTCACTGACCATGTGCTGTATGAGATCCACTAAGCGTACTTAGGATCAAAAGCAGTGTAATCATCGGACAGTCAAGGCCCAAAGTAGGAAACTCAGTAATACGAACCTTCCAACCAGACTCTGAAAGGAGCCCAGAGTTCTTGCTCCTTCCTCCCCCTCTTGGAATCTAACGTGGAGTTGTATATTAACGCCTCTATCCACTCCAGAAATGTAGGGGGGAATACCAACACCCAAAGCTTTGTTGTCCTGTGTCTTATAAGGGGGTTAAAGTATAGAAACTCTTCCAACTTATTTGAGGCCCCTACTTCCTCCTTCACATTCTTCAACCAAATGGAAATTTGAAGATATTTGAACCTAGTTAAGAGACCTCCAATCTCACTGTTCAGTATCTCAAAGGATGCCAGCCTCCCTTCTTTAACCAGTTGTCACCAAACCAAGAAGTTCGCCTCTTTCAAAGGGACCACCAACGTATCTCTAGTCCACTCCGGGGAACATGGCAAGTCCCAAACTGGGGAATACCTGCTGTAATACGGGAGTTTTACAGCTGTTCTCAGACCCCAGCAAAGTTTTACCCAGTCCTTAATTAACTTCAAACTGATTTTTTTAAAGAACTTGGGATCACCAAACTTATACAACACACCCTTATGATGTATATCACAAAATTTTAACATAACTCTAAACATTCGTCCCTTCTCAGAGTCCCACGGTTCATCCCTTAATTCCTTAGAATTCTTCAGAAAAATAGCCCATGCATAGTGTTGTACATCAGGTAAAGCTAGTCCTCCTTTCTCTGGCTTCCTCCTCAACTTCTTCCAGGCAATACGCACACCTTTTGAAGCCCAAATAAAGCTACCTATTTCTCCCTGAAGCTTACTCAACCACTGTTTCTCAAACATCGGCGGGACTGCATTAAAGACACATAACCATTTTGGGAGAGTTATCATCTTTACTAGATTCACACGTCCTATAATTGTAAGGGGGAAACTAACCCACTTCTTCATCAATTGTTTTGATTCCCTCAGGGTCTTTTTAAAGTTGATCTCCGCAATTTTATCCACTCCTTGCGTTATACTAACTCCTAAATATTTCACCTCTTTTTTAACTGTGACTCCGGTTACCTTCATATTCCACACCATTAATTCCGACTATTCATCATTAAAGTGAAACCACTAATCTTCCCAAAAGCCCCCGTCTGCTCTTTCAAAACCTCTAAAGTCTGGGTCAAGTCAGATGTGTACATTAAAACATCATCTGCATAAAGCAAAATCTTCTTGTTCCAGTCCTCACAGCAGAACGGGAGTACCCTTTGGTCTCTCCTAAGTTTACAGACAAAAGGTTCTAAATATATACTGAAAATCAGTGGTGATAACAGGCACCCTTGCCTCATACCCCTTTTTATTTTGAAAGATGAAGATAAAATTCCATTTACCAAGATCCCAGCCTCTGGGTCCTGAGAAATCCTCTGCAAATCATCCAAAAATGACTTCCCTAAATTCAAAATCTCACAAACCTTCCTCAAATAAACCCAGTTTACCCTATCAAATGCCTTAGTGGCATCAACCAAAACTATTGCCAAGGGATCCCCATGAGTAATCATTAAATCAATTGAGCCATTCAAAATATGTATCAAATTGTGCATCAACCTCCCCTTCATAAGGCCTTTTTTGATCCTGATGAATAATTTTAGCCAGGACCCCACTTAACCTATCTGCCATAATTGTCACAAAAATCTTGTAATCATTATCTAGCAATGAGATAGGCCTTTATGCATCACTAGATCTCAAATCCTTCCCAGGCTTCGGAATCACTGTGATATTTGCTTCCTTCCATGTCGGAGGTCTTTTACTTCTCCCGTCTATGAAGTCATTACACAGATCCAATAAAAAAGGGTTAATACTGTCTCCCAGACACCTGTAGATTTCTAATGGCAAGACCTCTGGGCCTGGGGCTTAACCCACTTTGCCTGTTTTTAGAACAGATGATAACTCTTCCAACTCGATTTGCTCATTCAAGGTTCTACTATCCTCCTCGCACAAGGAGTCCAGGTCCAAACCCTCCAACCACCCTATCACATCATCCGTCCAGACATTCAACTGCTCAGCTTCTAATTCAGAAAAAAATCTCGAAAGAGTTCACTAATCTCCCTATCACCCTTTTTTATCCTTCCTGTATTAACCTCTCTAACCTCTGTCACCCTGCTTTTTCTCTCTCAGCTTTCAACTTCCACACTAATATCTTTCCACAGTTATCCCCATGTTCGAAATGCTCCATCCTATATCCCTCACTCCTCTTTCTGACCCTGCCCTGAATCACCCCCTCTATCTCCGCTTGCAACCTTAAACAAGCCCTGAATAGACTATCCACTTCCTCAAGTCCTGGACTAGCCAACGTGGTCTCTACCTGTTGTATCCCCTCCTCCAACCGGTCTAGCTCTTCGTTATGTTTTCATCTCTTATAGGAAGGCATACTAATTAGCCATTCGCTGAGAAATGCCTTAAAGGAGGCCAAAACCATAGCAGGTGAGGCAGAACCCACATTTAGAGCAAAAATTTCCCTTACGTCCTTTTGTAACTTTGCCACTATCTTGCTTTCTAACAGAAGTGACCTATCTAATGTCCATCTCCCTTGGGCTGCCCTTCTAATTAAACAAATACTAATCAAGATGGCCGAATGATCTGATAAGTGAGCTCCAACATGGAAAATGTCCTTTACACACTGGCCCAGACTCCTGTCTATCAGAATAAAATCTATCCTAGATTGATGCCTATACTTTTTATTATCAAATGTATAACCTCTGGAAGAACCATTCCTCTTCCTCCATATATCAGATAGACCAAGTTAGGAAATTATAAACAAAAGTTGATGACGCATTTTCATATTAATTCTGGACCTGCTCCCTGAGCATCTGTCTAAGTTATAGTTTAAAACCACATTAAAACCCCCCATCCAAATGATAGGATCAGGACAGGCTTTTTCCACCTACTCACCACCCATAAACCATTTATATGCCAGATAAGGAGCCTCACTACCTTCTCATCCATCATCTACCTGACACATACTCCCCCCCAAAAACACACTAACAACTATAATTCTGAGGACCACATTTTTGTCTTTTTCCCCTTATATGCTCTCCACCCAGTGCCC
The DNA here is from genome assembly GCF_031143425.1 of Pleurodeles waltl. NCBI lineage: Eukaryota > Metazoa > Chordata > Amphibia > Caudata > Salamandridae > Pleurodeles > Pleurodeles waltl. The sequence continues at coordinate 234,320,126 of NC_090450.1, forward strand.
CTACCCTCCCACCCCTCCTGCCCCTAACCCCACCCACCCCTCACCCCTCCCAGGAAAACCCACCATACTTTTATTGGGCAACAATGCCCCTGGAGGGCTCTTGTCCGGGCGTGCTATTACAAATACTTAAAAGAAACTTTATAAATCAAACAATACTAATAACTAATGTCAGACTTAAGAAGATTTACTGGAGTCCAATTTCTTAATCAGGTCATCAACCTCTCCAGTGTCTTTAAAGTTAAACATTTTATTGTTCACCATCACCCTCAGGGTGGCGGGGAATCTCAGCTGCGCTGAGGCACCGAGCTTTCTTAGCAACTCCATTCTCGACCCCAGCTCCCATTGCCTTCTTAGGGTTATTGCTGAGAGGTCCGACCTGATCTAGAAGGAGATTCGCCCAGCCGAGACTGACTTTTTCTTTAAAGCTGCTAATAGGATGTTTTCCTTAATTGCGTAGGTATGGAAGCACACCAGTATTGTCCTTAGGGATGCACGATTTAATTGCCTCTTAAAAGGGTCACGATGAACCCTTTGAATATCTTTTGCAATCTCTTCAACTGCCATCTCCACCTGCAGTCCCTTTCTGATCAACTGAACTACCAACCCCTTCAAGTCATCAATTTCAAGACCTTCAGGAATTTTTAAAAATCTCAAATTGTTCCGTCTCTGGTGATTTTCCAAAGTTTCAAGCTTACTTCTGATACTTTCTTCACCACTTTTCAAAGATTGTATGTCTTCCTTATTATTCCTTGCTTCCACTTTTAGGTTCCGTAGCTCTTCTTCCAGAGCTGCCATTCGACCAGCCAGATTGTCAATTTTTCCCCGAGTGAATCACACAATTCTCAAATCTCATGTTGGTTAGAGTTTGACCTTTCAAAACCGTCCTTAATTTCACCCGCCAAATTTTTCGAAATTTCCGAAAACAAATGACTCATGGGGCTCATAGGGTCCCCCATCTATCCACGTCCGGGTTCCTCCTCAGTTCTATATGTCCTGGCCACCAAACGCAGGGGAATTATGCTCTTGATACTGGGTCCCTACTAGTACTGCCAAATCCTGTTCTGTAAGCTCCAAGGAGTCCTGAGCCCGGGGGGACCATTCCATGAGGCTCGGGAGCTCTCCTCCTCCCCCTGCTTTTGCAAGGCTACAGCCAAAGGAGAAAACCTACTTGACACGGTGAGCGCATATATCATCTGTGTCACCTGGGGGTCCCTGCCGCTTATCCTTTCGGCCACATCGACCACCGCAGTTTCATAAACTGACCCGAATAACATGCCCACCCCCACCCTCAAACCCTCCTGCCTGGTAGAGTCGAACTCGTCAACTTGCGATTTAGGGAGCACCCTAAAATATGTTCTCAACGAGGGGGTGACCTATGGCCTACTGGCGCGCCTGCACTTGAGGGCACCACGACTCTTATCTGACCACCTCAGATGGTACCTTTATCGCTCCCTTACCTAGGGAGTCTTCTGATTTCTTTTTACCCCCGAAAATCCTTCTCCCACTTGTTAATGCATATACTGGACTTCTCCCTGATTCTGACCTCCTCTGCACCCCAGACTCTCTTGTAGCAATTCGGGGACCTCCTTGAATGGGCATCTTACCACCAACCGCCTAATCTCCACCAGGCCTGGTTTCTGCTGCTCCAATAATAAAGGTAATGATACAGTACCTTGGACGTCTGAGCCTTTATCTAAATCACAGCTAGTCAGGCTATTCAGGTCAGTTGCTGCTCTCCCCCAGGGTGTGGCTACCAGACACCCTTAAACTTCGGGCCCCTCCAGTTTGAAGAGCCCCCTTCTCCTTCAGGTAAGAGCCAGACACTCTGCACGTCACTGTGCTCCCGCTACCGTTGCCGCCGCTGCCGTTATCGTTTGTTGTGCTGCATCAAAAGAGAAAAAACAGCTGCCCGCAGAGCACCTCCCCGACCCGCTACTCTCCGGCCGCCATGTTTTCCCCATGTGGTGAATTCTTGTCTTCTCTGATTTGTTTTAAGCCTATTCAAATCTTTGTTTCCAGCTCACTTAAGAATTACAAAAATAATGCTTTCCTAAATTCTTAAATATTTTTTAAAGCATCTGTACAATACATTTACAAGCAATTTAAATGTGTGCCCTGCACCATTCTCAGACAAAGTACTTTACAAAATCCTCTAACTTTGCATTCAGAGAAAGAAAAATAAATATCATTCTCCACAATAAAATAAGTAGCAATTTGTTAGAAGACAGAAGTTGACATTTGACCGCTGTGTTCGAACACAAACCAATGGTGATGAGATAAAAAAGAGATTTAAAGGCATTTTTATTGCTTATTTGTTTTTTAAATGAGCAGAACATCTGTTTTTTGCCAGCTCTTGCACCAGAACGGGCCAGTATATGGGAAGCCGTTCATGTCAAAATTACAGCTCCCCATATTGGACACCTCCTGAAGTGCATAGCGTGCTGCAAAATGAATATGACACACACCAGAATGAATGTACTATGTGTCAAAATAATTATGATACCTGGCAGAGTGAATCTGAATTGAACCAAAACAAATATGAAACCTGGTAGAATGAATATGCTACTTAGTGATTAATATGAATAACACACACACCAAATTGAATAAGAAATATACTGAAATATATATAAATCATACTGAAATTAATATGGCCCTCACTGTAAACAATAAAGCAATCACTGAACGAATACAATATTCACCAAAAAGAATGGGGCATTTCTTGAAATGATTGACTTATGCCAAGAGAAATATGATATACATTGAAATTAATATGGCAGATTGAAAATAATATAAAGTATTGAAATGAATATATTATATCCAGAAAAGAAAACAATGCATATTGAAACTAATACAATGTACATTGAAATGAACACTAAACATGTTGCAATTAATTTGAATTGTGTTGAAATGAATATTACTGAGATGGCAATGAATATGAGACACATAGAAATGAATAGGAGATGATTGAAAATGAATATGGCTTGTGTTGAAATTAATGCAACCCCATTGAATTGAAGTTGACATGTCTTCAAATGAGTATGACCACAGCTGAAATTCACATGAGATTTGTTAAAATTAATATGGCACGCCTTGAAATTAATATGACACATATTCAAACTAATATGATACATATTCAAATTAATATGATCTACGTTAAAATTGATAAGTTGCATCTTAAAATTCATATGACAAGTGTTAATATGAATATGACATCCATTGAAATAAACTTAACATTGATTGAAAAGAATATAACACATGTTAAAATTAATATGACCTACGTTGAACTGAATATGACCTTCATTGAAATGATTTTGACATGTTTTAAAATGAATACGAGTAACGTTAAAATGATCATGTCATTTATCACAATTAATATGGCTTGCATTGAAAGTGATATGACATACATTGAAATGCTTACGATATATGTTGCAGTGGATATGATTCATGTTAAAAATAAGATGTGTTAATATGAATGAAGCATCCATTGAAAGAAATATGACAACTGCTAAGATTGATATGACGTGCATTGAAACAAATATGAGCTCCACCGAAATGAATTCAACATGTCTTAAACTGAATATGACCAATGCTGAAATTAAAATGAAACTTGTCAAAATGAATATGTTGTGCTTTGAAATTGATATGATACACAGCAAAATAAATACTGCATATGTTGAAATTATTATAAACTATGTTGAAATTGATATGACCTGTGTTAAAATTATTATGACAGGTGTTAAGGTGACTATGACATGGATTGAAATGAATGACATTCATAGAAAGGAATATGACACATGTTAAGATGAATATGAGCAACTTTGAAATTAATATGACACCTGATGAAATTAATATGGCCCACATCAAAAGTTATATGACATTCTGTAACATGAACATCACACTTTTTTAAATGAAAATGAAACTGTGAGATAAATGTAACATGCTTTGAAATGAATTAGGTAAATATTGAAATGAACACAAGGCATGTTTAAATGAATATGACTGCTGTGTAAATGAATATGGCTTGCTCTGAACTTATGTGGATTTGCTTTAAAATTAATATTACATATTAAAATTATTGTTGCATATTCTCAAAGGTTCGCATTACGAGTTTGGCGGTTTGTGCACCACCATGGCGCCGGTGTGACCGCCATCTGCTTGGCAATCAGACCACAGTATTACAATGCTGGCAGTACCATAGTGAAAGACTGCCGCAGTCCCCCCAGCACCACCAGGCAGCGCAGACCACTGCGGTGACGAGGCAGGCCAAAAAGGCCAACGGAGCCGGTGTTTCGGATGGAAACATTATGATGTTGCCTACCGTCAGCGTGACCGTGGCAGTCCAACCACCACATCCCAGAAGGTGGAAACGGAAAGCATAAAGGAAGGAACTCACCTGCAGGCAGTGTTACATGACCTGTGCCGCCATGGAGCCCATCATACACACGTACTGCCGCAGGTGCTGCTCATTGATGGACCCACATAGCACCCACATTGCAACACAATGGAAGGTCAATGGGATGCACAATAGGTTGTGAAACGAATATCCAAAGCTCACAATGCAAACAATACCTGCATAATAGTGATGGCGACATCAGGAGCATTCATGGACACATTTCACTTTGCACATGCCCCTAAAACAGCATTTGCATAGGAACTGACCCTTCATGTATCTCAGGGACAAACAATATTTAAGCCAAGTGATATGCCTAGCTGCCAAATGTGTAAGTGCAAGTCAAGAAAGCACATACAATGGCAACAGCATGGTCCAGACATCTAGATGATGTAGCTGTAAGGTACACACATCAAAGTGGACACATGGTCAGTCAAATCCAAAGAAAGCTACCACAATTTAACACCCTCCATGTGTGGACAAACAAAACTCTAGCTCCCGCACATGAGAAGAAAGTACAATCTATATCAGAGGACAAATCTACATATCATACATGCTGACATTGGCCAACACAAGATGAAATGCTTACCCTAGCAAGCATGACACAATGCAATGACACCCCAAGTGGAACAACACCTACATGTCCATACAGTGAACATCTACCCTTGTCTTGGGTGACCAACACTTCCCACAAAGTCAGATATTAAAAAACAACAGCAGATTTGGTGGATGTGTCTGTGGGTGTTGTGGTGGTGTCTGGGGGTATGGTGACTGAGGTGTGTGGGGCTGTGGGTTGTGAGCTTTTGTAGGAGGCTGGCCTGGCTTGTAGCAGGTACCTTAGGTACTTACACCTTATACCAGGTCCAGTTACCCCTTACTAGTGAAATGTTGTAGTGTTCTAGCAGCTTAGGCTGATAGAGGTAGCTGTAGCAGAGCAGCGTATGCAGAACTAGGAGACATGCAAAGCTCCTGCAATACCACTTATAGTTACACAGTACTAATACTCAGTGTTACCAAAAATAAAGGGACTTTATTTTAGTGACACAAGACCAAAATTATCTTAGAGGCAATACTCCTTCTGGAGCTAAGTATTATACACAATATATACACTAGACACCAAAATCAGGTAAGTAAATAGGCATAGGATAGTGCAAACAATAGAAAATACCATAGAATGCAATAGGAAGAAATAGGCCTTGGGGCAACACAAACCATATACTAAGAAAGTGGAATGCGAATCACGAATTCCCCCCTAGGCAAGTGTAGTGTGTAGAGGGGCACTGGGAGTGTAAGAAAACCAAAAAGGTTGGTAAAATACCCCACCCCAGAGCCCAGGAAAGTAGGAGTAAAGTACTGCAAGTTTCCTTAGGACACATTAAAAGTCGTGAATAGAGTTATTGCAAGAACCAAGCAAGACTGCAAGCAACAAATGGTGGATTCCTGGACCTGAAGACCTGTAAAAAAGGAGACCAAGTCCAGAAGTAGCAGAAGATTCCAGGAAGGACAGGAGACCCTGCCAACCTAAAAGATGGTGCAAAAGAGGATTCTCTGGTTGGAAGAAGTCTGCAGAAGAGCACGAAAGAAGATGGCTGAGGGTTCCTGCATGATGCAAAGGATGTCCCACGTGGAGATGTTGGATGCAGGCGAGTTGTAGCGCTGGATTAGTTCAAGCAATGTCGCGGATTGTGTCAAAATGGCGCTGCCTGGACCCAGGAGGGACCTGGGAGCCTCAACTCAGACTGAGGAGGCAGAGGGGGCTCCCAACACTGGAGGGAACCCACAGATGACCAGGCAGCACCCACAGAGGTCCCAGGACACGGGGACAAAGAAGGTGCAAATACCGATTGCTGCAGCACTACAAAAGAAGGTCCCACGCTGCCGGAGAACAACTCAGCGAGTTGAGCGTCACAGGATAGAGTGCTGGGGACCTGGGCCAGGCTATGCATGAGGGATTCTTGCAAATAGTGCACAGAGGACTCAGGAGGTGAAGATGATGTGGTGCACAGGGGTACTGTTGCAAAAGGGGAAGGCAAGCTCTTACCTCCTTGAATTTTGAACAGCTGGACCTTAGGACAGTCTGTGTCGAAGGGGTCCACCACCTGTGTTACAAGGAGCATGCTCGTCATCAGGAGAGGAGTCCCAGAGAACCTGTCGTCATCTTAGAAGGTGACTGCTGGAACTGGGATGTGACTCTGTCACTCCACAGGAGATTTCTTCGGTCTTTCTGGTGCAGGGTGAAGACAGGGAGTCCCCATAGTGTGCACACCATGGAAAGTGTTGCAGTTGCTGGCTGGAGCTGAAGTTGTAGAGTCGCAGTAGCCTTTCTGGATACTTTGTTGCAGTTACAGTGGTTCCTGGAGCAGTCAGCGGTTGATCCGAGGTCAGAGGATAAAGCAGGAGTTGCAGAGGATTCCTGGTGGAAACTTGCAAGCCAAATCTACACCCCGAACCGGTCTCTCCGCTCCGTCGACCTCGCCCTCGCAAGCGTCCTACGCGTCTGCAGAACTACAACCAGCGGTAGATAATTCTCGCACCTCGCCACCAAAACCTGGAACACTCTTCCAACACACCTGCGCCAGACCAAAGACCTCCTTACCTTCAGGAAACCTCTCAAGACCTGGCTGTTTGAGTAGTAGGAACACTCCCCCTTTCTCCTCCCCCCTCCTCAGTGCCTTGAGAACCTCACGGGTGAGTAGTTCGCTTTACAAATTCCTGATTGATTGATTGACATGTCACTATGAATGTCTTCCAGAAAAGCATTTGTCTGACGTTGGCTTAACCCCTGGATGGTATTCACAATGGCAGTCTGCCCCACAGAAGGCTTTTGACCTTCTGATACTCCTCAGGAGGTCAATAGCCTTCTCACTCAGGGCAGCAGGAGTAACAGGGGCTGGCACTGAGGTACCTAAGGCAAAGGAGACGCCCACCGTCTTAGGTGAGTGGGCATGGCCAACTGGGTGGGGAGCAAAGAGGAAGGGTGGTGCTAGTACTGGGGGTAGCAGACAAGGATGGTACAGGAACAGGTCCTGATGGGTCCCCCACCACTAGGGAGTGGCAACTGGAGGTAGAATCTAAAGATGACGAGGTTGATCCTGTGTCCTCAGCGGTACTCCCCTCACCTTCCGGGCCACTGTGTCCCTCCGTGTCAGTGGTGTCATGACTGGAGGTACCGTGGCCAGATGCTTCCCCACTTGGTTTCGCCCTGTCTCCTTCACTTGCCTGGGATGATGCTCCAAATACAAAGGGGAAAAGGCTCTCCACATGTTCCTGATCACACCTGAACAAAAGCTGTGATTTACAAACAGTACCATGATGTCAAGTAGACCAACAAACTACTTCAAGGTGGCTCCTACATGAATCATACATAATGCATGTATGTCATACGATCTGTCAACAGTTGCCCACAGAAAATCAGGTCTCAGATCTCCAATTGCATGGGTGAAGTTGTGCAATCATAATAACCATTGAACAAGTAGAAGACCATAATCACCTTCATTGCTTTGCCTCATGGAGCATACCTGTTACCTGTTGTCATACAATAGAAGGCCAATGCCAAGTTCATTCCAACAGATCCCACACAAGGTCATGCAGTCATCTATTTTGTCACATACTCAATAACACAACAATAAGAAATGATGCTCCAAATCCTGCCATGTTGCTGACAGCAGTACAGTATCTTGAAGAAGGTGACATGGAAATACTCACGTCACACTGGAAACATGTCAACAATGCACACTTCACCATGTGTAAATTGTTCTAATTGAGTCATGGAGGTAGTACTAATGTTGCTCAGATATACTACATATTTGGCAAGGAAATGTACACTGTAGTCAAAATGTGCAAATTGACAGGGAGATATGTTGCTGAAATACATAGCACAATGAAATAGCTAGCCCCCGGAAATTCACCACTACTATATGGCACCCCTTACAATGACAAATTCTGATTGCATCAGTAGAAGCCATTAGTTCTTTGCATATTGGAGAGGCCCAGAGATTTACAAGAACTTGTAGAAGGCCCTGGACATGTTGCCCAATGGGAAGCTACATCACTGTCTCCATTTTGGTACTGCAAATCCAGATGTCCGTGGTTGAATGGTTCTACCCAACCACATGTGATTCCAACAAAACTGCAAGTTACTCCATGATGTGTACCAACAGTCAGGCAATGGGTTTTCCCATTTAACATGTGCAGTGCACTTTGCCACTTGATGCCACATCAATGGCATGGAAATGGACATTGTGTGTAAAAACTCTAGTCCTACATGTCATATCTCTCATTGCTACTGAAGTTGTACATGCCAAATGACATGCAATGACTGGTGAAAGTATGTGTGAGCCAACAATCAATGGTGACACAATCCTGTCTGTAGCACCACATAAAATGTAGCCCCATTGCATATGTCCAAATCCAAAGACAGGTTGGCATGCAACTATATGTGAGGGAATACAGAAATCTTCCTGTGAACACAGGTAGACGAAGCATGAAACAGCAGTGTACACATTTTGTTAAAAGAGAATGGGACAAATGCTAACATGTCAGCACAAGGAATTTTGGCAACAGTGAAACAGGGACATAAATCATGTCAATGGACATTCACCACTTACCAAGGGAAAGTTTTGATCTGTAGCTGCACCCAAAGAACAATGTATGCTCTGTCACATGTGTGATGCCACCTTCACATGTTAGACAGTAGTGAGGCGCCAGCACTCATCACACCCTGAAAACAAGTGGCCTCTTGGGAGCAGATGCCAATTTACTCACTTAACCAGACACATAGCTGAGGACAATGATCCATCACTTCTTTTTCTTTGGACTGTAACACTGAGAAGTAGTGGTCTGTTGCATAGAATTTACTCACTTAACCAGACACATGGCTGAGGACAATGATCCATCACTTCTTTTTCTTTGGACTGTAACACTGAGAAGTAGTGTTCTGTTGCTTAGAATTTAGACCCACTACAACAACAAACCTTCCTTGATTGATCACTGTACAAAGCAATGTGTTGTCCTCTGAGAGCAATTGTTTTGTGGATTGTACTCAGTTGTGATCTAGGTCCCTGGGCTACTAGGCAAGGCACATCAATATGCACCAAATTACATATCTACACAAACAGTTACTCATCTTGTGTGTCACACATGATCCATCCCCAGTCATCAGGAGGAGATGTCAGAACCTAACACATTAACTTTGCTGTGTGACAGGCATTAATATGTCCTGTACTCATTGTGGCTGCTGTGCTCCCTGCAAATGCCCATCAAGGTCCGGGTATGCTACTGCCAGAATGTGGGCCCTTAGGGGGGTAATGCTTCGAGGTGTGCCCGCCCACGTTGGGAGGAAAGCTCTATCTGAATCTCTGAGATCCTCTGGCCCAGCACCTCAGGTCCTTCCACCTCTTGCAACTGTGGGCACTTTGCCGGCTATGGAACACCAGGGTCTGTACCTTCTGGGCGATGGCTCTCCAAATCTCCTTCTTTTGATTGGTGTTTAACTATATGGATACAGGAGACAAATCAAGCGATTAAAAACACAAGTTTTTGCTCAAATGGTTATGTCACACATGTCAGAAACACCAAGCAAAAAATGCGCAATTTGTCAACACACCAAAAGTGTGAAGTACATGCCAAAAAGTACAGGGACATGACTACACACTTTTGGATTCATTTGCAGACTAACCCACTACCCTGCTCAAGGCCTACAATGACTAAGCAAGCCTAATGACATCAGGTATTCGATGCTCCAGCAACATGTACTGTGATGTGAGCCACAATGAAACACCACACAGCAATGTGGTTTCTGAAGGGTAAACTCGTTAGGCCTGACTGGACAAACACATTTACACTCTGCAACACTGACTCAATGCATACAGTCCCTAGAGGCAACTATCATAGTACAGACTTCACCCTTATACTTGAGTGACAATGAAAGGGCTGGCATGGTGGGCACGGAAAGTATCTTCCCTGTGCATGTGTGGACATGTGGCCTAGCAAATGCAGACTAATGTCACTTCAGGGTAGGTTTCGGTGGTATGTACCTGTACCACAAAACACTCCTTTAAATATATGCTTCTAACCTACAAAGAGAACAACTCAGCGAGTTGCGCGTCACAGGATGGAGTGCTGGGGACCTGGGCCAGTCTGTGCACGAAGGAATTTTGCAAATAGTGCACAGAGGCCTCAGGAGGTGAAGAGGACGCAGTACACAGGGGTACTGTCAATCTCAGGGAAGGCAAGGTCCTACCTCCTCCAAATTGCGTCAGCAGGACCTCAGGATAGTCTATGTCGATGGGGTCCACCCTCTGTGTCCTTAGGGGCACGCTCGTCGCGGTGAGAGGAGTCCAAGGGTACCGGTCATCGTCTTGGAAGGTGCTTGCGTGAGCAGGGGAGTGACTCTGTCATCCCACAGGAGATTTCTTCAGCACTTCTGGTGCATGATGAAAACAGGAAGTCCCCAGAGCGTGCACACCATGGAAACTATTGCAGTTGCTGGCTGGAGCTGAAGTTGCAGAAGAAAAGTATCCCTTGTGGATACTTTATTGCTGTTACAGCAGTTCCGGGAGCAGGCTGCACTTGATCCAAGGTCAGAGGGTGAAATAGTAGTTGCATAGGATTGCTGAAGGAAACTTGCAAGCAGAATCTGAAGAGAACCCACAGGAGAGACCATAAATATCCCTGAGAGGGGGATTGGCTACCTCATCAGGTAAGGACCTATCAGGAGGGGTCTCTGATGTCACCTGCTGGCACTGGATACTCAGAGCCCTCCAGAGTGCCCTTACACCTTGCAAAGCAAGATGGCTGAAGTCTGGGACACACTGGAGGAGCTCTGGGCACCACCCCTGGGGTGGTGATGGACAGGGGAGTGGTCACTCCCCTTTCCTTTGTCCAGTTTTGCACCAGAGCAGGGGACAAGGGGTCCCTGATCCGGTGTAAACTGGTTTATGCAAGGAGGGCACCATCTGTGCCCTTCAAAGCATTTTCAGAGGCTGGGGAGGTTACCCCTGCCCAGCCTGTAACACCTATTTCCAAAGGGAGAGGTTGTAACACCATGCTCTCAGAGGAAATGCTTTGTTGTGCCTTCCTGGGACTGAGCTGCTCAGATCCCAGGAGGGCAGAACCCTGCCTGTGAGGTGGCAGCAGCTGTAGCTGCAGTGCAAGCCTCAGAGAGCTGGTTTGGCAGTACTGGGGGTCCATGCTGGAACCCCCAGGATGCATGGAATTGGCTCCCCAATACCAGATTTCCTAACTGCGAGTCTCAGTGCAATGCAAGATTGCTTTGTGACCACGAACGCGGTTGCAAAGCAATCGCAGTTTGAACCCATTTGAAATGGGTGGTAACCCATTCGCAAAAGGGAAGGGGTCCCCATGGGACCCCTTCCCCTTTGTGAATGGAACTGCAAACATTTTTTCAGAGCAGGCAGTAATCCTATGGACCACTGCCTGCTCTGAAAAAATGAAACGAAAACGTTTATTTTTTTTTAGTTTTGTAATGCATCTTGTTTTCCTTTAAGGAAAAGGGGCTGCATTACAAAAACAAAAAACTTCTTAATTTAAAAGCAGTCACAGACATGGTGGTCTGCTGTCTCCAGCAGGCCACCATCCCTGTGAGAGCCGCAAGTCTCAAGGGGGTTGCAAATTGTGACCCACCTCATTAATATTAATGAGGTAGGCCTTTGCGACCCCCTTGCGAGTCGCCGATGGTGTCAGGGACACCATCCTACATTCCAAATTCCGCTCTGACTTGCAATTTGCAAGTCGCAAATTGGAATATTTTGGTACTTTCCTACAGCAGTATTTCATTATCATGTAAACATGTAAAATACCCCAGTATATGTCCTACCTTTTAAATACACTGCACCCTGCCCATGGGACTGCCTTGGGCCTACCTTAGGGGTACCTTACATGTAGTAAAAGGGAAGGTTTGGGCCTGGCAAGGGCGTGCACTTGCCAGGTTGAAATGGCAGTTTCAAACTGCACACACAGACACTGCAGTAGCAGGTCTGAAACATGTTTACAGGGCTACTCATGTGGGTGGCACAATCAGTGCTGCAGGCCCAATAGTAGCATTTGATTTACAGGTCTTGGGCACACATGTTGCACTATACTAGGGACTTACGGGTAAAACAACTATGCCAATCATGGATAAACCAATCATCAGGTCAATTTAGACAGAGAGCACTTGCACTTTATCACTGGTCAGCAGTGGTAAAGTGCTCAGAGTCCAAAAGCAGGCAAAAAACTAAATGTAGGATGTTAGACTTTTCATCCTTGGCGTGGTCTCCCTTAACTTTTTGCCTCTGTTCCCCAGGTTGTTGATGTGTGCTGGACTCTGATTTTGCTGTTTTTGTTACTCTGGGCACTTTACCACTGCTAACCAGTGCTAAAGTGCAAGTGCTCCTGTTTAAATTATATGTAAGTGGTTCATCCATGATTGGCATATTTGAATTACTAGTAAGTCCCTAGTAATGTGCACTAGAGGTGCCAGGGCCTGTAAATCAAATACTACTAGTGGGCCTGCAGCACTGGTTGTGCCACCCACATAAGTAGTTCTGTAATCATGTCTCAGACCTGCCACTGCAGTGTCTGTATGTGTATTTTTACACTGTAAATTCGACTTGGCAAGTGTACCCACTTGCCAGGCCTAAACCTTCCCTTTTCTTACATGTAAGGCACCCCTAAGGTAGGCCCTAGGTAGCCCCAAGGGCAGGGTGCAGTGTATGGATAAGGTAGGACATATAGTAATGTGGTTTATATGTCCTAACAGTGAAATACTACCAATTTCGTTTTCACTGTTGCAAGGTCTGTCTCTCTCATAGGATAATATGGGGGCTACCTTTAAATATGATTAAAGTGTAGATTCCCCTAGAGAGTAGATGGACATGTGGAGTTTGGGATCCCTGAACTCACAATTTAAAAATACATCTTTTAGTAAAGTTGATTTTAAGATTGTGAGTTTGGAAATGCCACTTTTAGAAAGTGAGCATTTTCTTGCTTAAACCATTCTGTGACTCTGCCTTGTTTGTGGATTCCCTGTCTGGGTCAGTTTGACAGTTGGGTTGTTTTTTACCTCACACCAGACAGTGACACAAAGGGAGCTGGGGTGTGATCTGCATTCCTGATTAGCCATCTCTGCTAGGAGGGAGGGGTGGAGTGGTCACTCTCATCTGAAAGGACTGTGCCTGCCTCTGACAATGCTGTCTCCAGCCCCCTGGTGTGTGTCTGAGGCCTTGCCTGGGCAAGGCAGGATTTTACAAGAAGGTGTGAGTCCCCTTTGAAGGAAGGTGACTTCAAAGACTAAAATGGGTATAAGAAGGGCACCCAAACTTACAAACTTTAGAAAACACTTCTGGAATCAAGGGGAACCTCTGCCCTGAGAAGAGCTGATCGCTGAGGAACAAGTGCTGCCCTGCCTGTGACTGTGCTTTGTGGAGCTTTCCTGCAGTGCTGCTTCTGCCAGAGTAAGAGGGCAAAGACTGGACTTTGTGTGCCTTCCATCTTGAAGAAGAAATCTCCAAGGGCTTGATGTAGAGCTTGCCTCCTGTTGTTGAAGTCTCAGGGATAGCAAAGACTTCTTCCTGCCAGCACCTGGAGTCTCTGGAGAGACCCCTACTCTGCTCTGTGGTGCCCTTCCAGTTCCTGGGACCCTGAAAGGAGAGGCTGGCAGCCTAAGGACAAAAAATACACGCACCGAGCACCGTGCGGAGAAAAGATCGACGCGAATCCGATCGCGGCTGAGAAAACGACGCGACGCCGGTTCCGCAGCTGAGAAACGACGCCGCAGGAAACGCGACCGAAAAACCGACGCCCGGAGCAGGAGAAACGACGCGCAGCATCGCTGACGGAGGCTGAGAGATCGCACCCTGCGCCGCGGGACTTTCTGATCGTCGTGTGGCTGGCTTTTTCAACGCGCACCGCCGTGCCGAGTTGTTTTCGACGCACACAGCCGTGCAGGGTTACTTTCGACGCACACCGCCCGTGCGGGGTTATTTTTGACGCAAACCAGGTACATTTTCACGCTAGCAGCGCTAGTGTGGTGTCACAACTACCTAAAGACTCTTTTTATTTTAAACCTTTAAAAAATCATAACTTGACTTGTGTATGTTGGATTTTTGTCGTTTTGGTCTTGTTTTGTCTAGATAAATATTTCCTATTTTTCTAAACTGGTGTTGTGTCATTTTGTAGTGTTTTCATTAAGTTACTGTGTGTGTTGGTACAAATACTTTACGCCCAGCACTCTGAGGTTAAGCCTACTGCTCTGCCAAGCTACCAAGGGGGTAAGCAGGGGTTAGCTGAGGGTGATTCTCTTTTATCCTAACTAGAGTGAGGGTCCTTGCTTGAACAGGGGGTAACCTGACTGTCAACCAAAGACCCCATTTCTAACATTGGTGACCAGCGGTCGGGATTTGGACTTGTATTTGTACTTGACATACAGTAATTAAGTGTACACTACTGTTTTGATCTCAGACCACTACGTGACCACATACTACTAGTCTTGTGATTTTTGTTTTTTACTTGGACTGTTTTTCTCTGCATTCAGTTTCTTTTTTTTCGCTGATCCCGGGATTGACTTTGCTGAAACTTCATTTGAGAACTTGCTTTTCTGTTTTTGGAACTGTGCATATTTTTTTTTAACCTCTCATCATGTCTCAGTCTGGAGATGCCCTAGCTGAAGCTGCTTTTGACTTGGAGAAATTGGAGAGCTACAAGGTGGCTCAGTTGAAGCAGTTTTGTAGTAATGTTGGCTGTCCCATTAAGAGCTCATCCAAGAAGGATGAGCTGCAAAAGGCGCTGAGGGCCTGGGTGACAGCCAAAGCAGCTGAGGGGCACACAGATGAGGAGCCAGAGGGGGAAGAGGAGTTGCAAGTCACTCACACTGATGTAGTGGGTGGGCCTGCTATGTCTCAGGGGAGAATCTCTAGGGCAAGTAGCAGTGTATCCTCCAAGGGTCTGACACCTGAAGAGTTACAGGACAGACAGGCAGAAAGGGAGTACCAATTGGAGCAGAGAAGGCTAGCCCTTGAGGAGAAGAAGATAACAATGGCTCATGAGCTTAGCTTGAAAGAGATAGATCATAGAAGCCAGTCCAGTAGGGATGGTGGCAGCAATTCTACAGTGCAGCCTGAGAGAAGGGTACACATCCCAAAAGACCTTGTGAGGGATTATAAGAGGGAGGATGATATCTACTTGTGGTTCAAGGGTTATGAGTCAGCTCTCCACATGAACCTGGTCCCTGAAGCTCATTGGGGGGCAGCCCTGTGGAAGCATTTTGAGGCAGAGGGGAGGGACACACTGACGGCCTTAGGGGATGCTCAGAGTCTCACCTACCCTGCCATGAAGGAGGCCTTACTTACCAGGTATGGTCTCACCCCTGAGCAGTACAAAGAGAAGTTTAGATCCTACAAGAGAAAGGAATCCCAAACATGGTTGGAATGTGTTGATTCTTGTTGCAGGTCACTGGATGGTTGGGTGAAGGGCAGTAAGGTAAACACGTATGAGGGGCTTTACAATTTAATTGCTTGGGAGCACTTGTACAGTTTATGTTTTCCAGAGCTGCGCCAGCACCTCATTGACAGCAAGCTGACTGACCCCAGGAAGCTTGCACAGGAAGCGGACCGCTGGGAGAGCACCAGGGTCCAAAAGAGGTATGGGGGAGACCACGCCAAGGGTGGGCAGGGTCCCTCTCAGAAGAAAGGGGGGGGTAAGGGCAAACAGGATGAGTTCTCTAAAGGGCCCCAAACTGATTCCCAGGGTAAGGATTCCCAACCCCCCAGTGAAAAGAAGACATGGTTCTCCAAAGGGAAGCCAATGGCAGGTGGTCCCCTACGTAAGTGCTATTCATGTGACCAGGTGGGTCATGTGAGGGGGGACCCCAAATGCCCCAAAAGTACACCGGCACCCACTGGTGCACCGTCCCAGGGTTTGGCCAGTGTAGCGCTTGGGGAGGAGTTGGTTTCAGGTGGGTGGGAACCAGCAGAAATGACCCTTGTCTCACTAGGGGACAGTGAGATGGTCCAGAGAAACCTAGTGCCTGATAACACTAAGAAGTACAGGCAATGGGTGACCATCAATGGACAGAGGGTGGAGGCTCTAAGGGACACTGGAGCCAGTGTGACTACAGTGAGGAGTCACCTGGTGTCTGAAGAGCAGATTGATCCCCGGGTACTTCACCAAGTAGTTGCAGTAGACAATTCTGAGCGCCTCTGCAGAGTGGCGCAGGTTCCCTTTGAATGGGGGGGGGTCTCAGGTTCCTGGAAAGTAGCTGTGAGTCCAACCATGCCTGTTGATTGTTTGCTAGGCAACGACCTGGAAGATTCCCCTTGGAAGGAGGTGGAACACAGGTCTCACTTGGAGATGTTGGGTCTGCCTGGGTGGGTATGCGTATCCACCCGGTGTATGGCAGCCAATCAGGGTAGTCAAGAGCCCCTGGAGCCTGAAACAGTGGCCCAGGGGACCGCCAAGAAGAGGAAAGGCAGGAGGCGCGGGAAACCCGCCCCAGAAGTTCCCACGGTCCGGGAGGAGGCAGAGCCTGAGGGTGATGCCCCGGAACCTACAGGGGAACAGGTGGCTGAACTGGGGGAGGTCCCTGAGCTGTCGCAGTGGCAGCAGGAAGGGGGACCCACCAGGGAAGTATTCTGCACAGCGCAGAAGGAATGCCCTACTCTTGAGGGACTGCGGCAGCAGGCTGCAGCCCAGGCGGCTGGCGAGGCGCCAGGTACTCACCTGATTTATTGGGAGGATGGCCTCCTGTATAGTGAGCCTAAGGTTCCTGAGCCGGGGTCAGCTCGTATGCTGGTGGTACCCCAGGGCTTCAGGACCTTCCTACTGGGTTTGGCTCATGATGTGCCTTTGGCAGGACATCTAGGGCAGGACAAGACCTATAAGAGGCTTGTCTCCCACTTTTACTGGCCCTTGATGAACAAGCAGTCAGCTGCTTATTGTAGATCTTGTCAGACTTGTCAGGCAAGTGGCAAGAGTGGGGGGAAATGCAAAGCTCCCCTCCAACCTTTACCGGTAGTCAGTACTCCCTTTGAAAGGGTAGGAATTGACATTGTGGGGCCTCTGGATCCCAAGACAGCCATGGGCAACAGGTTCATCCTGGTCTTGGTGGACCATGCCACACGGTACCCAGAAGCTATTCCTCTAAGGACGGTCACCGCCCCCGTGGTGGGACGTGCCTTGATGGGGGTTTTTACCCGCATGGGGTTCCCCAAGGAGGTAGTATCTGATAGGGGTACAAACTTCATATCCACTTATATGAAGTCTCTGTGGAAGGTGTGTGGGGTAACCTACAAGTTCACCACCCCTTACCACCCCCAAAGTAATGGTCTGGTTGAGAGATTCAACCGCACCTTGAAAGGCATGATTCAGGGCCTGTCAGAGCCCTTGAGGCGTAAGTGGGACGTCCTCTTGCCATGCCTTCTGTTCGCTTACAGGGAGGTGCCTCAAAAGGGACTTGGCTTTAGCCCCTTTGAGCTCATCTATGGCCACCCTGTGAGGGGACCGCTCAGTCTGGTGAAGGAGGCTTTGGAGAAAGCTCCTAGTAAACCACCCCAGGATGTATTTAGCTACATGCTGGCACTAAGAAACCAGACTGCCCGCTTCAGGCGTCTCGCTCAGGAGAACCTGGAAGCAAGCCAGGAGGACATGAAACGGTGGTACGACCAGAATGCCACTCTGGTTGAGTTTCAGCCTGGACAAAAAGTGTGGGTCATGGCACCAGTAGAGCCTAGGGCTCTCCAAGATAAGTGGACTGGGCCTTTTGAGGTGGTGGAAAGAAAGAGCGAGGTCACCTATCTGGTAGACTTGCAATCCCCCAGGAACCCCTTGAGGGTCCTACATGTCAACCGCCTCAAACCACACTTTGAGCGAACTGAGCTATCCATGCTCCTAGCGACAGATGACGGGGTGGAGGAAGAGAGTGAGCCTCTTCCTGACCTCCTGTCTGCAGGAGAGAAAGATGGGTCTGTGGAGGGAGTGATCCTCTCCCCCTCCCTGACTGAGGAACAGCAGAGGGACTGTCGCCACGTGCTGGGACAGTTCGCCTCACTGTTTTCCCTGATCCCAGGAGTCACACACCTGTGCACACATGATGTGGACACTGGGGACAGTACACCTGTTAAACATAAGGTTTACAGGGTGACTGACAGGGTGAGGGCTTGCATTAAGGAGGAAGTCTCCAAAATGTTAGCCCTAAGGGTTATTGAGCACTCCAGCAGTCCTTGGGCCAGCCCAGTGGTCTTGGTCCCAAAGGCTACTGCTCCTGGTGCCACTCCAGAACTTAGGTTCTGTGTGGACTACCGGGGTCTCAATGCGGTCAGCAAGACTGACGCACACCCCATCCCCCGAGCTGATGAGCTCATTGATCGGTTAGGAGCTGCCCAGTACCTCAGTACGTTTGATTTAACATCTGGGTACTGGCAGATTGCCTTAACTGAAGGGGCAAAGGAGAGGTCAGCATTCT
Organism: Pleurodeles waltl; assembly: GCF_031143425.1. Classification (NCBI taxonomy): domain Eukaryota; kingdom Metazoa; phylum Chordata; class Amphibia; order Caudata; family Salamandridae; genus Pleurodeles; species Pleurodeles waltl. The sequence continues at coordinate 234,338,974 of NC_090450.1, forward strand.
CTACCCCCGATGGGCACTTCCACTTCAATGTGATGCCCTTTGGGATGAAGAATGCCCCTGCCACCTTTCAGAGGTTGGTCAACCAGGTGTTGGCAGGACTGGATGAGTTCAGTGCCGCCTACCTGGATGACATTGCTGTGTTTAGTTCCACATGGGAGGAACACCTGCAACACCTCTGGAGAGTGTTAGAGGCCCTGCAGAAGGCAGGCCTCACTATTAAGGCGAGCAAGTGCCAAATAGGGCAGGGTTCTGTTGTGTACTTAGGACACCAGGTGGGGAGTGGCCAGGTGGCACCCCTACAGCCTAAGATTGACACGATTCTGGCTTGGGAGCCTCCCAAGACCCAGACTGAAGTGAGAGCCTTTTTAGGTCTCACAGGATACTATCGGAGGTTCGTTAAGGGATATGGTACCATTGTTACCCCCTTAACTGAGTTGACTTCTAAGAAGCAACCCAAGAAAGTGATCTGGACAGAGGCTTGCCAGAACGCTTTTGATGCCCTGAAGGCTGCCATGTGCACAGCACCGGTGCTGAAGGCACCTGACTACTCCACGGAGTTTGTTGTACAGACAGACGCCTCAGAGCATGGTATTGGAGCAGTACTCTCACAGCTGAATGAAGAGGGCCTAGATCAACCCGTAGCCTTCATTAGCAGAAGGTTACTACCCAGGGAACGTAGGTGGAGTGCCATAGAACGTGAAGCGTTTGCTGTGGTCTGGGCACTGAAGAAGCTAAGACCCTACTTGTTTGGGACTCACTTCCGAGTTCAGACCGACCACAGACCCCTCAGATGGTTAATGCAGATGAGGGGTGAGAACCCAAAACTGTTGAGGTGGTCCATTTCCCTACAGGGGATGGACTTTACGGTGGAACATCGACCCGGTACAGAGCACGCCAATGCTGATGGTCTGTCCAGGTTCTTCCGCCTTAGTGATGAGAACTCCCATGAGGTTGGGTAGTTGCTCCCCACTTTTAGCTGGGGGGACACGTGTTAGACTTTTCATCCTTGGCGTGGTCTCCCTTAACTTTTTGCCTCTGTTCCCCAGGTTGTTGATGTGTGCTGGACTCTGATTTTGCTGTTTTTGTTACTCTGGGCACTTTACCACTGCTAACCAGTGCTAAAGTGCAAGTGCTCCTGTTTAAATTATATGTAAGTGGTTCATCCATGATTGGCATATTTGAATTACTAGTAAGTCCCTAGTAATGTGCACTAGAGGTGCCAGGGCCTGTAAATCAAATACTACTAGTGGGCCTGCAGCACTGGTTGTGCCACCCACATAAGTAGTTCTGTAATCATGTCTCAGACCTGCCACTGCAGTGTCTGTATGTGTATTTTTACACTGTAAATTCGACTTGGCAAGTGTACCCACTTGCCAGGCCTAAACCTTCCCTTTTCTTACATGTAAGGCACCCCTAAGGTAGGCCCTAGGTAGCCCCAAGGGCAGGGTGCAGTGTATGGATAAGGTAGGACATATAGTAATGTGGTTTATATGTCCTAACAGTGAAATACTACCAATTTCGTTTTCACTGTTGCAAGGTCTGTCTCTCTCATAGGATAATATGGGGGCTACCTTTAAATATGATTAAAGTGTAGATTCCCCTAGAGAGTAGATGGACATGTGGAGTTTGGGATCCCTGAACTCACAATTTAAAAATACATCTTTTAGTAAAGTTGATTTTAAGATTGTGAGTTTGGAAATGCCACTTTTAGAAAGTGAGCATTTTCTTGCTTAAACCATTCTGTGACTCTGCCTTGTTTGTGGATTCCCTGTCTGGGTCAGTTTGACAGTTGGGTTGTTTTTCACCTCACACCAGACAGTGACACAAAGGGAGCTGGGGTGTGATCTGCATTCCTGATTAGCCATCTCTGCTAGGAGGGAGGGGTGGAGTGGTCACTCTCATCTGAAAGGACTGTGCCTGCCTCTGACAATGCTGTCTCCAGCCCCCTGGTGTGTGTCTGAGGCCTTGCCTGGGCAAGGCAGGATTTCACAAGAAGGTGTGAGTCCCCTTTGAAGGAAGGTGACTTCAAAGACTAAAATGGGTATAAGAAGGGCACCCAAACTTACAAACTTTAGAAAACACTTCTGGAATCAAGGGGAACCTCTGCCTGGAGAAGAGCTGATCGCTGAGGAACAAGTGCTGCCCTGCCTGTGACTGTGCTTTGTGGAGCTTTCCTGCAGTGCTGCTTCTGCCAGAGTAAGAGGGCAAAGACTGGACTTTGTGTGCCTTCCATCTTGAAGAAGAAATCTCCAAGGGCTTGATGTAGAGCTTGCCTCCTGTTGTTGAAGTCTCAGGGATAGCAAAGACTTCTTCCTGCCAGCACCTGGAGTCTCTGGAGAGACCCCTACTCTGCTCTGTGGTGCCCTTCCAGTTCCTGGGACCCTGAAAGGAGAGGCTGGCAGCCTAAGGACAAAAAATACACGCACCGAGCACCGTGCGGAGAAAAGATTGACGCGAATCCGATCGCGGCTGAGAAAACGACGCGACGCCGGTTCCGCAGCTGAGAAACGACGCCGCAGGAAATGCGACCGAAAAACCGACGCCCGGAGCAGGAGAAACGACGCGCAGCATCGCTGACGGAGGCTGAGAGATCGCACCCTGCGCCGCGGGACTTTCGGATCGTCGTGTGGCTGGCTTTTTCAACGCGCACCGCCGTGCCGAGTTGTTTTCGACGCACACAGCCGTGCAGGGTTACTTTCGACGCACACCGCCCGTGCGGGGTTATTTTTGACGCAAACCAGGTACATTTTCACGCTAGCAGCGCTAGTGTGGTGTTACAACTACCTAAAGACTCTTTTTATTTTAAACCTTTAAAAAATCATAACTTGACTTGTGTATGTTGGATTTTTGTCGTTTTGGTCTTGTTTTGTCTAGATAAATATTTCCTATTTTTCTAAACTGGTGTTGTGTCATTTTGTAGTGTTTTCATTAAGTTACTGTGTGTGTTGGTACAAATACTTTACGCCCAGCACTCTGAGGTTAAGCCTACTGCTCTGCCAAGCTACCAAGGGGGTAAGCAGGGGTTAGCTGAGGGTGATTCTCTTTTATCCTAACTAGAGTGAGGGTCCTTGCTTGAACAGGGGGTAACCTGACTGTCAACCAAAGACCCCATTTCTAACATAGGACATAGTCGAAAACATATATTTATTTTAGTTAATTAATTTGTGTTCATATCATATCCTTTCAGAATATGTAATATTAATTTCAATATGTATTGTTAATTTTAAAGCAAATTAACATCGATTCAAGGCAAGCCATATTTAAACAGTGAGCATTTTAATTTACACATGGCTTGTGTTCATTTCATTATGTGCTTTATTAATTTCAAAGCATGCTATATTTATCTCTTATAGTTTCATATCCATTTCAATAAGTGTCATACTAATTTTAATGAATGTCATATTCATTTTGATATGGCTCATATCAACTTCATCAGATATCATATTCATTTGAAAATGGTTCATATAAATCTTTGCATGTGTTATGTTGCTTTAAATGAATAGCATATTTGTGTCAGTGGATGTCATATTCATCTTAACACCTGACATTATAATTTTAATATGGGGCATATCCATTTCAACATTGGTCAACTTAATTTCAATATATGTAATATTCATGTCGCTGTGTGTCATATTGATTTCAAAGCATAAAATTCATTTTGACAAGTTTCCTTTTAATGTCAGCATGGGTCATATTCAGTTTAACCGGTTCTGTGCCCAGGACGTAATGGTTACGTCCTGAGGCACAGTGCTGCTGTGCCCAGGACGTAACCATTACGTCCTGGTCACAGAGCCCAGAGGGAGCGCTAGCGCTCCCTCTGAGGGGTTCCCCCCCACCCCCCCCAAGTCAGGGATGGAAGGGGAAGCCCTTCCCCTTCCACTCCCGACCCCCCCCCCCAACCCCCCTGTGACGTCACCGCGCGAGCGTGCGCTGATTTGTCACAGGGTCTCCAAGCTTCCAGCGCAACTGAAATAGAAATGCTCAGCATTTCTCTTTCAATCACGTGGGGGAGGGTAACAGAACCTGGTCAGAGCCCCACAAGTCACCCCATCTTGGATTCCCCTAGGTCTCTAGTTTTAAATAATGCACAGGTTTGGTAGGTTTCCCTAGGTGCCGGCTGAGCTAGAGGCCAAAATCTACAGGTAGGCACTTTGCGAAAAACACCTCTGTTTTCTTTAAAAAAATGTGATGTGTCCACGTTGCATTTTGGGGCATTTCCTGTCGGGGGCGCTAGGCCTACCCACACAAGTGAGGTATCATTTTTATCGGGAGACTTGGGGGAACGCTGGGTGGAAGGAAATTTGTGGCTCCTCTCAGATTCCAGAACTTTCTGTCACCGAAATGTGAGGAAAATGTGTTTTTTAGCCAAATTTTGAGGTTTGCAAAGGATTCTGGGTAACTGAACCTGGTCAGAGCCCCACAAGTCACCCCATCTTGGATTCCCCTAGGTCTCTAGTTTTCAAAAATGCACAGGTTTGGTAGGTTTCCCTAGGTGCCGGCTGAGCTAGAGGCCAAAATCTACAGGTAGGCACTTTGCAAAAAACACCTCTGTTTTCTTTAAAAAAATGTGATGTGTCCACGTTGTGTTTTGGGGCATTTCCTGTCACGGGCGCTAGGCCTACCCACACAAGTGAGGTATCATTTTTATCGGGAGACTTGGGGGAACGCTGGGTGGAAGGAAATTTGTGGCTCCTATCAGATTCCAGAACTTTCTGTCACCGAAATGTGAGGAAAACGTGTTTTTTAGCCAAATTTTGAGGTTTGCAAAGGATTCTGGGTAACTGAACCTGGTCAGAGCCCCACAAGTCACCCCATCTTGGATTCCCCTAGGTCTCTAGTTTTCAAAAATGCACAGGTTTGGTAGGTTTCCCTAGGTGCCGGCTGAGCTAGAGGCCAAAATCTACAGGTAGGCACTTTGCAAAAAACACCTCTGTTTTCTTTAAAAAAATGTGATGTGTCCACGTTGTGTTTTGGGGCATTTCCTGTCACGGGCGCTAGGCCTACCCACACAAGTGAGGTATCATTTTTATCGGGAGACTTCGGGGAACGCTGGGTGGAAGGAAATTTGTGGCTCCTCTCAGATTCCAGAACTTTCTGTCACCGAAATGTGAGGAAAACGTGTTTTTTAGCCAAAGTTTGAGGTTTGCAAAGGATTCTGGGTAACAGAACCTGGTCAGAGCCCCACAAGTCACCCCATCTTGTATTCCCCTAGGTCTCTAGTTTTATAAAATGCACAGGTTTGGTAGGTTTCCCTAGGTGCCGGCTGAGCTAGAGGCCAAAATCTACAGGTAGGCACTTTTCGAAAAACACCTCTGTTTTCTTTCAAAAAATGTAATGTGTCCACGTTGCATTTTGGGGCATTTCCTGTCGCGGGCGCTAGGCCTACCCACACAAGTGAGGTATCATTTTTATCGGGAGACTTGGGGGAACGCTGGGTGGAAGGAAATTTGTGGCTCCTCTCTGATTCCAGAACTTTCTGTCACCAAAATATTAGGAAAATGTGTTTTTTTAGCCAAAGTTTGAGGTTTGCAAAGGATTCTGGGTAACAGAACCTGGACAAAGCCCCACAAGTCACCCCATCTTGGATTCCCCTAGGTCTCTAGTTTTCAAAAATGCACAGGTTTGGTAGGTTTCCCTAGGTGCTGGCTGAGCTAGAGGCCACAATCTACAGGTAGGCACTTTGGAAAAACACCTCTGTTTTCTTTCAAAAAATGTGATGTGTCCACGTTGCGATTTGGGGCGTTTCCTGTCGCGGGCGCTAGGCCTACCCACACAAGTGAGGTATCATTTTTATCGGGAGACTTGGGGGAACGCTGGGTGGAAGGAAATTTGTGGCTCCTCTCTGATTCCAGAACTTTCTGTCACCAAAATTTGAGATAAATGTGTTTTTTTTTAGCCGAAGTTTGAGGTTTGCAAAGGATTCTTGTTAACAGAACCTGGTCAGAGCCCCACAAGTCACCCCATCTTGGATTCCCCTAGGTCTCTAGTTTTAAAAAATGCACAGGTTTCTTAGGTTTCCCTAAGTGCCGGCTGAGCTAGAGGCCAAAATCTACAGGTAAGCACTTTGCAAAAAACACCTCTGTTTTCTTTAAAAAAATGTGATGTGTCCACGTTGCGATTTGGGGCGTTTCCTGTCGCGGGCGCTAGGCCTACCCACACAAGTGAGGTATCATTTTTATCGGGAGACTTGGGGGAACGCTGGGTGGAAGAAAATTTGTGGCTCCTCTCTGATTCCAGAACTTTCTGTCACCAAAATTTGAGGAAAATGTGGTTTTTTTTAGCCGAAGTTTGAGGTTTGCAAAGGATTCTGGGTAACAGAACCTGGTCAGAGCCCCACAAGTCACCCCATCTTGGATTCCCCTAGGTCTCTAGTTTTAAAAAATGCACAGGTTTCTTAGGTTTCCCTAAGTGCCGGCTGAGCTAGAGGCCAAAATCTACAGGTAAGCACTTTGCAAAAAACACCTCTGTTTTCTTTAAAAAAATGTGATGTGTCCACGTTGCGTTTTGGGGCGTTTCCTGTCGCGGGCGCTAGGCCTACCCACACAAGTGAGGTATCATTTTTATCGGGAGACTTGGGGGAACATAGATTAGCAAAACAAGTGTTATTGTCCCTTGTCTTTCTCTACATTTTTTCCTTCCAAATATAAGAGAGTGTGTAAAAAAGACATCTATTTGAGAAATGCCCTGTAATTCATATGCTAGTATGGTCACCCCGGAATTCAGAGATGTGCAAATAACCACTGCTCCTCAACACCTTATCTTGTGCCCTTTTTGGAAATACAAAGGTTTTCTTGACAGCTATTTTTCACTCTTTATATTTCAGCAAATGAATTGCTGTATACCCGGTATAGAATGAAAACGCACTGCAGGGTGCAGCTCATTTATTGGCTCTGGGTACCTAGGGTTCTTGATGAACCTACAAGCCCTATATATCCCCGCAACCAGAGGAGTCCAGCAGACGTAACGGTATATTGCTTTCGAAAATCTGACATTGCAGGAAAAAGTTACAGAGTAAAACGTAGAGAAAAATTGATGTTTTTTTCACCTCAATTTCAATATTTTTCTTTTTCAGTTGTTATTTTCTGTAGGAAACCCTTGTAGGATCTACACAAATTACCCCTTGCTGAATTCAAAATTTTGTCTACTTTTCAGAAATGTTGCGGTTTCTGGGATCCAGCATTGGTTTCATGCCCATTTCTGTCACTGACTGGAAGGAGGCTGAAAGCACAAAAAATCGTAAAAATGGGATATGTCCCAGTAAAACGCGAAAATTGTGTTGAAAAATTGGGTTTTCTGATTCAGGCCTGTTCCTGAAAGCTGGGAAGCTGGTGATTTTAGCACTGCAAACCCTTTGTTGATGCCATTTTCAGGGAAAAAAACACAAGCCTTCGTCTGCAGCACCTTTTTCCCATTTTTTTGAAAAAAACTACATTTTCACGGTATTTTGGCTAATTTCTTGGCCTCCTTCTGGGGAACCCACAAAGTCTGGGTACCTCTAGAATCCCTAGGACATTGGAAAAAAAGGACGCAAATTTGGCGTGGGTAGCTTATGTGAACAAAAAAATTTGAGGGCCTAAGCGCGAACTGCCCCAAATAGCCAAAAAAAGGCTCGGCACAGGAGGGGGAAAAGGCCTGGCAGCGAAGGGGTTAAGGCATGTTGAATTAATTTCAAAAGGGCTCATATTCATTTCATGTCATATTCATCTTAGCATGTGTCATATTCCTTTCAATAGATTTCTCATTCATATTAACGCATGATATTGATTTTAACATGACTCATACCAATTGCAACACATATTATAATCATGTCAATGTATATCATATTACTTTCAATGCAAACCATATTCATTTTTTTTTATAATGTAATGTTCATTGCACATTATATTCCTTTCAGAATAATGCATTTTCATTTCAGTACCTTATATTCATTTCAAGCTGTCATATTCATTCCAATGTGTGTCATATTCCTCTTGGCAAATGTCTGTCATTTCAAGAAATGTCTCATTCTTTTTGACAAATATTGTATGTGTTTCAGTGATTGCTTTATTATTTACAGTGGGGCCATATTTATTTCAGTATGATTGATATATATTTCAGTATATCTCTTATTAAATTCTGAGTGTGATTTATTCAAAATAATCACTAAGTAGCATATTCACTTTGCCTGGTTTCATATTTGTTTTGGTTCAAGTCAGATTCACTCTGCCAGGTATCATATTTATTTTGACACATAGTACATTCATCCTGGTGTATGTCATATTCATTTTGCAACACGCTACGCGTTCCAGGAGGTGTCCTATATAGGGAGCTGTAATTTTGACATGAACGGCTTCCCATACCAGTAGGCCCTAAAAATGGCTTGCTCTGATAAAATCTGATTAGCCGTCGCGAGTGGGCGAGTGGATTTCTCGGGACCTGAGATGGAGAGCTAAGGCAAATTAACCTCCAGGAACTTCAGGCAGGAAAATGTGACTTTTTAAAGATGATTTTGCTTGATTTTTATTAAAAATCCAACTTCACCTATGAATTTGATTTTTATTAAGTATAAATATACTTGTTTAATTATTTTTCTAGTTGGTCCCATTCCTGAGATACAGTATTGATATTTTAACCTGTTTCTGGTTTTCTACATAGGAGAGCTAGGCATGCCACACATTTAAAACCTATTCACCCTTCATTGTGGGGTACAAGTCTTACATTGGGCTGACTTACCAATATGTAAAAGTATGGCACAATAGATGCTACAACGTACAAGTGGTGTTTACCTTCCCGGCCCTGGGTGCACTTTCTACAACATATACTATTGACTTACAGGTGTGTTCAATGTACCAATTAGGAGTGAGCCAATTCAACCATCTTTAAATGGGACAAAGGCATATCTACTTCTCGTAACCAGAAATAAAGTACACAGAGTTCCAAAGACAGCAAAACTAAGGTCCAGCGGCCTTACACAGAGGGATTTTGCACCCCACTCCCCTGGTAATCCCACAATTTCTCACAATATTTCACCTTGCATTTCACCTGCTGAAAAGAACTGTCAGGGTAAAACACCTCAGATGCACAAGTTTATCACAGATCCAGTAATCCTTATAGGGCCAAGAACATGTGTTGCTGGCCTGGTTCGAGTAGGGGTCTTGCAAAGTTTATTGTGGATTTAAGCATTCAGATAATCCCAATATTTATTATTCCAAAGGGAAGGTGAAGAGATAAACTGTTTGCAACAACAGAACTATTTGAGGGACACATTCAGACAATCTCAGAGTTCTACAGATGTACATTGAACAGCATTATCTGGCTAGAAGAGGTTGAATTCTAAGAGTACCTGAGATGATCAAAGGTTTAAAAGTTTATTGATTAGCAAGGTTAATTAAAACCATTGCTATTCAAGCGCACATACTATATAAATACTCGAACATACTCTCTATATAAAAATAAAAGCACATAAAAATGTATTTTTGCTTATTTAAAACTAAATCATGTCATGGTGTTAAATTGTATGTGATTAAAACCTACTCCACTGATTTCAACCTTATTCTTGATCTTAAATTCAGGCCTCGGCTAGGTCTGCAAGGTATAAATTGAACAGCATGGGAGCTAATACACACCCTTGTTTTAATCCTTTTAGTGTTGATATTCTATTGCTGAGGTAGCCACCCTCCCCGATTTTTTCTTGCACCCAAGTGCCTGTATACAAGTCCATCATTGCATTCAGAAGGCTGCAGGGTAAGCCCCACCTTTCAGTTTCTCCCATAAGTGGGTTCTTGGTACACAATCAAAAGCAGCCTTCAGGTCAATAAAACATGCAAATAACCTTTTGTTCTTAAGCCTGGCTTTATTTCCCAACAGGGCCAGGACTGCCAGGTTGGTAGAGGCTCCCATACCAGCTCTGAAGCCTGTCTGGCATTGTGGAATTAGATGTCTATCAGATATCCATTCCGCTAGTTGGTGCAGTGGACAGGCTGCATAGACTTTTGCTTCCACGTCAATCAAGGCTATTAGCCTGTAATTCGAGGGGGCTGCAGGATTTCCTGTTTTGTATATTGGGTATACAATACTGTCCTTCCATGCATCTGGTAGCCCCATAGTGCCCTGGAGGTCATTAAAAAGCAGCGCAAGATAGTGAGCCCCGATTGAGGGGTCACCTCTGAAAAGGGCGTTCGGAATTTCATTCTGGCCAGCTGCCCCTTCCATTTTTAGTTTCTAAATAAGGCCTGTCAGCTTTTTGATATCTATGTTCATTAGAGCCTGTTTTAGTTCATTGTCAGATAGAAATAAGTTAGTTTCCGTTTTCACTCTAAAGCTAAAGTTTGTCTTACTTAAGTCATTTACTACCTGAGTGGTCTCCTCCTTCGCGTGGTGCTCTGGGAGTGAGTACATTGTTAGTACATGGGCTTCCCGCGTGGCTGCATCGATACCTGCATTCACTTGTCGTTTTTTTCCCTGAATTAACCCATTATTAAGTGCAAGAACTTTTTGTTATTTTTCAGGTTGTTGGACATGAGAAGCTTGGTCCACAAATCCTTATGATTTCTCTGTTTTGCCATCCAGCAATTTTTCTTGTATTTGGCTCTTAATTCAGAAAGCCTTGTATTGTCAGATTTCCTTCCCGGGTGTATGTCCTTTAGGACTTTTTTTGTTTCTCTAGGGACTTGATTTTTCTGATTACTCAGTGTTTTGTTATTCCAGGGCTTTTCCGCTCTGCCACTCTTAACTTTGTTATTTGCCACTACTACCGAAATTGGGAGACGCTTTTTGATGGTGAATTTGTTCATTAAGGAGTCACACAAGCGCTTCCAAGCAGTCACCCATTCTCCTAGAAGATGTTCTTCTTGTTCCTGTACTCTTAATGTTTCTTTGAGCTCTTCAATTGTACCTGCACAGCTATACACTTCTTAAATCACTTTCATAATGCCCAGCCCCTTCCATTTCAGTTTTTTATATCACAAGTCACTGGGGCAGAAATTATGAAATTAACGGAGGGATCCGTTCCGGATCTTAATGATTTGTGGGAAGTGATTGCTCTCTGTGTGTTGTTTTATATGGCTTTATTGGTTTTATTGGTGCGGTCAATCAGGCTAACGTGTCCTCCATTTTTCCCCCTAACTGGTGGCACGTTTTTCGGGTGCCATTTTGGGAGGGTGCGGTTCCAGTTGTTCGGCATCAGGATTTTCATATTGCCGGATGCTGCGGTCGCCCAGCTAACTGCTAGAGACTAGCTCAGGGTAAAGTGGAAGGACATTTCTAATAGATGTTGTGGAGGGGGGAGAGGTAAAGTGTTTTGGGGAATTTATGCCAATGTTTTATTGAATTTTATCGGACACTAGTCTACTTTTAATGTTTTAGTGGTCTGGGCCCGTGTTCATTGGCCAGCCAGTTCCAATTTATATTTTTACACCCACGGGGCCTCCCCGGTTGTTCCTCCATCAGTGATAGTGGGTGGCTTTATTGTCTTTAATGGTGTGGTCAATCAGGCTAACGTGTCCTCCATTTTTTTCCCTAACTGGTGGCTGCCATTTTGGGAGGGTGCGGGTCCAGTTGTTTGGCATTTTCATAATGCCGGATGCTGCGGTCGCGCAGCGGGCGCACCTAAGCAAAGCCCGTCGGCGCCCGTCCGCCCCATACCAGGCCCAGGGGACACCCCCCTAATTCTCAGAGGAATATGATTGGTTCCTATACCCCGGCGAAGTTGAAGAATCTCAGAAGAGGCTTGACTGACACCTGCCAGGTATGTCCAGACGTAGGGCACATTCTATGGGCCTGTCCTTCATTAAGCTGGTAAATTGTCGTTCTTTACCGGCACATAAGCTTGATATAAATCTCCTAATAGGCGATGCAGCCCCTGCTGCCCTTTTTCTCACTGAGACGTGGTTTCACGATGGGTCGGGTCTTGACATAGCCCTAGCCCTTCCCACAGGGTATGCTATAACAAGGTTAGACAGAGCTACTTCAAGAGGAGGAGCAATAGCGGTGATTTACAAACAGGAACTTCCGTTTAGTTCATGCCCGCTTCAGTAGGCGGGATGCAAGGGTATGTGTTTTTCTTTAACTCTGAATCCCACCTTTACATTTACGGGAGTATTGCTTTATCGGCTGCCTGGGCCTCATGATGATTTTCTCAATACTTTCGAGACCATGTAGCTGATTTAATTTGCAATAAACCCAACCTAACAGTGTTAGGCAATTTTAATATTCAAATAGACAATTTAGACCATATAGCATCCAAATGCTTGTTGACCGATCTGAAAGCTCTTGGATTAAAACAGTCAGTCAAAGGTCCTACGCATGAGGGGGGCCATACTATTGATTTAGTTTTTAGTAATTTAACCTTGCTCTGTACCATGTCCCCTTCCCCGTTGGCATGGTCTGATCACTTCTTAATCCCATTAAAACTAGAGATTTCCCAGGAGACAGGCCCTCTGCAGGCTACGTTCCAGCATGTTAGGAGGTGGCATTGCCTCAACCCGGATGAGTTGATTAAGCTTTTAGATAACCAAAAGGAGTCTTTTCTGAAAGGCAACCACATAGGCACGGCACCTTTTAATGAATGGATCACTGACTGTCTCTACACCCTACTTCCCCATAAGACTCTATCAGGGCACTTGAGAAGAGTCAATGCCCAGTGGTTTACCCCGCACTGGCAACTCTGAAGAGGAAGTGTAGATGTTTAGAGACGAAATGGAGGAATTCCCTAAAATCTGGAGCTAGGGAAGAGTATAGACATTTGATTAGGCACTATCATGCCGAAATAAGGCTAGCCCAGTCCTTATACTATGCTGACAGGATAGAACAGGCAGCAGGATCCCCCCCAAGGAGATTTTTCAGGTGATGAAGGAAGTACTCCATTCTCCCACAGCCCCAGACCCCACAGAAGCTTCGGAAGAGCATAGCAATAATTTGGCTTGGTTCTTCCTACAGAAGATTGACTCCATTTATCTAAATCTCCCTGAGGTTGAGAATGGTTTTCAAGACCAGGCCATACCTCGCACCACGAATATATTATCTTGCTTCTCCCTTATTTCACAGGAACTTACTTTATCTCTCCTTTGCAAGCTTAAATCAGGATCCCCTTTGGACTCAGCTCCACCGCACGTACTAGCCCTGGGTGCCCCTGTTATGGTACCTGTCATAATGGAACTCTTAAACTCTTCTTTGCAAAGTGACTGTGTTCCTGAACAATGGAAGCACACAGTAGTCAAGCCCCTGTTGAAAAAAAACAATTTAGATGCCAGCGAGTTTAAGAACTACAGGCCCATATCCTTACTCCCGGTCTTGGCTAAAATTCTGGACAAACATGTCAATTCCCAAATCTCTACATTCTTGGAAGAGAACAACATCCTTCACCCCACTCAGATGGGCTTTAGACCATCTCACAGTATGGAATCGGCTATGATAGCGGTCACAGAAGAGGCCAGAAAACGTATGGATCAGGGCCAGGTGACAGCAAATACAATGCTGGATTTAAGTGCTGCCTTTGACACTGTGGATCATGGCCTCTTAATCCAAAGAATGGGGACAGCAGGAATTAAAGGTTTAGCCACTTAGATTGGTGACCTCATTTCTTCAAAACAGAACCTTCCAGGTTCTGGATCGTTCCTTTCTCTCAGAACAGTATAAGCTGCAATGTGGGGTCCCACAGGGCTTATCATTGAGCCTGACTCTCTTTAATATATATATGGCCCCGTTGGCATACCTAGTGGAACCTTTTGGTTTATCCCTGGTTTCGTATGCTGATGATACACAACTGGTGGTATCCTTTTCTACGACGGAGGGGTCAGATAGCTCGGTACTGCCGTTATGTTTACAGGCAGTCTCGAGCTGGATGGAGAAAAGACAGAAATAATGATTCTCGGAAACCATCCAATCTTGTTAATAAATTTCTGCCTGTGCTCCCCTTGGAGTCTCTGCCACCACCGATGGACTATATTAAGAACCAAGGAATTTGGTTAGATACTAACCTGACTCTAGAATACCAGGCCAGAAGGGTCTATGCAACCTGTTTTGGTTTACTAAGACTCCTAAGAAAGGTACTTGGTCTACTTCCGCCTTTGGCAAGAAGGCTGACGGTACATGCACTAATTTTGGCCAGACTCGACTACGGAAATAGTCTTTTCTTAGGTTCACCCAAATACGTTGTCAATAAACTACAGACAGTACAGAACGCGGCCGCTCGCCTTCTGCCTAATATTCCTAGGTACACATCTGCCAAGCGGGCACTGGTTACTCTGCATTGGCTCCCGGGTAGAACAGCGAGTGAAGTTTACATCCCTCTGTATCATTCACCGAGCCTTACATACCAGGGGCCCACACCAGTTGAAAACGCTGGCATCTTTCTACGAGCCGCCTAGAGCCCTTAGATCGGCTTCCAAAGCCTTAGTAGCTCTCCCTAGAGTTAAAAAAGCGAGATGGGGCGGCAACATATTGAGGTATCAGGGAGCTAAACTTTGGAATTCCCTCCCACACTACATTCGGTCTATCAGTCAGGAGTGCAAATTTCAGAAAGCTATTAAAGCCTGGCCTTTCTAATACCTCATGATTCGGCTCTGGCTTGTTTGTCTCTGGGTGGTATGTCTCTGTCAGCGCTACGAGGCCTCCAGGTAGTTGGCGCTCAATAAAACCAGATAACATAACAGATAACATATATGCTAAAACCAATGGCAGTGCGGTTTCACTTATTAATGTGAAATCAATATTGGATTTTTTAGTATCACTTGAGAAAGTTACTTGTGCGGATGACGCATCCTCAGGGAGAGGCGTCAAGCAGCGCAAACCCAGATCTTCGAGCCTTATATTTAGGTATGTTCCGTTGAAGGGTTAAATCACCGGACACAATGAGGATAGCATTCTTATTTTGTTTCTGCAGCATTTTTTAAATACTGATCAATGTTTCCATATTTTCACTGTTTTGAGTTTTATTTGGGTGAATATATACATTGATCAGTAGTAAAGTTCTGTTGGTGCCTGATGAACCCGATGCTCCAACTTTATTGGTAGCAGCCAATCGATTCCCAGGTCAATCTGTTTAATCGCCCAGTTGATTTTCATAGAGCAGTATTTTATGAGGCCACCCTTGGGGTGTCCAAGTCTTTGAGGTTGTATCTCGGAGACGTCCATCCCAGTATATCCAGAGGTCTGTATCGGCTCCATAGACCATGTTTCCTGAAACATGATGATTTCAAACTGCTGTAGGAACCTCAGAGACGCCTTGTAAGTAACCAGATTTTTTAGACCATGACCGTTCCAGGATGATATGTGGATGTTTTCTGGATTTTCGTCAGGACCAGTTGCGACTGTTGTCGTTTAAGTTTTGCCTTCCAACCTGTTTCACTCTTGAGGGCATACCAATGAAAACGTGTTGGTACATGCCGTGATGAAGCATGCTTTGGTGCTTTACTATTGTTAAATGTTCCCATCTACTTGGGGAAGTTTCTACTCCCAACACCCCTTTTAAAATCGAAGTGCCCTTATTTTGTTCTGTTATCAGAAGATTGGGGTATCAAAGCGGTTCTAATTTTTGCAGAGCAATGTCCCATGCGCTAAACGTGTTTTTATATGCAAAAATGTTGTCAATTATGGCAGACGTGGCCCAGGATGTCAGCGCTGCCTCTTTGTCTTTATTATTCGGATGTGGAGTAAACTCAACAGCCATCAATTCTGTTGTTGAGATATCAGCCAGGGGCTGAATAGCTTTTATTAACTTCAATATTGTGCCTCTGTTTAGGATGTCGAATGCCCCTTTTGAGTCATAACAAGGGATTAGAAGTAGTTTATTGTCTTCTGAAGCCACCTTATCATACGATATCTGATGTCCTGGAATTCTTGTTTGTGCCGCACTGTTTGTGCAATTATCTGGCCAAGGGTAGTAAACTTGATCTGAAATCTGTTTATTATCTCCCGCGGACTGGTTTAGTGCGATCGTATAATGTTCGATGTTTACACATTGTGGGTTATATTCCCGGAGTTTGACAGTTCCAGCCTGTCATTAACCTGCTGAATTCCCTGTTCAAGGCACTGACAAATAATTGTTATTTTTCCCTGTGGTTCTCTTGACGCCACCCCACCATACGAGGGGCTACCCCCCGCTCGCCACTGGAAAAAGGGGTTTTAGGTGACAGGTGCTGTAATATTAGTTGATTACCAGGAGCACTTGATTCAAACGTGGGGTTGTCCTCGCTAGCCGGCAGCTCTTCCCTCATCTGTCTGGATTTTGTCCTACTTGCTACCTTGTTACTATTATCTATTCTTTCTGATTCCTTACTCTGCAAGCCGTTGAATTTAGCGACTGATTTCATATACTGTTTTGCTGGGCCCCCTTTGATTTTTTCTACGCTTTCCTTTGTCGTTTCTTTTCCCTTTTCATGAGGGAGGTTTCCTCCACTATTGAATTGTTAGCAACTGATTCCTTTGATCCGCCCATGGTTGAGCATATTTCTTGTATGCTGAAATATGATCCATCCTCTATGTTGCTCAAAATCCTTTCCTGTCCGGAACAATGGATTTCCGTGAAATTTTAGCTTTTGTGTGGGGGATCCTCCACATTTTGTGTACTTTCCTTGTTCACTGGGTTTTTGAGGGCCTTCTCACCGCTGCTTCTAAAGCGATCTTGAATTCTAATGGTCTGAACGTTTACCTCTTTCAGGATGTCTTTTAACATTTTCAAGGTTCTGGAAGGTTTGTGAGTTGTCACCTATAGTGATGCACTGGCATGTCACCTGCTGGATGTATGAGTGGGTTTGAGCCCTCTATATCAGATCGTTCAACGCTTGAAGCTTGTTATCGATGCTCACAACATGGACTGCCAATATATTAAGTAAGTCTACCTGAGTGTCTTGTTTATCTGCTTGAAATTAGATGGCTGAAGACATCACATCCATTGTTGAGAGCAAAGCCTTCCACGAGCCTGCAGATGTTGATGGTTCTACATTTAATTTAGCCCCCATAATATAGTCCGATGGGGTGTTGGTTTCCTCTTGTTGATCCATTGCCATATCTGCTGAATTTGCATGAGTATCAGATGTCGCTGAAGTTATTATTTTGCAAAGTGAGTAATCTTTCCTTGGTGTGCTAGTGCTACAGATGGATCTCAATTTTGCTTTATTATTTACGGTCTGATTGCCTAGTACAGGGTTCTTCAATGTCGGTCCTGGAGAGCTGAATCCATGCCAGGTTTTAGCATATCCACATTGAGATGAATGTAGTTATCTTAAAATCTAGCATGGATCCGGCTCTCCAGGACCAACATTGAAGAACCATGGCCTAGTAGTATGTCTGTGCAGGTTTCTGAAAGATCTGTTAGTGGATGTTCCTCCATTATGGTACAATCAATATCGTTCTCTTCTTGCGAGGGTTGTTTGGAATGTGAGGTGCAGCACAGACTCTCCCCCCAGTTGTTCCAATTACTAAGATTTAAGGTGGGTAAAAGTATCATTTTGATAGCATCTGTAAATTTCTGCATTGATCTTTAAGCCAGTTTTATTAGGCTGAGGGTTAAGTGTATTTGTTGTTCCCAAGTCAAAACAAGACCTGTCCACGCCCTGCGCTGTCTTCACATCAACTGTGACTGTTGTCTCAGTGTCATTGGCAAAAGCTAAATCTTTTGAAGCGTTGGTGGAATTCGACTCCCTCTTAGTAAGCAAGAAATCCGATATTTTGTATCCTGCCTTTTTATCCTGGCTCAGTAACTTATAAGGTGACTCCTTTGATTCTGCCGAGTTTGGGGGTATTTTCTTTTCTGTGGATTCACTCTTTGGCCTGTGCCGGCCCTCCACTGGGGAGCCTTGCCTTTGCCTTTTTGCTGTTTTTTTCCTTCCACGAGTTAGTGTCATCCTTGCTGCTGCCCCTCGGTGGACAGACTATGTCTGAGTAATTCAACTGATAGTCAATTCTTTCTCAGGTAGAAGATGCTTGAACGGCTTCCCTTATGCACAAGCCACATCGGACTATTGCTGGCTGCTTCTGTGCTGAAAGGGCAGCCTGCAGCCTAGTGCCTTCAGAAATCCGCACCCGCTGGCTTACCCACGGTTCTCTACACAGTCTCTGAGTTTCTGTATCATGGTTTATTGTGATAGAGACGTGCGGGCCTCGTTAAACCTTGTACCTCACTAGGAGCCTCACCAGTGTCCCACTTTTCAGCTTTTCCGAGCCCCCAGGTTCCATGGGGTTCCATGCACCTTATGGCTACCGGAGGGAGCGCCATATCTCACATTATCACTGTCTCACAGGTTTTACAGGCTTGCAATCTCTTTGTCTCTTTGTGAGGGACTATTTTAGCACCCCGGGATTCCAAGTGGAGTCCTTATGAAGTCCTCAAAATGCCATGCACAATGCCATGCGCTGTCCCTAACTGGGCGGTGGAGGGGAGGTTAGGGGTCCAAGTCTCTCCTCTCTTGTGGGTGGTGCAGCTTTTCCCCAGGGTTCCGGACAGGTGCAGCCTGAAGGAACCTAGAAGCCTGGAAGTGCCTTGCACGTCTCTGTATGCCTGGGCCCCCCCTTACTGCTGCAACGTCTGGGTTCTCTGGGCTCTCCCCCGGCCCCCTGGCACCTTTTCCCTGCACCTGTGTATTTCACAGCAGAGCAGGGAGGGCAGATAGCATAGCAAGGGGGCAGAGGGCACAACAGAAGGTGGGGGAGATCACAACAGAAAGCTGAGCCCTTCCATTTTGCTGCAGCATCAACACTCTCCCCTTGCCCCCCTCCCAAGTGCCTTTTCCCGGCACTTACTGGCGCTTCTCCGGCCCCAGACTCCTTTCTTGCCTACTGCTGCAGTCGTGACACCTCGTCGTGCGGCCCAAGTGAAGCCCTTTTGAGGCGCCTGTCTGATGATCAAAGAATCCTGGTATATCAGGATGGCCACTGATAGACAGGGACCTGGGACAATCAATACAGATGTTTCTCCACCAGAAAGTGAACCTGGAAATGGACATGAGCCCCTCTAAACTGAAAAAGTGGTCAGACTACCCACATGGGACCCTGGGGAAAGGGAACAATGACCAGAACACAATTCACGGTGTGCTACAGGAAGATGGTGCGTAGGAGGCAGCCTTGAGGTAGGACAGCAGGAAAAAAGAGGTATTTTAGAAGAGGACAAAAAATCTTTAATGTTTCCATACGAGAACACTGAAATTATTCTGAAGAGTAAGAAAACTCAAAAACTGAGAAATTAATTGATGCAGTTTAGCAATGGAAAACTATCCAATACCCATCCGAGCTCTGAATAGTGGTTAGAAGGGCACAAGGTAGGCTAAACGCTGGTGAATAACATCCCCCACACCATTTTTAGAGAGTAGACGTCCTTCCTCCTTGCCAGAGAACAGGTAGTGTTATCAACATGGGGCACATCACTAAGGGCCTGATTTAGATCTCAGCAGACGAGTTACTCAATCACAACGGTGACGGATTTCCCGTCCGCTGAAATATAAATCCCATAGTATATATTGGAATTTATATTTCGGCAGATGGGAAATCCGTCACTATTGTGATGGAGTAACTCATCCACAGAGATCTAAATAAAGCCCTAAATCTGTTTGCATATTCAGTCACTGGGTGCAGCCACATACATTTGCAATGTGACCTCAATGTCTTTTTAAACCCTTACAGGAGAATCAGGGACTGATTTTCGAGTTTGGCAGATGAGTTTTCTCCGTCACAAATGTGACATATATTGCGTCCGCCGTATTATGATCCTGTTATATCCTACGGGAATCATAATACGTCGGGTGGATATCCATCACGTTTGTGATGGAATAACCCATCCACCAAACTCTAAATAATGAACTCAGTGTTTTCTGTTTCAATGAGGATTGCTTAGAAGGGAATACTTAGGAACTGGTCATAAATCACGCTTTTAGTGCTTAACGTTGTGAGTATGTCTCCATTGCGTTGAGGGAGGCACATTTATGTTTGCTTCTGATTAAACACACACTAGCAGGAATCAAATACATTAACACTGAAGGCCTGCTTAAAAAATAAACTAAACACATTTTATTTCCTGACTGAAAACTGCAGTTTTTAAATGTATATAGGAAGCTACAGCTGCTTGTTCAAAAATGTCGTTTACGGCAATTTTCCAGTTTTATTACACCTTTTAATGCATAAAATGTAGAATTTACTGAAGTCAAATTTAAATCTAAAATGATCATTTAGATTTTATTTATTATTTCATATATATAGCTGATGCAGCAAGGGTGCCATTTCAAAGCACTAACAAAGATCTATTACCTACTCAATTTTGACTATAATATAAACCCATTCCAAAAAAAATGAAGGGATGTGCGAGGGTGTGATGTCACTTCTGGTGATGTCACTGCACAATGTGCATGCTAATTAGTTGTCACCCTAAGTGTTTCATGGACTGTGTCGCGGTGAGAATGCATAGAACACAATGTTTACTCAGGTGGAAGCAGCAGCTATTTTTGTCATGGTTTTCAGGCACAATAGGGAAGAGGGGTTGGTAAGTGTGACTGTGAGGTGTGGGCACAGCTTTGTAGTCTTCCTAAATTTCAGACGCCTTCAAAAAGTTGGTTTCTCTGATAGCTGTAATATATGTGATCCTGTTGACTCTTGGTGGATGGGTTGACAGATCCCAGGCTTAACTACAGATACATTGTAGTCTGGAATAGAACATTGCAGAAGGGATAACAAGTGGCACAATATTGTGACCAAAATATCAAGAATGTCAGCGCTTAGATGGAGGCCTGTTCCTATTCTTAGCTCCACATATTCTTACATAATGTATGCAGCATTCTTAAGCTGAAAGGGTATTGTCTTGGATTATAATGGGTGCTCCCTTGTGTCTGCACAAAGCTGTACCTCTTTGGTGAGCTCTAATTAGAGTGAAAGACATGTCAGATGTTGCCTTTATTCATTCCAGGTTGACTTGGATAGGATTCTATTGTTCCAAACCTGTACAACTGTGCCTGGAGTGGTAAAAGGCTTTGTAATGTTTTCAGCCCGCTTTGGATGGCACTTGCTAACCCTGTGCTTAAACACTTTGCTGTAAAAATGGCAGGACTCTTTGCCACTCTCTAGCTTACAGGAGATGACACTGTGCTTATCCTATGCTTTAAGACTCTGCTACAGAAACAGACATTTGAGGTGAGCAGATTCAGAATGTCAGAGGTGTTTCAGGAGATGTTCATCACCCAGACTGGAACTACCCACTGTTCCGTGCTCCTTATTTAGCATTTCACACAATTTATGCACCACTCTAAGTCTGAAAGGGTATAGGCTTGATAAACATATTTAAGATTACCTGAGATGGGAACTCCTCAGATTTTTAAGCATTAATAACGTTGCACCTGTTTGCCGAATCTCCACAAAAGTTTGTAGAAATATTCTTCTTTCTATAATGGCAGATGATTCCAAATTTCACTGTGTCAGGGAGGTGCAAAGATAAAATGGGGGGTCCCACAGGATATTTTTTCATCAATTTGATTTCTTTAGACTTTTGTAAGGGACGTAGTGTGAAAATGGATGAACAAATTTACATTAAATTTGGCAGGATAGGACATGTGCAAATGATCCTTGTGGATACTACACGTAAGTAGGGTAAGTATTTTTAAGTTATAAGGGATTGTAATTTAGTGATATCTATTGTCAGAGTATTTTGCAAAATGTTGGCGTATTTCACAGACGTACTGTGGAACATAGCGATGACAAGCTTTATGTGTTTGACTAGTGACTGTCTTTACAAAAGTTAAAGGCAGCCATGTTATTTTTAGGTACACTTTGCCTGTGTTCTGCATTTCACCTTTATATGTCAGTACCTCTTAGGTTTGACATTTCCCCCTACCTATTCATACTTTATGAAAGTAGTAGCAGGTAGGGAAAATGTTTATAAGTTTCTATATATTCAAGAAAAATGTACAGAGTAATGCCTCAGGAGTAATGCGGTACCAAAAGTAATTTAAAAATTAAATAGGTTACCAAATCAAACAATATATAGTACCCTGTAATTTACACATATTGTGCACTACAGTGTGTTTTCCATTTGTATCACATTTAAATCTTCACCAAAAGGTTTATGGAGTATCACAATCATACCTACAAATTACTGAGAAACTTAAAAAAAGATTTTAAAAAATGTGTAGTTCTCCCTAAACTGCTACAAAAATTAATAGTAAATAAAAAAAATGTAAATACATTTCTCTACCTATTAACACTTTAATAAACTGCTAGTAGGTAAGAAACAACAATAAAACGTACTACTTACCTAGATCTGAGATCATAACCCAGAACGCAGAGAAACGCAGAATGCACACAAAATGTGCTGAAGAAGACCTGGCTGCTTTCTATGTTTGATAAAACAGCCATTAGCTAATCACATACTGTCTTATCAAGCACATGTACCACAGTCTACCACAAACTTACAGCGGTATACTGTGGCACAATATATGACAATATATAACTAAGGGCCTGATTTAGATGTCGGCAGAGGGGAATACTGCATCACAAATGTGACAGAGATCCAATCTGCCATATCATGATCCCATAATATCCTATAATGTATTCCCTCCGCCGACATCCAAATCATATCCTAAGTATTTTTAAAATGGTAACTTTAACACTACTTACACTACTCACAAATACTACTAAAGTTACCATTTATACCAAATAATCTGGTTTCCTGCTACATTAGATCTACATCCAATAACACACTTTCATGTTACATCTGTTGCAATTATGACACTCTACTGTGCAAAACTCCACTGTATGCCACTCCACTCTACTTTATTACACTCTAGGCCACTCCACGCTACATCACTCCATTATAAACCATTCCACTTTATGATAATCCAGTGTACGCCACTCCACTCTATGCCATTCCATTCTACACCACTACATTGTACACTATTACACTCTACGCCACTCCATTTTTTACCCCCAAATACTGTATGTCCTTCCATTGTAAACTCCTCCACTGTACGCTACTCCACTGTTTGCAACTCCACTCTGCAACACTACATTCTACACTATTCCACTCTACGCAACTCCAGCGTACCCCACTTCAGTTCACACCACTGCACTGCACGATATTCCTCTGTATGCTACTGCTTTTTATGCCACTCCACTGTATGCCAATCTACTGGATGACAATCCATTGTATGCTATTACTCTGTACATCACTCCATTCTACAACACTACACTTTACGACAGTCCACTCTACCGTAATACATTCTATGCTATGCCACTGTATGATACTCCACTCTATGCACTCTACTCTATGCTATTCCACTTTATGCCACTCCACTCTGTCACTACACTGTACCCCAATAAAACTGAATGTTATTCCACTCTACACCATTCCACTGCACGTTAATCCACTGTTTGCAACTCCACTCTACACCGCTACACTCCACTCTAAGCTATTCCACTAAAAGCCACTCCACTCTACGCCACACCCCAGTACACTATTACACTGTACGCCACTACAGTCTACTCCACTACACTCTCTCGACTCCACTCTACAGTATATTACTCTACAACACTCCAATCTATGCAACTGCACTGAATGCCACTCTATGCCACGCCAGTCTACACTATTCTATATTACACCACTACACTGTACGTCACTCGACTCCACACCACTTTTCTCTAGCTACTCCACTGTACCCTACTCTACTGTATGCTGTTACACTCTATGCTTTTCCACTCTACACCACTCAAAGTCAAAGTCAAGTTTATATGGTTTCAGTCAATTAAAACCATAACAATGCTGCTAGTAGAAATAATACAAATAACAATGTTACCATTTCAAAAAACACAATCTGCTTATGCGCTTAGTAAAACTTGATTGCAACCAATTGACAGTATGCTGTATCATATGATGGAAGATCAACTCAAGAAATCAGAGGTCTGATTGGTTCAACTAAGCTAAATATGTGCCTATTAAGACCAGTTGGAAGATTGTTTGGTTCAACTAAGCTAAATCGGGATGTATTAGATTAATACCCACTTAAAAATGCAACCTTATTAATATGTTAAAACACTATCCAAACATGTATAACCTCTGAGTTTCAAGATGGCTGGCAACACTTCCTGGTTGAAGTGTTGACAGTCAATCAGATCTCAGCATGAGATCTGTCGGATCCGCAGAAGATCTGCGCCCCTATATTTCTATATTTTTTTTTCCTTCAATATCCCAAAAACTAATGAATGGATTTACACCAAATCACAAAAATAGTAGTTTTTGGACCAAGATCAATCTTTCTGCCACATTTGGTATACTTCTGTTCAGTGATTTGGGATGTAGTCGTTTTCAAAACCCCTATGGGAAATTGCATGGGGAAAACATGTTCAAAATCCCTATGGGATATTGCATGGGGAAAACACGTTTCGGGGTCCCCCACACCCTTTTTAATCAGTCCCCGCTTGACGAATCACCCCGAAACGTACAGGATAGCAGCTGAAGTGAGTGGCAAACTACTGCTGAAAATGTTGTGAAGATTTGTCAAACATGATGGGCACAAAAAAAATCTTCATATGGCCAGTAGGTAATAGATAGATAGATAGATAGATAGATGGATAGATAGATAGATAGATAGATAGATAGATAGATAGATAGATAGATAGATAGATAGATAGATAGATAGATAAATATAAAGATACATGTCCTACCAACATAAATGCACTGCACTCCAGAAGCATAAGCTAATAAACGTGTTTTGACCCGAACGTCTTTTTCAACTTTTAGAATAGCCTGCACAGTCATGAGTTGTCCCCTCAGGAGGAGCCACCTTAGTTTTGACAAATTACAGTCATGTATGATCTGGACATTAATCTACTGAGTTGACAGGTACTGGATAGTTCACAGTGCAGCACATGGAAGACATCCATGGGTTCCTTAGCAATGTGCTTTGATGATTTAAAATGAAATATTCATAGTCAGGGTTGACCTGTGTGCTAAACAATGGGTGGAGCATACTAAATACTGCATCATAGTCATCAGCTGAACTGCTGGAAGGGGGTGAGAGAAATAATTTGTAGATATGTTCACAGGCCAGGTACAGCAAAATGAAGTGTGGTAGCATCAGCCTTCTTAATTACTGAAAAACGCTGCAACACATATCCTCCAATGTTAGTATGAACTTTC
The DNA here is from genome assembly GCF_031143425.1 of Pleurodeles waltl. Lineage (NCBI taxonomy): Eukaryota > Metazoa > Chordata > Amphibia > Caudata > Salamandridae > Pleurodeles > Pleurodeles waltl. The sequence continues at coordinate 234,364,061 of NC_090450.1, forward strand.
TAGTTCTGTGAGGCAATGTAGGAAGGGGAGGGCCACACATTAAAAGGCAATAAGATCACTGCAGATGCAGGTGACATGGCAGTGGTGAAGAGGGCCATTACAATCAACAGGAGGTAACATGCAGCCAGATACAATCAGCCCAAGTCAGGTTTCATAGTCAACAAAGAATATACTACACTTGCAACTAAATAGCAACCCTCCAACGTATCATCCATGCGGAAAACAACGATCAATCACTAACTGGTGCTCAACTGAGTATCTTAGGCTATGGAGAGAACAGGTGTGTCAGGAAATAAAATGAATGACCCGCCCCTCTAGGAACAGAAGCATACCAAGACAAAGCAACAGAGCGCATCAACAGTAGCTGGCAACAAGGGTAAATGTTCAGTCAGCTCTGTACATCAGGCCACAAAGTGGGAGATGGTCTTTAAGGAGGGCTAAGCAGTATCCAAAAGAAGAGTCAGGATGCAAACGTGTGATCAGGAAGAACCTGATATGACAGCATGGTGTGAAAGACCAAGCAAGAACAATCATTGGCAGAAGATGACATGGCTCACCACAAGGTGACCACATGGAGGGAAAGTCAGGACAGAAGAGTGCCACAGTGGAGCAGTGAAAAGCACAGACCACTGGAGTACCCAGTGTACATTGGTTGAGTTGTATATTTGTTTAAATTCAGCCAGTTCTTCTAAATGTTAGTACATTCTATCATTACCCTACTGTGTGCATGTTGATTGTTTATGCCATGGATGCTCAGGCTTATGGCTTTCTCCAAGGGTTCCATTGTGCTTTTAGGCCATTCTAGGTCTGGCATGCACAAAGAACTTACTGGAAGTGATGTGACATTGGTTTCCAATTACCCTCTACAAGTATAACAGGGAAAAGCAGCAGTAGAGGCTTGTCCCAGATCTGTAGCCCACATATATACCTTACTTTTTACAAGGTTATGCCAATCTCTCTTCATTCCGATTTCAACATGGAAGAGAAAGAACTTGAGAGAGCTTAGTCTGAATATGTTAATTATTAGAAGTAATGCTTATATAAATGCCTAACAAATGCCGCATAGAAAATGACAATGAATAGTAATTTGCTTAATGTGCATTCGAATAATGTCAATGAAACATAGAAATATCATTGTGTGTGTACAAATTAATGTTAGTTATGGAAAAGTGATTGTTTGCATTATGATTAATCAAGCTCATATTGGCGTTTACAATGTTGCATTAAACCCGTAGGCCTTAAGTTAGTGTGAGCTGTGGATTAGCTGCCTAGCTCTCATATTAAAGCATTTTTCTCTGTTTTCCAGTGTGCTGACTCACAAAGGTACATGACCCAGCATTTGTTCTTTTCCTTCGTTTAATATGTAACTAACTTCATCCTGTTCCCATCCGCATGCTAGCTGCCTTAGTATAAGTTTTATACAGAATTTGAAACAAAAGTATATGAAAGAATGTACAAGGACATTTGACCGTGGATAAAGAAGCTCATGACCCGAGAGACGTTCCAAGACGGTGATGAAACCCCCCGGATGTGCCACCTCCGAAGACGTCAATTATGAAGACCAATCAAAGTGTTGTGAATTATCGTGGGGTGACAATTGGGATTACCTAATGTATAATTTGATAGGTCAAAGATAAAGGGGTATAGCAAATATCCAATATAATTTGTGGGGAAGGGGTTACAAAAAAGGGATAAAAATTCATGTCACAGGGGGACTTGAGGAACTAGGTAGGGAATGCTATCAAATTCATCCAGAAACTCTGTCACTCTGTTTGGTGATTTGAGACTTAATAAACTATCCTCACCCATAGACTGCCCTTTATGCTTCTCCTCCTTATGAGGGAAGTGTCTCTTGTCCTCTAGACGAAGTTAGACTGATGGTGTTTCGACTGATGTCCTGAAGACGAAGACTGATCCTGTGTGCTGACCTATCACTGGAGGGTAATTATGACAATGCTATTGTAATTTGTCTGTTTGCTTTTCCTTTCTAGGTACCAACTGCTGTATTTTTTAATAGAGACATAGTTAGATGTTTTTTCTAAATTGGTGTTCCAAATTATTTTGCATGAAGTCCAACATGCTGATGCTAATTAGTGGTTAGACTAGGAAATCACCTGACTGACACTTAAGACGAAATGGACGTTGAACTATGCTGAACTAAGAGTTGCATCATATTCTCTGTGTCCAATCTATGTTGACGATATGTTATGCTCTAATGATCGTGATTCTTGCATTAATTAAATTTTATTATAATTGCCATAAGTGTGGTTATGTTCTTATGTTTGACTTTGAGATTGACGCTTCTACTAGTAGATTGTAACCAATAGGGAATAAAACTCATAAAATTCTATCAAAGGGTGTGGTTATTCATGACTGAAAGGTCATGGTTGCGCCGACGATTTGATCAATGTCTGTATTCAAAGTAAAGTATATTGTGGTGATAAGTATTGATGAAATTATTGACATATTGCTTGACATATTGATTAGTTATCTCGTCCTACGGTGTCTCACCACTGGGTCAAAAGATTCATTGGCCTAAAACGAGTCCTGATGTGTATAAAATTGACATAAAGGGACGCGTTACCAAACTTAAGCCAAACCTAAAGAGGAGCAAAGAAGAGTAAAGCGGAGCCCCTGAATTAGCCATTAAATATAAAGGAGCATCAATAACACCATATAAATAATTTAAACAAAAAATCTCAGATATGCTGGAATGAACACAAAGCCTTAAGGCCAACAGGGATCACAAGCATTAAGACATTACATGAATACGAAGCAAGATTAACCTTCTAACTGTCAGAATTACTGATACGGAATGCAGACTAAGGGCCTGATTACAACTTCGGAGGAGGGTGTTAATCCGTCCCAAATGTAACGGATATACCACCCGCCGAATTACGAGTCCATTATATCCAATGGAACTCGTAATACGGTGGGCAGGATATCCGTCACATTTGGGACGGATTAACACCCTCCTCCAAAGTTGTAATCAGGCCCTAAGTAATCTTGATGATGATATAGTAAAAATTAAATAAGACCTAACTTTCACCAAAACAAGATCTATTGCACTTCAAAAAGACCTATCCAAATCAGAGGACTGGAATATACGCTGAAATGTGCATATTTCTGGTCAGCAGGAACAGAACACAAAATGGACTCTTGTATAACCTTCCTAGAGGACTGGCTTCCTAAAGCAAATGGTCCATAAAGACTTCAAACTAGAGCAAGCACACCAAGTACTGTCATACATGCTCCAACAAAAGTTACCTTCCACTTGACCAAGGCCAATTGCATGCAAATCCCTAAGATATTGTAATGTACAGATAATTCAGAAGTATAAGCACCATTTCAAATTCATTAATTGAGAAGGCAAATAGATTAACATTTCTTGGGATTATTCCAAGGATCAGTAAAGAAAAGGAAAGGTTTATAGGCACTACTGCACTGTGCAGTATGAATGTTCCCTTATAATTCTCAGGTCCAGCTAAAATTCTGAATTACATACAAGGGAAAAGCAGAGATATTTCAGGATCACAAAGACTTATCATCCTCACTGGAAAACATCTTAGATTTAGTTATGGATACTTCCCACCCCAAATAACAATGAAAAACTCTGACACATTATCTCAGAATGTCCAAACATACTATTCAAGACACTCTGTATGGTTTTGTCAATTGTACAGTCCCATTAAAGATGTGGAGGACATACAACTATGATGCTTACACAACTTCCTAACTAAGAAGTATAACTATTTCAAGTAAAAACAAGGCATTTATTAACACTTTAACTTACTAATACCTGAACTACCAATGGTTCCTATACCTTAACACATAACACATAACACTTAACACAATGTAGCCCGACAAACATGTTGTGAGTACCTATATATAACTTTCCATCATACCTACACACCTAAGTAGTCAACAGCCATGTGCTCCCACATACTAACATGACTGTAGTAGAATCCTACCACTGATCTATGCTAACTCATATTGCTTCAATGATAGATATTCACATTTTTAAATCCTACTACTCCTGAGGTGGCATAACATTCAGTCTTGTTAAATGTCTTTGAATTACTAATGTTTTAAATAAATAACGAGCTAACCCACCAATCCAACGTAAACAGATAAGGAAGACCTAAGAGGACTCTCTATTCTTCTTTATTTTCACCCTCAGTTTTCTATCACAACAAAACTGTAACTCTGTATTATTTTTTAATACATGTTAGTGTGCCATACTCACCTGTTCATGTACTACACTTGAACACATGCTCCTTGAAAACAGTCTGGAAATGTTTTTATTAATACTTTCTTCATGAGTACAGATAGTTCTGATAGCAATGATAGTGCTGATAGTTTTGTTAGTATTGCTCGTACTGATATTTCAGAATACATATAATACCTTAGTTACTATGAGCTTTTTGATATCCTGATACTGTGCATAAATTTGCTTACTTAATCATTTTTTAATAATTATTTCCCTAGGTATAATTTTATTATTATATCTGTGTGTTGTACTTTATTGCAATAATATGTTTATACTCACTAGGATCCTTCCAGGGGGCTCCAGTCTTTCAGAAGGCTTCTTCCTTGTCTTCATCTTCTTGTTCTTCTGTTTTCCTGTTAGGGAGGGAAAAGAGGGGGTGATAATAGATGGGGGAAGGAGGACACTCGTGATTTTGACGACTACTTCCCTTTGATTCTTTGCTTCCTGTCATTCCCTCTTCTTTCCTGCTCTCTTTCACTGGTCTACTGCTTCTGTTTCTCTCTTTAACTTCAATCATAACCCAGGCGAACATGGTAGACTGTTTAGTAACATTGTTACTCCAAGTCATTGTATTGCTCTGGCTCAAGCTAAGAAGAAATGATGCCAAAGAAAGCAGCACCATTAGTCTGAGTAATTAATTTATTAAGGCACGTCCCGGATAACAAATAAAAGCACACGAATATATAAAAAATAAGCATATAACTAAAATGAAGTAAAACATGTGTATATACAAGAATAATCACAGCAGTTAAGCAATCACAGACAGAAATGTGCCATGCATCAATAGTGAGTGTATATATATATATATATATATATATATATATATATATATACATATCATGCTCGCCAGCCAGGCTGGAGAACCGGAGATCAGTCAAGGCAGGAAACCCCCAAATTGGTATTAAAAAGATCCTGGGCAGTGTGTCCGCTCCACAGGTGAATTCCTGTCTTGGTGCCAAGTCTCTCTGTATTTTATACTTTAAAGAAGCTCATGGAGAGATTTATAGAAAACTCCTCCCCTCTGTTATGAAATTAAATTCTGGCTGTACTTTGGCTGCGTTGAAAACATGCTCAAGAGTTGGCCAGATTCCCCATACTTATTTCTGAGGCAGAGCCGTACATTCCTCTAATGAAAACATCCTCAGCTTTGTGCACTTGTATTTAGTCTGCATCCCTCATAATATGTTACAGCACAGTATGAGAAGAGAAAAAACAGTTCTGTGTGGAAAACAAGTTTTGTGTTAAAGAACAACTGAGCAAACTATCACTGAATCACACACACAAAATGGAGTTGATGGTCAAACATGGAGTCGGTGGTTAAGTACACATAGCATTACAGTCATAATTAAAAATCTGATGGCAGATAACTATCATAATACACAATGGTCTCATTCTGTTAGACTATTGTCTTAGTCTGCCACACCACCGAATGGCATGTTATGTTAAACAGAGATAAAAGATTTCTAAACGTAGTATCACTTAATGTCGAAGGGATTCACCCCACACTTAAATGGAGGAAATTCTTAGAATACCTCCACAAACTAAAACATGATATTATTTTTAGATTCAATAATATTTATTGGGTTCTTATATTATTTGTAACCTACAACATTTCTGCAGGCGTTTCCACTAAATAAAAGACACCAGTATCCATCAAATCTAATTTGGCAAATATATATTTTCCTAAACTCAACTGAAAACTCCAGTTTAATCAATTAATCTCTCAGACCAAAATACACTAGGCCATTAAGGGATCAAAAGACGGGAAGCCACAGGCCCCGATTTTACAAAACTGTCTGGTCCCAACTTAAAGGTCCTCATGGTCCTCAGGTATGGATTTATTTCAACTTTATGAAAACCCAGGAGAGACTGGAGGTTCCACCAATGAACGTTCAATGCAAACATATTGGAAAATAGACTAGGAAAAAAACTCTACCATTACTGATTATTTCTTATTAGTCAAGATCATGAAGGTACACTATCAAGTAACAATATAAGACTACCCTTCCATGTATCAGATTCAACTAAAAATAAACATTCCCCAGTAGCTGCAGTTATATTAGATTTAGAAAATGCATTTAATAAAGTAGTCCAACCTTTTCTTAAAAATGCATTGGAGAACTTCATTTGGAGAACCAACTTTAAAAAAATGCCCATGGCATTATAGTCTAACCAGTTGCTAGAGTAAAGACGGGTATGCCTATCTGAAGTGCTTTCATTGACGCAGAGTAAAAGACAAGGCAGTCCACTTCCACCCTCTTTATATTTATTAGTGATTGATCCACTTTTAGTTCCTGTAAATTATAATCAAGAGATTTAAGGGGTTACTTTAAAGAAACTTACTTAAAAGGTGCAACTTCTTTGGGTATCATCTAAATTTTCACTGAACATTCTGGCTCTTCTATGTCTTTCCTTATGGCCACTATTGGTTATTATGCTAAAGCCTCTGGATATTGTCTAAATAGGGACGAATCGGAAGTCATTTTGTACAATGTATTATGTAGGAAAGATATGCTAGGCAAGTTAGGGTTCAGCTGGCAACCAAAATTCTCGAAATATCTTGGATTCAATGATGACCTAAAACACTCTATTACACTTAACTAAAAAGTGATCACCTCTGAAGTCAAAAGTATTATAGAACCTGGTCATTAAAACACTCAACTTGGTGGAGCAAAGTCAATTAAAAGGATTAGCACCTCAATAATAAACTACCTAATTAGTATGGTCCCCATTAAGCTCGTTCATAATTTTTATAAAAATATAGATAATCTTCTCAATGTGTTTTTCTGAAACAAAAAAAATCCTCTTAATCCTTTAACAAGAAAATAAGGTTACTGATGGAGAGGGATGGGTGTAAACTTAGCTGATTTAAAGAAAATACCAGTTGCCCTTTCATTTTAAAAATACCAGTTTCCCTTTCCTTTTAATCAGGGCTCTCGTTGTATCAACAGCCTTGATGTGTTTCAACCCACAGGGATCTCTCACAAAAGCGCTTTAATGGGTAACCTTTCATTAACCTCTGCCCTTACAATTCCATTATGGAAAGTCATTCCAAGTAGTATAATTTTAGAACACACTATGGAGCGGATATTAAAATAGACTACATATTGGCAATCATCAAAATTATTTTAAAAAAACTTGATCTATTATGGTTAAACAATGAGATAAAAGTAGATGGCCAGAACTGCCTTAGTGAAGGGTGCTGCAGGAAATGTATTTTCTTAATAAACACTTAGGTGATAAAAACTACCCTAAATCATATGCTACCTTTCAAGACACTTATAAACTAAATAACTCAGGCTTCTACAATTTACAAAAATGTAAACTAGCCATCACAAAAATCCAAAAAAATAGTTTAATGAAACCTCCATTCTATCCATAATAGAAAAGGTAAGGAAACACTGACATAGGGCCTCATTCCGACCCACCGCCGCCGGCCTGGCGGGGCCCGCCAGAATACCGCTGCGTGGTCAAAAGACCGCCGCGGTTAATCTGGGTTTCCCGCTGGGCTGGCGGGCGACCGCCAGAAGGCCGCCCGCCAGCCCAGCGGGAAACACCCTTCCATGAGGATGCCGGCTCCGAATGGAGCCGGCAGAGTGGAAGGGGTGCGACGGGTGCAGTTGCACCCGTCGCGATTTTCAGTGTCTGCATGGCAGACACTGAAAATCTTGGTGGGGCCCTGTTACGGGGGCCCCTGCAGTGCCCATGCCATTGGCATGGGCACTGCAGGGGCCCCCAAGGGCCCCACGACACCCCATACCGCCATTCTCTTCCTGGCGGCCAAAACCGCCAGGAACAGGATGGCGGTATGGGGCTCGGAATCCCCAGAGGATTCCCCAGGGCAGCGGGAAACCAGCGGTGCACCGCCGGTTTTCCGTTTCTGACCGCGGCTGTACCGCCGCGGTCAGAATGCCCATGGGAGCACCGCCAGCCTGTTGGCGGTGCTCCCACGGTCGTCAGCCCTGGCGGTTTTTACCGCCAGGGTCAGAATGACCCCCATAATGTTTGCAAGCATTATGCTCTACTAAATTCCTCCTCTTACTTTAAATTATTATACAAACAAAACAAATGGAAATCCAAATGGAAGATCAAGAGCCAAGTTCCGTATACATGTGGTGACTGATCTAAGATCTGGAAATCTTTGTTCAGAAAGAAACCCCTCATATTTTGGAACGGCTAATTGCCTTAAGCCTTTGCTAGACCAGTTCATCTTAATTATAGATAGTCTGGGCTTCAAAACAAATTTTTCCAAATCTTTTACCATGGTCTTTGGCCCAGCTAACACCAAACCTAAAACCTAATAGGATAAAGGACACCTCTTGGAAATGACCTCTTTGAAGGGTCACCCTAAACTTTTTGCCTTACTCCTCTTCTTTTTCTGACCTCATTTTTGCTGGCTTTAGGACTCTGGACACTTTACCACTGCTAACCAGTACTAAAGTGCATGTGCTCTCTCCCTAAAAACATGGTAACATTGGCTCATACCCATTTGGCATATTTAATTTACTTGTAAGTCCCTAGTAAAGTGCACTACATGTGCCCAGGGCCTGTAAATTAAATGCTACTAGTGGACGTGCAGCACTGATTATGCCACCCACATAAGTATTGCAAGGCCTGTGGGTGCTATTTCACTGTCACTTTGACTTGGCATTTAAACGTACTTGTCAAGCCTGAAACTCCCCTTTTTCTACATATGTCACCCCTAAGGTAGGCCCTAGGTAACCCAAAGGGCAGGGTGCAATGTAGGTAAAAGGCAGGACATGTACACTCCTAAATTTGTTTTCCACTACTTTGAGGCCTGCTCCTTTCAAAGACTAGCATTAGGACTGCCCTCATATACTTTTTGAGTGGTAGATTCTGATCTGAAAGGGGTAACCAGGTCATATTTAGTATGGCAAGAATGGTAATAGGAAATCCTGCTTATTGATGAGGTTGAATTTTATATCCACTATTTTAGAAATTCCACTTTTAGAAAGTGACAATTTCTCTGCTTTCAAAACCATCTGTGCCTTACAGCCTGTCTCTATTCAACGTATGGTCTGGTTGACAGGTCCCTTGTGTATTCCACCCAGACAACCACAAACACAGGACACTCAGTCTCATCAGCATTCATCTGCATATTGAATGGGTCTTCTTGGGCTGGAAGGATGGAGGGCCTGACACTTACATTTCAAAGGTCAGTGACCTGCCCTTACACAATAGACTAACCAAACCCCCACTAGGACCCTGGCAGATAGGACTGAATTGAAAGGGGAACTTGCACACTTCAAAATAACTCTTTGAAGTCTCCCTCACTTCAAAGACATTTTGGGGTACATAAACTGGGTCTCTGACCCCACCAACTCATACACTTCTGGATCTACACCTGCATCCTGTCAATAGGAACTGCCTGGCTGTCCAAAGGACTCATCTGGACTGCTTTGCTGAGAAGGACTGCTACCCTGCTGTTGCCCTGCTGCCCTCTGACTTTGCTGAGAAGTATTCTGCCTTCCCCAAAAGTGCTCTCCGAGGGCATGGATTGAGATTCCCTCCAGTTTTTTTAAGTCTCGGGGCCCAAAAAACTTAATCTCTTCAGGAAACTACTTGTGCGTCGAATATTGTCGTACCGCCTGACAAAATCTACGCAAAACCTGCATTTCAATCCAGAAATTACCACACAGCCGACCGGAACGACACAGCCCGACTTCCAGAGTGGAAATTTGACACATCGCCTACCGGATCAACGCAGAGCCTGTGCGTTCTTCCAGCACGTCAAGGATTTTCCCACATTGTCCCCGGGCATCAAAATATCCCCACATTGCAGTGAGGAACCAAGACTGCACGCCACAAACTATTACTTTTAATAAATTCCCTCTAAACGTAGCTATATAATCTGATGAACTGAGCTGTAACGCTTCCTAGTGTTCAAAAAAGACAGTGTTTGAATTTTGAAGAAACTTTATGAAATTTCACATAATATCTGCTGCATGACTTACATGCCACACATTATCATAATTCGGCTCGCGCACGAGCTCTAGGAGGCAAGCTAGACCTGTGGCTCTCCTTGTTAATGTGTTCGCCCACTTCCAAAATATAGGTATGACCAGCTAAACTGTGTTTGGTTTGGTGTTGGATTGCCGAACACTCGCCCTGCTATTATTGGCACCGATACAAGAAAGGCGCACACAAAGTACACACCTTTCGAGAAGGTCTGAAGGATCAACATCAAGTGACCTGGAATAACCTCTGCCTCCGCCCATCGGTGATGTAAGAAAACCAACCCCTCACGCGCCACTTTCCAGGGCCAATGAAAACGAGGCATCGCCTTGCGTGGGGAGGAGAGTGGTGGGTGTGCTCATTACGCTCGCGTCTGTGCGTGTGCTTTATAAGCAATGCCGGTGCTGCTTGCTGCCACTTATATATTGTTCTACGGAAGTTGCATTTTTTTCTGATTGTCACAGAAGAAGCTCTGTTTTGTGACAAAACAGGATGTGCCTTGTTTGTCGGAAGCTGCGCTTTGAGCTATTTAATAAGCTATTGCAGGAGGATACAATATTGTCGCAAAAGCATGTGCGAAAGGGAAAGACGCTCGTCAGTGCACGCCAGGCCTTAGTTTGAAAAGGATTTAAATCATCAAAACAAGAAAGACTCTGGTGATATGAGAATGGAAGTCCTTTGCTCTTGATTATTCCATATATTTTCGTGTTTTTTTTAAAAAAATTATTTTGGGGTGGGGAGATGTATTGGGCTTGTTCTAGTAGGCGTGTGCTTGCTTCTCGCTTCTTTTCATTGGGGATGGGGCATGTTTTGGCTATCAGATCCGGCCGCGCACAGCCGGCAGCAGCTGAGCAGGCGCAGCTCGCTCTCCTCCTCCCGGGCCGCGCGACACCGGCAGCCGCCTCCCTGCAGCTCCAGGCGGCCCGACCCGGGGTGAGTTCCCGAGCAGTGGAGAGGGTGGGACACCGCATGGCCTTGCGTGGCAGCGCCGTGGGTGAGGTACAGGCACCATAGTGGCACGCGTAGCAAACAAAGATGCGCACTTGTGGCGTCTGATGATGCACGTGTAGGCATTAGGAACTTGAGGACACCAGTGAGAGGCAGGTGACCATGTAGCATCATGCAGGCCACCACTGAAAGGCATGTAACCTGTTGGCTTAAGGGCGGACGTTTGCATCTGTGAGGGTCACTCTGCTCCATATACATGTCTACCTCCGGAGCGGATATACCGGCTTTGCCCCAATTGTGTGGCTCATTTCTTTGTGAAGGGCACATTCAGCCTCTATCTCGGTGAGCGTTACCCTCGCTCCTTCTAACGAGCACATGGCTCCTGGGGCGTGAAGACTTTCACTGATGACACGTGGAATTTCCTTGTATTTGGCCACGCTGTCCGTGGCTTTAATATATAGAAAGTACACCTTTGAGGCGGTTCTCGTAATGTTTGGAACGCAGAGCACCCCAGGGTGGATCCCTGGCTGGTAGTTGCTTAGGTGCAGGGCGGTCAGCTCTACGGATATGTGGCGCACACTGAGGGGTCGTAACGGTCGGGGGTTCTGCTCCAGGGAATGTGGGCGAGAGTGACGGTATATCTCCTCGAGCACCATTACACGTTCTCGGTGAATGCCACTTCCTTCCCAAGGGGCAGGCGGACAGGCCTTTCATCGGAATGTTCTCTGGCGCCTTTGGTTTCTGGAGTTTTTTAATTGCGTGTACGGCTGTTTGCCCTACAGCACAGTAGTAACAGATAGAATGTTATATACTGCCGTTTCCGACCTACTTCCCATTCGAAGATCCTTTTTTGTTTATTAACCAGAAAAAATAGTCGTCGTTTCTAGAAATCAAGACTCACTGGCCTAACTGGGATTCCGGGTGGCCCAAAAATGTCCGAATTCTGATGTGCATGGTCGCTCTAGCCAGTGTCTACACCTTTAAAGGGAAAACGTTGATATTTTAGTTTAGAACGTAGTCGGTTGTTTCAGTATTGTGAGTAGGATGGATGTGCGTGCTGTTTTTCTGTGCTGTCTGCGGAATGCTTGTGTGTCTGGATGGAGCAATCGACCCAGGCAGCAGCTGATCCTGCGTTATTGTTATCCTTTCGGGCTGATCAGGAGTAAGAAACGTGCTGGAGTCATGCTTAAACGTTGTCATCTTGTGTTCCCCCGTGGGTCGCAGCTGGTCGGCCATCCCTTTCTCTTTTGTTTTTAATCTGTGTTTTGTAAATACGGATGCTTGGAAGAAGGGGCGGTACAGAGTGGGCTGCAGCATCACAGTCATGTGCTTCGTCTTGTTTTGGGGGAATTACAGCGTGGCTGCTAGCTGCGTCATTCCTCACGTGCCCACCTATCACGGCTAAAAACCTGACAGATATATTTATAATCTAATTTTCCGTCCGAGTACAGGAGCATCCCGCCGGTCCAGTGTGCCGAGAGGTAGCAGAGGTCGTGGTATCTCGTTGTGCGGTTTGTTTTCTCACACAGCTTCTTTGTAGTTGGCTTGAAATGTGCGCGTTAATGTTCCTTGGAGCCCATCTTTATTACTTTCGCGCATTGTGTAAGATATATATTTGATTTGGCTTAGCGTAGTGTGCATCGTTAAGGGGACAGAGACATCTTTAATCTTTGTGCATGCTGTAAATTAATATAAAATATGATTTCGTAATTGTTTGACATGTTTCTTCCGTGCATCTCAGTCAATGAGTAGCAATTTTATAAATTGAGTGTTACGTTATTTATGATTCTAGGTATTCGTCAGCATGTTGCTGGTTAGGACAACAGGTATGAATACATAACTCTTTAGAAATGCCGTAATACTTACAAATAAGCTGATAATTGAGTAATTGTGCTTTGTATCCAGGCTCATTCCGCTTCTTTCCATTGTAGTCCCAATGCATCTGACACTATTGCCCACACACTGGATAACTAAGTTAGTTCCTTGGTACACTAGATTATCCAAGGATAGCCTGGCTGAGCAGCTAAAAGCGTGTACCTTTTACTCTGTCATCTGTATAATGGAAAGTATGGCCAGTGCATCCCTGTCACATACTCGACAAGGGACTCTCAATCACTGTCTAGGTATTATTGCTTCCTATATGTCTCACTCGTATTTAAATCGTTTTCCATTTTTTGGGCTATAATTCTGCATGCTAACGTTTTTGTTATCTTAGTTTGAGGAACCATTATTTAGTTTTTCGAAGTCCAGGGTCTAGCTTTAGTAAGTTACTTGAAGCTTTGTGCCCTGTTGAAACTGGTGAGGGGCACTGAGGTGCTCATGACGAATATGATTGCCCCATAGATCTAAATGCTGAATGGTTGGAAATTCACAACCTATCTATTGCCTGGTGTCACGGGTTGGCTGGTATTTTAACTGGTTACTTGAATATTTTATCCATACACCTGGATGGTTTTGATAAGTGCATAACAATAACATTAGATACCATATGACTAAGACCACGGAGATCTAGAGTCTCCTCGCTCCAAGGAAAAATAAATGCCGCTAAACATCATAGCATGCGTTGCCTTAAAAAAGAAAGAAAAAAAAAACACACTGCCATTGGCAGGCTTCATCATTAGGTTCCTCCTCATCATGAGTCATTGGTGCATGGTGCGCTTCTTTAGGAGCTCTTTGGAAGGTTTATTGCTTGGATGGCTATACCCAACCTTTGATTTAGCAATGAACTCTGTTGAAGGGTAAGAGAACAGATATTACCTTTAATTCTCCATTGAGGTAGTGAAAAAATGAAATCCGATCACAAGGTACTAAAAACACCTAGAGAACTGTTAAATTATTTGTTAGTACAGCCTTTGAATTAGCCGTCCATTCATATCTCCACTCTCCCTTTGAGTGATCCATCCTTTATCATCCATCCACCCTTTCACTCATCCATCCTTTTGTCTTTAATCTATCCACCATTCCTTTTATTCATTCATCAATTCTTTCACTTAGCCACCAATCAACACTTCATCTACCCATTTACCCCTTTCCCTCATGCGTTTATTCTTTCACTCATCCATCTCTTCACTCATTCATCTATCTACCTTTCCACACCTGTCCACCTGTCTTTCACACAACAAACCACCCACCCTTTAACGTTAATCGGGGCTTATTGTTTTTTTTTAATTTTTTAACTTCTGAACTGCAGACAGAAGTGGCCCATCAAAAACTCTAAACCCGCTTTAACTGCTAAAGCATGGGGTTCACAACACCCCTGTTGATGAACGCTCCAAAATCGCCTCCGAATGTACCTCTCCTTTCTTCCTTGCCTAACCTTTTTTCTTGTCTTGAGTCTTCTATGGAAGAAAATTTACTTCTTGTCACAGTTTCTCACCTTTCATCCTCGCTATCCGCACTGAACTACTGCTCGCCCTACAGTCCCCAACCTCTTGCCCATTCTCTAAAGAACAACTCACGGGATGTCAATCGATCTAGAAGCACCTGCGAACATAGTCCTAACGTAACAATTCACGCACTGGATAAAGATGACATTAGTCAACATCGAACGCTATGGGAGATTTAACATAGCCTATAAACTGCTTATCCACAGAAACACAAATCCGTCCGGGGTCACCCATTGCAAGTGCATTATAGACGGTGTGCTAGCGTTGGTCACGCTAAATATGGTCATGAATTGATAATTTATCTCCTTCTCAGACTGAGGCCTTCATTACAGGTTCTGGTATATCATCCGAGCATTTACTTCGGGTAGAATTCTGCCACTTAACCATTATAAGTATATATTGTCTCCGCCTACAATTAGCAGCTCTGAACCTGGTAATTCCAGACCTGGAGACACTGGTCCCAGTTTCATTTAGTGCAGATGTGCATCTGGTGAAAGCACTACGGGGGCTGAGGGCAAGAACTCCCAAGCACACTCCAGACATATTCACAGCCCTGGGGCAAACCAGGATCGCACCCATCTTCTGCGAACTGCCCTCTCCAAGCAAGAAAGACATCATATCATTGCCAGAACGTGTAGCTTTGTGAACCCTCCCAACCCAGAGCACAAAACGTGGGAAGCAGACAACACTCTCCGTGGCCTGATGCCTCCTCACCAAGCCCCCACTTTTCCCCCAGCTCACTCACCCCTTCCTCCTGCTTTGAGCATTTTAAAAACATCAACAAATATGTTCTTGGAATCCAGAAAAATCACAGTGAGAAGGAAGTGCTATTCATGGGTCCACGTTGATATTCCTCATTCCACGGACAAGACTGGGAATGGCTGTCTTTTTTTGTCATGGGAATACTGACTGAAATCCTAGATTCCGGCCTCCAGGTATTGCATTACCAAATTCCACCAATCTGATACCAAAGGTCTTTTTCTTTGGCTTGATCTTTGTAAGGCTAACATACAAGTCTTTCATCTTTGCTGATGGGTTTCCAAAGCATTTTCAGGAGATGGGTCAGTGCTCACCCTTTTTTTTAAAATCATGAAAGCAACCACAATGTTTACCCAGTCTCTTCTGGTCAGAGCAGGCATCATGCCTTTGTGTCTGACAGATAAGTAATTTTATGTAACTTTGTTTAGTATCACAGAAGTAGCTTGCTGCTGCATCTCAGAAACTCTATACGATTGTGAATGCCTCATTTATCGAAGTCATTGATGCGATGTGTGAGTCACTAATTGTGGGAGAGTGTTGTGCATGAGCCGGCAAGTTAGCACAGAGACCTCTAGAGGTTTGGCTACTGGTGCCCGTGTATGAGGTGTGGTGCATGTCATAAGATGAGTTATCTTTCATAATAGATGATGGGAGTGGACACTCTTAAACCAACCCACAAAGTGGTTCATCTGAGTGTATTGTGGTTTAAAACATTTTATTACTTAACTTCGTTACCAAATATTTTTTCTAGTTCCTTTTTTTTTGTAAAGTCCCTTATCTTGCGATTTCCTTTCTTGTTTTTAGATTGGTTATACTTCAAGAGAAGTTTATAGTGAGGGTGGACTAATTTGGGATATCTGAACGTGCATACTTAATCTAAACTTCAATGTTAGTATAAATAAAAACTTCTGCCTTTTACCTTTTAAAACTAATATTGTCTAACAGGTTGTGCAGACGAGACCGTGCTTTAAAATTGAGCCAGGTGATAGTTGAGAGCTGTACGAAAGTGTTAGAGTATTATTTTTTTTTAAGATACTGACACGGAGGAGCAAGATTTATCGGGGGAAGTCAATTCGAGAGTTGAGGTGCAAACACAGGAAAAATACAGAAGCAGGGGAAGCTCCGGAGATAAAAGGAGCAATACATTGATGTTATGAAGAAAGCGTCTATGCCAAAACGGATAAACGTGTGTGTCTAAGTTGAATTTAAAAACTATAGACATATAAACCTTGTACCTTCCTCGAGAGGCACACAACACAGCTAAAATTACATTTGTACTGGGGAATTCGGTAGTATCTGAAGGAAGAAGGGCAGTAGAGGGTATAAGGATTTGTAAGAATAAGGAAGTGTTTGTGGATATTGCAAGGTTGAAACCATCACCATCATCTAACAGCAGGAAACGTGTGGGTGTTGGATTCAGCATGAAGGCAAGTTTCAGTAGGGCTCAGAAAAGAAGTAAAAAGAAGGACGCATAGCACCGAAGTTTTGGGATAGGGAGAGTAAAATGTTGAGGGATGAAGAAAAAGGGGGACCGGTTTAAAAAACAAAAAAAAAAAATCTTAAATTTAAACCTAGACATGATAAAAGAGAGAACTTATGTCAGGCAAAGGATGGGAGGAGGTGAGTTTGAAACATGTAATGAACTGACACAGCCCGTTAAGATGAAAGGTTGTACTGCATAAATGGGGGGATTAACAAGGACGCATGGGTGTGCTCCCTAAATGATAGGGCGAAGTCCGCTTTAGATTTCAAAGGCAATTACCTAGGTGTTGGGTACATTCAAGCGGGGTGGTACCGTTTTTGCTTTGATGTGGCCACTGCTGGGCCTATTGTAACGTGTCATGCCACCCCAAAATGTTTATTTTAAAGTATTATACGTAAAACAGTCTAGGTGACTTGCCTTTGGATGCCAGTCTAGCTTGTTTGTTCTTGTATACTTGGCAGATTGGTGAAGTTCCAGCACAGTCACGTTTTGCCAACTTTTATTTGGCAGCTTTAATGTAAATCAGTAACCCGATATTAAACATCCTCCTATAACAAAACGTTCAGACATATTTCTCTTTGTCTAGGTATTCAAAGAGGCAAATTGTATTCTGTTCACTGTGAAGTCTTGGGTTATGTAATCAGTGGGATTTTTTTTAAGCTAGTGGCTTTTCAAGGAGATCCATAGAATAGTTGCGAAGTATAACTTGGACACTGTTCTCGCAAATTTTCGCCCCAGTACCGATCTTTTTGTGTAATTTTTTTTTTTTACTGCTGTGCCTCGCTTCAGCTCACACACTTGCAACAGTATTGTTGCATTCCTAGCATTATGGTTTCCTTCCTTGATTTAGGTCTTACACAGCTACCCTGCTCGTTGTAAGCAATACCTCATTTCTGCAGGACGCTGAATCTGCCTGTTTTGCTGCTCTTCCTTTTTATATATAAACAAACTTGTATTTAAGTTTTCAACGACACATACAGCTCACTTCAGTCTATGCAATTCATTAGTACGGTATTGTTCTCTCTTTATGCTGCTGTGGTCCCAGAGTATTAACAAGCATGGTAAAAAAGCATCAGCACAGTGCTTGTCCTGATAGATTATGGTAGACCTCTTCATTCAAAATCAAACCCCCCCCCCCCACGCCCACCATTTGCGTGCTCTCATTTCGACCGACATTAGTCATTGCATTCTTTCTGTAGGCCCCACGCTTAGCTGTTATTCTAGTCTGTATAGTATCCTGCACCTCCTGTATAGTGTGATGGAGAGTCGTCAGTCCTGCATTTCTTCTGGATCCACCACAAAATTTGGTGAACAGCCAGGGGCATCTATATCAGGTCCTTACAGGCAATCTACCAGGTGATCCCATGCTTTAGCCTTATCAATCGATCCCTGTCTTCTTTTTGCCTCCTGGAACAGTACAGCCATCCTTCCAATCGAAGGAGGTCCTCTCTACACATAACTAAACTGAGCCCCCTGGGATCCTTCCAGTGCAGTGATCTCCCTTTTTGCAAACACCAGGGCAAGGGTCGCAAATTTGTTGGTAACCTTGCAGCTGTTCAGGCATCCCGCTAGTAAGCATGCCAAGGGAGTGCACGGAATACCCCTTTGTGTAATTTCTCCTTCGACCACCCCCTCACAGTTCCCAGCCAGATTGGAGCATGACCATACTATATGCAACATTTCAGCTCCCTGCTCGCCACATCAAGGGCAGGCTGCAGATACCACATGGAAGATATGTATGATTTTTACTGGGGGTGAGAGAATGTCCTATGTAGAAAATAATAGTTGATTAACTTAACTTCAAGTGGGTGTTCCTGGGCACTTTGTATACCGTAGGCATGTATCATAGTCCACTACACCGCTAGAGCCTCTTCCCATTTCTCCTTTAATTCTCGCAAAAAAAAGTCACCGCCGTAACACGGTCATCTGAAGTACACAAAATCTGGCAACCTCTGTGAGGAGGTAGTTCAGTTGTACCAGTGCGCCAATGAACTTGTATCGTGGATTCCACTGCTCTGTGCAGGAGGAAGTTACCCTCCCATGTATCTCAAACATTGCAGAAAAGTCCTTGAATGACAGGAGTTCCCCATCTCTTTAGAGAACTCCCACCGGGCAGTCCCATATTGAGTTAATTCTGTTAAGCCCCTCAGTGATACACCCTGAGTTAGTTGCTCCAACCTTGCAGTGGCAGATCTGGAGAATACGGTCTAGTTTGAGTGCGTTGAAGGGTGCCTGGGAGCAGCCTGTTGCCAGCAATGCCTGGTAGCTTGTAGGGACATGGAGCCCACCGGATCCATTGCTTAGGGTTCAGGAGAATTTTTAAATTTATGCGCGGTCTGCAGTTGGTCGTTAAAATTTGGCCAGCACCACCCTGTGTCTGCCTGATCCCCAAATAAGGTCAGTTAACAATGCATGCAATTCACAGAAAACCCTATGGGGGACAATGAGGAACAGGGTGGAGGGAAAGTGCTACCATCTTTGCCATTGCTGTTCTGCCAGCTACAGATAGGGGTAGGGTTATCCAGACGTCTATGCTGGCCCTAAGCCCTCTATTTGCTGCGCCAATATTTCCTTCCAAAAGATCATGGGGGTCTTGATAAATCCTAACTCCCAAAAATTTCAGACAAGTGCCCTCCGAGATAAGACCGCACAGATCCAAAGGTGGAGGCATGTCCTGACATAGAGGGAAAAGGTGAGATTTCTGCCAGTTTATGCCTAGACCAGAGGCACTTCTGAAGTCCTCAAGTAATGTTATCTTCACTGGGAGGTCTTCTCCCACGTTGTACAAAAACAAGAGTATCTTATCGGTGTAGAGGGCAGTGTGGTGCTGTCTGCCCCCAATGTCCAGTCCTCGGAAGGCTGCTCCAGATCGCCATATGCTGGCCAGCGGTTTTACTGCCATGGCAAATAGCAACGGGGACAGACGGCATCCCAGCCTTGTGTCCCGGCCCACAGCATAGGTTTCAGAGATGTTCCTGCCATTCCGAACTTGTGCAGTGGGTTCTTTATATAACAGCTTGGACAACTGTATGAACCCCGACCCAAGGCCCATCCTCTGCATAGTTAAATAGAGGAAGCTGCACCTTAGGCTAGCAAAAACTTTTTCGATATCAATTGGCAGTATTGCAGCCCCTCGTTTGTCAGGTATCTCTGCCTCCAGCACTGTAAGGAGTTTATGGATATTTCTTGCAGTGTTGCGTCCTGGGATGAACCTGGCCTGGTCTGTATGCATTAGTCCTCTGCTAAGGATTTTTTTTAGTCCATGTTTAGCATGGAGAGGGAGTTATATGCTTTAACTCATGGGGTGGGTAGTTTGGTTTCAGGAGTGGTATAACTATTGCCTCGCCAGTGGATGTGGGGAGGTGCTCCGCCTCATGGGTCACCACATATAGGATAACCAGCGTTGTTGCCAGTTCTTCAGTATAAGCATCATAGAACCAGTAGCCGTATTGTCTTCAAAGTACATATGGATTGCAGCTGCTGTGGTGTGTAAGAATACGGCGTCTTCCAGCATCTTCACCTGTAGATGCCAGTTTGGTATTCTCGGTCTCTGTGCCAGTTCAACAAGAGCAGCTCTGGATTATGATCCAAAACTGTTAGACACAAATAATCAATTTTCTGTCCCACGACCTGGACATCCTCAAAACACAAGACCTACGTATCAAGGGGCACATGTAGTTTGTGCATGTCCGAATAGTATGAGTAGTCTCTAGTCTCAGGGGTATAAGTGTCTCCAGGTGTCTGGCCATCCCCACTGCTGTTACCAAGATTTAAAAGCTAGTGCCGTTTGATGGACTGGGGAGCATTGAACTTGGTGCATAGGACGCTAGCATTCCTGATATATCAGCAAAGAACCCTGCCTGGTCTGTGTTAGGTGTGTAGATCCCTGTTAGCGTCAAGTCCTGGCCCGCCAGGCGTCCCAACACTATCACATATCTCCCTCCAGAATCCATCAATGTTGGAGACATTTGAAAAGGCACTCCAGGGAGGATCCAGATAAGGACTCCTCTGGCAAACGCAGAGTATGTCGTTACATAAACCTGAGCCTGCCACCTCTTCTGTATGGCCTCCCTTTCAGCAGCGATGAGGTGAGTCTCCTGTCATACTGTTACATGTGCACCCCTTCTCTTCAAATATGTGTAGGCCTAATACTGCTTGGCCATGATGTTTAGGCCCCTGACGTTCCAACTAATGAAGTTGCAGGTTAAGGCAGACGCCATATTGAAAAACCATACTTAAGAGGAGATCCACTGAGGGATGGTGCCTCTTAGCCAGATAGGGGCCCAGGCCTGCCCTAGGAGGGAAATAGGTAGTCTGTTAGAGACATGCCAACTAAAATCATCCAACACCCAAAACAATTCACCCTAACTCCCCAACCCCAGGACAAGAAGAGAACAACTACCCATCCAAACATCCATATTAACATCTAACTCGCATGCAAGTATCTCTTGCATACTTGAACACTGGGAGGAGGTGTGCCAGCTATGATGCTCCACTTCATGCAATCCCCAAAATACTCTGAGAAACAGAACGCACAACCAGCCCGTCCATCCTATGTTTTTTACCAACCTAGCATATGTAAGTTATTCACATGTCCGTTCTGAATCACGTACTTTCACTCAATCAACCCATTGTTTAGATAATCTCATTAGAGGTGCCAGGCCTGACCAGCGTCATTGCATCCCCAGAGATTTTTTTTTGGGGGGGGGGGGGGGGAGGGGGGGGTGCGCAACACTGATGCATGATCAGAGTCAGTGTCACCTGTGTCCTATTTCAGAGCGGTTGCCACTGATCTTCATCGCTACCACCCTTCGCTGTTTGAGTAATACCTGGGAGAATGATGGTGTAGGTTTTAGTGCTTTTCCACTTTGGTGATCTCCAGGTTGTCCAGCCCCCCCCCCCCCCCCTTTTTTTTTCTTTGAAAGGCTATCAGTCAAATCCTGGAGGGGGGTACTAAGTAAAGGAATGCATTATACATTCATGGGGCACCTGAAATCTGGTGGGAAAGAGCATAGCGTGTGTATACTCAATGATCTGAGACATGTCTTGGTGTCCATAAATGAGGCCCACTGTCGCTGGACTACCTTGGTGAAGTCCGGAGAGGTCCTTACCCTGCAGTTCTCCACCATTATATACCTTCACTGTTTGGCTTGCCTCATGATATGGTCACAATCTCTGTAATGAATCTGTCTGCCTACCACTGGTCTAGGGCATGCCCCTGGTAGCGATTGGCGTGCCTGTACTCTATGGGCTCTTTCAAGTGCGTAGAAAGTAGAGAGGCCCTCTGGGGCTTCTGTGTCTCGAAGCCAGTGTTCTAAGATGTTGACTATATTGCTTTCAAGGCCTTTGATTCACTCTGGCAGGCCCACAACATGTGTGTTGTTCCTCCTTGCCCTATTTTCGGCATCTTCAGCCCTGCTCTCGAGAACTTTGACTTTGTTTTCCACCAGTTTGATCCTTTCCCTTATTGACCTCAACTCTGGTATAGTTTCCTCTAGTGTCTGTTCTGTAGTTGTTAGTCTTTCGGGCAGTTGCCGGTGATCGTCTTGCAGGAGCCCGATGCCCTGTACCTTTGTGTCAATTTTGAGTTTGAGAGCCTCTCGGGAGGTGGCTATGGCTGCCAGTATGGTGTTCAACATGGCTCTCTGAGGGCCCCTGAGTAGGGAATCTGACTTCGAAGCCATCTGTGCCTGTGTGGGAGGAGTCTGATCCTGGGAGTTGCAAGGGTCAGGCACATCTTTTTTTCTTAGGATGCTTATCTATTGTAAGTTTTAGGTATCGGGTCACCAGTGCAGCAGCATATAGTATTTCTTGTAGGTTGGGCGTGGCTGATGGGTTCAGGAATTCCAGGTGTCAGTCCTTTCCAGCCAATATGGACAGGTATATTTTTCCGGCCTGGGGAATCTTCCCCTTGCGTCCCTTGTGAGCAACTGTGGGAGCTCCTTGGGTCCCGGCATTCCATTCCTAGTTCATTAGCATCTGGAATCAGAAAGGTGTTCAAGAAGTCTACCTTCCCTCCTGGGTGATGGTGTTAGCCAGTCCAGGTTCGGGCACCCAGCAGGGCACCACACCCGCCATTTCTGCAGGCCAGGGGTGTGTGCACTATGCTGCTTCCTCTCCACAGCGTGATCAACGAGCAGTGCTATCCGCGTCTAGAGTAGACCAGTTCCACAGCGACAGCTCCTGCTTCCCCCAAGTGGCAGTAGCCCTGCAATGGTCAACTGTCTCCTCCAGTCTTTCAGGGGTCATCAAGGCTGGCCCTCCACTCCACTCTCTGGTCTGAGGGAGGCCTACTTCACTGGCAGGGTCCCTCTGTCCCAAATGGTCGGGCCAGCAAGAACATAGAGGGGCTTCCCAGGTAATGTCAATGCGGGCCCTGTGTCCCATGGCCCAGATCATGCTGCTCAATTGTTCCTCTCAACAGTTGCCTGCAGAACTGGGCCACTCACAGAGCGATTGAGAAATTCAGTGTTCCGTTCTGCTGTTCACCCCCACCCCCCACGCACCACTCACATCCGTGTCTCACAAAGCAGGCGCAAGTGTTTTGCGGCGCCCGCTGGCAAGTCGGCATACCAGGACCAAATGCAAGGCCTGGAGGAAAGCAGCCTGGTCCAACGGGCTTCCTGCATTAAGCAACAATTGTGTCCTGGGTACTCTTCCTCGCTTTCTGTCTGGGTGTCACCCGGGGCTACAGCTCACCCGTTCCGCCTCTCTGCTTTCAATTCACTACCTTGTCTACTTCTTTTGTCATCCGCTACGGCCCACAGCTCCAGGCTGCTATGTGGTCTTGCCACCCCCTCGAAGCAGGTTTACATTCCCCTGCTCAGGACCTTCTGCTGCCGGGGTTCCCACGTTTGGCTCAGTAGCCTCGCTCTCTCTCTTCACTCCCATTGCTGCCAGGTCAGTCAGGATAGGCCCGAAAGGTCTTAGTTCTTCCCTTCTCTGAGTCAGGACTCAGACTGCGCCGCCATCTTAGAAGAAAGCATCGTGGGTCAGAGTCTTGCAGTGTATCGCCATTGTGCAGTATATTTTTTGCAAGGTCACGTCTGTGGTGCTGGGACAAATATTAGCCTGATCCAGGCCGATCTAGGCAGTTTGAGCTATGTATGCCTTTGGATGGCAGAATTTGTCTGGGAGCGCCGTAACTCTCGTCCTACGCCATTGGTGCCTAGCTACGCCCCCTCCCATGCTTGTTGGGCTTCTTTGATCACTCTGCAGTCTCTGATATGGTCAACTGTGGTCCCCTTCATTCCATTCCTTTTAGCTGCATGGATGAGTGGCTAGTTTCTGACCTTGCTTGAAAGGTACCTCTCTGTGCATTTTCAGTTGTTACTGACTCATGCCTGCAGAACCATTCCCCTCCCGCTGTTTTGGTCAGTTCCGCAGGGTTTGTTGCTTGTGCCCATGATGTTTAATAACTGAATGGAGTTACTTGAATGAAGGGGTCGCTAGCTCTGGCATCGTTATCCACAAGTCTGCTGATGATCCCCAAACCCTATTTTAGGGTGTCATCTGTGGAGGATGTTGAACTTCTGATGCACAGTCTCGGTGCACTTATGAAATGGATAGTTCTTCGCTCTTTTGAAACCCATTCCCCCTCAAACTGAATTCAAGTTGGTTACAGTGGCTGCCAGAAATCCCCTTGTGTAAGTAAACCTGTCTTACTGAACTTACCGTACTAGGTATTATCCCAGTTTTTGTTTCTACATTGATACCTCTGGTTCATTAGTTATCGGCGTCGCACATTGATTAGACCTAAAATCAAATTTCAACAGTTCTCCTTTCTGAAGGAAAAAAAGCCTGCTGTCCATCTTCAGGCAGTGCCATACCTTTATTTCTTGCACACCATGGGTGGTGGAAAAAACATTTTTCGTTGGTTTTCCTGCACTTGTACTATGGCCATTTAAATCAGTTTTGCACTCTGCAACACGTTTGACTTCTAATACTAGCAAATTTAAAAACATTACACTAAGCTCTTCATTTTGTGCCGGCTGTTGCGCTTTAGAATCAAGTTCAAACTTGGTGCACAGCCTGGAAAGCCATTGCTTTTAATCTATATCCTTAGTTTGCTGTCATGCTATAGATCTAAGAGTAATGCAGCTTGCAGTGGAAATTCCGATGTTTTGGGGGTACTACTTTCTTCTCCAAATAAGCATTCCCTGAAAGTGTTCTAGGTGTGTATAATTATCTTTCATTATTTATTTGCCTTTTACTTTCGCAGAGCTGTTAAGATTACCTATCTTTCTCATGTTGAATTAACTCATTGTTCTGATTCCCCTCCCCCGCGCTTATTTTTCTTTAATGTTATTTGAGCTTATATATTGCCCTTTTTAATTTTTTTTTAAATGTTATTTGAACTTTATTTTTCTTATCCATAGTTTTCGAAGAATATTTGGTACTTTCTTTTAAACAGAATCCTGATAGCGGTGTAGTACGTACGTGCCCAATATATAACAAAACTATCTCACTGGTGTTTGATCCTCTATTCAACTGCATCCGTTTTGGAGATTAGAGGCAAATAATTGCTCGTCATGCATGTCATAAATAGAGACTTGTCTACACATACATATAGTCTTTCCAATCCAAAATGTTGAAATTATAATGTTCAAGGTTGTCTGTCGTGGGTCAACACTGCAGGTGCAATTTACAGGAGGATAGATAATCCAAACTATCAGTTTCTGAATTTCTTTACCTGTATCAGTCGATCTGTACTGGACTTTTTTGACCTGTGCTTGTTAATTTATGACCATAAATTGCTATGTTACCTTCTTTATGAGGACATGGAACATTACTTCTCATTTTCTTTCCTCCCTACGCTTTGTCGGTTTTTGAGTTGTTGCTAAATCGTAGGGCTCCCTCTCCTGCTCCACCAGGGTACAGTATTTCTGCCTTGGGGGTTCAGCGTGGCATGGTTTGCTGTATGGAGTGGTGCAGTATGGAGTCCTGGTCTTGTTTTGACATTCTTTTCTCTATCCAAGATTATGTTCCAGATTTACAAATGCCCATAAATTTATTAGACCTGGAACGAAAAGAACGTCATATAATTTTCAAAGAAACCCTGAGTCGTCTTTTGATTAATCTGCCCTGGTGCAAATGTGTGTTTGTCTGTTAGAGAACTCGGGGCTCGATTGCATTGTATTTCATACTGATAATTTGCAGATGACTGGACATATGTGCTAAATGTTTGCAGGAAATTACTTAATGCTCCCAGCACTCTTAAGTATGATCTGAAAGTTCTTAATCAGGGTTTGATCTATGAAATTATGTGTGCGTTAGGCCCTTTTATTGTGTGGCAGGGTGACAGGACATCTAAACCCATAATGTAAGTATTGCAGTTGGCAGATTTAAAGGTGGGTGTCTGCCTACCACTTATATCACTTTTCTAGCCCTATCTCGTTTTGTAAAGTTGTAAAGTTTTGGGCACCACTTGGCAGGGCAGGAGTCTCAGCAGAGACTCCAGTTGCTGGCAGAGAAAGTCTTTGATGGCCCTGAAACTTCAAAACAGGAGGCAAGCTAGTTCAAGCCCTTGGAGATTCTTCTCAAGCAGGAATGCACAACAGAGTCAAGTCTTTGTCCACTTTCATAGGCAGGAGAACTGCAGGATAGCCCAACAAAAAACAGTAAAAGGCATGGGGAAGCACTTCTCTTCAGCTCTCTTCCTTGGCAGAGGTTCTTCTTGGTTCCAGAAGTGATCTAAAGTCTGGAGTTTTGGGTCCACTGCTTATACTCCTTTGTGCCTTTGAAGTAGGCAAACTTCAAAGAAAAGTCTCTGTTGTTCACAAGATCCTGCCTTGCCCAGGCCCCAGACACACACCAGGGGGTTGGAGACTGCATTGTGTAAGGGCAGGCACAGCCCATTCAGGTGTAAGTGACCACTCCTCCCTCCACTGTGGCCCAGCTGGCTCATCAGGATACGTAGGCTACACCCCAACAACGTTTGTGTCGCTGTCAGAGGAGATTAACAAACAGCCCAACTGTCAGTCTGAACCAGACAGGGAATCCACAAACAGGCAGAGTCACAGAATGGTTTAACCAAGAAAATGCCTGCTTTCTAAAAGTGGCATTTTCAAACTAACAATCTAAAAACAAACTTCACTAAAAGATGTATTTTTAAATTGTGAGCTCAGAGACCCCCCAAACTCCATATTTCTATCCGCTCTCAAAGGGAAACTGCACTTTAAGGATATTTAAAGGCAGGCCCCATGTTAACCTATGAGAGAGATAGGCCCTGCAACAGTGAAAACTGTATTTGGCATTATTGCACTTGGGTCATGTAAAACACACCAGTACATGTCCTACCTTTATCATACACTGCACCTTGCCTATGAGACTACCTAAGGCCTACCTTAGGGGTGCCTTACATGTATAAAAAGGGAAGGTTTAGGCCTGGCAAGTGAGTACACTTGCCAAGTTGAGTTGGCAGTTAAAACTGTATCCACAGACACTGTAGTGGCAGGTCTGAACCATGCTTACCAGGCTACTAATGTGGGTGGCACAACCAGAGCTGCAGGCCCATCAAAACATTTGAATTACAGGCCCGGGCACCTCTAGTGCACTTTACTAAGGACTTACTAGTAAATAAAATATGCCAATCATGGAAAAGCCAATTATGCAGGAGCATGTGCACTTTAGCACTGGTCAGCAGTGGTAAAGGGCCGAGAGTACCAAAAACAGCAATAACAGAGTCCAGCACACAATCAAAATATGGGAAGCAGAGGCAAAAAAGACAGGGGAGACCACGCCAAGAATGCCAGGTCTAACAGTAGCGAACATTGATGTGCAAATTGCTACCTTGTACCACACATAATGGGGAACAAGGTAGATGTACTGGATTGGTTGTTCCCCTGTGATATTTCTGTTGTACATGATATTCTCCTTGCCATAAAGTGATGCCCCTTTAGGAAGGATTCCATTTTGGAAATCCACTTGAAATGGTTTACATATTTGTCATTTTCTGGATAGTATTTTGTTTGATAATTACAGTACTTCTCCTTTTTGAAGAAGCTTTGGCTGGACATTGATTTCTTGTTATTTTTGTGTGTTGCGGAGTGTTGGTTTTCTAATCCACCTAATCTCCCTGAGTCAGCTGTGTACTACTTTGCCACACTACCCTGAGATTCAAGAGTTTGATCCCCATTTGAGGAATAGAGCTACAGAGTCTCGGGGACACAGAGAAGAAAGGCCTCCAATTATACAGTTGGTCCCTTTTACTTACGACTGCCATGGGACCTATCTAACCAAATCTCTCAAATAAGACAGAAAAAGGGGCTTGCATTAGAACATTTATGATGAACACAATAGGAAGGGATTTTATATTGTGATCTCTCAAATCTAACAGGAGAGGCAGCTGCGTGGGAAACTCTGCAATAGCAAACTTTACATTGTGACCTCTCTGACAGATCGCATAGCGAGCGATTTTTACATGAAGACCTGTGACGACTATAGTAGGAAGAACTTACCCATGTGAACTCTTTGACAGATACCATAGGGGCGGTGTTATATGTTGTTCTTCTGATGCATATCTCTAGCGCAGGTGGTGCTAGAGGGGTCTCATTTCATTGTGTGTGTGTGTGTGCGGGATTTCATTTTAAAAGTAGAAGCACAGGATGTTGATTACTTAAGAATTGTTGTCGACTTGGTAGAGTTATTTGTTCATTTAACCCTTCTAGTTGCCTGATTTTGATTTTCAAGAACCGTGGCCAGTGGCATAACATGATTATGCTGCTGCATTTTTCTGCACAATTATGGTCTTGCTGCATAATGTTTAGAGTTTATAATACTGTTTCCACCTCAGATGCGTCAAAACTTACTAAAACTTTCTAGTGTGTTACTGCGCTGTGGCTGGCCCTTTGCAAAGTATAACCTAGGATCTTTCAGGTGCTGATTGCTGTATTTTGGTGGTAACCTCATAATGAGCTGAAACATTTTCCAGTGTGATGACATCTGTAAAAATGACTATTGAATTAATATTGCAACATGTGCTACTTAATGTGATCTTCTGCTTCATAATTTAATCAACTCTGATGCATAATTCCAGTGACTGTGGCATTAACATCTTAGAGTTGAATACTGGTAAAACAGAGCTATTGTTTCTGTGGCATCATCCTTAGACCTGAAATTCCATTTGGTAGGAACTGTTCTTAGCCCACCACCAGCCTTGCCACAGTGGCCACAAATGTTGGTGTTTCATCAGAGCTGAGACTGTCTTGTTCCTGCAAGTCAATGAGATCACTGGTACTTGTTGCTACCTTTTGAAGAGGAAATATCTTCCCTGCCCTGGAGTAGATGTTTGGTTATCCAGGCAGCTGTCTCATACTGTTTGGGTTATAGGAATGCGGTATTGCTTGCTGTAGCGAAATATCCTATCTGACTCCTACAGATTGTGCAAAATGTAGCTTCCATGTCTGTTACTTAATTTACCTCCGCATCCTTCTGGTAAATCCTGTTTGGACCTCCTTCGCAGGTTACCAAAGAATAAACCAATCAGATTGCATTGTATACAGAACACTTGTTTGCCCTTGTTTTGAGCACCTCAAATCTCAGTTTCAGCTCCACATGCTTTGTTCTTCTTGCCATGCCCTCTTGGTTGTGCCCATGTGCAATTACACAGGAGCAGATAGACGGTTCTCCTTGATTCTCGCTCCTGTTCCCAGTCTACCACAGATAAGATTCTGCCCGTGTAAGTACAATGTGAGCTGCTTGTTTGTAAGGTTGAGGGTGTAGCATATTTATGCCAGATGTATTTGTTTTACGAGTGCTTTCTTCAGTGCCTAGCAGCTATGCTTCTGAAGATTATCAACATAATGGTAGGAGTGAGCCCCCCGCACATGTAATTATTTTGTTCTATTGTGAAGTTCTAGAAAGACAAATTCATCAGACGTTCCACAGTTCTTTACTGCTGATTATAATTGCTTGATTTATATTAATAGATACTGGATATGCTGCGCCGTCTGTGTATACACAATCATATGTGTAACCATTTGGAGGCATCTTTTTGAAATGACACGACCAGTATTGTTTTGGCCTGATCAGATATGTTTAAGTCTGGCTTAGACATAACTTTAGCTGTTTCATAGACCTCATGTTTAAAAAAAAAAAAAACACTCAGGAAACATTAATATATATAGATATATACATGCACAGTCACAAAAGGGCCGGACAGTTCCTTTCCTCCATTTGGCTGTCATTCACAATTTGCTTCCACGTCCCGCAGCATACAGAATGAGGCAGTTGTTAAACCCAATTCAGCCATTGACTCTTCACCTGTAAGAGACAGGATTTTGCTTGTTCACATCCAGCTTCAAGGGAAGTCACTCAAGTGCATGGTTTGGTATGACGATCTGTTTTTATTCCTGCTTTCATTTAATATATATATTTTTTTATTTTGCAAACATGAACGCTACTTTTTAAACCACAGTATTTGTTCCTTTTTATTATGTTTATTGTAGCTGGCATGTTTTAAAAAAACACAAAATACCTAAATAGTAAAAGACATTGCAATGTTGCCAAGGCTTGGTCTGCTAGCTTTGTCATTACTTGCTGGTTATGATTTACAGATTTGTAGAGCGGACTATTACGTGGGAGCATACATGGAAAGGTACTTGTGAGAAATCATCTCCCCACTGGTAACAGCCAGGAGTTTTAGTTTTTTTTTTCTTTAGATATTTAATATTTTACATTTGTATGTATTTAAGAATTGTTAATAGCACTCACCTATAGGGCATTGATCAACTTATTACTGTGAACACAGTTTTCTTTACACTCGCAACAGCCAAATTGCTGGTGTCATTGCTCCCTTTCCGCCTTTCACCCTTCTCTTTTCAATCCCCTAATCACCGCCCATCTCACCTTTGCCCACAATTTATATTCCAGCACAGTTTTTATATCCTTTCCACCAATTTCGATGTAAAATCCATTTGTAATGTTTCTCTCCATCCAAGATTCTGACCTACTCTCGACATTTTAAACAAGACTGAAGAGCTGTCACATTTGTATCCACATTTGTCATAGTATCATCAGGTTTTTACCGAACGACAAAATACTGGATTGCACCGGAGCTTGGTTTCCCACATTTTCCTTATTGGCCTCCACAAAGATTTTCCACATTTTGTTCCGTTTTGAACCCTGCCACTAAACGTGTGGTTGCCCCTTTTTAGGTCGAGCATAGCAGTGGCCAAGCGCTGCTTTTCGACCTTTTTATAATTTGGTCTGTGGACTTTAAACCCGCCTATCTCACACCCATCACTTTCATTCATTCCTGGGCTTGCTTCTCAACAATTCCTTGATGTAATTGGTAAATGCTTTACATTTGTCTTGACTTTAGGCTCTTTTGTTACATCTTGCAGACTGACCCTACAGAGCAGATACTACAGTATTCACTGCACTCAGGGAAACTCGCCCCATAATGCTGTGCAAGCATTCTTTTTCATAACATTTTGCCCATGGCACAGCTTGTGGTGGTCCTACGACAATGGGACCACCACCAAAACATTCAGCACAACACACACTTTCTGTCTAGGTCATCTCTGGGTCCCCACATAAGGTTAGTTGGAACCGTAAAATAATAACCTCTCCCTCCATTCAGTGTCTTTTTAAGCTCTCTCAAGGCTGGAACTTTTGTTTTACAGCTGAGAGTATGTAACGTTTTAAGGGTCTTATTTGCAATATCATTGCAGTAGGCCTTCTAGCCCTGAAAATGTATAATGCACTACGGCTTCTAGAGGCTAAATATATGGTTGCGCTGCATTCCTTTTTGCTGTTCTGTTTTTATGTGGTTATGCCTTCTGGGGGCTAAATATATGGTTACATAACCATGTTTCTTACCAATGCTATTTTTATTGTGGTGTCCTCTAGAGGCTGTTCTGAGCATTACAGTCAACATACAATATTCAAGGTACTTGGACACTCACCCCATAATGCTTTGCAGGGCATTCTTTTTCTAAAACATTTTTGCTCCAAACTCAACCTGTAGTGATCCTAGGACTATAGGTCCCCCAACAAAACATTCACCACAGCATGCTCTTTCTGTCTAGATCATTTCGGGGTCCCTACAGTAGGTTAGTGGGAACCCCAAAATAATCCCTCCCACCATTCAATGTCAGTTTAAGCTCTCTCCCGGCTGCAACTTTTGTTTTGCAGCTGGGAGTTTGTGTTTTAAGGGCCTTGTTTGTAATATCATTGTAGTAGGCATGCTAGTCCTGAAAATATCTAATGCACTATGTCCTCCAGGGGTAAATATATGGTTATACTGCATTACTTTCTATGCCTTCTGGGAGCTAACTGTATGGCTACATGATCATGTTTCTTATAAATGCTATTTTTATTGTGGTGTTCTCTAGGAGCAGTTTTGATCATTACAGTCAAGTTACTACAATAGTTGTGCACTCTGAAACTCGCCCCATAATGTTTTTCAGGGCATTCCTTTTACAGAGCATGTTTGCTCATAATTCAGCCTGTGGTGGTCCTAGGACAATGGGACCACCTTCAAAACTTTCACCACAATGTGCTCTTTCTGTCTAGATCATCTCTGGGTCCCCACACTAGGTTAGAGGGGACCTCCAAAATAATCACCCATCCCATCATTCAGTGTATTTTTAATCACCCTTACGGCTGGAACTTGTGTTTTGCTCCTGAGAGAAGTTTCTGTTTTAAGGGCCTTGTTTGGAAAAAAAAAAATCCAGTAGGCCTACTAGCCCTTTAGTTATATGCAGGGACACTGGAACTGTGTGGTAGAAAGGTCCAACATATGTGGCAGTGTTGACCAATTAATGCAGCAAAAAAGTCAAATTATGCCTTTACGATGCCACTAGCTCCAACTCAGGTAAATGTGATACCTATTGCATTACAAATGCTTGTTTCATTTTCTCCTTAACTGAGGTTTCCACTGCAGTTATCCATATATCGAGAAACATTTCAGGTCGTTTTTCTAGAATAAAGGATCGTCCATGTAATTTTCTGCTATTCAATTATGTGCTTTGGGCACAGATTGTTGATTTAGTGGTCCCCATCCCCCATCTGTCATCATTTAACTTGCAAGAGATTTTCACTCAACCATTTACCGTTTAACCATATACTTTTACCTTTGCTCATTATGTGTGTTTTACGATTCTGTAAAAATAGGCAGTAATCCT
The DNA here is from genome assembly GCF_031143425.1 of Pleurodeles waltl. Taxonomy (NCBI): domain Eukaryota; kingdom Metazoa; phylum Chordata; class Amphibia; order Caudata; family Salamandridae; genus Pleurodeles; species Pleurodeles waltl. The sequence continues at coordinate 234,397,013 of NC_090450.1, forward strand.
TTCAAGTCTAATGCAAGTTGTAATTAACTTTTTGAACGCTGTTCTCCTATTCAATGATAATTGTTTAATTCTTGGATCCTGTGCGTAGTATCAGATTTGGAAATGTCCGAAACTTCACTATTTAAGCATGTGGAAGTCCTTTTGCATTTCTCAAAAGATTTGATTTACCACCTTCCAGTATGCCACACATTGTTATGCAATCCTCCATTCTCCTGCTTGCAAATGCTTTTCCCAAGCTCAAAAGTGAAAACTGAAGATTGTGGGTATGAAGTGTTTCAAGTGATGCTAATGTTGTCAGAGCCCCAATATTTGTTGGACCTAATTGAAATGATGACTGATGTTGCTTGTCATTGGATATTTGTTCCTTGGGTATTCAGATTACTTCACGAAGAGGACACCCAGCTCTGCTTTGTCTGTGTAGGTTGAGTGTGCCCCGCTACTCTAACTGCCCCATTATTTGATTCTAGCAGCAGTGTAGGCATTGAAGAAGTGAAGGAAATGCCAAGCCTCATTTAGCGAGGGCATTTTTGGCACTGCATGAACTTAAATGATGACCTTGCAGTACTTTTAGCTGTCTCTTTGCATCCTTTGTTATAGTACAGTATTGCGGGGCTAACGGCTGTCCTCAGATTTAACTATCACTCAGAACAGCCTGAATATGTTCAAAATATAAAATAGCTTTGAAAGGCTAAAATGTGCCAAAGCGCTATAAAAACATGAAAATATTTTCCCATGGCAGTTACCTTCTGTGCAGAATGGCGAGAAACAGCAACATTCCATCAAGTCCAGATCAAGCACTTTAATTGAAATTTGAATCATATTACACAACGTAACAGGTGACTGAGAAATTACCAAGTGCTTTTCTCTGACTAGATTCATATTTGTAACCTAGTTTTAAACATTTAAGACATTCAAAAGTACAGTTTCTCTAACTCGGCTTTTCCTGTCGAACATAAAGCGCGCATCCTTGTAGACCTCATCAACTGATCCTTTGCTTGAGGATCACGGCCCTTAACAGCCTTCAAACATGCTATGGTCACACCTGTCCCGAAGGAACTTGATATTATTGACATTCTCCATCTCCCCCCTTGCTGCTTCTACACGAAGGCCATTTATGTCGAGAGGACAAGAACGGTACAGGGACCTGTTCTCTTCAACTCTTCTAATGCAGGCCAGGGTGGCACTTCTGTGCACACACCAGCAGTTGCAAGGCGAGTTTAACAAAAATCTGACGGTAGCATGCGAACTTGATGTGTAGGTGGAGCCTGGTCAGCCATTGTGTTTCATTTAGGTGACAGGATACGGAAAGAACGTAAACAAATTGAACCAAATACAAAATGCACATCATTTGTGTACCACCACATTCAAACATTTTCCAGTTGTCTCCTTTTCTTTCTCTCTCTTTAGTTTGTGGAATATTGCACACGTTCATAAGCAAAAACATCCGGCATGTGTTTATTCTTTTGCTTGAGGTTATAAGGCTCCAGTAAAAATGCAGTTATCTGGTTTACTGAGAAAGCTTGCCCTTGATTACTCAATCCTATTGAAATATTAATTGTTCTTAAGTAGTGTTTAGATTTGTTTAATTTGGTAATCAGTTGTAAATTGGGTTAGCATATGTACGATGAACACAGTGAGTAACACTCTACTATGAATTGTCCTCAAATTATGTTACTTTTCCCTAGCCCTCCGATGAACCTCAAACCTAAAATGCGAGTAACAAGCAATTATCTCCGTGGAGGAACGGTACAGAAACAGTATTCCCAAACTCCTATTGAACTTTGAGTTACGACCATAAGCTAGTAGTGCATTTCCAAATACTACCTAAAGGTATGCACCCCCATGTATACTACCCTGACAATCGTGTGCTTGCTTGTGGGACTTGGCCCTATTATCAGGGTCATTCCCAAACTTTTGCCTTCACCCCACCCTATATTCTGAACTCATTTTGTAGGCTCTGAGGACCCCGTGCACCTATCACTGCTAACCAGTGCTGAAGTGCTTGTGCTCGCTCCTTTAAACATGTTAAAATTGGCTAACATCAAATTAACACATTTAATTTACTTTAAGATGCTAGAAAAGTGGTACTGCATGTACCCAGGGCCTGTAAATTAAATTCTACTAGTGGGCCTGCACCACTTGTTGTGCCACCGATTTAAGTAGCCATTTAAATATGTCTCAGGCCTGGCATGGCAAACTATGTGCGCAGTTTAAACTGTCATTTCGAACTGACAAAATAAACCTTTTACCAGGCATAAACCTTCCCTTTTAATACATATGTCACAACTACTGTAGGTCCTAAACAGCCCATAGGCCAGGGTGAAGTTTATTTAAAAGGTTGGGTATGTATGTTTTCCTTTTACCTGTCTTGATAATGTCCTTACATTTGTTTTTCACTATTGCAAGGCCTACCTCTCCCTTAGGAGGACATTGGGTTAACTTATTAAATTTAATAAGTAATAACTTTCATTTGGGAGCAGATAGGTTGTGTTGAGTGTGCTCTCTAAAGAATTGAGTTTTAAAACTCTCTTTAATGACAACGTTGGATTTTTAAGTCACAGTTGTGAAAATGCCACTTTAAGTTCCTCAGGGACAGAAAGTGCTACAACCACCTTGAACCCAGCACCAGGACTGTCTGCTGTGAATCCAGCACCCCCCCCCCCCCCTTCACCCCCAAGTGTGGTGTCACCCCAGTCCTGGACCCTTGGAATTGAACCTAAACCTGAAGGTTATCTGCTCACCCTGCTATGGATCTGTGGGCAGAACAGATGAAGGTCGATGTACCTCTGCTGCTCCTCTTCGGAACCGCCACAGTGCGATGCGCCACTGACGCCGGACCTTTCATGACAGCCCACATTCTCCTCCGATCCGCTGCTGCTTGACTCATCCTCGATCCAGTCCTTCACATTGTAAGCCCCTTGTCAACTCGACAGCATCCTCAATGACCATGCAGGACTCTGCATCGCTGCCCTGCAGCTTCTTCAGAAACGCTGGTGCTCAATGCATCTTTGCAGAATCTCTCAAAGCTCTGCAAACCAGGATTTAAGGTACTTTGTTTAGCAGGTCTTCCTAGGCCCCCGCATCTGACCCACAGACCATCTGGTCGGCCTGAACTTGTGACCTAATCCCATTCTGGTGCAACAGATAACTGCAGATGGAACTTTGTGCTTTTAAACACTATTTTCACTTTAAAACTACATATCCTCTGTTCTACTGATAGGCTTTTTGTAGTTTTGAACTCAAATAATTTATGACATTTTACTCTTATGTTTATCACTTGATGGGAGATTTTTCTTGTGTTTGTAATTTTTTGTGCCAGGCTACTAGAGGGTTATGTATAGGTTAATTAGGGGTTTGCTTGTGACTTTACCCTGACAGACATTGTGGTTGTTGCTTGAGTATGGTTTCACCCCGCTCAACCAGTAACCCAATTTCCTACAGCACTATCTGAGCACCTCTCTGGCTTTGACGGGCAAAAATAGGCTTGTGTCTTAACAGGTCAAAACAATTAATCAGTAGTGATTGACGTGCCCCTTTTGTGATTTGTCTCCATTGGCCAACTGCTGCGAGCGACTCCTGTGACATTCAAAGTAATTTGTGAGATTGGAGTAATTTTTGACAAACTTATTTATTTATTAATCTAATCTATTATGTGCTAAAGTTCTTCGGTCACCAGTTTTGCTTAGAAAGACATGCTACAGTTTTTTCCCCTTGAGACCTCGAGCTTTGGACATCAGAAACATTCTGTTGTTGATGTCAGGGCAAATGCAGTAGACACCGCATTTGCTTGGTTAAGACATTTACTGTAACTTGACATTAGTATAGTCTGCTGCTGCTCTTTTGAAGCCTCATAGTGCTCACCCTATCTGTAATGTAGCTGCCCGTAGCATTTGTGGATGAGTGGAAGTATTTGAGAATTTTGTTTCGCCTAGGCTATGAGGCAACAGTTTGGTGTTGCACATGAGATGCTGCAAGGTGCGCTGACTCCTGAACACTGATGCTGCTCTTAAGGTTGCAAATGGTATTCATAGTGAGGGAAGATTAGAGAAGAATAGCGCTTTCATATACATACCTTCATCTGGAATATTGTTTTTAGTCTCCATAAGCTTGTCTGATAAGCATTCCTTTGTTTACTAAAGCCTACTTTACTAGTGTGTCAGGTTTCCTAGATCCTTTAAAGTAGTAGAGCTCAAAATTCAGATGACTCGCAGACTGCAGCAAGCTCTTTTAACAGTGGTGAGTCGAGTGCTATTAGGTGACTGACACATTGCAGCCTCTGTTGTTTGAAGTGCTGCAGTATTGGGACACTTGTGTAGTAGCACTCAAGATGCTCTTGGGACAAAATAGTTTAATATTTGCCAGGCTTTGGCAAGCGTGATGCTGGATTGTGGTAAGCTGTAAAGATCAAATCAGCTCACCACACGCAACTGTATGCTTGTTGAAAGAGCCTTCTTGTGGTCTTGGGTGAAGATTTAAGGAATGGTAGGAACACATTGCTCAGAGTTAGTCTGTAATTTGGGTGGACATCCAAGGGACCAGGTACAGTTATGTGTAGATGAACTACTAAGGAATGATTGAAATGTATGCCGTGTATTTGAGAGCATGTGTTGATTGTATTTGTTGTGCACTGGATCAAATACCACCATGCAGTAGTAAACCTGATGTTCTTCCAGTGCACACATTTTGTTTTGTTCAGAATGGGTAAGTGAAGGGTGTGACCACCCTATTAAAGCTGTGCCTTTGGAGTTGTGGTTCTTTTTCACAGTGCTTATATGTATAACATTGGTGCATCTGTAAATATGCAATGTGTTAAGTGGAGGTTTCTCCATGTTTTGTGCCACCTTTCAGTTCATATTAACTATGCTATTGTTTTTTTTTTAAGTCGTCAATATGCTTTACTATTTAACTTGTCGCTATCTTTATTCAGTTGCTTCCTTAATGGCATGGAAACTGCACTGGTCTTATTTATCACAATATTTCTGTGATAATCAAAAGTGTTGCTAAAATTCTCCTTTGCCCTCTATTTTTATTTTCAAATATCTTCTGAATTACCTCATGTCTGAAGCATTACAGTGCTGGATCAACTCTCATCTTAACAAATTCCTCAACATGTTAAAAGGTTGATTTGTGCTTTGTAAATGGCCAATTGTTATGCAGAGCAAGCCAGATAGGGACACCTTTTTTTATTTTATGTCTAGCTGAACAGCACAGCTGTCTGAAATACCCATTGTGACCAATTTTTTAAAATAAACGTAGAGTGGGCTAGGGGATTTATTTCATTCTTTCACCCCATGTTGTGCGCTGTAAGTTGTATTAGTCCGCCTCCTGTGGAGAGATTGCATTACTGTTTCAGATCTCAAAATTACACTGGATCACCTGATTGAATGTTTTTTTAAATACCTTATATACTATATTTGTTTTGGTTTTTCACTACAGCAGGCGTTTTGAAAAGTTTTATCCACGATTCCGATGCAAGCCAAAACTATAGGCTTTGCCATTGTGTATTTTTGGTGGTGCGAGCCATTGTTTGTGAAATGTTCTAGGATTTAGAATACGGCTAAACTCCATGAGACTAAATGTTTTTATGAGCATCATGGGATGGACTATGCGACCTACTGGATCCACTGCTACCTGAAAGCCAAGGACTGCCAGCTGTGCCTGCATTATATGCAGGGCTACTGGAATTATTAGATTCTGTAGCAGTGGCTTTTTTTCCGCATAATTATTGGTTTGAAGCATCTGCCACATAATCCATCACCTGCTGCACAATCTGCAGATTTTTACAAAAATAATTTGTTTCTAGCGCAGACGTATCAAAAGTTACTAAAAACGTGTTTACGTGCAGTGAAAGGCCCTTCGCAAAGGTTAACTGGTCATCTTTCAGTTGCTCGTGTCTGTATTTGGTTGTTAAACTGGTACGAATGAGGTGAAATATTTGCCCCGACCGTGTTGCCCCGGGTAAAATGTACAGAATAATTAATACTTCTAAAAATGTGCTGCATTATGCCACATTATTTGCCTATACTTGCGGCATAATTAGGTGCTGCCCTGTTGCATAATTCCAGTGACTCCGAATGGGAGTGGGTGTAGAAGGAAACATCATAATAAGTATTTTAAATATGTATTATAGGAAACATCATAATAAGTATTTCAAATATTTGATATGAGTTGTTTGAGTAAATACTTGTGTGTTTGCACCCTAAACGTTTGCACCAAGGGCGGGGTAGAAGTAAGTTAATAAAACAGGTGCAAGGTCATTGCCTCTTATCATAAAAGTCCGGCCAGAAGGAGGACCTCTTGCAATTCGACAGTCTCGTGGCTTGTGTCCGCAGCATGATGCCTCGTGAAGACTGAACGCTTCCGGTTACTGGGACACTTTCCAAGCAGGAAGGATGTGTGAGAGGTAGAGTTTTTCATGTTGAAAATACGCTGTCAGGCCAGCCAAACAGTACGTCTCCTTAAAATGTAATTTAACTGCAGTGTGACTGGTTCGTCTGCAGTATGGTGGAATAGGTGAAGGGGTGAATGTTTTGAAGCACTACCGTCTGCACTGAAAGGGAGTTTTGAGACACGTCGGCCCCCATGTATGGATTGTTCATGCATGCAGACCGGGCAATGCCAACAAATACTCGTAATCGAATGGATCAGAAAAAGAGCAGGTGTCACGGAGCAAAATCATAAACGTGGTTTAACTAGCATACATATATATGCTAAACTTATGTTTTAGTTCAGTGGCAGGCGTGCTGTTAGTTTATATTCTCATTGTGATAATTTTTGGGTTTCTAAACTTTCTGTTGTGGAATGCCTGTTTTCCACAGTACAACATACAGCGAGTCCCTTACTCGTGATTGAAGGGATTTCTGGTGTCTATTGCCTGCTATTTGTTCTATGGCTTTCCTACGTGCTCTTTTTAGGGTTGAGCGAGACGCCTTAGGAGTTAGAAAAGGTCTCGGAGCCCCGTCCACGTCACGTCAGAGTTTTTCATTGGTTCGTGGGCTTGCCTGTTAAATTTTGCTTGCTTTCATTAGTGGATGGCTCCCATACGTCATGCCTTTTCCGGTGGTTAGCCCTCCTTGAGCACATGGACCAAGTACTGAAAACATGCGAGGCTCGCTGTTTCCCGTCAGGTTTGTGGACTACTTTTTATCTTTTGTTCACAGCGCGATCTCGCTTCGCAGAAGTCGAGCGCTTTGCATAACATTGACCCTGTTACATAGTTAATTGCACTTTTGCTGGTTACGTAGATAATTGCACTTTTGCCCAAAGGTTTCATTATGAGAACTGTAGCAGCGTAATTGCGCTGTTTTTTTTCCATTCAGTGAGGCAAGAAAAATCCGGTTGGGAGTTTACAACTGCTTACTGCTGTAACTCTGAGAAATGCAAGACCCTAGTGCATTACAAATGCTTGTTTTTTTCTGTCCGGTCTCTGCAAAATAGCTTCTCTACTGTTCTTTTTGATTGGCTAACTTGTATCTTTCCACTGCTTACTTGAAGCGGTTATCTTATCGTTTGTGTATCTAGCACTCCAAAGCAGCACATCAGGTACCTCCCTCTCTTCCATCTACCACACATGGTTATTTTTATTAAATTATTTTTTTAATTCTTTTTGCAATAGCCCGTCAGCTGTATACTGCAATCGGGCCACTTAGGTTTCGTATTTTCTCCTATCCCAGGCCAGTCAACTTTCCATCCTCCCTCATGCCTTCAAATAATTTTTTTTATTTAAACTTTCTTTAAATATTTTTTGGGCCTAGCAGCTGAACACTGCTTCCAAGCTGTCCATTTCTTTCCGTTTGTGCAGGATCCTGTGCATACTTTTTTTTAATTTACCATGGTGATGGCCATTCAGCATATTGGAATGGTTCACTACAAATGAAGTCAAAAGATGGCTGCCATGATTGCCTGTGTAGCATGGTGGCAATCTTCTAGTGATCCTAATTAAAGCATAAGAAAAATCATTCAAAGATGGCTGCTTTGTGCGCCCATGCATATAAGGTGCTCGTTTTTTGGATAATTTTTCTATTGTAAATAAAAATAATTACAAGATTGCTGCCATGCCTTTGTGCTCATATCAGAGGCCATCTTGGGGAAGAAAAAACAATGGCAAGCCAGTAGATTTCATGCTTGGGACCGATGTGCTTTGCCAAAGCTTGTTGAAAATTAAGTAGTTTGGACTTCTTGCTCCTAGCTCTGTGGTTCTTTCTTTTTCCTTGCCACTTTGCTTTTTTTCCTGAGCTTTTTGATAAATGCATGTTTCGGGTTTGCCCAGAATATCACTGAGTATAGTCACATAAGGCACACCGGAGAGCTGTAACGAGCAAGGGGCCAATTTTGACTTCCCTACTTTTACCCCATTAGGTCACAGAGTTAATATACTTTTTTGTTTCACTTTATTGCAATATTTTAATGTGAGGAACGTTGTGTTATTTATAGAAGACCTGCCTGTTACGTTTCGTGTGATCAGCATTTCGTTTTTAAGGGCTTATGGCTATTTAAAAACAAAAATATGTTGAGTAAATTGAGGGTTATCAGTTTTAGATGGCATCGGCTAAGCATATTCTTTGAAGAGTACAGCTCCTGTTGTATCGATCATCAATTTATTACTTATGCAAAATTGCTTTTTTTATCACATTAATACACTGGTCTATGAAACTGCCATCACTTTATCATAACGTGGCTACAGCTGGATACAGGATAGAGAGATGATTGTAGGTTACCATTTTGGAAGAATTGCCCTGCTAGGTATGCACCTTTAAGGTCCCACCATTTTGTGCATGCTAGGCTTGCATATTTTATTTCTATACAGTATCTTTGAACATTGAGGCCTATTCTACAATATTTTCGTTGCTCCAGCAAGTGCTCAACACTGCCGTACCTGGGGTTTACTCTTCGTGTACCTTATGACTTTGGTGGCCACTTATGATGGACCTCTGTACATGTCTCTTGGGAGCAGTGCTCACTAACTCTTTTCAATCGTTCATAACTGGGATTGTTCCCTCCCCCAAATGTTTGTCCTTATGTGTGCGTTTAAACATTGGTGTTCATGAGTAAAGTGTGCAGCATGAATTGCATTTTCTACAAGGATTTATTGTAAGCTGCGTTCAGTGGTGGTTCCCTCCACAGGGCAAAAGCAGTTTTGGCTTTCTTTGCCTTTCATAGCAGATTCCGTGATTATGATACCTGATCACTTTGCTGTGCTGCCAAACGTCTGGTTTTATTGTGACCTCTACTTCTAAGCTGGAGACCTACCAGAATGCAAGACAGACCTAATACTTTCGAGCTTTTGGGCAAATCTACTTCAACATTTGCCTGGTGATAACGTACTACAGCTTTGGGTGTCTTAGAGTAGTTTGGTTCCCAGTCCACATTCCATTATAAATGTGTGGCCTCTCTTTGTTTTGTGTTATTAGCTGTTTCAAATAGGAGAGACCCACTTGTAAAGTTAACTGTCAGTCATAGACTACATTTCCTACTCGTCATGCCCTGCCTGACTCCTTCAGTCAGGCTGAGAAAATATGCCAAGCTCTGGTTGGCTGAAATTATAATGTCCATAGCTGTGGGTACACATGCTGTCTATACTCCTGCCATCTAGTATTAAGCACGAACATTTGCAACTTGTTTTTCTTCAAAGACGTTTCCAGTCACAAGACATGTTGTCGCTCCTGCCTTAGCTCACAATGCAATAGGACAAAGTTTCTAATTCTACAAACTGCCCCTGAACTCGCTCTCATCAGGGTCAGCTCAAACTCCAAACAGCTCAGCCTAGCGATTTGACACCTGCACTTCTAGAGTTTGAATATATGAAGCACCAAAAGGAATATATGAACATCCTGCGCAAGGCACGCATTCACACTACTTGAACCTGTTATGCAGCGAAGTGGAAGAGGTTTGTCCACTACTGCCTTATCTGCTACCTGTTACATCTACAGAAGGCAGGGTTAGCATCCACTTTCGGTCTACATCTGGCTGCAGTTGCAGGATCCATGCAGCAAAGGGAACAAACATACCTTTTTAAAATCGCTTTTGTTCAAGCCTCTTTTGAGGTCCTCAAGAGTTATGACTCCCATTGGCAGGAGTGAGTTCTTACAAAAGACTTAAAAACAACTTTTCAAAGCCTTTGCCAAATCTCCCATGGGAAAGCCCATCTCCAAGTCACTCATTGCAAGATTGGTCGTGAAATACATATTACTGCTGTGCCAAGGTGAGCACATTGCAGTACAAGAAAGCCTCTGTGGCATTGCAAAGCTTCAGTGAACCCGATAGCGATCATCAGCAATGCAAGATCTGCTGTTTGCATTACAGCAACAACAGCCTGCAGTGACGCTCCTGCCACGACTGTCTGCAATGCCTGATTGGATCTTTGCACTACAGCATCAACTGTCTGCGATGCAAGGCCTGCTCTTTGTGGTACAGTGACAACCATTCGCAACATTCTTCTAGCTCCTCTTGACATCCTCCATTGCAAGTGGAAAGCACAATGCCGGACTTCTGGAAGGTAATTTTTTCAGTTGGACTAACCTGGTTCCTGTATTCGGGTCGCGCTCTATCGTGATTGGCCAGAACTTGTGACCTTCTGCCAGTCTAGCACAACCAGGTAACTACAAGTGACACTTTGGGCCTGATTACAACTTTGGCGGAGTGGGTTAATCCATCCCAAATGTGACAGATAGCCCGCCCGCCGTATTAAGAGTCTATTATAGCGTATGGAACTCGTAATACAGCGGGAGGGATATCCGTCACATTTGGGATGGATTAACCCCCTCCGCCAAAGTTGTAATCGGGTCCTTTGTGCTTTTAGGCTCTCTGTCTACTTAAAACTGAGTATCTTCAGTGATACTGATGGGATTTTTGTCATTCTGGTAACATTTAATTTATTTAAATTTACTCTATATTCCAAAATTGGTTTTGGATTTTCCTTCTGTTATGTTTTCATGTTATTACTCTGTGTGCTGCATAATTACTTCACATATAGAGCCTTTAAAATGAGCCTGACTGCTTTGTGCCAAACTACCATAGGGATAAACACAAGTTAATTTAGTGACTTTTATGGTTCACCCCAACAAGGATTGTGATTGTTGCCTTAGTGGGGCTTCCACCACTCTCATCCAGTAACCCAATTTCTACAGTAACCTTCTCTTGTAGCGTATAGTGCTGTAGATGAACGTGATCACACTCACCACTGGCTTCCGGGGTGAACATGTTTTGCTCTTTATTTTCAGCGTAGGTGTAAATTACAGTACAGTGGTGGGGCTCTCTTATTTGTTTTATTCAGTGTCCAGGTCCTCAGCAGCATGGAAGGTGACCTAGAGTGGAGTCCAAGTGGTACTCTGGAAGATATTGACCTGATCAGTGAGAGACTGTACAGCGTGGAGACTGTGAGGTAATGTTTACCTCTACATGCAGACTTATGTGTTACTACAAATTTAGGGTGGAACTTGGTTGTTTTTGATTGATTGTGCCCAATCTAAGCTATTGAAATAGGAACACAATGTTTGCTTGAACTAAGTGAAGTGGGATAGAATTTGGTGAGGGAGGGTCCTGTGAATTTCTCATGGTTAATCTAAAGTAGTTAAAATGCTAAGAAGTGTTCAGAGTTTAATTTCAAAGTAGATTATCTTTTGACTGACGTTTTACATATAAAAAGAAATATCATGTAATAATCAGACAGTTTAATTAAAGCATAAGTGTTTGTAGTTGGTTCTAAACCTACATGATATTTCAGTTCATACAAATATGAGCTTATTAACAGCTGTACTAAACCACAGTGTTCACAATTTGTATTTCTCCAAGGCTGGCAAGGCCGTGTTACTTCAGAGTGCATAAGCATGTGCTAATGCTCACATAGCAAACTGTTAGAGGCCACCTAATTCACCTTCCTTCAAAATGATAAAATCTGAGTTTTTCATTATAAATTTAACTAGGAAACCGCTTTCCCTTCCTCTAAATACTTTAGCAGTTTGCACAGGCTAAAACGTTTGTGAAAAATTGGTGTTCGTGTCATCCCATGGAAATTCAAAGAATATCTAACTGCTGTATAAGCCGCTTTAACCCCTTTGGTGCAAACAACAGAATGGTTCAGTCATGCGCACCAACGCTTTTGTGGAGGACGGAACCATTCCGTTGTTATCACAAGCACTGGTTTTTCAAAAGACAGACTCGGGAGCTGGGAAGGAGCTTTCTCTGCTTCTGAGGCTGTTTTTTAGTTTTCACTGAATTGATGAGCAGTGCGCACAGCTTGCTGACCTCATTTCAGTGACAACGATGAGCCAATCAGCTCTTTGCACTTTCACTGCCTCAGTGCTCAGGGGGCTATCTCAGCTCACCGAGCACCTAGGCAAACAGGAGAGGTAGCATTGGAAAGGGGAAATCTCCCCTCTCCAGTGGTACCCTTCCCATTGGTACCCTTCCCTAGTGGATCCCTGCCACAGGAGGGTAATCCCCAAGCAGGGCTCCACCTGCTTGACACCAGGGAGGGGGGAGCACCCTCTTGGGCAAAGGCTTTTGCTCCTCCTTCCTTTTTTTGGCCATATTCAGCCTCTCTGCCCCCCTGGGGGGAAGATAGGGGCAATAGCCCTCATCTGCCCCCTGGGAGGATAGAAAGCACCTTAGGCACGAGGGAATAATTTTTTTTTTTTCATTTATTATTATTTTTTATTTATTTGTAATAGGAGTGGGGGTTGCCCACTATGGGCATGTCAGTGCCCCACTCCCTAAAAACAATTGACACAGTCTCTCTACCACCATAGGTGGCAGAAGGGAGGGCAGAAAGCCCATTAGGTGCCACTGAGTATTATTATTATTATTGTTTTAGCCAGGGAAGGGGTGGGGGCTGTCCAGAATTGGCAATGCCCCTCCACCCCCCAAAAATGAGCACAGTCTTTCTGAACCCCCCTCCCCCCCAACACCCCCCTGGATGAGCAGAAAGCCCACTAATTACCAGGGAGTCGTTTCTTCACCAGAGTAAGGGTGGGGGGCTGCTAATGGGCATGCAAATGCCCCCTCCGCCCCCCCCTCCCCTCCCAATGGACACAGTCTTTCTGTCCATTGTACCCCCTGACCTACCTCCCCACTGGGTGGGGCAGATATGGGCAACAGCCCCCTCACACAAGTGAGGTATCATTTTTATCAGGAGAATGGGGGGGGGGGGGCGCACTTGGTGAGAGGAAGTTTCTGCCGGCGTGGTGATCCACACAGAAAAGTGAGGAAAATGTGATTTATTTATTTGTTTTTTTTTGTTTAGCTCAATTTGAGGTTTGCAGGGGATTCTGATTAAGAAGACGTTGGAGGATTTATGCAAACCTCACCTTCCTGGACCCCCCAGGTGTCTAGTGTTCAGAAATGTTTGGGTTTGGTAGGTTTCCCCTAGATGGCCGCCGAGCCTGGGACCAAAAAACGCAGGTGACTCCCTTGCAAAACCAGGTTGTTTTATGGTAGATAATTTTGATGTCCTCACAATACATTTTTGGCCATTTTCTGTTGCAGGCACTAGGCCTACCCACACAAGTGATATACTGTTTTTATCTGGAGATTTGGGGGGAATGCTGGGTGGAAGGAAGTTTGTGGCTCCCCTCAGATTCCAGAACTTTCCATCACAGAAGTATGAGGAATTCTTTTTTTTTTTTTTTTTTTTTTTTAAAAGACCAATTTTGAGTTTTGCAAAGGATTCTGGGTAAGAGAACCTGGGTGAGGGCCACACAAGTCTGGATTCCCCTGGGTGTCTAGTTTTTGAAAAATGTACAGGTTTGCTAGGTTTACCTAGGTGCCGGCTGAGCTGGGGCCCAAACTTCACAGCTAGACATATTGCAAATAAAGGGTCCGTTTTGAGTGGAATAATGTGATGTGTCCACGCTGGGTCATGTCCTGTAGCGGGCACCAAGCCTGCCCACACAAATGAGGTACTATATGTATCTGGAGACTTAAAGGATCACAAAATAGTAGAACAAGTGTTATTGCCAATGGTCTTTCTCTGCCTTTGCAGCTTCCAAATGTAAGACTGTGTGTAAAACAAAAATAAAAGTAATTTTGAGAAATAGCCTTTAATTCACATGCTAGTGTGGGTTCCCACAAATTCAGAGATGTGCAAATATCTGCTGCTTCTAAATGTCATATCTTGTGCCCATTCCTGAAATACATTGGTTTCCTTGATACCTATTTTTCAATCTTTATATTTTACCAAACAAATTGATGTAAACCCGGTACACGATGAAAACGATTTTAAGGTGCAGCTCAGTTATTGGCTTTGGGTACCTCAGGTTATTGGTTTACCTACAAGCCATATATATCCTGGCAACCAGAAGGCTCTAGTGGACATAACTGTACATTGCTTTAAAAAATATGCCTTAGTCATAAGAAGTTAGATGAAAATGTAGACACAATTTGCTTATTTTTTTTTTTAAACTCAGTTTCAGTATATTTTCATTTCAACTGTTACTTTCCGTAGGAAAACCTTGAAGAATCTACACAAAAGACCCCTTGTTGAATTCAGAATTGTCTACTTTTCAGAAATGTATAACTTTCCAGGATCCACCATTGGCTTTATACCCTTTTCTATCACTAACTGGAAGGAGGTTGAATGCAGAAAAATGGGCCATATCCCAGTAAAATGCCAAAACATGTGTATAAACTTTGGTTTTTAGACTCCAGTCTCGCTGTCCCTGAAAGCTGGTGATTTTAGCACTGCGAACCCTTCGTTGATGCCATTTGTAGGGGGGAAAAAAAACACACGTTTTTTTTTTCTACAGCACTTGTTTCCCATTTTTTTTTTTTTGGCACAAACAAGCCCCCTGACCCCCCCCCCCCCCCCTTTCCCCTAGCTATATTTTGGCTAGTATCTCGGTCCCCTCCAGGGGAATCCACAAACCCTGTGGTGTACCTTTAGAATCCCCATGGTGTTAAGAAAAAAAGGACTCCCATTTGGTATAGATACCTTTGTGTGAACAAAAAGTTGTGGAGGCCTAAGCTCGAACTACCCCAAATAGCCAAAAAAAGGCTTAGCAAGGGGGAAAAGGCCTAGCAGCGAAGGGGTTAAAATATTTCTTTCACATTTGGTCAGCATTCTAATAAAGTGTAATACAAACATAATATTGGCTATCTTATCTTTTTGTTTCCGATAGTAGTTTTATAATAATCTGGCATGGACCTATCTTACCTGGGTACACATTGCAACACTTGTTATCAATGTTTGCAACACAAATGCTAGACTTTTATTAGTAGTCTCGTGTTGTCCCGGTAATCCTCTCCCAGTTGTTTTATTATCAGTATAATAAACACACGTCTGGTGCTTGGCACACCTACAGTGAAATTGATTACACCTGCTGAAGCCAATAAATCTCCCTTTAGATGGGTAACTGTGAGTTATCCGTTAAGTCGCTTAGAATCCCATTCAAAACCCACTCCTTGTGAACCAAAATTCCTTCCTTCCTTCCAAACAAGGGAAAACCATGTTTGCTCTTCCAATAAAGTATATAGATTAAGTCACATTTCCAAAGAAAAATCTTAGTGTTTTGTGCAACAGCCATTTATAGTTATTCACACTTGTTTAGTTTAACAGCTTCTTTCGGTTCTCTTTATTGTTCCTTCAGTTCCCCAAATACCATGGTAATGCTTTTTTCTGTTTGTTGAATAGGATTACAATGACCAATCGTGTTGTCTTAATTGATGAAATCCTGTTCTAAAATATTTCCTTGTAGTTCCTTCCTTTGCTTATCCTATGGTCTTCTCTTTGCATGTGTTCCCATAGTCATTTTATGTCTTAATGTCATTAACAGTACATAGCTAACAATGTGATCAGATGATTGTTTCAGATACAATGCAACCTGTCTTCTCTGTACTGTGCTATCTGAGTTAACCCATTTGCTGCCAGGCCTTTTCCCCTCCTCTGCCGAACCTTTTTTTGGCTATTTGGGGCAGTTCGCACTTAGGCCCTCATTACTTTTTGTCCACATAAGCTATCCACGCCAAATTTGTGTCCTTTTTTCCCCAACATCCTAGGGATTCTAGCGGTACCCAGAGTTTGTGGGTGCCCCTGGAGGAGACCAAGAAATTAGCCAAAATACAGCAAAAATATAGTTTTTTTTGAAAAAAATAAAATGGGGAAAAAAGGACTGCGGAAGAAGGCTTGTGGTGTTTTCCCTGAAAAAGGCATCAACAAAGGGTTTGTGGTGCTAAAATCACCATCTTCCCAGCTTTCAGGAACAGGCAGACTTGAAACAGAAAACACAATTTTTCAACACAAATTAGGGAATGTTAGAAATGGGGTCTTTGGTTGACGGTCAGGTTACCCCCTGTTCAAGCAAGGACCCTCACTCACTCTAGTTAGGGTAAAAGAGAATCACCCTCAGCTAACCCCTGCTTTACCCCCTTGGTAGCTTGGCAGAGCATTAGGCTTAACTTCAGAGTGCTAGGTGTAAAGTATTTGTACCAACACACACACAGTAACTTAATGAAATCACTACAAAATTACACAACACCAGTTTAAAAAATAGGAAATATTTATCTAAACAAAACCAGACCAAAATGACAAAAATCCGGCATACACAAGACAAGTTCGGAATTTTTAAAGATTAAACTAAAAAATAGCGCTTAGAAACACAAAATGCTTCAATGCGGTGTTAACACGGTGTTGTGACGGATTCGTTCCCAACAATCCGACACCAGCGGCGCCGGACACAGAGTCGTGTAGACCCCCAGGTACAGTACCTTGGTGAAGAAATGAAAACAAGCCAAATGTGCGAAGTCGGGGATTGCGATGTTGAATCTGCGCACTTCGAGCGGCGTCGGTCACGACGTGGTGCGGCAACTTCCACGGAGTCGTGGACTTCGGCGGGGCTGCAGCGATGTCGGGCCTGCGAAGGTCGTCGCGTTCCAGCGAAGATCACGGAGTCGGGTGCAGGCGGCGTTACCGGATTCAGCAGCAGTGTCGGTCCGAAGTTGATTTCCTTGAATTTCCACCAGCTTTCCTTCCAAGGGCCCAGGGACTGGATAGGGCACCACTTGTCAGAGCAGGAGTCTCTCCAGAGACTCCAGGTGCTAGCAGAGAGAAGTCTTTGCTGTCCCTGAGACTTCAAACAACAGGAGGCAATCTCTAATCAAGCCCTTGGAGATTTCTTCACAAGATGGAAGGCACACAAAGTCCAGTGTTTGCCCTCTTACTCTGGCAGAAGCAGCAACTGCAGGATAGCTCCACAAAGCAGTCACAGGCAGGGCAGCTCTTCTTCCTCAGCTCTTCAGCTCCAGGGAGAGGTTCCTCTTGTTTCCAGAGGTGTTCTAAAGTCTGTGGTTTTGGGTGCCCTTCTTATACCCAATTTCTCCTTTGAAGCAGGCCTGCTTCAAAGGAAAGTCTCTTGAATGTGAAATCCTGCCTTGGCCAGGCCCCAGACACTCACCAGGGGGTCGGAGACTGCATTGTGTGAGGACAGGCACAGCCCTTTCAGGTGTAAGTGACCACTCCTCCCCTCCCTCCTAGCACAGATGGCTCATCGGGAAATGCAGACTACACCCCAGCTCCCTTTGTGTCACTGTCTAGTGTGAGGTGCAACCAGCCCAACTGTCAAACTGACCCAGTCAGGCAATCCACAAACAGGCAGAGCCACAGAAATGGTATAAGCAAGAAAATGCTCACTTTCTAAAAGTCGCATTTTCAAACACACAATCTTAATCTTAATCTTAAAATCAACTTTACTAAAAGATGTATTTTTAAATTGTGAGCCCAGAGACCCCAAACTCCACATGTCCATCCGCTCCCAAAGGGAATCTACACTTTAATCAGATTTAAAGGTAGAACTTATGTTAACCTATGAGAGGGACAGGCCTTACAACAGTGAAAAATGAATTTAACAATATTTCACTGTCAGGACATATAAAACTCATTACTATATGTCGTACCTTAACAGCACACTGCACCCTGCCCTTGGGGCTACCTAGGGCCTACCTTAGGGGTGTCTGACATGTAAGAAAAGGGAAGGTTTAGGCCTGGCAAGTGGGTACACTTGCCAAGTCGAATTTACAGTTGAAACTGCACACACAGACACTGCAGTGGCAGGTCTGAGACATGATTACAGGGCTACTCGTGTGGGTGGCACAAACAGTGCTGCAGGCCCACTAGTAGCATTTGATTTGCAGGCTCTGGCATCTCTTAGTGCACTTTACTAGGGACGTACTAGTAAATCAAATATGGCAATCATGGATAAACCAATTACATACAATTTTACACAGAGAGCATATGCACTTTGAGCACTTTACCACTGCTAACCAGTGCTAGAGTTCAAACGCCAACAGCAAGAGGTCAGGAAAAAATAGAAGGCAAAAAGATTGGGGATGACCCCGCATAAGCAAAAAAGTCCAACAGGGAATTTTACTGGGACATACCCCATTTTTACTATTTTTTGTGCTTTTAGCCTCCTTCCAGTTAGTGACAGAAATGGGTGTGAAACTAATGCTGGATCCCCGGAAGCTAAACATTTCTGAAAAATAGACAATATTCTGAACTAAGCAAGGGGTCATTTGTGTAGATCTTACAAGGTTTTCCTACAGAAAATAACCGCTGAAATAAAAAAAATATTGAAATTGAGGTAATACGTCATTTTTCTCCACGTTTTACTCTGTAACTTTTCCCTGCGATGTCAGTTTTTTTAAAGCAATACACCGTTACGTTTGCTGGACTCTTCTGGTTGCGGGGATATATCGGGCTTGTAGGTTAATCCAGAGCCAATAAAGGAGCTGCACCTTGCAATGGGTTTTCATTCTATACTGGGTATACCGCAATTAATTTGCTGAAATATAAAAATTGAAAAATAGGTATCAAGAAAACCTATGTATTTTCAAAATGGGCACAAGATAAGGTATTGAGAAGCAGTGGTTAGATGCACATCTCTGAATTCCGGGGTACCCATACTAGCATGTGAATTACAGTTCATATCTCACATAGATGTCTTTTTTACACACCATCTTACGTTTGAAAGGCAAAAATGTAGAGAAAAACAAGGGGCAGTAACACATGTGTTCCTATTCTGTGTTCCCCTAAGTCTCCCGATAAAAATAGTACCTCGCTTGCATGGGTAGGCCTAAACTCAACATGGACACATCACATTTTTACATTGAAATCTGACATGTTCTTTGCAAAGTGCCTAGCTGTAGATTTTGGCCTCTAGCTCAGCTGGCACCTAGGGAAACCTACCAAACCTGTGCATTTATGAAAACTAGACACCTAGGGGAATACAGGATGTGGTGACTTGTGGGGCTCTCACCAGGTTCTGTTAACCAGAATCCTTTGCGAACCTCAAAAGTTGGCCTAAAAACACATTTTCCTCACATTTTGGTGACAGAAAGTTCTGGAATCTGAGAGGAGCCGCAAATTTCCTTCCACAGAGCGTTTCCCCAAGTCTCCCGATTCAAAATGGTACCTCATTTGTGTGGGTAGGCCTAGCGACAGGAGATGCCCCAAAACACAACATGGACACATCACATTTTCCCAAAGGAAACAGAGCTATTTTTTGCAAAGTGCCAAGCTGTGGATTTTGGCCTCTAGCTCAGCCGGCACCTAGGGAAACATACCAAACCTGTGCATTTATTAAAACTGGACACCTAGGGGAATCCAGGATAGGGGGTGACTTGTGGGGCTGGGGGGTGGGGGGGTGGGGGGGTGGGGGGAGGGGGGGTCTGCGTTTTTGGTCCTGGGCTCAGCAGCCATACAGGGAAACCTACCAAACGCAGACATTTCTGAAAACTAGACACCCGGGGGAGTCCAGGGAGGTGTGACTTGCGTGGATCCCCCAGTGTTTTCTTACCCAGAACTGGCAAACCTCAAATTTAGCTTAAAAAAAAAAAATCAAATTTTTACCACATTTCTGTGTGGGATCACCGCACCAGGACAAATTTCCTACCACCCAACGTTCCCCTCAGTCTCCTCGTAAAAATTATACTTCACTTGGGTAGATGGGCCCAAGCGCCTTTGACAGGGAAGAGCCAAAAACATGTTGAAATTGAGGGGGAACCAAAGTGGGTCCAAAAGGGCAGTTTGTGGGGAAAAAAATAAAAATAAATTTTAGGCTGACAAGTGCAGCAGAATTTTTATCTGTATAGATGAGACAATGCTGGGTGGTAGGAATTTTGTGGATTCCTGCAATTAGGAAGGGTTCCATCACAAAAATGTTGAAGAAATTTGTGATTTCCAGCAAAGTTGAAGCTTTGCAGGGCATTGTGGATAAGAAAATGGTGCGGGGTGCATGTGAAGCACACCATCCTGGACTCACCCAGATGTTTAGTTTTCAGATGTGTCTAGGTCTTGTGGATTTTTCTTCATGGCAGCATCCCAAATTCCAAAAAGGGCAGCCCTCACCATTCCAAGTGGGACGACTGAGAGTTAGCCACGCTCTCAAGGCCCAAACGTGAAACCAAAACCCCAAAAAATCAAATGTCCTTGTGCTTGCTGTGGGATAAGATGTTTTAGTGTGTGAGGGGAGGGCTGAAAGATTGTTACCCCTTCAGTCGGGGTGGGTGCATAACCGTGCCCATACTGGTTGGTAGCCACCACCACACTACTGTCTAGTAGACTTTCTGCCACCCGGGGTGTAGATCCGGAGTAATTGCTCCTGGTGGGCAGAACAACTTTGGCCCCATTTATTTGGGGTGGGGGGTATGGCCATATCCCTACCCTCTTATTTTTTGGGAAAAAAAAAACAAAAAACCTGGTCTCTGGTGGGCTTTCTGCCCCCCCCCCCCCCTCCCCTGGAGCAGATGAGCCTTCCAAAAATAGGCCGTTCTGCCCCCAAGGGGGTGGGGGGGATGGCAGATATGGCCAACAGTAATGTGCCCCCATTGGGCTCGACCCTTGCAAACACAAACCCTCCCCCCCCCCCCCCCCCCCCCGGTGCCTAGGTAGTTTCTGCCCCCGGCAGGTCAGCCTAATAGAAGTAGGCTGACCTGCCCGAAGAGGAGTAGAAATACCCTCAAATAAATTTGCACCCACCCCCACCAGGGAGGAGCAACCTTTGCATAAGGGGCCGGTCCCATTGCGTGAAATGGCACAAACAAAATAAATGCCTAGTGGTTTTTGCCCCCCTTGGGGACAGATTGGCCTCATAAAAATGGCCTAAATACAATTTGGCCCCATGGGAGAAACCCTTGCCTATGGTTTCTTTCCCCATATATAAAAAGATATATATATATTGCTGGTGTCTAGGGGTTTCGATCGTCCTAATTATAATAGGTCGATCTGCCCCCCAGGTGGGGCAGAAAAGGCCTAAAAATATTTTCCCCGCTGGGGTGTGGCCCTTGCCCAGGGGGCCGTTCTCCTTGTGTAAAAATACAAATTCAAAAAAATTCCCTGGTGTCTAGTGGTGTCTGCCCCCCTTGGGGCAGAGTGGCCTAATAAAAATAGGCCGATCTGCCCCTAGGTCGGGCAGAAATGGCCTAAAAATAAATTGCCCCCTGAGGAGCGGCCCTTGCCCAATGGGCCGCTCACCTCATTCAATAAAAAAATTAAATAAAATAAAAAACCTCCCTGGTGTCTAGTGGGCTGTTTTGCTGCCCGATCGCATATCGATTGGGCAGCAGAAATGCTGAGACAGACATGAAAGGAGAGGAAAAGCTTTTCCTCTCTTTCCATGCCTTCCTCACCGCCCCCCTCCACGTGATCGGAGGAGAAATGCTTTTGCATTTCTCCTCCAATACGCGCTAGGAAACGCCTCTGATGAGGTCAACGTGTGATTGCGTGCTGATGACATCAGATGCCACGGGGAGGGGGCAGGGGTGTAAGGGGACCACTCCCTGCCCTGGGGGGGTGGTGTGGGAGAAGCTAGCGCTCCCTCCGAGCTCCAGTGCCGGGACTTAATGGTTACGTCCTCGGCCCAGGAGCACTGTGCCGCAGGATGTAACCGTTCCGTCCGGGGCACAGAAGCAGTTAAAGTACTGTGCAGTTCTGCATTCTAAAGGATTTTTAGGCTGTACATTTATGCCAAGAAGTAGCAGATGGGTGATCACCTTTTGTTTGAAAAGTGCTACTAAAGCTAGTACGTTGTGTCCTAGTTCTTTGCATGTAATGTATAATTGATTGTTGCTTGGGGTGATTTCTACCCAGTGTGATAAACTCAGAACGATATGCATGAGCCCTGGATCCGATATCCTCATGGAGTCAAGTTCACCTGTTCCTTTTATGAGAAAACTGTTGGAAGTAGACACCACCATTAATACATCAGTATAATTCGTTCTGAGCAAGGATATGTCAAGAATAGAAACGTGTGCTAAAATCTTTCATGAGAATCCATTTAGCTTCATGGTTACAATGTTTTTTGTTGTTGTTTTTTTTGGTTCCAAATTACCCTCATAGTGCTTTCGATTACCAACATACTTTTGTGACCATGTGCAATAAAGGTATTAACAAAAATAACTTCATTTTATTTGGAGGCAATTCCTCCTCAGATGAGTTTGACCACTAGCAGGACTAATATGTCAATGGTAAGAATCCAGGTGACCAGTTACCTTTTTGCCAATGTAGTAGGAAATACAGAGTAATTAGATGCTGTAAATAGTTCAGTCATCCGTGTCATCTGCAAACCTTTAAAGTATGCTTCCTTTACTCAAGATAATGGCGGAGAACCAATTTAAGAGGTGACTCGGTGTTAAATAGTATTTTTGGACATATGCCCATTGTAGTCAAATGTAGATCTGCTGGTAGCCAGCTCCAACAGTCAGAATTTTTCTGGCCAGATTGCGACAACTCCTGAAATATATAGAGAAGACTAAATAACCTAAACATATTTTTCATTTAACTTGCATCCCATTGTCTAGCTGACTGATTAAATACCACATAAGAGGTATTTCATAGGTAAGGATACAAATCTATACCGTGTATTGCAGAGGTCTGTCTATTATTTTAGTTGTTAAAGTTTAAGCATTTTAAATGGAAGGCATCTATCCATAAAACATACATTTTGTCAGCTGCCTGTAAATTAATTTTAAAAATATTTGGTGTGGAAAAAAATAGCTGCTCGGGACCAGCCGTAGAGAGGAAATGCATGTCGGCAACTGTACACCAGAGATTCCTTTACAGTTTAGAGCCCTAAAAGAGACAACTGAGTATAGAAAATCCATTAACCTTGATCAATTTAAAAAAAAAAAAAAGAGAGAATTGTAAAAGTCAGTGGACCTCACTATTTTTAAAAAAATTTTTTTTTTAGGAAGAGCACATTTACATGCTTGTAAAAAGCTGCAATCTGCACTTTACTGATGCAGGCTTCAGTAATGTAGGCCTGTTATTTCTGTTGCGCCCTGTAGTAACTTAGACTGTTACCAGTAGTCCATCAAGTGAAACAGAAATGCTTCCTCTAGCAGCTTGCAGTTCTTGAACCGGTTACTGGTGGTCGATTAAGTCATTTAATAATGGTAGCTGTAGCCAGAGGTGTAACAAAGGCCCCTCTGGTGCGGGGAAGCCCCCGAGCTCCAGGGGGCCCATTCAGCACAGTATACTGTGCATCAACAGAAGGTCGCTTACTGGGACCAGGGGGAAGGAGGCCCCCCTACAGGTACTTTGGGGCGGGGGAGGATTCCATTGAGTTACGCCACTGGCGGTAGTAGGCTGCTGCACCTTAAGGCGTTAGTAAAGGTCCCTGAGTCAGACAAAAGCATTTTCAGTAATCAAGCTGCAAGTACTGGGTGTCTTTTAGTAGATGTCTCCTAAGTCAGACACATCTGCAGCCAGGACACCATTAACTCTAGGCGAAGAAGAGCAAAAAATAAATTCCCACCCATGATGTAGAACAAGGTTCTTATATCCATCTGACCCATTGCTACTTTTCTGCAACATCCCTCTCTCTCTGAATGCTCCACCAAGCCTAGATTCACTCTAATTATATTTCTGTACCTTTGACTCTGTGTAGTCTTCTGTGGTTTTTTTCCTTTTTTTTTTTTTTTTGGCTAGTCTTGTAATATGCCAATACCTCATGCACCGTGCTCATGTTAAGTAGTGACTTTTAAATTGGTATAACTATTTTAGCCCAGATATCCTTTCACAACAGTTCTTTTCAGACAGTACATATCTTTTTACAGCAGTCTGGTTTGGAAGTATATACTGTACTACTAGCACCTGTTCTATCAATCTCTTTCAGGTCACATTGTGTAATATCTGTCTCCATGCCTAATTCCGTTAGGCTATATGAAACAGTTCATAGCCCCACATTGTACTGTGGAAATCACAATATCAGATCCGATGTAATGTCATATAGTAATGTGTTGCTTGCCCATTAGTTATATTAAGGCTTTGAGAACTCTGTTTTGAATCCCATAGACTGCATTAGTAGGTTTCACAGTGCTCTGTTACATTAGTCTCTTATTTCATCTCCCGTACAGCCCACTTCTGTTACAAGGTTCTTATCCTGTTACAGTATTATTCCAAATGCTAGTGAAGTAATCACAGTTGTAGATCCCCCCCCCCCCCCCCAAAAGGCCCCAATGCAGAGCTGAAGCAGAGAGTGCTGTCCTTTTGCTAGGTCTGTTCTCCTGACCTCTGCAGTGCAACCTTTTCTGATCCCTTGACACAAACAGGAGACAGCAGGGTTTTTGCAACTTTTGGTTGGGAAGGTTGCACTTAATCATCTGTAAACCCTGGTTCCCTGGGCTTAGGCTCCTTTCACCTCCTATTCATGGTCACATACAGCTCCTGCATCTTAGTGTCCACCACGCGACTTCCCTGATCATGATCCACCCATGGTATCCTGGCTGCTGCAGAGAGTGGCCAGGGACAGGTGCCTGGGGTTGAAGTAGGTCCACCTCCAACTCAGTGCTTGAATACTTGGACTTGGTGACTTGTCTTGTGCTGTTAAACTTGCTCTGAGGACACTGCACCTTCCTTCGTGGCCGATAAGATGGGCCACAAAAACCCCGGGCATAAACTTTAACTTCTAGTTTTGCGTGTGGCCTTTAGGAAAAGGGACTAACTGCTCATAGCTTCAAAGATTAAAAATCATGCTGCTGTGTACCATGTCTACAACACCTTGAGAAAACCAATACCTCTCAAAGGCGAGACCTATTGGCTTTGCCAGTGGCTTGTTTTACAGTGTGTGTGTGTGTGTGTGTGTGTGTGTGTGTGTGTGTGTGTGTATATATATATATATATATATATATATATATATATATACACACATACATACATACAATCAACAAAGAGTGGTGTTTGATGGTACAAGTTAACCTCTTTAGGTTTGTTCTTTAAAAATATAGGAAATACAATCAGGTACAGTCAGCAAAACCGAATACGTAGATGATTAAGAAAATGCATGTATTTTTTAAATAGAGTGCACATTAGTTGTATTTTGGCCTTTACATTAAGAAGCATTCTGCTTGTGAACACATTAAAACATAGGTTTTAAATTTGTGTTACTTATCACTGCTGTCATCATATTCTCTAGTTTTACTTATTTATCCTTATAGGGCTTTAAGACTAGTTCTGCTAAGGCTTGCATGGAGTTATAAAACCATAGGGTGCCAAGGGCCCTCGTGGGATCTGTGAAATGACCAGCCCTGGATTTTTAGCCCTGTGCGTATTGCCTTGGGTGCCTTGCGATTTCAATTTCACATTGCAAGCATGAGTTCAAAATTACCAATTAATAGAGGGCTAAAAAGCCATGTCTAAAGTATTGACACATGAAATGGTGCCCCTTGGATGTAATGGAAATATAAGCTTACCTCAGCTGTACGCTTTAGGTTGCTAGTAAGCTTTAGCGATCATTCTCTTCTCTCCCTGAAGGGAGAAGCACTTACCCTCTATCTTCTATTCGTTGCTACTTATATACTCAGCGTAGAATTGCATTGTCCACATTAACCTCCAGTAGAGTCGGTCTGCCTCTTACTCATCCATAAGTGCATGTGATATCTGAGGTTATCAGTGAATGTATTCTGCAGAAAATAGTTTGAATATCTGTATATCATGCGCTCAGCTCTCATTCATCCAACCAAAGGAGGTAGCATGAGCATAATTGGGTCCCTTTCCATCCTACACTGAAGATGAGTGTCTGTGGAGTGCAGAATTTTTTAGGCCGGATATTCGCCCAGTTGCCATTCTTAAAACCTCTCGGGGACATATGTGCAGCTCAGTTGAGGTCTCATCACTATGAGATTGTGTTTGCAGGAAGAGAATACGTTTAAGTCGAACTTGTGTGGCGCATGCAGCGGGAGGGTAGCAGAGTAAGATGTGAATGAAAGTAGCGTTTTGGAAGAAGGAAGTGAAATTGAGCATGTGCCAGATCCTTTCCTCAGGTGGGGCAAAAAAAGTGGATACATTTAAGGGGAAAACGGGTGAGTAGCAGAGAATATGAAAATGATCTAATAAATAAATGGAGTGCCAGTGTGCTGCCAGCTCCAGCATGACAGTCATCAAGATGGGGAACGTTTTACAATTTCCCTACCTCAAGGAGACTGCCGCTGTGATAGAAGCCCAACATTTCTTGTAAATGCTTCACTGAAAGATACTAGGAATGGTACAAACAATGGTTCAGCACAGCGGGGACTGTACAAAGAAAGCAGGCAATGTGCAAACGGATTACTCTGATGGGCCTGTAGAAGACCAAGGTGGAGGCTGACGTGCCTTTGTTTAGTTGGCTTGATCCAGCACCGCAATGCCTGGAGTCAGGCTTGGTGGTCTCACCTGCCACAGACTTATTCCTACATGGAAGAGAAGAGGTCAAAATCACGGTAGCGTCACTCCATTATTGATGGTCCTTGCCAATGATACCTGAGGTCTTCAGTGACTTTGGATCTCTGGATGCTGTGTTTACACACAATTCCTTATGCAGACAGTTGCACTGCGCGCAGGATATCCTATGGTGTGGGTGGTTTGTGCTGTGCAGAGCACCACATAACTGAAGTTTGTTTATTTATCCAATAAGACCAGACAGAGTCGCCTGGACAGGGGCTGCGCCATCATGTCAGGATCAGCTCTGAAGCCATCACCTCGAATTGGATATTGAGAACCACCCCTAGATTATGTCTGTGTCTGTGCAGCTGCGGGGCATGAAGATACAAGGACATGCCCTCTGCAGATTGTGACAATCCATGGTCCTTTTGATGATGTAGGAACTTCATGCAAATACACGGGGTCTAATCCTCAATGTGTGACACTTGTAACACTAAAAACAATGTACTTTGTCAATGTATGTTTTTTTTTATTATAAAGAACTAGGAATTATACCTCTTGTTTCCTTGCATACAAACTTTACTGTTGTAAGGTTGGCGCCAAATGTGCAGAAGTATTGTATCTAGCACTTTAAAATATTATAGTGGGCTTTGAGACAGCCAATTTAAAACAACTGCTTTTTGTGTTTTTTTTTTTTTGTTGTTTTTTTCTCCCAGCCATTAGGTTAAGACATTGTCATTCACGTCTTAGATCATCCTGTAAGGATCTGATCCTCTCGTCCCTTTCTGTCAGCAGCTAGTGTAGGAGGGGAAGTTCTCTCTCCTTGTCCTTCCTCTTTCCCTGCCGCGCTTCCTGACTTCCGCACTCTTTTCCCACATCCCCCTTCTCATTGGATGTCTCACATCTCATCAGCCCATCTGCTGCATACTGATACTTGGCCAGTTTCTTGCATCTATGTTCACAGCATACAGTGCATACTTCAGTGTTAACTTACTATTTGAAAATGACCATCAGCCACCCCGGAACTGTGGATTGAGAACAAAGCATACAAAAAAGGATGGCCACCCATCCTTTAGTGAGCACCAACGGCATCCATCTTTTATTGGGTTTTACCACAAAAAACTGCTCCAAGATGATTGTGGTCCATGTGCACATATATATAAACACATGGTGGTCAGTTTGGACTCTTTTGGTTACATTATTTTTGGTTTGGTGCATAACTAAGAGACCTAGGACCTCTGATTAACAGAATCATACACTAAAACACATTTAATGTAGAAGGATATTGGAAAACACATCTCCTTTTGCACTTAAATAAGCAAATAAACTATGTTCTAAGGTGTGTGCGAGTGTGTTTGTAGGAGGAAGTGATAGAGTAGAGTCTTAATGTTCAAGATGTGCAATGATTGCTCTTGTGATGAGCACCATTATAAGGGTGTGGGAGTGAAAAGCTTTAAGCCGTGTTTGCGGTAGAGTTTTGCTGTTTGTGACTAACCTGTTAGTGAGATAGTTGGAGGGCCCTTGATCAATGGGTATTAAAATATAGTTGAGTTGTGAAACCGTGAGGCCCATCTCGTTTTGCATTTTCACCCTTTCTGTGTTAGGTTGGTTTAGAGTAGTTCCCTTGCTATGAGTTGCTATATGTGATAAACTAGATAGCAATATGTAGGGGGAGGGCTCTCTATTTCCATAATATGTCAGTATGATGCCTCGGTGCTTGCAGCATGTGGGAGAGCCAGACCAAATCTTGGGAATTCATCCCGTCTTGGAGCTCAGATTGTCAGCCCCAAACAGTAGTTGCTGGGGATGGGGAGTTTTCAGGACCTCTTTAGTAAACCATTCTTCAGGACACCTCTAGCACACCCCAGATATGGGGGAAGAAAGCAGTGATAGAAAGAGGCGGTGAAGGCACTCTGGAGTAATGTGACCGCTGATTCCCTATGCTGGATATTTAAGGATGTCTAACATAACTCTGCCTTCTGAGGTTCAACGAATTAGCCTATCTCCAGTCCTTCAGCTTGCCAGTTGTATTCAGGACTAGAGATCAGATTGACCAAATTGCCAACCAAAAAGGTGTGATCGACTATAGTCAAAACCACTTCAGGTTGAAGTTCAAGATGACCGATTTTTGCTTTTTATTCTCTGAAACTGGGTCCTTCTCAAAGCACTTTAATTCTTCCAGGTCTGCCAAAGGGATACCTCAGGATCAGTGGTGGCAAGAGGACATTTTCGGTGAAAAAGCACAGCTTGTGTTCCTCTCCTGCAAGAGAAGGCCCTTCATGCCCCTCAGGCCGTAATCCTTATGGCCATGCTTTCAAAACGAAAATAAAATGAAGGGGTTAGAAAGGGGAGCCATGCCTCTTTGGAGGGCGAAAACTGTGGACTTCAGACTACCTTGAGTATTACTGTTGAAGATTTAAACCCTGCCAATATCCAGTTTCTCAAACCTTTTACAATCACTACTCATCCAGGCAAGGTCAAGAATTCCTCAATTTGGAAAGTTAAATTATTTTGAACTGGTATTTGTGAGAAAGCATAACAAAAACTAAGTATGGCCATTCTGCCTATGCCTTCTTCCCCTTAGGTGTTCATTTTTCAGTGTTTTGTGCCCTGAACAATGACAACAGCAAATGAGAAATGGCAAATAAAAAAGTCTTCGTCAGCCTCTTTCGCAGGTGAGATCTGCATGCATGTTCAGTGCTTGTCACTTTTGAAATTAGTAGCATGCTATCGAAGTCAAATATCATGAACATTTTTTTCCTCACCCAAAATTGAACTGCAGTTGGCCAAACAGTGCAACTTTTAAGTTTGAAAAACATACGGTTGCACAGTTTATAGATGATTACAGACCTCTCTAAAATGCCTGCTCCCAAAACACCTTCAGAGTCGGATAATGATGCGCACAGCAAACACCACCTCACATTAAATGTCAATATTCAACAAGGTTGTTTATTTTGCTCTTGGAATATGTTTTTTCTTTCAAGCTTGAAAGGTGTACAGCAGGAAAGAACACAGTAAATGTTTATCTAACGAGCATACGCATGAGTTCCCGTGAAGTACCAAACATGCTTTTTAGCCGATAGCAGAGGATGGAAAAATACCTTAAATGAAAAGCAAACTTATATGGAAATGGTCTTAACATGCCAAGGACGCTGTCATTTCTAATCCATTTCCAGCTGGACTGTAATGAGCCCTGAGTAAGCAGGGACTTATCCCCCATTAAACTCATTTTGGCTATCCTCTAATAATTCTCATACATTTTACGGATATTGATTTGAACAAAAATGAAATGGTCTGATTTCTGTAGAGCAAAAAATGTTTAATAAAATTATATGCAGAACATACAAGGTGACTGATTTCAATGGGTTAAACAGTGAATCCGGATTAGTAAGACTTTTTTACCTTTATGATAAATGTTAAAGACTTTGTGATTATGTAATAGATTTCCCACAGATAATGAAGCATAATTGTGAAACATCCTCTGAAGTAATGTCAATCGTGTTGTTTGCAGTCCTTTGTAATCTTGTTGTCTGTATAGTTCTCTGTTCCTTTGCCTTTCCATTGCCTGGGCTTTATTTACTCTGTGTAAATAAAATGTTCTACTTGTTGCGTCCATTCATAGTTCTCCCCAAAAAGGGTGTTTCTTATCCCTCAGCAAGAATAAAAGCTATCGACGGACGTAACCCAAACAAACTCCCCAACCTCGAATCTCCCTTCTTCAGGTAAGTTAAAAGCAGCATAAACACTTGCACGGCTGCTTCTTTACGCTTACCTCTCTTGCATCTTATTCTGGGAGACGGAGGATGCCAGTCACCGAGGCCAGTCAAACAGGCAGCATTGTGAGCACAGCACTTCCCGCTCCTCCTCTGCGCCTAGCCTTTCTCTCAGTCGCCATCGCGGAGCCTGACTACATCTCTAGTTTTGGCCTGTGATCTGAGGGCGCGCGCTGGGAAAACACAAAGGCCCAATAAAATGGCGCACATTCTTTTGGCACGTTGCCCTATGTCTGTCATGGGCCTTAATGCCCCCGAGTACCGACGGTCACCTGCTTTTCCTGAAGCAGAGTAGACCGTACTCCGCTCGCTGACATTGAAGACAGATAAGTGGCAGAATCTGCTAGCCACTGAGGCGCACCGGGCCGCAGTGCAGGCCTGCGTGAACCTGCCAGAGCTAACTTGCTGATGCTGAATCCGATGGCACAGACTTCACACCTTTCAGCAAGAGCAAGTCAGCGGCTGTCTGCTTCTTCAAGAAGGGGGAAGAGCCCCTCAGATTGGCAAAATCGCAGGGGCAGCTGCTGACTGGCAGTTTCCTAGCGGTTGGAAGTGCTGGCAGGGGCTGGTGTGTGATGCATGACCTCAGAGCTGATCGGGCTTTGCTGCTGGGCCACAGTGGGTTGACTTTCTTCAGCCAACGCAAACCTTAACTGATCCTGGATCTGCTCTTATGTTGTCTTGAGCATGAGGGAAGTTCAAGGATTGGTTTTGAGCGGGCTAAGGGCCTGTCCCTGCAATCCTCAGCAGGTTAGCACCGCTGGGATTTGTGCGATCTGAAGTGCGCATGTTAGGCGGGCTGCAGCTAATCCGACATGCGCACTCCGCACTGGCCGACCACTTCACAAGTCATCTTGATCCTGCCGCTGCCATCAGCCCCACCCTTTACCACACACTCCAACACACGCGCTAGAACAGGACGTGCCAGGCTGTAAATAGTGATAATGGCCATTACATGTAACTGCTGCACTCGCAACAGGTGGGACAATGCTCCTCCCCCCCGTTAGGAGGAACCACCACTGACTGTTGGGTTTAACTTACTGTAACCCGGATATAGAGAGAAACACGCAAAATGACAAAAAATAATGAATCATTGCAGAGAGTGGAAAGAAAGAAACTGTAACACAATACTGGCCTACTTGCCCTTGAACTATTATTTTTTAGAGAAATGTGCATATGTGATCAAGCAAAATTCTGTCACTCATAGTGCAGAAAGCCAATTGGCTGATATTGTCTGTTCCAGTGCTCTGTGCTGTATGTTTTGGAGTTGGAAGTGAAATGTGAATGATTACTGAACAGACCAATTGTTGAATTGTTTGTATTTTTTATTTCATTTTTTTTATTATGAGCCATACTTGAAAGCTTTCTCTAAGCCAGATCCAGAAATAGTTAAGAAGAGACATGCTTTGAAGAAAACTGTTAGTGTTCTGTCCACCACAATGCTATTGGGCATTTGGGCATGGAAATACTCAGCAAAATGTAAACTTTTCCATTGCCTTTTCAGCACAGTTGGAAATTTCATATTAAGGCCTGCAAGCCCATCTGTTGCTTAGGCATTTTATGCATCTATAGATTAAAACCTGTTGATTTTTTTTATTTTTTATTTAAATTTAACTCTAGACTGGGAATAGGTTAATGGGGTAATTAAGGTTACTTGCGCCATTCATTTTTCTTTAACCTCATTGCCACTGGACATTCATTTAAGTTTTTAAATCATCTTGGTTAGTAATTTAGCCATGACACATCAGTAGCCATATCCTCACGTATCTACTGCAACGTAGGTTTGCATAGTGCTTTCAGACCTCTTAGAAAACCCTAAAGTGCTTTCTGGTTGCTTGCATCCAGAGTGATGCTCGAATTTGGGCGTCAAACTTGATGCAGAAGGAAATAGCATTTTAAATGTAAGATGGGAAATGAATAGTGTATGAGGGATACCATTTACAGATTCTCTATGCATACCTCCTATATTATTGTTTCCTAACCTGTGGTCTAGGGACCCTTGGGGGTCTGCAAAGCCTCCTCCGGAGGTTCGTGTCTGCTCAGAAAACTAAAAATATTAATGTATTAGGTCTCCAGCTTCAGTAATGACTCGGTAGGGGGGACCCCAGATTCCAATAATGATTCAGTGGGGGTCCACAGAAGTCAAAAGGTTGGGAACCACTGTCCTACATCACTTTTTTGTTACGAAACACTGATATGGTAAACCATAATTTCTTCACTAATTTGCCTAAATTGTGTCCGTGATTGATTCTGATTCTTTTTGGGAAACATGCCTTGGAGCTTTGCATGTAAATACAGAGAAAGAGCTTCTTCCCCTGATGCGTGACGGGGGAATAGTGAGGAATTGGGCCATTTTGGATCCGAGATCCTTCTGTTGATTGTAAAGTCTTTTTTTTGGATTGAAGGAAAATTGGCTGTATTTCTTAACTCAACCAATGAAGAGCGATTCCTAATCAGGTTCTTCTGCTGAATGCTACCCACAGTAGAGCCTTGTCGAAAGAAGCAGTGTGGTCACTTCTGTTCGCAATTAAGACCGGTCTGCCCGCGACGCTGGATTAATTATTGCTCGGGTATGCAGATTAACCGTAACACAGGTTTGCATATTGAAGAAGTTGAAGTGCTAACGTTTTTGAGACTTGTATGTTAATAGCAGGTGTAGTATAGTTTTAACTGATACCAAAACGCTAATTCGTTTCTTGTGGGAATGTATCCTTAAATCAAAATGGAATCTTTTCTCAGAATGTCTCATCTATATTGAGGAACAAAAGAGAGTGTGTTAATGAAGTTGCCTGATCACCAGCGTGCAGTGTTTTTCTGGTACTATGTCTTTTTTTGTTAGAGAAGGAGGGTTGTGGGTCACGATGATCATTTTCTGTGTGTTTGTGTGATTGATTTGTGGAGTTCCTGTGATATCAACCTTTGCCCTTCAAGTTTGTTCAGCTAAGAGGTAAAACCGTGGATGGAGGGGCCAGTAGAGCTGGGAAAGAGACAAATGGTTCAAAAATCCTGCCCCTGCTTTTATAAGAGCTAGTAGTAGTCTGACTTTGCGTTGAGTCATACTAGAAGGTGTACTCTTTTTAAGA
Organism: Pleurodeles waltl; assembly: GCF_031143425.1. NCBI lineage: Eukaryota > Metazoa > Chordata > Amphibia > Caudata > Salamandridae > Pleurodeles > Pleurodeles waltl. The sequence continues at coordinate 234,430,492 of NC_090450.1, forward strand.
TAATTTCCACTTTGTATGTTTTATTTGAGCTGTACGTCAAAGCACTTTAAGGATGATTTGTAGGTTGGAGGTTCTAGAGGCCAGAGACTAAATGTCCTGTTGTTCAGAGGCTCTGATATTTATTTTCAGTAGCTAAAAAAACATCACCAGTGTTCCAGAGATGAGCTTCTTTGTGTGCTGGCTAGTTCACAAAGATGGAGAGTTGTTACCTTGGGTAGTCTGTCATTCCTGCTTGTGTTTGTGTCCCAGTTCTGTTGTCTCCCAAAGTGACCATTGAATGCCTGCCAAATTAATTGGGACAACACGTCATAGTTTTTGTGTCATTAATCTGTGATAGTTTTTAAGTGGAAGCCTACCAGACAGCACAGCTGTTTGGTGAAAAAGACTTCTTGGGGACCTTCTGAAAGCTGACTTAGGAATCCGTTTTGCCCAGTGCTTACTATTGGCTTTGTGGTTTGCAGCTTACATTTGCTTGCCTTCTATTTGCCTATTTGCTGGCTTTCTTTTAGACAGTCCAGCATATTGAAAATGTGTTGTCTGTATAATCCACTCTATGCCACTCCATTTTCAACACCATCCACCACTCCATACCACTCCCCTTCCCTCTATGCTACTCTATACCATTCCAATCCACAAAACTCTTCTCTAGCACACTCCACATAATGCCCCAAAAAGTTACTCATATCCGTGTCATTAGCAAAATGCACTCCTGGGTGTCTTAACTGTTTTTCGACACGGAGGTCAGTGGGTTTATGTTTTTGTTGTTCACTTTTGATGTCTACGTTTCCTAGGGTGTTACACATTATGATCTAACCTGTTGTTTCACAAGCAGGAAATAGACTTTAAACAGCCCTGCTGTCGATCATAGTAAGAAACCGTTGCACAGAGAAAGGCGTACTCTTGGCACCTAATGTATCTGAATAATTTTTACTAAAAGGAAACTTTTTTTATTTTTTTATTATTATTACAGACACTCCTTCATATAGGAAGCTAATCCTTGTTCAAAGTTCCGTTCTTAACCTTAATGGGAAGTTCAAAACACTTGTGCGCGGGTGGTGGGGGTGTTACTCCCCTCAAGATACTTAAGTGGTGGTTTATAGCAATACTGAGGGATCGATCATTAATAAGAGTTTCGGAAAGCTGAAGTGCAATTTGCTGCCAAACAATGGATTTTAAAATGCAGAAAGCTTATTGGTTGGAGAGACGTTCTCTTAAACGGATTGGGTGATATCACAAGTTAATAAAAATATGGGCACATTCGCATGTCATAGTGATTTTCTTCACTTGACAATTATGCTGTCATTGCAAAGTTATAGATTGGGGAACTATTGACAGCATACACATGACATAAAGATGATAGGTACACATGATATAAAGATGATAAAAATGAAATTGATTGTATATCTCAGTAATTTTTAAAAATGTTTTTATATTATTCAACAATATATTTTACTACAGTATCTTTCCTAAGAAAATCAATATTGTTTTGTTCCTCTTAGTGAACTTTAATCCCAATGTTTTGTTTATTTGCTTCCTGGCGCACTAGTGTGTCTGCAGACACAGAGGATGTACATGGTCACCGTCAATTAGAAATAGTCACAGAATACAAAGAACTTTGTGATTCTACAGTGAAGTATTTGTTGTTTGATTTATAAGATGTAGCCTGCTTTTAAATTTCAGTTAAAGATTAGCACTTTAATTTCTCTAAAAATAAATAAAAAAAAAGTCAATTTAAAAATACTTTTGAGTTCATGAGCAGGTACAGGCTTTGAATATAAACACATGCAGTTTGAAATAGTGTGTTAAAACACAAAACAAAAACACTCCAGTTAAGATCGCCATATTTTGTGTTTTGTGGGTGGGTTAGGCAGCCTCACGAACTTCTGTGAGGCCTGCAGTTCCTTGGTGGTCTCGCCAGTGTAAAAAGAAGTCCATTCTAAATGTGTGGGTGCTCTGTTCTTTGGGCCACATGTACATAGCTTTTTTGGTCGTAAACGTCTCTACTTGCAGAATCTGGCCATTTGAGACCCCCCAAAAAATGCATTTTCCTACATACAAAACCCTATTTTTCTGTTCTGTAACCTACTACCAAATCGTGAAATGGGTTTGCGACTCACTATAAGGAAGGGGGTTGTGCCGAGTGTGTCACTTCCTAATATCGACTGACAGGGGATATATGTTTGTTTTGCAATCTGGAATGCGGTCACAAAACAATTGCAGGTACCACCAATTTCAAACTGATGGTAATCCATTCGCAACTGGGAAGGTGTCCCCAAGGGACCCCTTCCTCTTTGTGAATGGGGTACCAACATTTTTTCAGGGCAGGCAGTGGTCCCACGGACCACTGTCTACTCTGTAAAAATTAAAAGGAAACTTCATTTTTTAGAAGCTAGCGCACAAGCACTCTAGCCTGCTGTAATCTCGCTGTGGGCTTTTAACCACATACACCGCACGCCTATCAGTTTAGTTGGTTCACGGGCTTGCCTTTTAAAAATTGCTTGATTTTATTTGTGAAAGGAATGCATACATCATGCCTTTTATGGTGTTTGGCCCTCTTTGAGTGCACTGGCCAACTACTGAAAACATACAAGGCTCCATGTTTTCACCTTGGTTTCTGGACTACTTTTTCTTTTTTCTCTCTGCACTTTTGCCGATACGTTTGACTGCGAGCTAACTTCTGTTTCATTATGTGTGCTCCTTCATGCTCCTGCTCGTGGCGCATTAAATTGGGTCGCTTATATAAAACTGTATTACTTTTCATTTTCATTTTGTGTGGCCATAAAAGGCCGTTTAGGACTTTGCAACGCTAATAGCTCTAAGTCGAGCAAATGGGAGAACAATTGAATTGCAAATGCTTGTTTTTTTTTGTAATGCATACCATTTTCCTTTAAAGAAAACGGGCTACATAAAAAAAAAAAAAAAAAAAAAAAAAGCTTTATTTAAAAAGCAGTCACAGACATGGTGGTCTGCTGAACCCTGCAGGCCACCATCCCTGTGAGTGGGTTCATTCCCAAATGGATAGTAAATTGCAACCTGACTCATAAATATTAATGAGGTAGGTCCCTTGTGACCCATTTGCGAATCAAAAAAGTGTCTGAGACACTGTTGTACATCAGGATTTGCGAGTTGTAAATTGCAAGTCGCTAAATCTTGCAATTTGCAAGTCGCAAAACCTGACATTTGTACATGTGGCCCTTAGGCTTTTTGTTGCTAGGCCCTCCACTGCAGCGGCTCGCTCCCCTGACCATCTGGTGAAGTTCAAAAATGTGCCCCTCTTTGCAAAAAACAATGGGAGCATTATAATTTTGCACTTGTTTCTCTGAAGTGCATGATGTCCATCTAGCCATTATGTATCTTTTTAATAAGGACCTCAGTTCAGAATCATCCTGAACCAAAAGTGGGGTACCTGAAAGGTGCTCCCACTTTCTGCAGCTCTCCTGCTGAGCCTTTAAAGGGCAGGAAGCCTTTCTTTACGATGCTATGGTATGTTTCCATAAATCCTGTGTTTACATTGTTTTGCATATATTTTATTCCGCTACAGTGGTGATAGCGGCGATGTTTGGAATGGTGTTTACACTGGAAAGGCATTTTATTATGCCTATAACTTTTGACCCCATGGACAAAGTTGTGAGTTAGTAGACCGACAGTCTTATGAAGATCCGTCCACAGAAAAAAAAGTTGGGGGGGATATTAATAAAGTATATCTTTTCCAATATTCTCTCTCATAGAAAGTTTCCTGAAAGGTATACCAAAAATCACTGAACGGATTCACATCAAAGTTGGCATGACCGTGGAACTTTACTCAGTGAGCATGCTTGCGTTTATTTATTTACCTTATTTATTTATTTATGTTTGTTGTAGAGCGCGGCTGTCACCTAGCAGGTATCCTCGTGCTGAGGGAAAGAAACAAAGAGGTAGGGAGAGTGGCAGATCCCAAGTACTGTATGACAGAAGCTGCGACTTCCAAGGTGCCTCCAGGTGCCAAGTGTCAATGAGGGAAAAGCCAAGTTTTCGAAAATGCATCAAATTCGGAAGGTGTCCCAGAGAGTCAGGTAGATGATTCCAGAGATGAGCTGCTTTAATCATAACTGCACTGCCTCCTTGTCTCCCATCCATTCATTAGTTTTTGAGATATGAGCATTTGAAAAAGATTCAGCGTGGGTTTGAAAGGTCAAGACTTTTAAAAAATATCTTGTCAATTGAAAAGCCATTTGTTAATTTGCATATAGGTTCTGCAGCATTTGACAAATACACCTGAAATTTGGCAATCAATTAGTATTTTCAGATTTCTATTTGTATGTTTATATTTTGCACATCCATTGAGGGTTGAGCATTTAAGGGGAGTGGTGCAAAAGACAAGTTAATTTGCCAATAAGTTTGGCACTGTTTGAATCTGTGCAAAATGCGCCATAAGCGAGGAAGAGGTAGTTTTCTATTGGGTATGTCAAATTTTGTACCAATCCATAAATGGGTGTGGGGGGCTTACTTAAATGGGGAGGGGCCAACAAGATTTCATTCATTCATATCTTTGGCGCAGTTTGGTCAAGTGTGGAACGTAGTTAGCAAGTGACATATAGTGCAGTTACATTAGGTTTCATGAAGATCCAGTGTTGGGGGGGGGGGGGGGGGACAAAGTTAAACGAGAGGGTCAAAAATATCTTTGATTTACTGCTAACTCTGGCATTGTTAGATGGATCTGGATAAAATTGGCAGGGACTTAAATGATTAACCTTCTGTTAATGTTTTTAAGGTCGTGCAGATCCTCCAAGATAGACCGAGTTAATTGGGGAGAAGGTGGGGGGGGGGGAGGGGGCAAATAAATGATTTATTTTCTAATAACATTAGCCCTATGTAATGAATCTGCTAAAAATTTGGCAAAAACTTGGAAGGTTTGGTTTTTGATTGGTATGTCAAGTGGTGTGCCAATCCATCGTTTTGAGGGTCAAAGTTAAAATGGAGGCAAGTACATTTCCAGTTGCTCGTACCTTTAGCACTGCTTTATGAATCTGCATCATATGTTGTAGTCAGTTAGCAAACTACACCCAGTGTAGGTATTTGAGGTTTTGTGCAGCTCCATGGGATGAGGAGGGAATTCAAAAGTCACAGTCTGGCGAATCTGCACAGAATCTGTGATAACGTTCCTTTTGATTACAATGATTACGCATTCCTCATCTATACAAACTCGCTTTGCAATTGTGTTTTCTTTTGCAACTTATTTTATGACTTTAAATTTTTTATCCTTTTTATTACCTATAGTATTTGTCACGAACATCACTTATGTTCACCTGTATAAAATTTCGTTTTTTGATGATGGTTGCTTCTATGTTAATTCAAAATGATCTCTCGTAACTGTTTTTCTCAATAAAAACGTTTGAAATGAAAATTAAGTAACTTATAAGCAATTAAATTCACCGAAAAACTCAGTTTAAAATGGAATTCTCTTTGATGTCCAGACAGATAAAAGAACTAGAATTCGCCAATTATTTTCAAGAACACACTCAAGTGAGATAATTCACTGTGCAATTTCAAGTCGGGTCTTTCATGAAGTTCGACTGTGACTGTTGTGTTGTGTAAATTTAGGGTAGAATTTTCTAAACCCCTATTTTTAGGGGTGAATATTTACGTACCTGTAGCTGACAATTACATTTTAACTAACTCAGCTATATATGGAACATAAAGTGTGTGCACATAAATGTATAAAAATGTTTCAAACTACATTTTGTAACACGTATATTGCAGCTTACAATTCATTAATGTTAAGTGTTTTATAAGTCACGCGGTTACCCGGAGGTGTCATAGCGCTAAGTCTACTACAGGAGTGCTGCCCAAAGAGAAATCAAAACTGGAATAGACAGGTTTTTAGTTATTTCCGGAAAGACAGAAGGTTGGGGATCGATCTGATATAGTGGGGGAGGAGGTTCCAGCTTTTGGCTGTATTGAAAACAGAACTCCTTCCTCCCGACTTGGCCTGTTAAAATTTTGGAATACCCAATGCTTTAGATCCTGAAGAGTGTAGGCTATGGCTAGGTTGATACCATTAATTTAAGCCTGAGCTAGTCTGGGCCAGACTGATACATTGCTTCATAGGCTTTACATAGTGCCTTAAACTGAATTAGTTTCTTAATGGGAAACCAACGAAATACCTGGATTGCTGGAGAAGCAGATCTCACGAAACAACAGGTGGTGTGACCATAAACAATCATTACAAATCTTTGCTCTTCAGTGAACCTTATTACTCATGTTTTCAGTTCAGCATCAGATGTTCACTCTCCCAGTCTGTGCCGTTTTTGTTGGCTCGCGTGTTGCTGATCTGAGGGACTCTGCCTGTGTGAATATATTTTTTGTTTCATTACAGGACTGTTCTTAGAGCTTCTGTTTATCTGAACAATTAAAATGACCTATATACTCAAGGGATAGCCTTCTCTTCTGAAACTGACAGAAAACCAAGGCAATCATTTCAATTGTAGAACTCAAGCCCAGGTTATCCAAGTGCTACATTGTTAGATTTTACTATTGTCAATTCCAATGGATGTACTGGTATCTAGGAATGTGATAAAGATGTATTTCTTTTCTTGCCATACGACTTAACCCACTGAACTATTTAACCAACTGCGCCTCAGAGTCACTCCACAATGCATTTACTTCAATTACACAATGTAACACTTTTCAGCTAGTTTCCGTTCACAAGCGTATGTGGATACAAGACTAATTTACAGTTGTTGCACAGTTGTTGCACAGGCTGCTAGAGTAAATAACAAAAGCAAAGAAGTAAAGCAGCTCCTGTTTATCTTTTAACTGAAAATGCTTCCTTTTCAATAACTAGGAGCAGCAGAAAGCACTCCGCAAACAAGGCCAACACAAGATGGTAGAGTGAGATGTAAAATATACATTAGCCAGTTGAAAAAGAATTTCACCTATAATCCCACTGTTTGTTTTCTTGCCCAAGTGGAGAACGCGGGAATGACTCGAGAAGACAAACTTATAAAGAGAAAAATCCTATCCTCATGCCTGTGGCTGTAAAACAAAACCCTAAAATGCCCGACTAGGGAATTAACTTTCTTCCTGTCATCAGTGGTGTGGAAACCTGTATTTCACTTCAAAATTAAGATATTTTGTCTCTCTCCCTCTAAATATATATATATATGTTAAAATAAAATTCTAGTTATGGCAAATGTTCACTAACAACTTAATGTTTTAAACTCTAAAAACCACAGAACTTCAACAGGTGTAAGTACAATTATCTGAAGTAACCATAACTCATGTACCACCACCCAAAGACAGTCAACCGGTCATGAGGAGGGTGGGGGGGGAGGGGTGTCTACCCCGGGGATACGCAGCCCTCACCCTGTTGTAAAAAAAAAGAAATATATGGGGAACGCTGCAGCTGAACCCCTGAAGCAGTCCACTATATCACGGCGGATCGATCCTTTGTAGCGTAGGATTGACCTTTGGACCAGGGAACCACATCCCCCAGGGCCAAATATAATTATACAGGGGAGGGGCATGCAGCATGCCTCCCCGAACCGTATTAGGCCCCGGTGACCTCTTCCTCTAGAAAAGAGTAATTAATAATGGGGGGCAGGACCCTATTCCTGTGTCTGAAAATATAAATAAAAAGGGGGGGGGGGTAAATGCAGCCCCCCTCCCTGAGCCTTTATAGATCCTTAGGACGCCATCACTGGGGTTGCATCCCCCTTCCAAGCCTTTGGGGATCCCATCATGAGGGCCATATGTACCTTAAAGGGGAGGAGGTGTGTTTCCCCCACCACCCTACCTGAGCATCATCAGGCCCGGAGTCCCCCCCCCCCCCCCCCCCCCCCCCCCCCCCCCCCCCCCGGGCCAGCATTATTTCAGGTTGGATACCCTAGAGCCCACCTAGGGCTCCTGCCGTGCACCAGGTTGGTGACTGGGGTGGGGGAGCGGGTACCACAGGGCCCTTGCGTCCCCAGCCAGCTCCCCGCACACTGCGGGAGCCCGCACTGCCCTTGACCTTAGGGAGCAGCTGTCCATGCTGCTTCCCCCGGATGGAAGCAATAACTTCATCTGTTTCCTGGAGTGCGCTCCCTGGGACACAGTATGTGAGCCAGCCCTGGGGTATGGTGGTCCTCAGGGCCACTGAAAGCTCAGCCAAGGGAGCTGTACAGTCCCCTCCTTTTTTTAGGGTCGAGCGTACAAGAGTTCTGTCCCTGTTGTAATCCCTCTTTGGTCTTTTAACTACGCCAGTGTTACGCCTCTCACTTTCATTGGTTCGTGGGCTTGCCTTTTAAAATCTGCTTGCTTTCATTAGTGAAAGGCATGCAATCTATGCCTTTTCCGATGTTTATCCTCCTCAAGCGCACCAGCCACCTACTGAAAACTTACAAGGCTCGATGTTTTCAGCCTTGTTTCTGTGCTACTTTTTATTTTCCAAGTAGCGCAATCGCTCAGGGTTTTACATAGCGCAATCGCGCTTGTTTTTTTGTTTTGAATTTCAGCGCGATTGCGCCACGTTTCCATAGCGCGATTGCGCTTGTTTTTTTCTTTCAGTTTGTTTGGCAAGAAAAGTCCAGTTAGGAGTTTACAATGCTAATAGCTCTAACTTGAGCAAATGCGATTCCCGTTGCTTTGCAAATGCTTGTTCAGTAGTAGTGGCCCTAGGGAATGGGGTCCCTCGAAGGCCCATTAAACATCCGGGAAGGGGGTGGGGTGCACAGCTGGCCCTCCCTTAAAAAATACATTGGCTCTAGGGGGAGGGGGCTGCCTCATTTAAGCACTTTATATTCTATTCAGTTTTATATCCATTCTAGTAATTGTATAGAATCATACAAAACATTTAATTCGATCAGTCCCAAAACACAAGGCAGTACCTCAAAAATAGAGTGATTTAAAAAAAAATACAGAAGAAATAAAACTCAAAACAACCAAGCAGTCCGTGTCGGGAGTAATTACAAATTCTACACCAAAGTTCATAATTGTGCACCTTCTCAATCACCACAGTTCTGTACATTTTCATATAAGAATGTAAACCTTTCTACGCATTAAATTTACTTTAACAAAATCCAGTATGTTGTCTTTTCCATGCTCACAGTGACATGTGATTCACTAAGAAGCCTGCATACATGCAGGTAAAACAATACAATATTGACTCGTATACACACATCAACTCCCGTGCAAATAAAACATATGAAGTCACCCATGGACATCGGCAACACACAGAGCCACACATACATACTTGCACACCACACTAATACTGGCATACCAACAGCCACAGATATTATGTATGCTGGCATAAATACATAGATCAATCAATTTCTGGATTAGCAAGTGTAGATAATGCATCGATGAAAGAGGGTGTGCACGAACACTGTGATTGGGGGCTAGTTGAAAATAAGTCTAGTTAGGGTTAATCTTATTAAGTTTTTGGCTTGCAGCTTTCATTTTTAGGGGCGAGCGCAAATCGCTTTGTCCCCCTCCTAATCTCTCTTTAGGGGGATTTCAACCACACCATTGTTACGTCAGTCACTTTCATTGGTTCGTGGGCTTGCCTTTTAAAATCCACTTGTTTTCATTCGTGAAAGGCATGCATAGGTCATCCCTTTTCCTGTGTTAAGCCCTCCTCGAGAGCACCGGTAAACTACTGGAAACATACAAGGCTCCATGTTTTCCGTATGGTTTATAGACTACTTTTTCTCTTTATTTCGCAGCACGATCGCGCAGTGTCTTACCCAGTGCCATCACGCTCGTTTTTTTCTTTTCCTTTCATTTAATGTGGCAAGAAAAGTATGGTCAGGAGTTTACAATGCTAATAGCTCTAACGATGTAATGCGAGACCCGTTGCATTGCAAATGTTTGTTAATGTTTAAGTTGTTTCCTACAGTTTGTATTGCATCAGACGTTACCAAATTCAGGTAAACTGTTTCATCACTGTGATGGAACTTGAATACGGTCGCTGGTGACGAGTTCAAGGGAGGACAGTAGAAAGTGGGGAAGTGATTTAACATGCTGATGACTTACTCTTATTATCTATCGTGTGTGTTAGTGCTTCATTTCACTGAAGACGAGGGTGGAGCACAATATTGGAAATGTATCATTTTGTGGGGAAAAAGAGAGATGGAGACATGATACAAGAATATGATTCTGCTCTGTGGAAGCTAGCGAGGCATGTTAATTTTAACAACATTAGATACTATTTCTTAATTGTGCCAATGATAAGGTGAGATAGTAGTTTTGGATTAAGGCTCAACCTCTTCCTTTCTTTTGGAGGAATTGAGCAGAGAAAACCCATAACACTTGATGTGTGTTGCGGTAAAAGTGAAAGGATAGAACAAAAGGAATGGGAGTAAGTGCAGTTAGTTCAAGGAAAGAATGTAATGAGATGAGCAGGAATGGGCTAGTGTCATCACTAGAGTTGGGTCAGACAAGGCTAACATTAAGAGTTCATTAGTGAATGCTACATGTAACAAATGTGGGAAGAAGGGCAACTGCATAAATTGTTTTCAGAGCTAACACTATGAACTACAAAGAATGCAATAAAAGTAGTATGATGGGAGTGTATGTTACAGTAAGGGAGGAATTCTAATGATAAGGTTAAAATTGATTGAAAGTGAAAAAAACTATAGCTTTCACATTCAAGTCGTTAAAAGGTGCATAGTTAAAGTGCTTGGTGATTGAGAAGGGGCCTTGGCTGCTTCCTTTGAAATCAAGATGTTCAGGAACTTACTGGGGAGTGAAGTATTCACTGTTACATCTGTTCACAAAGAATTGAGAAAGAAGCTGGATAGTGTCTATGAGACGGTGGTTTGTTTGTTGGAATGCTTTCAATGTGTCAGAAACAGAGGTGAGGTCTATTTATCCAGACTGGTTTCAGATGGAGATCGTTAGAGCAGTGGAAAGATGCTTACCTGATATTGAAAGGCCTATTCTATTACTATTGGGGCCATAAAGGTGGAAGCATTGGATAAAGGGGCCATATTGGCAAGGGTGCTGGAACTGTTCAAGGTGGTTGGAGAAAAACATGAAAATTGGAGATTAAGATGAAACAATTCTTGAGTGTCGGAGTTTGGGGGGAAGAAAAATCTTCTGTTTAGGGGCACAGGATTAGTCAGACTGAACACACTCTGGAGTAATGTAATTGAACTGCCCATAACTGTCATGTTGGGGTAGTGAAATTAAAAGAAAGCTTTAAATTAGGTTTCGTTTTTCATAATTTTTGTTTTATTTGTGAAAAAGACAAGAGAAAGTAGCAACGTTTCAGATTAACAATTGTTGAGACAAATAGAACCATGTGACCAACAAATATAGTTCTCCAATGTCTTTAAACTACAGCATACATTTAAAAAAAATATATCTGTTTTTGTTATAGTAAAAACAGTACAACAAAGACAAAGAAAAAAACAAAAAGAACAATACACTGCCAATCGTTGTCTTACAGCAGTAGACCTAGTGAGCAATTATTCCACAATTGTTCATAAGACCTCTTTTCTGTCTTCCCCCATTCGGCCATGAATACTCTTGAGGAACAAGCTTGGCAACCAATGGCATTGCAACGTCTGTCCTCATAAAGTATGTACAAGGGTTGCCTCTGTTGTTCCAGTTTCCCCATATTTTTTCCCACTTTCTGGGACATCCTCTATCTTCGTAGGTTACTTTTTCAGCAAGCATGCCCCATTCCATGTCCCCTTCCCATTCTTCCTGTTGCAGTGTGTGGTCTGCCCCCGTCTACGTGTAATGTTACACTTTGGGACCATCAGCCCCAGGGTAACCCAGGTTTGTTATATTTTGGGTAAGTCAGAGTAGTTCCTGATATTGAGAAGGCACCATTTAGCATCAAGTTCGATAGCCTGTCCACAAACGGCGTTAATGCAGGTAAGTACTGATTGTCAATATTGCTGCTTGGGGCAGCTCCAAATAGTGTGAAAGAATGTGCCTGTTTGACCACATTGTCTACAACACCTCGTATCTGATGCCCTCTCCATTTTTACCAGGGTAGTGGTTGCAAAATATGCCCTGTGTAGGATTCCGAGTTGCACTAATCGGAACTGTGACCTTATGGCTACCTCCCTGGGGGATGCCAGCGCCTCCTACCATTCATCATCCTCAAGGTCTTGTTCCCATTGAGCCCTCAATGTTATCAGGGTATCTGGCCAGTTGTTAATTATTTATTTTTATAAGTGAGGGAGGTTGTTTTACAGGGCTTGTAGGTCTCAAGTAGCCTATCTTCGAGTAGGGATGCCTCTGAGAGTATAGTGCCCAGGGTTAAAGCTTTCTGTAGAGCATGGCGTATTTGGAGATAGCAGTACGTTTAGCTGGGTGCAAGTTGGTATTCACTTTTCAGATCTGCAAAAGAGAGAACTGTGCCCTGTGCCCATAGGTCCCCCACCCTTGACAAGCCACATAGATCCCACCTGGCAAACCCCTGCTGTGCCCCGAGGGTGCCTAAGCTCTCTGTGTACCATAGGGGAGTAGCAAGTGTTATTTTATTTTCCCATCCCAGCCCTCGTGGCGCCTTGTGCCAGATCTGCAAGGTCACCACAGTGGGACCCACAAAAGCTGCAGGGCGCTTTTTACTATCTATCGCCCTGAGGTAGCCCCCTGATTGCATCGCTAATCTATCCATCTGGAATGCTGGTTTGGTCAGCAGAAGGTGCATCCAATAATGGGTCATTGTTAATGTCGCTGCCCAGTAGTATTTCTTAATGTCTTGGAGAGTGATGCCACCTTTGTATCATGATCTTGTCCGCCTTTGGATGACGATTGGCTGAGGGACCCTTTCCAAAGCAGCTCACACACCTCACTCTCTCTTTCGTGTGCGAAACTGGATAGGGAGTGTTGTGCAACGCATAGGGGAAGCGGAGTAGCAGCCTCATTTTAAATAGGGCTGCTCAGCCAAGCAACGAGAGGGATAGTGCCCGCCAGTGCTGGATGCCCCACTGTAAGCATATGAAAGATAGCATTGAGTTATGGCTAAGGAAGCTGTTTGGATCAGTGGTGGCATTTATTCCCAAATATAGGAAGCCATCACATACCACTTTGAGCTCACAGCCTTGTGGCAGGCGAGGTACATTCACGTGGAGGATATACATTAAGGACGTCTTCTAGTTGATAATATATCTCGAGTAGGTCCTGAATTGGGTAAGTAGATTCATATTTCTGCTGAATGTAGGTGATTGGTCAGAGACGTAAAGCAGTATCTCATCTGCATAAAGGGAGACTGTCCTCCCTGTCTTCTGACCATTGCTGACCTCAAATTAGGAGGTCTTGTCGGATCCATGCAGCTAGAGTCTCCAGGGTGAGGGCAAACATCAAAGGTGAGAGTGGACAACCTTGACGCATACCACGTTGAAGCTGAAATGTTGGGGACACGCCTCCGTTGACCATGACTTGGGCCATTGGTTCTGTATTTAAGAGTTTTAGCTGAGGTATTGTGGGCTGAAGCCTATCTTATGTAACACCTCAAACATGTATGGCCTTTCGATTATGTCAAATGCCATCCTGGCATCAAGTGATAGAACCAGAGAGTCCTCTCGCAGGTACTGTGTTCTGCCTAGAACGCTATGATGGCACCTGGGGTAACGTGCTGTTTCTTCCTGGCATAATGACAGAATGATCAGGGTGAACAAGTGCTGTGATAACTTGTACCAGGTGGTCAGCCAAGTCTTTAGCCACGATTGTGACTTCAGCGTTTAATAAAGAGATTTGCCTATAAGAGGCACAGTTGTCGGGTGGCTTCCTGACTGTGGGAATGACCACAATATTGGTCAGTCGTTCTTTAGGAAGATACCAAGTCGTGTGATTTTAATTAAACATTTTAAGCAGAAACGGACTGATCTTTGTTGCCGTTAGTTTATAGAGTTCAGTAGGGAGTCCATTGGGGCCCATTGCTTTATACAAGCTTACGTTTGCTTATAGCACTCACTGTACAGCATACATTCTTATGCATCATTACCGATACAGGTGCTGAATATTGAGTTTCATAAAGTAGAAATAAGATTTGATTCAGTCCATGAGAGTCCTTGTATAGAGTCCAATCCCCCAGATTTTCCGGTGTTTGAGGCGATCCCCCTGCTTCATAGATAGACTTTAACAGTTTTTTAAATACATCCCATGCTTCCATTTTGTGGTGCTAGTTGTGAATGAATTATGAAACGTTTTGGCTAGGTCTCTTTTGGGCACTATCAGACCTATGCCAGGAATCTTTTGCTGTCTTGTAATCTTGTATGGCCCAGATCATCTAGCATATTCAGTAAGGCAAATGTGTGCATTAAATGAAACCTATGTACCTATAGCTTCGATGTATGTGTGTTCCACAACTCTCCAGAACCTCTGCAGGACTCCACAACTCCAGACAGTATGCAACACGTTCCCTTCCTCCAATTTGCATCTACTGCATAAAGGTGAGGAGTCTTGTTTCATGCACCGGAGTTTAGCCGTAGTATAGCATAGTATACTTGCTGTAGGTTTTTAAATTGCATCAGATAAAATTGTGTGATGATTGTTATCGCTGAAGGTGCTGCTAGCACCTGTGTCAAATTCGTATTCCCAGTGTACCACATCTAACTTCCAGGCTGCTTTAAGCTTGTCAGAAGTGTTCCGGTGTATTTATAATTATAGATTTGTATAGGCAAGAGCCCTTTATTCTTCTCCCCTACTTTCCCCATAGTAAGCTTGGCCTCCAATAAATGGAAGATGGGTGTCGAGTTCAGCTGTCTTATATAACGGTGTTGTGCATGCTGTAGTTCTACAACTCTCTTCCTGAGTTCTGCAAAGGATCAAAGTGTGCTACAATTAAGGACTGCCCCCACAGTGAAGATGCCTAATCTGTTCCTGCTTTCCAACCCTTTTAGTACAACCACGTGAAGAAGTCATGAACCTACCCAAAATTGAGTTTCTTCCGTTTGTTGTCCTTGCCAGCATATTTGTTTCAAGGTAGCTGCCCATAGTTTCTGGACGGTTCTGGTTTCTGGTGGAATATCCCGTGGAGGGGCTCCAGCATGCACATAGTGTAGTGGGGACACATCCCCCAATGCTCCTAGTTCGGTTTTATAGGCGGGTAATCCTCCGTGTCAAAAGGCAATTTATGAATTACTAGGAGATACATTGCACTGTAATAGGAAATAAGGTCCACTATTGTAAGGGCCCACCATAGTCTGGTTTATAGCATTTTATCATGGTCACCTGGTGGGGGGGCTCATTTAGCCATACAAATGAGCTTAGAGTCTATTTTAGTCTTCTATAGAAAGAATGTGGAAGGGATAGTTCTACTGCATATACCGGATTTTAGGAATACCACCATTTTACTGAGTGTGACTCTGCCCGAGAAGGGAAGTGGATTCCAGGGCTCAAGATCTCATGGCAAGTTGTCCTTCCTGGGTGTTTTGGTTTCTGCTAGGGCCATAAGTGCTCTGGAGTTACATACGTGCCCAAGTATTTGAAGGTCTATCTTATTGCTTATTGTGAGACCCACTGTTATGTTTCCTTTGGGGTATGTAGAGCTAAAATACATGATTTATTCTATTTAAGCCATAGTCCGAGTAAACTCCGAATTCATTAAGATTCTCTTAATTTTGGACCTTTGGTACATGGGTGTGGGAGGAAAAGCAAAAGGTCACTCACTTATAAAGAGACCTTGTGCTCACCTCAAGAGTCTTGCGGAAGCCTTCTTTTGCTTCATGGCATCGAACCCACTCCACCAGTGACTCGATAGTGAGCTCTAAAACAATTGCTACAGCCCTGTTGAGGTCTTCTATTTGTTTGGATGGGAGTCGATAAAGTACTGTTGGTTCGCATTTTAGCAGTAATACTAGTGTACAGTAGCTTTGTATAAGCAATAAATGTGTCCCCAAAATTCACACCAGGTAGTAGGCACATAAAATAATCCTATCCTTTATTATCAAATGATTTTTCGAAATCCACCAGGCACAGTGCCTGCGGTTTCCCAACCCCATGGTACATCACAGTTTACTTTCCAAATGTGCCTGGTGGATGTGCATGGCATAAAGCCACTTTAATCATGCTTAACGAGCTTGTGAATGACTGTCCATAGGCAGTTAGCCAGGATTTTAGTTTACATTTTGGGCTCAGGATTCGTAAGTGAGAAGTATTACACATTCAAATGATAGGGGCTTGTGTTTGAGCAGCAAAGTGATAGTGGCCTCACACATGTCCTTGGGAAGGGAGCCCTGCTCATTTGAGGATGTAAAATGCCATTCAATGGCCCCTCCCAAAGAGATGCATAGGCTTTAAAATACTCCTAGGAATCCATTAGGACCAGGGGCTTGATTCAGCTTTAAGTAGCTTATTTCGTCTGTTAACTTTGAGTTGTAATCTCTTTATCCAGTGTGGTGGTGGTAGTGCTAGTCAAGAATTGTATAGTAAGGCCTCCATAAACTGTGCAAGCACATCTGGCAGTGTTTGATTCTTGGGACCATATAGTTGTTGATAAAACTAAGCAAATGTTTGAAATGTGTCATGCGGATGTCTAATGTCATTATCTAATTCCAGTTTGCCTGTCGCCCTCATCTCTCCAGCCAGGCCAGTGTAACAGTTTCCAAGGTTTGTTGCCATGCTGATATAGGCCGGTCTGTTAAGCTTGCTGTGTGAGTTTTGATACACTAAGAAGAGACTGTTCCTATTGTGTTTTTAAAAGTTTGTTTGTGGAAGAAATAGTCTGTCTCATCTTGGGGCCATTGTCAGATTTTTGTCATTCTACATGAGGAAAGGATACTAATGGCTTTGCCTCACACCACAGTTGTGGGCCTCCCATAGTGTTATTGGGGTGGTCACTGAACTGTTGAGACCATATTAGTGAGTGATTTCCTCTCTGGTGATGCCTCTATAACCTTTTTTTGGCCAAATCACCATGCCTTCAGACTCCACATACCCTGCTGCTAGGGTATCCTCTCTCCTTCCCTCCCTTTGTGATTTCCATTGGTGCATGGTCCGAAAGGCAGCATGGGTGTATGAGACTGGTAATGGCCTGGTCTACATCAGTAACTGGTATAAAGAAATACATAGTTCAGGAGGAAGATTTATGTGCACTGGAAAACAAGGTATATTGACGTTGTGCAGGCGTTAGGTGACACCAGACATAACACAGTGTATAATGATGCGAAAGCCACTAAAAGGCTATAAGGTATTTTCTGTTGTAAAGGGACCCATTCTATATAATGATGTCTATTAGTCCATTAAAATCTTCCTCCCTTGATGAACAGACCATGTAATGCCTCTAAACAGATTGACCCAAGTGGGTGTAGATGATGCCGTAGGGACACATATTATGGGTTAAGGTACACCCAAATAATGTGTCCAATATCATTACATATAGTCCATGATGGTTGATCCTCATGTGTGATCTGTAAGGGCAAGTGCATCTTCAGCCATATAGCCTTCCTCCAGATGCTCCCACCACACCATAGTGAAAGATTCTGATATCCCTCTCGGGCCAAAAAGGTACACTTTGTTCCCATCAGGTGTCACCTAGACCGTCAGGAAACCCAAGTTACAACACTTCACCACTTTCATAATTGCTGCATGTTTAATTTTATTTTAGAGGCTGTTAACATCCAAGAAAGGCACCAGAAACAGGTGGGGTTGGGATTTGTTAGCCAGGTATTGGGAATGCTGTAGGCATGACATTTGAGAAGGCCTAATAACACTGGGTATAAATAACAAACCTGAAACACTCCCTCCCTCCACGTACTTTGACAGCAGAACGATCTGTAGCAAATCTTGGGTGAGAACCTCACCCCTAGTGTATTTGGAGTGATAAAAGAAGTTTTACACTGCCAGAACTTATAACCCTCGAGCACTCGGTACTAGTGTGCTTTTATATAACATTTGTTGACTGACTTGATGCCCATGTAAAATCACCCAGTGTGTAGATTGCTAATCCTGAAAATCACGCCTCTAGTGTTTGTCAGTGTCCCAGCCTTCTCACATGATAAAGAAGGACTTACAATCCTGTCTGCATCACCAATCCCAACCATCAGTCTGGATCACACATACATACTGAGTGGTGGCTGAAAATGCAGGATTTATGTACTCCAGCAGTCTCTTCAACCATGGTGGAGTGTGCAGTGCCTCTTGCTATTCAGAGTTGTTTTGTCCATTTCACGTACTTGCTGCTGGGCTCCCTGAAACTTCTGATTCAGGTGAAGCGATATTGTTGCATTCCTGCAATGCATTCTTGGTATCTGTCTATTGTGGCCTCTGGATTTGTGAGATTTGTCTCTTTCCCTTTTGCTGGTGCTCTTAGAGGAAGCATTTCCTTCCTGGGTGAGTCTGGATGTTATGGTTTGCTATTCAAGTTTTAGGTCTCTGTTTCTCCACCTATTTTTCCCCTGCTGCTTCGGATGTGTCAAAAATTAAAGTTTTGATTTGATTTTTTTTTTTAGTTTGTCAGAGTATAGTGGCTTGTAAATAGTGCTTTTTGACTTCATCAAATGTTTTCCTTTGGCTTTGTGGTTGTAGAGTCTAGTCCAGGAACACTTTTACAATCTGTGATTCATTCTTTATTTCACCTAGAGTCTACACTCCTCTCAGAAGTTTATCTAACTCCTGTAGTTCAAGATTCTGGCTATCATGCCCCTGGGCTAGCCACCTGGCAGCGGCCTGCAGGATGGGGCTCATTTGAGATTAAACATTTTGACAGTTTGTTGGATGACAAGATCTCTTTTGGTCCGTTTTTAAGAAATAGCTCTGGTAAAGGGTCTTCCGCAGGAGTCCCAAATTGCCTTGCAGGCCCCCAAGCATCTTCTACTCTTTCGAGCAGAATTTTAGCAAAGGTAGTTAAGTCCAAATGTTTTTTGATGTTTGTATGGAGTCCTCCAATTCTAAGGTTCTGCCGAGTGCCCCAGTCTCTCGAATGATTGGGTGTAGTGGGACTTGGCATAACTATGCCACTTTGAGTCCGACCTCTCTAGTCTTATGTTCTGGTGTGGTACAGGAGAGCCGTATGTCTTGAAGTAAGATGTTAGTGGCGTCAGCTGAGGCTGCTTGTGCTGCACCAAGGAAGTGGATGGGGCTGACGACACCAGAGTTGTCTGTTGAGGGCCATTGTCAGCAGATTGATAAAACTTATCCTGATTAAGGATGTGGTTTGTTTTGACTTTAGCAACTGCGCCTTTGAGGCGGGCTATCTATTGGCACATCCCTGGATACCACCAACGTAGCACTTATATTCAAGCAGGGACTGTATACCCTGGTTTTGCTTGCTAATGCCCCCACAGTATCCATCTGGATTTGTTCAATATTTTCGCCCAAAAGTAAACCGCATACTGTATAATTGTACTTGCATGCTGCTGCTAGTTGATTCATTGTTCGTATTTTGATGCCCCGCAAGGCTCGCTGACCTTTGGCTAGCAGCCTGGGTGGTGGTCAGTCCCACCGTGTTTTATGGCTTTTGGCTAGGAGACAGTGCAGCCATGGTCAGTTAATGCTTTGAAGGCCCCTTCCCGCTTCTTGATGACAACTAGGCTTGCTCTGTGGCAGCACCATGAACAGCCAGCTCAGTCTGCATCACTCTGAACTGCTTCTTTGAATGCAGTGAGACATCTTCACCTCAGTTTGTGACTTTGCAGGCAGCAAATAAGATTTGAAGGACTGTTGTGGGCCCAAAGGGGCCAAACAGAAGCCTCATGAAAGAATAGGCAAGCAGAGAGGCTGAAAGCAGAAAACTGCCCCTCAGCTGGATTTCAAGATGACTCTCTTGAGTCAGACCCGTGTGCCCCTGGCTGCCAGCCTCACACTTCTGTATGTCCAACGTTGAATTGTCTGCAGCCCGTCCAGTTTGTTGGGCGTTGGCTAGCTCACCGCAAGCCACTGTGTCACGCACCAGAGTATTGGATGTTTGGGCGGAATTGTGCTACATGCTGCGGGATGTCAGCCATTAAGGCTTGTTTACAATGTGTCTTCCATCTTTAGTGGCTGTAGCTCACCCCCTGAAAGTTGATTATTGGTGGGCTGGGTTGGATTTGGAGGTAGAGAGGGTCATAAGAGGCTGTTGTGAATGTAAAAGAAAAGGTTTTGTAGATGCATGTATCGCCCATGCAATGTCCAGAGCTGCCAGATGGGTCATGGTGAGAACTTTCACAGGACATTGTATGTCCATTGATGGACGAGCATGCTACACCGTATTTGTTTATTTTAGTAGACTTATCTACGAGGTGGCCTGAGGTGTCTTTTATGAAAGATATTTGTTAAAGGGGAGCAATAAGAGCTGTGGAAGAAGTGTTTAGGAGGTAGGGCATTCCTAGGTTAATAGTAACAACAACTTAGTACAATTTTGCCCTCGAGAGAGGAAGTAATTTCTAAATTAATGTAGAATTAAGCACAACAAATAATTATTATGTAATCCAAAAACTAATGTGGTAGTTTAGATATTGAAGAAAACGGTGAAAGAAGTAAAACAAAACAAAAAAAAAAAACTGGTGAAAATGAATGGTTTAAACTTGAAGAAAAAAACTACAAAGTAGGTTGGCCGACTGGGTATCTCCGCATTTAAAAGTCTGGCTACTCATTGAGTTGGTCAGGGCTTGAAAGCCTAACTCAAAGGAGGTGTGTGTCAGACCCACCTGAGAGGCCATGTGGAAAGCAGGGACTGTTGGACTTGAACTGTGGTTGTTTTCCTCATATTTCATGTGGTCTGTCCTACTATAGCTCTGCAACCTAGGCCAAGTACAACCTTTTCCTCACTTGACTCCTAGTGATGGTGAGAAGTTAGATACTTTCCTGGGCTTAGTGTGGGTGTGCTCGAGCTCAATATTTAGTCAATAACTTAGACAGAATGTCCAGCCTAGTTCTTTTCTTTTCCAGAAAAAAAAGTAGTCTATCACAAAGCAGTACCACACACTTCTGTGAATGGAAAAAATGTAGTGTCTCTGGGTGCTATCAGGGCCAATGCTGCACCTTCCGTGCTCCCTTACTGTTCTTCCACCTACCTCTAGGCTCTCACCCTAATGCTGGAAAGTACCCTCTTCCTGTCTCACCTTCTCTATAGGAATAACAGAAGTAGTTATAGTACAGCTTAGGTGCAGATTAAATCACCCCCAAATAGCATGAGCGCTCAGTCTCTGCTAGTCTCTTACAGCTATCGAGTCGAATCAGTCTACACAGGTCGGTCTCCCCATCCCCGACATTGGCACACACTTGCACTGAGTGGCGGTGCTCCGGCAAGCAGTTCTCGCATCTTGTTACTCAGGACTTACAGCAGTGCATAGTGGTGTGCCCACTCTGGATCCTTTGTTGAGCAGGAATCAGCAGTCCTAATGTGATGCAATCCTCATGAGATTAGGGCACAGGGCTGGCAAATCTTAGATGGGCCCCAATTTGGCAAGGTAGCACTTGGGAGATTGAACCACCTTTGATTGATCCTGAATTTGATTGCTCCAGCCCCTTGTGGCCTGAACACAACGTTGGCAGTTGCAGCCTGTGCACCTGTCAGGTGCAGCATGCCTTATGACATTTTTTGCATTTGCAGTCATGCTCTGAATTATTATCGAGAGGCTGAGGTCTGTATAACCCTTACGTCCAAGAGATTTCTCTCCTTCAGACCCTTGTTGTGGGTGCCACACAGACATCAGGGACACATACCTTCCTTGACCGTCTCATCCTGTAGGATTGGCCAGTTCCTTCTCTCTCTGCAGACAGGCAGGCTTCTGGGAGTTTCAGAGAAAAGAACACACCACATCATCCAAGAGAGCCAGAGTTCCGGTAATGTCCCCTCGGGTCTTGGAGACTGGCTATTCTGCAGACATCAGTCCTGGTTATACAGCAGCACCCTGAGTACCTAGTGGAGCACTTCTTTCTCTGTTCATGGAGGGCTTGGAAAGGAACAGCATGTTGGGGTCCCACATTAACACTGGCAGGCTGTAAATGTGCATCCATAGAGTGAAAATGTAGAACTGGTAATGGTGGTTCTTCCTTTAAGCATCCTTTACAGGCTGTTCTTCAGGCACAGCCTTTTTGTAGAGTGATGTTCCTCACAGTAGACAAGACTCCGACCCAGACAAACCAAAAAAGTATCACAGAAAGGAGTGAGCTTTGGCACCTGGATGTCATCAGCCTGATTGAGAATGCCAAAAGGGCATGCTTCAACTAATGGTTTCCTCGCCTTTGACAAAGTCTACAGTCCAACTCTTCACCTCTATCATCAACCAAATGACAGGATCCACCAAATGAATAAGCAGCTCCTTGCTAACCAAAAGGCCCCGTCCCCAGTGCCACCACTTTAATTTCTAGGTTTTCTACCTCCGATACACTTTCTGGGAATTACACCCTAATTTCCAGGCTACACCCTTCAATACACAACACCGACTCAGGATGTTAGTGCAGTGGACTGGCAAAGTGCACAGAAGTGAACTTGACACGAGTAGGGCAGTGTGCCTCCACTCCTATGACTCAGGTAAAAAGGTTTGGCCACTCTTTTGCTCCTCAAAACACGGTATGCTGTCATTACTGCTCTGCATGTTAATCCCATGAAAGAGATAGTAGTTCAGTGTCCATCAATAAAGGGATGTTTGTGCTCCCATCCAGCCCACAGGCGAGTCTAAGACCTAGTCATGTTTGGACAGGCCTAGGCGTAACGCTAATGCTTGCCAGGGGCAAAGTCACAAATTAGGTCGACCACAATGGAGGTGGCTACAGGTCCAGGTTCATCCTGCTGGTTATGGGTTCATCCTGCTTGAAGTTTTACCTTCTTTCTTGCCTGCTCTGTGGAGCTCTGAGTCACTATGCTTGGGGTCTGGTGAAGCTTTCAGATGGGAGCTGCATGGTGTTGGATCAGGTGAATCCTTTGTTTATCTCCTAAACTGGTTCTGGTCAGCTTCCCCCCTCTCTGCTTGGGTTTGGCTCCAGCCTAGCTAGTGAAACAAAGGCAGGGGTAGGGCTGGTATCAGGTTTTTTCTGTGTATGCTAAGGCAAGCCCCTTTGAAGCCTAACCGGGGTAGGAGCATAGCTCCTCCCAACCCATCCTGTCAGAAGCCCCACACCACTTCACACCCATGCCCTTTTTCTACTGTAAGTGCCATTTCCAAAATAATAAATTGAAATACAACTTTACGTTTAAGTTGTATTTTATTTAAGTATTAAAAGGAGTCTTTAAACTATGGTGCTAGTTGCTCCCAAACTTAATGTAGCCCTTATTAAATGTAAGTGGGTAAACCAGTGTTAGTCCTTTGGAGGCCAGCCATGCCACAGTAGAGAACGACTTTGGGGATTTCTTACTGCTTGGACATGTAAAACATTACATATACATGCCCTACCTTTGACATATCATGCACCCTGCCCTATGGGCATATAGGGCTACCTTAGAGGTGACATATACGTTTTAAAATGGAAGGTTTAGGGCTGGCAAAATATTTGATAGTTCGAAATGGCAGCTTTACACTGCACTACAGCTGGCCTGAGAAATGTTTCACACTGCTACTTTAGTGGGTGGCGCAACGAGTGGTGCTGCCCACTATGACTATTTATTTTACAGGTCCTGGACATATGTAATACCATATATTGTGGACGTATAAGTCAATTAAATGTACCAATTCGGTGTATACAGATTTAGCCATGTTTGAAAGGGAGAGCACAAGTGCGGCAAGTGTTAGCAGGGATAGAGGACAGAGTCCTTTGGGCAACAAAAAAATGGGTTCCGCAACAGAACGCAAACATCTATGGTGACCCTGCATAAAGGGCACATTTCAACAGGTTATATACCATTGACAACTGGAAACCCCAAATCATTGATGATGATTCTACGCTGTACTTGTTCTTGCTAAGACCATATAAATTAGCCTACCTGCTTGGATTCTAGCCCACCTCCATTTCTTTTATATGCAATGGTTTTGCCAAAAATGCCAAAAGATAGCAGCTTTTCTTTGTTATGCCAATGTTTGGTTGTTCTCCACAGTTTAGAATCTTAACTCGTCAATGAGTCAAGAATTAAGGGCCAGATGTAGCAAATGGTTTTACCCATTCTGTGTCTATGGAAAAATGTGATTGTACATATGGCCCTAAGTAGCTTATTTATTTGAGACTCTAGCTAAATAATAATGACAATGAATATTACTCCTTAAGGAGTGGTGAAGCCCAGCCCAAACTCCAGCATCTGGTTAGATAAATAGTAATAAAACTCTGAGTTGCAAGGTTATCGAGCAAGCATGTGGATAGGGTTGCTAGTTCCTTCTAATTGAGACTCCCATGTTTATAGCTTACTTCATCCAATCAAAGGCCAATCCATTATTGTAGATTTTTCTTGGTTTTCTTCAGTTGATCCAAATAAAACAACACTAAATAATTACTTACAAAAGAGAAGACCAGGACCTGAAACAGGTTAAGTTGACCATGTGTCAGTCGTTGGAATGTAGATTCTATTTAGAACAAGTTGATATGTTTGTGGCCTATTCTGTTGTATTTAATCATGTAGTGGTACATGTATCTAATCAAGAAAGACAATGCTGTTTGTACATTGTACGTTCTTCGTGTTTTTGTGTACTGTGCATTATGATCAGCCTTTTTTTAAGAAGACTTGGTGAAATATATAGATTGTCACATAGGCAGATTCACTAAATGCAGACAACACTATGTATAATGTAACTGCTAATTGCTCTCTGGAGGGAGAACATAATGAATGATAGTGGTTGAGCATCCAAGATATTTTATATTTATTTTCAAACTGCTGATGGAATGTTTTGCAGAGTGGAGCAGTTATTGAGCCAATATATAAATCTACTCCTCGTGTGTAAATTTCAATTCAGAGTGATTGGTTGAATGATCTACAGGACCTGACCCCCCAATGCATTAAATTCCCTTTTCAACAGACTTCTTCATTGCTGATCAAGTGCAGGGCAGATACAAATTATATGCTGCCCTGACTCATCTACTTGATGACATAAACGACATTCCAGTCGTCTCTTGGTTTATCCTTTCTCCACTTTGACAAACATTCTAAGATTGGAATACCACCAAGTCTTAAAGCCAATGATTTCTGTTTAATCCTCAAAGGCTAAGCGGATCCCAGAGGAGCGGGGAAGTCTTCTTCAACACCACAGGACTTCAATACCAGCCACCCAGGGGAAACGCTTGGCCACTCTCTGCCTTTATCATCCAGCCGGCCTTGCAATTTAATTGATTGATTGTTTGAAAAGGTGTAAAGGGCCAGTTATGCTACAATATTAATGTGTGATTAACAAATGTAACTTATTTTTTCTTTTTGATTTACCAATTTTAAATATGCAGCCCTCATGTTTTCTGTTGAAAACAAAACGTTAATCCCAGCAGGGTGTGAAAGAAAAAAAAACACAATGAAATCCGAGATTGCCAGTCTGCTTTATATGTAGTGATATGATCTATGGCTCATTTTTTTTTTGTAGTTCCAACCGACTGTCCAAAATGATGGGCAGTTCCTTGAGCGAAGTGGATTGTAATTGTGATATACATAGTTATGTTTTTTTACAATAATTTTTATTGAGGTTTAATTTCTTTAGTGTGAAGGTCAGGTTACAACATGCCTTACACAATCTAGAAAGTAGCCAGGCATCATGCCATAACAGTGGTAAAGTAGATGATAAATGTAAGCAAACGCATATCAATGAAGCAAAACAATTTAATAAACATTGTCTCACAGATCTAGTTCTAAGAGTGTGGAACTTTTGGGATTGGGTCATGAGCCCCATGGCGTACATCTGAATGGAGTTATATTTTTTAGGATCTGTACTTAAGCATCTCGGGCAATTTATCGGGACAGGTGCAATATAAAAGGGAGGTAGAAAAGAAACCTCTATCGCTAACAATGGAAATATAGTAGTTGAAGAAAAATGTGATAGGTAACGAGGGGGAGGGGCCACAAGTCAATGATCATCCAGGAGAAAGAAGTAGAGCATGGGCTGGGGTTTCTGGGGGGGAGGGGGGTGGGGTGATGGAGGTGATTGAGGTGATGCCTGTATGAGCTCTCAGACCCACATTTCTGGACTTCAGGGGGGGGAAGGAAAACTGTTTTGGGCTTGTATAATGGTTTGTGAACATTGCAGTGTACTAGGGGAAAAAGGAGGAGGTCGTCAGCAGTCAGTTATTTGATCTGGGTTGGCATGGTGTCCCAGGCTCCTGTTATGCGTCGTTGTCAGAGTTGCCAGGCATCCTCCAAATATAGTGCTGTGCTCTCTGCTTCCCCACAACAAATAAGTGCCATGTGCTATTGGGAAAGCGTCATGGAGGCTCTTCAGTGTGTGGTGAGAAGTCACTTAGGCCCTCATTCTGACCCTGGCGGTTCTCTACCGCCAGGGCCAACGGGGGCGGGAGCACCGCCGACAGGCCGGCGGTGCTCCCTTGGTCATTCTGACCGCGGCGCTTTGGCCGCGGTCAGAACGGGAAAACCGGCGGTCTCCCGCCGGTTTTCCACTGCCCCTTAGAATCCTCCAAGGCGGCGCAGCTCGCTGCGCCGCCGAGGGGATTCTGACCCCCCCTACCGCCATCCTGTTCATGGCGGGAAAGCCACCATGAACAGGATGGCGGTAGGGGGGGGTCGCGGGGCCTCTGGGGGCCCCTGCCGTGCCCATGCTAATGGCATGGGCACGGCAGGGGCCCCCGTAAGAGGGCCCCGCACAGTATTTCAGTGTCTGCCTTGCAGACACTGAAATACGCGACGGGTGCCACTGCACCCGTCGCACCTTCCCACTCCGCCGGCTCGATTACGAGCCGGCATCCTCGTGGGAAGGGAGTTTTTCCCTGGGCTGGCGGGCGGTCTTTTGGAGACCGCCCGCCAGCCCAGGGAAAAACTCATAATACCCTCCGCGGTCTTCTGACCGCGGAGCGGTATAATGGAGGGTGGGATCCTGGCGGGCGGCCTCCGCCGCCCGCCAGGGTCATAATGAGGCCCTTAGTTTGCCACTCTTGCTCTCTTTCTAAGTGTGCCCACACTGTGATTCTTCCCCCTAGGGAAGATATCCAAGGCTGTGGCCTCCCTAGAATTCAACAATGCGAATTATGTAATAGTGACCAGTATTGTGTGTTTTGCATGCCAGTAGCTAGATATACTGGGCAGGACCAGAACATGTGGTGGAGGTCAGCTATTGGACCCTGACATCCAGGCCAGGTGAGACCAGCCTCGGGGAACATGTGGTACAGCCGAGAGGTTATGAGATACGCCCTGTGCAACACCATATATTGGATGTTTTTGAAGCATGTTTCTTGAAATTGTGTGGGTACTTCAGGGCTCTGTCCTTTTCAGCATCGTATAAGAGTGTGCCAAGTCCTCTACCCAGTCTTGGTGAAGATGGTTCAAGGAGGTCTGCTGTGTGTCCTCTAATTGCTTTATAGAGCCATTTTACGAGGTGATACCCTCCCCCTCATTGTGTATAAGGTGTGTATGACTGCATGATTAGGGGGTTCTCCATCCACTGCATGCCACGAAGTCCGAATTGCTGCCATTAGCTATAAAAGAAATTGGCCCTGGGGGATGTCATGGTCCTGTAGCAACTGATCAAATGTGAGGAGATATGTGTTTTTGAAGAGACCACCAACTGCATCAAGAGAGTGATCGTGGCATGCTGGCAGATGGTAGACCGTAAAGTGTCCCTGGGGGCCCAGAATACCCTGGAGGGGGATGATAGGTGAGTAGGGGAGCACCTGTCTAGTCAGCTGGGTGACTCTGGCAAGACATTTCTGGGTCACCTAAATATAAAGGGACCAGGAGCATTGGAACTTAATGGTAGGGAAGAGTAGCTGGCAGAGACTATGCAAGGGGAGAGGCCCTTCCTCAACACTGGTCTTGTATAAGTTCACCCCTGACAGCCACAAGGATACCCACTCAAGCTGTGCTGCAAGGTAGTAGGACATAACTATGTCCCACAGGCAGCTGCAGCTTATTAAGGGCCACCCTGTGTTGTTTACCGTCCCACAGTAAGTCCCCCAACATCTGATCCAGGTCCCGGAAGAATAGTCCGGGGGCAAACCACTGACATGTTCAAGAAATAATATAGAAAGCCGGGGACTTGAGGGATGTGAATGGCTGCTGTAAGTTGCCCTCTACAAATGATACAGCCTGATGCAGAGGTATCTAACCGCTGCAGTTATCCATGTTGGCGGTTTAAACCAAGCCGTATGGCTTTTGGGGGACGTTCCCACTGGAACAGAAAGGGGCAAAACTTCCTGCAATTTACTGTAAGAGCAGCTACCTCATCAAAGCACCAGAAAATCGAAGCGATCCATTACACTTTGGCAGCTGCATCCTGAATGTATAGTAACAGGTTGTCTACATACAGTGACACTGCATGAGTGGTGACGTCCAGGAGGACACCTCAATGTTGCCCCCCCCGCCCCCAGTCGAAGATGGTCAGCCAGTAGTTCCATGGCTTTGGTGAAAAGGATAGAGGATGGGGGCAGACCTGACAAGTTGCTTGGATGGAAAAGGGAATGAGATCACACTGCCTACTCGTGCATGGGAGTTTGGGTTGGAATACAGCAAATTTATGTACGCCAGCAGGCACCAGCCAAGTCCCACCACCTGCAGAGCCTTGAAGATGTAATCTCTGGGTAAAGAATCAAAGACTTTATCGAGGTCCTGTATGAGACACAGCACTTGTGGGTAACATAGGGAGCCCTGATCCATGACGTGAAAGAGACACCTAATACTATTGGAAGCGCTGTGGCCTGGGATTAATCTGTTTTGGTCTTGATGGGCAGTGTTAGGTAATACCTGAAGATATCCCTTGGCCAGCACCTTGGAGTATCTTATAATCAAATAGGATGGCTATGGGCCGATAAGTGAGAAGAGTAAGATTGCTGTCAGGTTTCAAGCGAGAGAGGAGTAGGGATTACTTGTAGGGAAGCAGGAAGTGCTCCTGTGATGAGTGACTTATTATAGATATCGACCAACTCGGGTGCGAGGTGAACAGAGAAGCAGTCGTAGTATTCTATTGGGAGGTCCTCTATCCCAGCGGTCTGGTTACGGGCCCGATTGTGTATTGCTTTCTTCACCTCGGCCACCTTGATCAGCTCATCAAGTTGTTTGCGTTTCAGAGTATTAACAGAGGACGGGGGGGGGGGAGGGGGAAGAGTAACATAGAAACCCTTCGGTGGCATTGGGAGGTACGGCGGGAGGTGCTGTATGCAGTTTGGAATTATATGAACTGAACACCTGTAATATAGACAATTGGGAGCACATGGTGAGATCAGTGTAAAGGGTTATTTCTGTGAACAAAGGGTGGGGTATGTGTTTCCTGGGAGCCAGCCATGCAAGTAGTCGGAATGGTTTGTCTCCCGTGGCATAAAGTCAGGCTGTGTATTCCACAAAGTTATAGCAGTGGAGGAGCTCCATTAGAGCCGCATAGTTCGCCTTGGCGGCGGTCAGGGCCTGGCCTGTGTTGTCATCCGGGAGGGCTCATTTATCGAGGTCAGAGCGTTTCCTCAGTAATTTGATGAGCTATGGTCATTTTGCAGTGGACCCCGGCCAAAATGTGAATCCAAAAAACCCTTGTGACCACTTTAAAGGAGTCCCACTTGATAGTGCGAGTTGGCAAAGTACTGGCTAATGTAGGTCAGTTATGTCCCACGGAACAACCGATCATCCAATGTGTCCTTGGATAATCTCCAGCTGGGGAACTGGGGGTGAGGTGCTCTCCATTCCATGTCCACGATGTGGGTGGCGTGGTCAGAGTGTGAGAGTCGTGGGAGCAGGGCAGGGGAACACAAGAAGCGGTCCAGTCAGATGTGTAGGTCATGTGAGGTTGAGAAATAAGAATACAGGCGGAGATGTGGCACCAATGAGAGACCAATGTAGGACCCATTGGGGAAAAAGTGTTGCGAATATCGGTATGCGGGAGCCTGAGGGACTGGGGTGAGAGTGATCAAGAGAGAGAGGTCCAGTACATTGTTGTAATGCCCTCCTAAAATCCAGGAGCTGTCCACCCACTGGGCATTCATTCCGGGCAAGAAGGCCGCGGAATGCAGCCTATTATGTGTTTGTGGCACACATGCAGTTGATGAAGACGGGATCACGATCCTATGGGCCCTATGTGAAAACATATCTGCCCTCTTTGTCAGTGAATGTGTTGTGAGTTTGGAAGGGCGTGCCTGGATGGATCCAAAGTAGAGCCTCCCTGGCGTAGGCAGAATATGTTGCGCCATAGATCGTGCCTATCCAGGATTTACTAAGATGCTGGAGCTCACCCCTAGTGAGGAGTTTCCTGTAGAAAGGTAATGTGTGCCTATTACCATTTGATGTAAGAATATACCGAATAGCAGCAGAGTTCCAAATGCATCCCCAGCATGTTTAGTGTGAGAAATCTGGTGGCCTATAAGGAAGCTATGGAAGAATGGCAGGTGTGTGTGTCAGGAGGGGAAGGGGCATGAGGGAACAACCCAGTTCTGGTGCCCACATCAGCCCATGGTTGGAAAAATGGTCCATCGCTCATCCTGTGGGGAAAACCATGGATGAATAATAAAACTCAAACAAAAAGCCAGTCTCCCGTTCCCCGTCAAAAGGCTAGAGGAGGTTGCAGCATTATTTAGGGATCCCAGTCTGCATTGGGTTTTGCAGGAGTACCAAGAGAATAAGGAAGGGGTGGGGTGGGGCCTCACACATCCTGTTGGCCACCCGGTGGCTCCCCAACAGATCGCATCAGCATGATGGGCCTAAGGCAGCGGCCCCAGAGTGAAAGTCTAAGCAGCACTCAGGGGTGATGTTGGGACCACAAGGGCCACCAGATCTGGCATGGTAGCGAGCGGCTGCGTGTGGCTCCGGCAGGAAATAAGGCGTGGTTGTAAGCGTCAGGGGGACACTAGGAGAAACACCTTGTCTCGTCTCTCCTCCTGGCAGGGGAACAGGCCCACCGACCAAAGTGTAATTGCAAGGAGCCCAAGCTCCGTTGCGATGAGGTAAGTGGAGCAATGAAGTAAGGCCGGGGGGGGGGGGGGGGGCTTCGGGCATCAGGGAAAGCGCCTCATTACAGAGCTCAGGGAGAGCACCGCATTACAGAGTTCTCAAGTGAGGATCCAGGGATTCTGGCTTGTGTGGGCCAACAACAGTCTACTCAACAGTAGGAGTGTAGGTGATTCTCCGGTCACGGGCCCTCCCACGAGGATGTGAGCCCATTATTGGTGTGGGTCAAGAAGGCGAGACTTACTGGCACTGCTATTGTTTTTCTTTTTCTGGTATTAGCTTGCAGTCAACCATAATAAAATATGCTACCAGCACACCAAATGCCCATGCCCCATCGATTGCTTGTGCCTGTGCCTGTTCCTTTGCGCTTATGCATTTCTTCTCCTTAGTCTGAAAACTTTTAGGAAGCCCCAGTACAGAAAACTCACTAGGCTGGTACAATTATTTGCAACATTTGCTGGGATAGAGGTTATCAGACGATGAGTCATTGTTTGCTCGGGTTTGGAACTACACAACAGTAGCACTTGAACAAGAAGATTCAGTATGTGAAGTAGCACTCAGATTATTTTATAGTTTGTTGCAGTTTTTAAAGAGCTGTTCACAAAGACTTTGCCCAATGTGGAAGTTAGTGATATTTGGCTGGTGTTATTTTTTTTTATATGGTTGGTGGTTATGAAACTAAACCGGCTTTTCCTAAAACGGACAGATGTGAACTGTAGCATTTCTTTACTGATTTTCCTCTCGTAATAACCATTTG
The DNA here is from genome assembly GCF_031143425.1 of Pleurodeles waltl. Classification (NCBI taxonomy): domain Eukaryota; kingdom Metazoa; phylum Chordata; class Amphibia; order Caudata; family Salamandridae; genus Pleurodeles; species Pleurodeles waltl. The sequence goes on from NC_090450.1 coordinate 234,462,090, forward strand.
GAGAATTATTTGATTTTGTAATTGTACAGTTTCGAAGTTCATATGGTCAATTCACTTTAATGTTTCCATCCAGTTACCACATTTTTATGTGTTAATCTGGATTTTCGGGTATGAGCTTGCATTTAAAATAGCATATCAATGAAACTTAAGGACGACGCATACGGACTGTGCACCTTGACATTTAGATCACTGAATAGTATAAATGAGTTTGAGATTTTAAGAAAAAGGCGTCTGCAGAGCCTCTCCCAAAAATAGAATTAGTTCACACTTTCAGGGATTGGGATAAAATGGGATGTGTAAAATTCCAGCTCTAGTTGTCTGAAATTGGGAGTGATTATATCTCTAGCATTCTTTCAGGTTTACAAGATTACGTCTTGAAACAATCACTGACAATATTCTTTTCTTACTTTATGCTAACCTTCAAAAATCTGTTTGGGTTCTTTGTGTCGGCTCATGTTCCAATGCAGCATACGGCTCTTGGAGCAGATGTGTAGGTTCTCTTAACCCGCAAAAGGATACCTGACCGGAGAGTACCTACAGGAAAGCTAAAATCCCCAAACTCTTATCATTTTTTTTAGGTGCTGTGGCAGGCCAACGATCATGTGCCTCACCAATGCTAACAATGAGAGCTTTGTAAACAAATCTATACTTTACACACTAGATGCAGTTTGGAAGGCTTCTTCAAAAGGTGCATGCTTGAGCCTCACTCTTTGGTGGTGTATTTATCGCCATTGGGAGTGTTTTCAAAGATATTTGGCTAAATAGTGGTCTATACTGGGACAGATATCTCCATTGGGCCAGGTATGGGGTTTTGGTGACCTGTGATTGTAGAATTCCTGTTATTGGTGCATGTTGAAAGGAAGGCCCCGGGCCTGGGTGAGAATATGGCAAATTGAAGTCCTTTGGCTGATGGAATGGTGGGTCTGTTGGTGGGCAAGCATATCATTTATTTATGTGGTGTTTAATATTGACACTTGAAGGCTATCCCACATAAATTTAGCAATTATTCAACTACTTTTGCCATCAGCTTAAAATGTTGGAGTTCAGGCATGTGAACTAGGAGAGGCGCCCTTTGCGGCTGCTTATGTCCCAATGCAGAGGTTATCAGCACACCCACTTTCAAGGACATAGTATTGTTGTGTGTTGCTTTGTCTGCAAAATGTATTTCTTTCAATAACCTGACTACGCATGACTTTTTCAGCAACGGCGTCTGACACTCATGGAACCAAATGGTATGAGATACTGCATTCCTGCTAATAAACTGGGTCTAAATACTGCAAAACTGAGCTTCTGCTCTTCCGTGCGAATTAGTCATTGGTTGGGGTCGACAATGCCTGTTGTTTTTGGTGAGCCCCACAGCTAGAGCACTCTTTGAGTACATTTGGTGTGAGGTTAGCGTCTTGCTTTCCTTTCACTTCCAAGAAGCCGCTGTCACTAAGGCAGTTAATTTCCAACTCTAATCTTTAAAATGTGGCTTCACGTTTACAGTATAACAATCTCATAAATTTTAGGTAGTTCAAAATCGTACTGAGTTGTTTGGTCTTAGGAAATTCCACTGTTTAAATGAGTTTTGCTTGCCGTAGGCCGGCCTTCATGCATGGAGTTCATTAAGGACAAAGCATTGTGCTAAACATGAAAGTTTATGCCAGAGGCACAGGTCCCTACTAGCTGAACGATTGATTTCAAATTAAAAAATACATTTGAACATTGTATGCTTCTAATCTCCCCTCTTTGAATACTACTACAAGGACACACCCTACGTTTGGTGGTGTTCGGCTCAGTTTGCCAAGCTTGGAACTCTGAAGTTCTTTGACTGAGATCTTCAGCTCTCTCCCTAGTCTTCATCTCTTTAGGTTGAAGCTATAAGAACGCTTGTGATGGATGGAAACCAGATTCTCTGGAAATGCTACTAATCTATGTTTTGTTAACATCTTATCTGTGTTTTTGCAGTATTTCTTTTCTTGTACATTGCACCTTGAAATGTGATGGTATGGCGTTTTGGTTGATACAAAAATAATACCGACTATATGTACCAAGAGAAACCCACAGAGATAGTAATGTTGATCCTTACATTGAGTTCATAGATTAAGCTTAATAATGACACAACTTCTAGCATCATAATGTTCACTAGCCCTTTCCTCTTAGTGATGAACGAGAGCCAGAATAGAAAACCATTAACTTCTTATAGTGGATTAATACCAACAGTAAATAATTCAACTTATGAAGCCCTTTGTGCGCTGGGTAAAACCAAAGCTCAGACAGAGTGTGTTTAAGCATTTTACACACTTCATAACATGTACCTATTCCTTGAGAAAGGCTATCCAACGGTATTCGAGTTTATTCTTTTATACCTTCCTGAGATAGAGAGGTGCAGGTTTTCCTTGGACAGGATCACTTCCAGTTAGTCCATTGGGCAGATTTTTTTGAGAGTGGCAGTGTGATCTACTGTGAACAACTTTGTAACCTCAGAGGTTTCAATCCACATTCAGAGCCGTCAAGCATCATTTCATCTCTTGGAAATCTTTACTCTTCTTGACGATTTATTTCGGAAGCATCTGCTTCCATTTGGGCCAAATTCAAACTGTGATGGTTTTGTTTTGTGGTGCCCTTTCATGATCACTGTGCTGATACCTCATCTTCATATTAGATCCTTGGGGTGAGGTTAGTTTGCCTGGACCTAGATGGGGTCTGGCTGACTTTATGCACTTCCATTTAGAGAAGCATCTTAAGTTTTAGGAGATCAGAAATAAATATTGCATGAAATGAGCGACACTTCTTCCCCTTGACTCATTCTTCGAAGATATAATCCTTAGGTTCTTCTGGCTGTTTCGAGTTTCAAGGTTAGTTACAGCACTTCCAAAGTGGTTTGAATGTTCTTTCACTTTGAATTCTACTTTAGAGTTCTGTGTTTTGATATTTCTGCCTTGATTTTAAGGGTTGTCTACCTCTCTGATGCTGCTAGCTTCTGCTGTGGACATAATAGGCATTAAGGTCCTGGGAAACATTATTTCTAATGTCTACTGGAAGGGGCTAACAAATATAGTTGTTGGACATTGCAGTGGTTACTAACCTGCAAACAGTCGATTTTTTTTAATTTTTTTTATTTAGGCCAGCTACCACTTGAGATCTGCTTCCGGTAGTGCAGAGGGTGTGGAGTACATTGGGAAGGGTTTACTGGAGCGCCGGCATTAGTTTAGTGACGTGCAGTCAAGCTAGCTGATTTGGTCAAGGCTACATTACAACATTTGGCAGATATGTTGTTTGCAGGAAGATCTATAGCAGCCCAAAAAAAAAAGAGACTTACAATGTTCCTTTGTTGCCATAGTCTCCGTGTATCACAAACTGTACATTTTATGGATGATCAGTCCATTGTTGCTATTGGTGTATTCCAGGAACGCCAGTGCAATGTATTTGTTGGCCTGCTTCTTTTCTTATTGATGATGGAGGGTTACTGGAGATCACTGCTATACTTGGTAAACATTTGACAAACACCCCTCTTAAACACCGAAAGGCAAGGTGCAGTCTTGTTTGCCAATTTTTTAAAAATATTTATAAATAATTGGGCAATAGTTGTGAATCTGCAGAATGCAGTCCAGCCCACCAGTCATAAGTGGGGAATATGAGTTGCAGGCTTGCTTTCTCTGTGGATTTCTAAGTATTTATTTTTTACTTTCCAAATGTTTAAAGATTCCCTATCCTTCCATCGCTATATGCTTGTCCTGGTCTTGTGCTCTGTTAGTCCTTGAACTTTTATTTTGGGACCATGCCTGTAGTGAACATGCCTAATAGTAGGGGACACTGAAACCATCTACTGTCTTTGTGTTGCTCGGTGTTTCATGAGGTCCTTGCTCTCCCTTCTGTGAAGAGTATGAATGAACCTTTTGGTTTTACCTTCTGTTTGTAGCAGTCTTACAGCGGGGTGCAATGGAATACGGTTTCTGCAATTCGATTTAAGATACAAATGCTGATCTAGGTATTCAGAGCCTTTCAGCTGCTGACCAGCTCCTTTGCTAACATGTGATTTAGCTTATTTGTTAAGCGCGGGTGGTAGGCTTATTATGTTTGTTCTTGTATGTTTATCTTTTTAACTAACCAGACCTTTAGGCACTTATTGACTGCACATACCCAACTTGTAGTTATTGCTCCTTAAAAGAAAATGGAAATCCTGCTCACACGTGTGATTCAGTTGAGATGGCTCTTATGCTAATAATGAAGCTTTTATTTATTTTTTTGCAAACGCTGGTGAGTCTTAAAACGCGGTTTTGCACCTTGATTTTGCAAACATCTAAAACCGAGTTAATTTTGCAGAACTGGGTGAAGTGCGTCTTAAGCATTGAGGTCACAGTTGCTTGACTAGTTCAGCTACTTAAATGTTGTATTAGACCAGTACTCTGGTTTCTTACTCTTTCGTGAATTGCTCTGTTCAGCAGGCCTCACTATACAGTCTATAAAGAGAACTTCACTGGTTGCTCGTGTTCTCTTTAAACACTGTCACTTGGAAAGGTGATTGCTGTTAAGCTTTAAATGTGTACACATTAGCAGAGCGGGTAAAACCCGACTTACTTTAACATGAAGTTTCCAGATGTACACCTTACCAAAGAGATAAAAATAAATACACAATGCTTCGGTAAAAATCGAGTATGTTCTTTGAAAAGGGCTTTGCACAACGAATGCTTCTTGAACAGTTGTCGTTGGTCATTTCCACATTAAGTACTTTTCGTTCCTGTACCTCAAAAACCCCTGGTGGACTAAAGCTAAACGCTTTGAAGAATGGAAGCCAAAGGACTGTACATGGGGATGACGAGTGAGACCCGGAAACAGCTCAGCAGTTCTGTTTTCAGCTCCGTTTCCCATGAGGACATTTCACAGGATGTTTAATTCATTGTTTAAGAGACTTTTTCCACCCGCAGGTACCCTTTTTTCGTTCTTCTTTCTTGGATGTTACCTGCCTGTGCCTCTTCAGACTAGTTAAAGGGATGCACGATTTGTGGTTAAAGAGGCTTGCATCTTATATTCACTGAGATCATGTCTTAGTTGGGGCTACTTGAATTACGCAGCAGATAGGGACAAATTATGTGGGAAGGTTCACTAAATCATGCGGTAAGAATGCGGACTATGCAGTGCAATGTGGCACGTTTTGTGAAGGTAATAATAATGTTGTCATGTTTACACAAGTTAACACTATCTGGGCAAAGATTTCACCTCATTAGACTACTCAGACATCTAAAAGTAATATGCGAAACAGAGGTGACAAATCAACGTTTGAACTGCACAGCAACTCAAATTGCTGCGTTTTTAGTAACCTTGATGCATTTGAGCTAGAAACACATTTCTTAAGATCTGCTGATTATACAGGAGAATATGGGTTATTTAGTAAATGTGGAAAATCTATAGTTCTGCGCTAAGAACACTGCTGCTCAAAAAACTCAGAATTCCACCGGCCCTGATCTTTGGGGCCTTTGAATTCTGCATATTGTCAGCTTTTATCCACACTGTAGAACGATAAGCAAACATTGTCTTCATTTAAAACTTTTAATGTCCCTTTCACTCATTCACATCCAAAACCACATGAACACACAGGGGGTTATTACAACTTTGGAGAAGGTGTTAATTCGTCCCAAATGTGACAGATATACCACCAGCCGTATTACGAGTTCCATAGGATATAATGGACTCGTAATACGGCTGGTGGTATATCCGTCACTTTACCGTCACTTTTGGAAAGGATTAACACTTCCTCCAAAGTTGTAATAACCCCCATAATGTCTTTCTTTAATGCAGAATGTTAAGTGATTCTCATCAAGGACGAGGGATAGCTGATTGGTATGCAATAAAGTAGTACCATTCTCTGAATGTGAATAATCGTAATCAACATTACACTCTATGTAGTTAAGGATTTTTGCCACCTTATCCCTCTTTCTCGTCACTGTCTTTCCACTAGGAGGGCGAGTCCTGATAAAATAGCTGGCCTCCAAGCTAGCTCTGTAAATGTAAGAAGTATTTGCCCCTTTTCCTTCTCCACGAAGACAGAAATGCCTGACATACACTTGAAGTCCAGTTTGTGTATTTTCCAGAGGCAGGCTCTTTGCCTTTCCCACATCCACAACAGTTCTTGTTCTTTCTTTGTGTTACATGTTTGATGTGTTTGTGTGTGCTATGGTTAGATTAAACAATTCCTTGTTTCTTCACATCCAGGAACCAGTGTGGTTTCTTTATTGTCTATCAAAATGTGGCATACCATATAGGCGATATCAAAAAGATCTGGCATTCTCTTGATGTACTTGGTATGACATTCATGGTCTGAGGTTGCTCTAGCTGCTGTTTTGCTGTTTGGGGGTTGGGAGAGGTATGGCACACCTAATGTCCTTCATTAACACCGTCAAGGCAAGCTGAAGTCTAACTATGTAGGGGCCCATTGTGTTTCTCCCTTGTATTGTATTGCAGCTTTTAGGTGGCACTTAAACCCCCTGTGTGGGCACACAGAGCACGTACCTCCATGGACAGCAAGCTATGCCATGTGGAGTGCTGGGTGGAAGGTTACTGTCTTTGATTTGTGAAACTATGTGGGATGTGTTTCCATGTCATGACCACTGAGGTGCAGTTATTGTATTTGGGATGCAGCGTGTAGCAGTATGATGGATGAACTGTGAGAGAGAGAGACACACACTTTATGGTTTTAAGTAAGGTAGCAACTCGAACACCTCTGCAAGTCCCTTTATGGTATTTCTTATGATTATAGACTACTTAGCTGGTTGCTGCTCCGAGTTGTCCCATCTGAATTTTGTTTATAGTTGTGGTCCTGAGCTGGTGTGGTTGGAAAGAGAAAAGTTGAGATTTCTGCTGAGCTGGGTGTTACTCTCATGACCCATGGCCAGTTGTCATTATGAGATGCAAAGTTGTTGTCAAAGTGTATGGTTATATGCTACCTGCAATACTAGACTAGATTATAGTCCTCTGACCATCAGTGTGTGGTAGATCTCTTCAGTTGTTTATTCCATGCCTGTTTTTTTGGTGATGGCTGGTTTATAGGCTGGAATAGTACTGGTGATGGGCAAGCCCATTAGCAGATGTCTTATCTGATAAGAGGTGTAAGTTACATTTGGCTGCCGACTGCTGAGTTTTATGGTATTAGTATTAGTGTTGGCCAAAATTTTTAAATATGAATTGGCATAGCTATATATTACTGAGACAACCCTATGTCAGCCTTTCTTAGCTTATTTGCATATAGAAAGTAGTTTGCAGGTTGGGTTGTTACTATCTGTGGATTGTAAACTTGAGAATTTAGTAGTTTTCTTGGGAATGGCCATGTTAACTGTCTTTTGAAGTGTATATGCTACTGGATGCTATCAATGCTGGATACTAGTAGGTTCCAGAGCTTTTTGAAGTCCAGGGTTCTAACAATTATTTAAGGTGCTGATCACACTCCACACTTAAGGTACTTGCTCTCATTCTCCTCTTGAAAGCACATTTTCCAGTATCTTTCTATGTGCACTCTGGCCACCTGGACTTGTCAACCCCCCCCCCCCCCCCCCAGCTTCTATTCATACTGATGTTTTGCCCCTTAATATTATTTTGGTTTGACAACCTACCAGAGAACTAAATACAAATTATTATTGTGATCTTTTTTTAGAAAATACAAACTGTGAAAGTTTCTTCTACTTGTGTTACATCAGTGGGATGCAGGAGGCACTTCTTAGTCATTTAAGTGGGTACCTTGCCACACTGAGTGAATGTGAACCTCGACTGTTTACTAGGGTAGGCTGCAGCTTCCATTACTCCCTAATGTGGTTTGGGGGAGTGAGCTACATTTGTGTGATCTTTCTGAGCTTTGTGCAAGCTTCCCCCAGGGCCGTTAAAAGTACACCTTGCTGCAATCCATATGGAATCCATTCCATCTCTAATCTTTAAATGTGGCTTCACATCTACAGTATAACAATCTCACAAATTGTAGGCAGTTCACAGTCGTACAATCTGAATTGTTTGGTCTTAGGAAATTCCACAGCTTAAATTAGTTTTGTGGACCCTAGGCCGTCTTTCATTCATGGTATTCATTAAAGACAAAGCATTGTGCTGAACATAAAAGTTTGCTAGAGGCACGGGTCCCTACTAGCTGAACGATTGATTTCAAATTAAAAAAGACATTTGAACATTGTGTGCTGCTTGTCACCCCTGTTTGAATACTACTACATGGAAACACCCTATGTTTGGTGGAATTCTGCTCAGTTTGTCAAGCTTGGAACTCTGAAGTTAGTTGACTGAGAACTTTAGCTATGTCCCTAGTCTTCATCTTTTTAGGTTGAAGCTATAATAACACTTATAGTGAATAGTAACCAGATTCTGTGGCAATGCTATTAATGCATATATAAATGAATGATATGAAAAAATAGTTTATTGTACAGATAATAAAATCCCATACAATTAAAACAAAAAAGAGAAACAATCAATAATGCATTTGCAATCAGATGTTAAATACAGACTAAAAACACTAAATAATTTAGATAAACATGCCTCAATAAGAAGCATTCCCACAATGATATTATAAAACCTACAATTAAAATATAACTGGACCGCCACAGACCAGAACCCCACATGAAGCATAATAAACAGGAGGGCCCACGGTGCTCAAAGCCCTAAAGTGCGTAAGTGCATTAAATGATCATTAAGTTAGCTGCCAACAAAGATCAAAACCCATGGTGCAACATTGAAGCTCAGCAACTTGACGAAATTGATGCAAACCCAAATGTGGCAAGAGCGGGTGAGAATTTCAAACATAATTATCTACTGCTCGCAGTGCCCCTAAAATTGGTCTGAGCAATTTTAATAAACTTGGTCAGTAAAACATTCAACATTAAGTTTTCAGGATCCAAGGACTTATTAATGACCTGGCGACAGGAGAGGATCCCCAGTTCATTCCACTTATTCCGAAGCAGAGATCTAAGTTCTTAAGCAGGGCTGGACACAAACAAACCACATGTTCAATTGTTTTTTCCCCGCAGCCACAACCCCTGCACATCACCCCTCCCCTGAAGTTAACCGCCATGTGGGTAGATATTTCAAAAAACGACAGTCGCCCATCCTTAAGGCCATAAATGCCTCTTTCAGACGAAACCCATAGGTGCAAGAAAAAAAGCTAGATGGAGTACCTGGCTTTAATTGATTGCCGACCAGGCATGCTTACATTTGGCAAGGAGGGAGCGATCAGAGTAGTACGAGTTTAACTGTGTAATCTTTGTTTCCAACACACTAAGTTCCTGCCAATGAACTGCCTCCAAGCTACCTTCCTTGGGCTGACGCAGCTTATGACAGAGCTTCAAGAAGGCACCTGTGCCAACTGCCTGCTGAGCCAAAAGCCCAAATTCCAACTGCACCTGCGTGGGGGAAGCAAGATGCGGTATGTGGAAAACTCTTGTAGATCTTGTTAACCAACCTATTTAATAGACTGGAGGCTTTACCCAGCAAAATTTCCCTACCATAAGACAATGAGGGGATACTCTTTGCTCTCATAACTTCCATTAGTGGTAGAAGATTCAGCCCCTTTAGAACTTTAAATAGTTTCGAAAGGGCCACCTGCAATGCCACAGCTTTGAGTTCAATCTCCTTCCTGTGCTTGACAAAACCACCCCTAGAGTCGAAAATCACCCCTAAATATTAATAAGACTGGTCTGAAACGTGTCTACTACTCTTGTAAGACCAACTAGTTCCCAAATGCTTTTTTTTTCCGAAGGAAACCACTTTGGTTTTGAGGAGATAAACTTCTAATTGATTCACATGCGTATAAGATGCAAGTTGATTAAGCAGTCGTTGAAGACCAATCTTGGTATAACTGAACAATGCTAGCTCATAAGCATAGAGCAAGTGGCTAAGCCTAAGACCACCAATCTTGGGGAGATGAGAATTAACCGCGTCAAGAGCAGATGACAAATCTGCAATAAACAGATTAAAAAGTAGGGGCATAAGCATGCAGTCCTGTTTCACACCACAACCAGTAAAACATTTCCTAGAAAGATAACAACCATCACCTAATTGGATACGGGCCCAGGTATCCGTATGTAGTTCCATAATGGCACCCAAAAGAACTGATGGAATACCCCAGTTTTGTATTTTAGCCCACATAGCACTCCTGGGAATCTGATCAAATGCTGCCTTAAAATCAACCAAACAGCAATGCAACATAAAGCCTGATAGAATCGCCCTATCGATCAAAATAGAAAGGGCTAATAGGTTCATCGATGTGCTGGAAGCAGCAGAGAACCCTGTTTGAGCAATAGGGATTAATCCCTTCGATTCAGCCCAGGCACGAAGATCTTGCAACAGAAGACTGGTGTAAAACTTGGCTTCATTGTCAAGAGGGGCTGTCATCCTTAAATTAGCTGGATCTGGCCTTGAACCACTTTTGTATAGCGGGTGAAGTATGGCACCACCCCAGGACTCAGGAATTCTTGAAGTCAAAGAACAATACTCGAACAGATGCGCAAGATGAACTGCCCAAAAGGATGATTCCTGTTTAAACAGCATCTGTGGAAGGCGATTGGACCCTGGGGCTCCATCTCTCTTTGCTCTAGAGATTATACAAAGGAGACGAGGTTGTAACTGGGTCTTCTCTCCAAGAGGGGGAAACGGGAACACTGCGGACTGAGAACAAGGCTTGACCAGAGCAGCTGTTGTGCAGTAAGTCTCCTCACTCAGCAATTTCCCATCATGCTCACTTGCAGAGAAATGTCTAATCAAGTACGACGTCCAAACCCCTTCAGAGATATTGGCAGTACCAAGACCCCTTTGATTATTTAGTGAATTATTAATGAGGAACCAAAATAAATGTATGTTTTATACACATCTTGTATATGTTTTTGCAGTATTGTTTCTTGTAGGTTGCTCCTTGAAGTTTGATGGTATGGCATTTTTGGGTGATACAAAAATAATACTGAATATATGTACCAAGGGAAACCCACAGAGATAGTGATGTTGATCATTACATTGAGTTCATAGACTAAACCTAATGATGACACAACTTCTAGGATTATAATGCTCACTAGCCCTTCCCTCTTAATAATGAACGAGAGCTAAAATAGAAAACCATGAACTCCTTATAGTGAATTAATACTAACAATAATTAATTCAGCCTATGAAGAAGCTCTTTGTGTGCTAAATAAAACTAAAGCTCAGAACAGAATAGCATTTATACATTTCATAACATGCACCTATTTCACCAGAAAGGCTGACCAACAGATTATGCTAGGTTATTCTTTGATACCTTTTTGGGATAGAGGTGCAGGGTTTTCCTGGACAGCATCACTTCCAAGTGGTCCATTGGGCAGATTCCTTTGAGACTGTTCCCAAAAGATCACACTGCCAACTTTGTAACCTCAGAGGTTACAGGTCACATTTAGAGCCACAAGCTATCAAGCATTATTTTATCTCTTGGAAATATTTCCTCTTCTTGACTGTTTACTTGAGAAGCATCTGTGGATGAAGATATTTGAGCCAAATGCAAACTGGGATGGGGTTTTTTTGTGGTGCCTTTTTTAGGATCACTGTGCTGCTATCTCACCAACCAATGCAAATTTTAACAGAAAAGAAAGTATTTCAAGTCAGAAACACAAAAACGAATACACTATGCAATAAAATGAAATTGCTGTTTCAATTTGTAAGGTTTTAGTGGTATTTTTTGCTAATGCCGCGTTTCTAAGTTGCGGTACAATATATCGGTGGGAAATGGGCTTTCAGAGTCGTTTTCACCCCATCACACAAATAAAAAGGAGCGCACAATAAAGTACTGACAACAAACAGGGAAGTGAAGGTACTTCCTCAGCTTGGAGTTCACTGCTAGCTCACATTATTCATTTTAGATTAAAACTGTGTGCCAGGAAGTTTCGTGCCCTGTCCTGACTTGTGGCTAAACTACTGGGATTGTCTACCAGGACCACAGTGTGGTCTTCTTACAAAGAAAACATAGAATTTTACTTAGATCTCACATGGATGGTTGTGTGCTTTAATCATTCAGTTACCATACACCATTCAGAGACTCTCATTCCTGCGGGAACGAGTTGGCCCAAGGGGAAAAAAGGTCTTTCAGCCAATCTGAATGTATAAACTTTTGATACTCTTGTGTGGGCCCCATAAACCCAACCATCCAGATATAGAAATATTTTTCAACCTTCAATTTTCAAAAGCAACTAAAAAGCACATTTTCTGGACCTAGATATAGCTTCTGCCATATTTGGTGTATTCCCATTCACCTGTTTTGGATGTAGCACATTCCAAAAATCCCTATGGAAATTGCATGGGGATTTTGTTTTGGGACCCCATTTTTTTCAGTCCCCGCTAGATGAATCACCCTGAAACTTTCCCTGAAGGCATTAGGCCAAAAAGAGTTTTTTTTTTTAATTTTTTTTTTTTTATAAAGTTTCATGAAGATTCATCAACTGTGACAAAGTTATTAGTCAACCAACAAAGCCATTTTCTATGGAGACACCATTGTGACCATAACTACCAAGTGGCGGCCGACACTAGGTATGTAATATATTGAAAAAACTCTGAAACGTACTAGTTATGTTATGTTATGTGTGCATAACTTGCATTGCCCATCCTGTTTTACTCTTGCTAGACTGCCATTTTTAGGTAGATCCTAGCAGGCAGCAAAAGCTGTATGCAAAGAAAACCTGTTGTGGGCTTACTAATATCTTGCAGCCCACCCATTGCTACCATTGATTGACTTTAAATCGCTCATTTGCTTGTTTATTATTCAATGGCTTTCCATGTCCCAGGTTGTCCATCTTGAGCACAGACTCTACCGTCTCTCTGATTCGCTGGCTTCTATTCTTCCACTGCTCACCTTTAGGAAACATTCAATTTTGGTTGAGCACTTCCCGAGAGTGTTTTTTAGTGTTTTTTTCCCCCTCCCCATCGCCCTTTCCCCCAAATACCCAGCACTGCACTCTGTTGTTTTTTTTTTTTGTGTTCTTCTCCCCCCGAACTTCCTTGTCTGTGTTTTATTCAATTTGTTGCTTCCCGGCTCTTCATGTTGCTGTCACTTTTGAGTGCTTTTCATTCTCTTTTGTGCACTTCTCCCACCCCATACTCTGTTTTCTTCTCTCCTCAATCCCTTGTACTCTTTGTTTTTCTGCATGTATGCTTTTCCCCGCCGCTGTGTTGGTCTCTCCCTTGTGTAGTGCTCCCCACCCCTCCTCTCCAATTCGCTCCTACTTTACCTCCCTCCATCCACAGTGTTCTTTTTTGTTAATGTTCCAAATTTGCACTTTTGTGCTAAGAAAATCATTTTTTTTTATTTACCGATCCAATTGGCATCCCTGCATCTTGGATCAGAAACTAAAAAATTTAACTAAAATGGAGACCATGTGATAATGCATGTGCATGACAGTGGAATGGCTCAACTGCCAGCAGCAGTTAAATGTGGTGCCTTTTTAAATTTTTATTTTTGACAGCGCTACATAGCATCAGGATCAAGGATGATGTTGAATAGAATTGCCAAAAGGCATATGCAAAACCCAGCGGTCCCTAAAGCGAGAACTTTTGACTTTACCCATGCTTTTCAAATGGGTGTTTTGCATAGCGCACGCAGCATGAGTTACTGCGTGTTGTGTGTTCATTGTGTACTGTAGTTGCTGAATATTAGTGGTTTTACGCAGTTCAGCTAGAGCCATGACTCTGTTTCTAACTGTATATATCTCATCCACTAACTTAACATGTAAATATGTTCTCTGAACATAGTGTACTAATCTAGTTCATGAAAAAAGTGAACACAGATAATTTGTAACTTTATGTTAAGCATGAGAGAGAAATGGAAAATCATCCAGTGGCTGAGTTGCACAAGGAGTAACCAGGAGAATCTTTGCTTCCCCACTCGACCAAATTATCCTTTCCTAGAAAATTACTTTATTTAACTGTACCTCATTTTGATTGACAAGTTTTGAAGGCACCTTTAAAGTAGGATAGTTCAGGATGTGCTCTTTCTTATAGCCTGCCATAGCGGGCTATACTGGCCATTAAAGGGCTATTCTAGCGTTGGAGGCCTGAGCCGAAGGGAGCGGGACTTTAATGGCCTGTGTAGCCCAGCTAGGAAGATTTATAAGGCTATTGGAACTCTGTGCCACTAGAGGGCAGAATCTTCTAATAAATAAAGCGAATGCCTCCCAGAGACCCCTTGTGCTCCCTGAGGCCTTTATTCACAGTTGTTGCTGTGTGAAAAACATCAGAATGTTGGAGCTCTGGGTTTTCATCAGCCATCAAAAGCCTGGAGCACTCCAACGTCTTCAGTGGAGCTCCCAACATTCTGATTGTTATAATAAAACTTAATTTGTTTGGAGTTTAATAGACATGTTGCTTCACATATGATATTGGTCATGTACACATGACAAACTCAAATCTCTTGCTTTACCTGTGGTAGCGTTTTCGGAATTGGGGATGGGGAATTCATGAATGTTTCTAAGTTCATGTCTAAAAACAGTGGTGGCTCGCGGTAGGGAAAAGGGGTGGGCGCTTGGCGAGGCTTCTCTGCCATAGCTAGGGTGACCACCCGTCTGTAATTTTCACAGACTGCCTTAATTTCCCCTGCCGTCCGTTGTCTTTGATGAAAGGCTTAACGGACAGCATTCGTCCGTAATTTTAGCCTTGCACCTAAAGGACAAAATGTAATTAGCACAGATCAGTTTTCTCAGCTGGATTGAAAGGCAGGAAGTTCTGTGTGCTCGGGGGGGGGGGGGGGCAGACAGATAACTTCTTGCAGATAATAAAAGGCCATCTTGCCAGGGTTTCTCCGTCCCTAAAGAAATGCAAAAGTGGCTGCTGGTAAATCTACAAACGTAAGTCTGCAAATGTAAAGGGGCTTGGAAACCTGCATTGACTTTAATCAAAGGAGTCACTTGAAGCTTTCTGATGACAAAGAGATTTTCTTTTAGAGTGGAACTGTAAGGGTGTTCCAAGGTGAGCGGTGGAGTGTGTGGATTTATTGGACTGTTACAAAAATAAAAGTTTGTTCTAGGTATAAACTGTATATTCAAATCTATATTTTAGAAGGACTAAATTATGATGTGTGTAATGCATGTTTAAAATAAGGACTTACACATTCACAGTTCTTTCAGGGACCGGGGTCCTTCTATTTGTCTCTCCTTTTACCGTTTTAGGGTGCAGAGGGTCTAGTGATGCTATTATGGTGTATATATACCACGGGGTTTGGGTATGAAATGTTCGTTATATAAATTTTAATGTGTTTATTTTATGGTGGGTAGTAATGTGTATGTGAGTTAGTGGGTATTTTAATAACGTAATGAATTTTACCTCACTTCTTTTTTAATAGCATTTATGTGATGGCCATTTATTGTTATATTTGTTTTGTTGATTTTCATTAAAACCGTTTACATTTTTTTTTTTTCTATTCCTATATTACGACTGCTCATTGGTCTGTGTATGTATGTTTGATCAGAGGACAGTGTGGTGTTAGAATATGATATTTCCATCGAAGGGGGTTTTATTATTATACCACTAAAACAAATAAAGCCAGCAAGTTGAAAGCAACAAAATGAGTTACAAACCACAAAGCCAATGGCAAGCAGTGGGCGGAATGCATTCCCAAGGAAGCTCTATGAAAGTACTTAAAGTGACAGCTGTGGGACACTTTATGGGAAAAGTCCAGTATTTTAATCCATTCCATATCTTGCAGAGGTTTGGCCACATCAATCACCCAGGTAGTATGACGAGAAGCCCTGGTTTGGTCTCAGTGTTGCAGAAGGGGTCTGTACACCCATTCTATTAATTTGCCTCCAGTCTCTATGGTGTAGAGCTTCTAGCACACCTCATGTGTGGGTGGCAGACATAAAATAGGTCATTCAATGATTGTTTAAAGTTATTGTAAATAAGGAGTTGACCGGGGTGAAGGTGGTAGTCTGCCACAAGGGTTTGGAAATTTAGTAGCTCGCTGTCCAGAAACAAATCCCCCAATTTTGAGACACCTGCAGCATGCCACTAATGGAGTTGCTCTGAGCACAGCCGTCCTGTGCATGTGGGAAAGCTTAGCAAAGGTAGTGCAGGAGCACAGGGTTTCTTCGTGTCAGCGAGTTTACAGGTTCTCGCAAGGCAAGAGAAAGCTGTGCATGATCACCCCGTATGGTGATCTGTAGAATGGTCAGTAGGAAACAATGAGCAGTGCAGTAAGCCCTCCTCAAAAGTCTTTATGGATAAACCCCATCTCATGCAGGGGGTGGGCAGAAAGCAAGCGAGCCACCCATTGCACCTATGCTGCTGAATACTAGCGTTATTAGTCCAGAAGGCCTAATCCACCCGCAGTCACAGGTAGCTCTAGAGTAGAAAGAGCTACCCGACGGTGCCCCAGCGAACAAATCAGATGTGTGGCATATCTGAAGAAGGAAAGAAGTACGAGCAGGGGAAGGTATGCAAAATAATACTATCATTGGGGTAGCACGCCACCTTCACTAGTGCCATGTGGCCCATTACAGAAAGCAGAAGAGAAGACCAAAAAGCAAACTGGGTTGGAGGGTCTGTGACGCTGTGCTGAGATTTCCATCCTGCAAATGAGTGGGAGAATGGTAGATATTAATCACGAGTTATAAAAAGGTAACTGAGTCCCAGTTCAATCTGAGGTATAATTGTATATAAAGGGGAAAACAGTGCCATGTATTAAACACTAATTACTATTTAAAATGTTTACATTTTGTTTTTGCAATTTGCATCCCAAATATTTTAAAGATTCTATGTGTACTTGACACTTAAGGATAACCCAGATCACTAGTTTGGCTTTTGATCAATTTCAAAACCATTTTAAGACATGGACAAAGCAGGCAATTGCCTTGCACAACCTTGCAAGGGGTCTGACCCCTGCTCACCCTTCACAAGCACGAACAGAGGACCATTGCACCAGAAGGGTTTGCCAAGGTGGCTGGGTACTGCTTGTTCAACCACTTGACAGTGCCTCTTCTGTTTCTCTCCTGTCTGCAGAGACATCTCCCCAGGTAACCAATACCTTCTGATAGTCTTGGTGGACTCATCTTGTCTGGTTTTCGGAATTGTCCCACCCTGTTCTTCTCTTCCTTATTTATCCGATTCTTAGCAACAACCTCCCATTTGATCTGGATTTCATTCTTCTCTTTTATTATCTTTGATTGGTAGTACAGGCTCCCAGTTCTGAGGTAATTGTAGAGTCCCAGACACACACACTAGTGCTGTGAAACTACAGTCAAGTTGTGGGCACCTTACATCATGAGATTGGGTTTGAGACTGTCGCCCACACCATCTGCCCTGCCTCGGTAAATGTTTTTTTATGTTGAAAGTCCATGGGCGGTTGGTGTGAGCCAGAAGTTTTTGTTCAACTTGTTTAAACTAGCATAAGGTAAAATACCTTAATGTTTCCCAAACTGTTTGCAGAAGTTTAAAATGTTCAGAAGCATAATCAAAATGTTGTTGCTTCTTTCTCTTTAAGAAAGATTGGGTAGGGGTGAGGGCCTTGACACAGTGCTGAAGAGCATTAATTTAATACTGAACAAGGACATAATGTGACACCTGAATGTAGCATACCAGGAGGCAATCACAAAAATACCACAATGAATAAATAGTGCTATGTTAAAAAAGAGTAAATAAAGGCACTGATAACTTAATGGGGGTACGGCCTCTTTTAGGTGTGTCTGTAAAACTGACGGTTTTTTTCCTTGAATTTTTGTCCTGAATTTGGACCCTTCCTCCTGAATTTTTTACAGTCCTGTCTAGAATTCGCCTCAATGCCAGGTGGTTACCCTACTCATAGCGGGTAGTAAAAAAACAAACAATTTTGGTTAGCTGTCTTGGAGTGATACAGTTTACTAAAGAGGAACGCCAGCGTTCAACAAATATGTATATAACTGTGCTTTCACTCTCGCAGCCAAACAAGTCTCCTGGCTCATCTCTGCTCTCCCGATGAATGTGCTGGCTTGTCCAGCTCCACCAGTTAGTTCGGTGCAAACATCGTATTAACAATTTCCGCGCGTGGATTTCTCGATGCATTCATCTTGACGAATGAATCCTGTGCCTTACGAGGGCGTCCGCATCGAGGAGACACGGTGACGTCACCTGAAGGTGCTGACCACCCTGTTATTGTGAGATCACAGCGCGCAATAACTGGGCACCTTTTAAGACGTACACGGCGTCTGTTGGAGAGCACGTTCCGTCGTCATGGAGATAGACGCCTTGAAAAGCGCGCCACTTTAGTGTCTCTACCTCTTGTGGCTCCTGCATCGGCTGTGGAGATGAGCGCGCGCGGCGGGACCGCGCTGCTGCAGGCGGCCTACACTCCCGGTGAGCGAGGTCTACACGCCAGATTACAATCATGCGAGGCATGGGGAGGAGGGCTGCAGTTCAAAGACCAACACATTGGTTGTCATTGCCTTATGCATTTAATGTTCTGATCGCACACAATGTGCAATTGTACATGAGGTTTTTAGCATCGGTTTCAATAAGGGCCAGTAATCGCCGCCACACTGTTTGCGTTGACACCATGTGCTCATAGACGTTTTAAGGCTTCGGCAAAAGGGGCTCTAGCCCTAGGCCTCAGCCTTTCAAGAGGCTTCCTGATAGAGCCAGTGCTGTTCTGCAGAGAGCCTTGCCCTGATGACCTTTAATAATTCGTAAACGATTGCTTTAAATACCGTTTTCCTTTCATTTATTGTGGGTGTTGTGTGAGTCTATTACAGATATTTTGCACAGTAATGTGTTTGTTTCATGCAGCATTCATAAATAAAATTTTCTTTTAGATCAAAACAGGGCCTCACATATGCGAAATTAGAGGGTGTCACGGAGATTGTGTTAAAATATTGAAAACACCCGTCAATATCCCTGGATATTAGATGTAAACACATTTAGATTTTGACGAGTGTGGCAGGCCACTGGCCAAAGAGCGCATGAAATACCTGAAATTGGATTATAAATTAAAAGCTGTTCCAAACAGGTCCTCGAAAATACGTTTGGCCGAGGGCCCCCCTAATTCTTAATATGTCACTGCAAATGCCTCCTAGTTCACTTTGATAGACGATTGGACAGCTATTTTTTCTCTGTGTCAAGTCTCTTCTGCCTCATCCACTCATTTCAGTACCCAACTTCCTGTTATCATTGTTAACTTGAATTCCCTGACACTGAGATTGTTGTCAAACTTTTCAATGATCTATTAACTCTACTTCGTGCGTGGAGGATTGCATCAATAATCGAGAAGTTACTATGATGCACCATTTCAGAGCTGTCATTTCACCTAAGAGAGCATTTTTCCTTACGAGAAGGGTTGACACCCTTAGAAGAAAACAAAAACATCCATTTGGTTATGTATTGCAATTCTAGAAGGACCAAGAGCTGGTTAGTGAAAACATTTCTGTACATTTCTCAGTATTAGTTTGTAACATAGCAGTAATTCCTTTATTTGCTTTAATGTAATTTCGAAATCGTGTGTGTGTGTGTGTGTGTGTGTGTATGTATGTATATATATATATATATATATCTCAAACATTTTTAAAGTGATTTCTTTGTGTGTTATTAGTTTGTCTCCCGAACGAAAAAAATGGAGACAACTGTTATTCCCAAATTAATTTTTCCCCACGAGTATAAATGTTAAAATGTGTAGAACAGGCAGTTAAATTACCGTTTAGATGACCAACATATTTACGAGCATTACTGTGGCGCACCAAACCAGGGAAAGTGTATGGTTCCATCTAGGGCATATCTTAAAGTCCACAAATTGCATATACTAATAAACGTATTTTTTACATCTTAAAAATAATATTTACATCTTAAAATAGTCCCCTGAGTGTTTTTTTTGTTTGTTTGTGTGCATTTCGTCAGCAGCAACATGAGCCCTAGCCCATTAGAAAATTGTTGATATGCAGTGTTCTTGGGCTCAGCTACCGACATTGCCCTAGCTTTTGCTACCGCTCATTTATTATAGTTCGAACAAATGAACTGTCAGGAGCCTTCAAGGCCAGGTCCATCACCATTAAAGAGGTCAAACTTGACAATATATGGAGTAAGTGGCACAGCTTAAGATGCAATATCCTCCAAATCTTGACAAGGTCTTAAAAACACTAGCTTCACAGAGGTATCAGCAGACTTTAAGCTAAAAAGAGGTTGCTTAGTCATAGAAAAAAGAACAGCACCTCTTAGCTAGTTAGATCTCCTCAGATGTCTTTCCACATTGTCGAGGGGTTGGGGCTGCCTTTCTGGAACTACAGCAGTTTTCACAGGCTCAGTTTCATGGTTAAAACTATACATCCATTTGAGATGTGCATCATTTACTATTGTGAAGTGATGTCTGCATCTAATGAAACTGCTGTGCGCGCAATTATATGGCGTTTCAAGGAGCAGGTGCAATGTTAGTCCTAAAAGGAGCTAAAATGAAGTGGCTAATTTGGGTCTGCTAAACCTGGGATTGTTTGCTTCCTCACATCTCCAAAGCATGTAGTTAAACAGTGAGCCAGCTAATGTCTGTATTATTCTGGAGGACTTTAAGCCCTGTGTAATTAATAGTACCACAAGTGGTATAAATGAACCGAAGAGGCGTGAGAAATACACATGCCAAAACAGAAAGCTTCTGGTAAATATTTCTTGCTGCATATTCCTTACCCTTTGAAAACTCTCCAGATCATCAGACTGGATCTAGAAACTTTTCAGTAGTACCTCTATGCGCTGGAATATGGTGCCTTGCAGCTCAGCACAGATGCTTTTTCACTCAGGAAATGACATGCAGAGTCTGTATAGGTGCCACACCTGTGAGCTCCTGGCAGTTCCTTTCTTTCTGTGCCACCAGATGCTCTACCATTCCTTTCTTCCCTTGCACACATCCCCCCCCCCCCCCCTCCCCAATGACTGAGTGAGAAGTGCAAGCCCTTTTGGCCAAAGGGGTTATCAAAAGAGTGCTGGTGCAAGAAGCAGGACATGGATGTTATTCCCACTACTTTCTGATGCTCAAGAAGGATAGAGGCCTCTGGCCTATTCTAGACCTGTACCATCTCAGTGCCTTCCTCTGGAAGGAGAAATTGAAGATGCAGGTCATGTCTCCCCTCTACACTGGAGCCTGGGTGGTGGCACTGGGCTTGCTGGATACCTAATCCATATTCTCGTCCTGCCTGCCTTTTGGCGCTATCTGCGGTTCGTAGTGGGACAGAAGGATTTCCAGTTTGCTGTGCTCTCCTTTTGTCTCACCAGTGCCCCTCAGGTGTTCACAGAGTGATAGCAGTGGCGGCAGCTCATTTTAGGATGTCTAGGGTGCTAGGCTTCCCATATTCGTTGACTGGCTGTTGAGGGTGGGCATGCCCCAGGCAATCATCAGCCAATTACAGACTACAGCAAACTTCCTATCATTAGTTGGGTACACTATTAACATGTCAGTCACACCTGACTCCTTCTCAGACGCTCCCCTCCAACAGAGCCACGCTGGACATGGTTTGGTTTAGTGCCTTGCCCCTGGGAGAATCCAGGATATTCAGGCGATGATCCTGATCGTTCAGCCTTTGTCCACTATTATGAGTGAGGTCGAAACCATAGGCTGTTGGGACTGATGGCCTCCTACATCCTGCTGGTCGAGCATACCAGATGGCCTGTGCCAGCTCTGAAGTAGGATCTGAAGTCCCAGTGAGTCCAACATCAAGGAGATATATGGAATAAGGTATATGTCCATATTACAGGGAAAACCGCAAAAGATCTACAGTGGTGGCTGCTGGACCGTGATTGTGTTAGGAGCAGACCACTCTCCTTTCCCCACCCAGAGCTGATAGTGGTGACTGATGCATTGCTTTTGGGTTGGGATAGCCATCTGGGAGAGGTGGAGATCAGAGTTTTCAGGTCTCAGGCGAAGTCCAGGCTTTCACATAATCTTCTGTTGCTGAGGCCCTCTACTTAGCGTTGAAAGCCTTCCTGCAGTCCCTCAAAGGGAGGCTAGAGGTGCTCACAGACATCACTACCATGTGGTACTGTAAAACAGGGTGGGGTCACGAACCTTGTGCCAGGAAGCCTTGCGCCTCTGGAAATATCTGGACCATCAAGGAGTTTTCCTGGTGGTGAACCACCTGCCAGGATCCTTTAAAGCCATGGCAAACACACTCTGACATCTGTGATCTGCTAGGCATCGACAGCAGTTACACTACGATGTGTCGCAAGATCTCTTATGCGACTGGGGAGAACCTTGGCTCGATCTGTTCACCATGGCAGTGAATATGCAAAGTCAGCACTTCAGTGTGTTTGAGTTTCAAAGGTATCTCTCACTCAGAGACGTGTTCCTGCCTTCAGTGGAACTTAGGAATCCTGTATGCCTTTTGACAGAAACCACTCCTGCACCAAGTTCTTAAGAAGATCAGGACAGATCAGGCCCAAGTCATTCTAGTGTCTCTGGATTGGGCACAGAAAGTATGTTATCAAGAACTCCTGGGCTTGAGCATATGTTTTCTGATCAGGCTTTCCCTCAAGGAGGACTTGCTGTTCCAGCAACAGGGGTGGGTTCTCCAACTAGGTCATCATGCTTGTCAACTTCATGCTTGGAAATTGTGATGACAGCTGAACACCTTCGAGCTTCCTCCAGAGGTAGTTAAAGTCATCTAGGGAGCCAGGCATCCCTGGACGAAAACTGTATACACCTGTCATTCGGATAAATTTGTGGCTTGGTGCAGTACACACCAGATTGACTTCCTCTAAGCCAAGTTATCTGATATTCTGCTACTTTTTCTTTCTCTTGCCGGGCATGGCCTTGCTTTGGGTGTAGTTAAAGGTTATCTTTCGGCCTTCTTACGGTTGCCAGATCAGCTTTATTGTTAGTCACCAGTTGTGATTCAATGTCTGAAAGGCCTTCAACATATGCTTCCTCCTTTTCCCTTTGTCATCGCCATAACCTCGGAACGACGAGTGAGTGAGCTTCAGGCTCTGTGTTAATACACCATACACTACCTGCTTACCAAACAAACTGGTTCTGGTACTTGGCATCTTTCCTGCATAAGGCTTTGTTGCTGTTAAACGTTGGTCAAATCATTACACTGCTGGCCTTCTGTGCTCAGCCTCACCCCTTTAAGGAGGAGAGACTCAATCGATTAGACCCCAAGAGCTCACTAAGCTTCTACATTGACCATGGCAAAGAATACTGTGTGGCTGTTCAGCTCTTTGTGGGGTTCTTTGGAGCAAAAAAAGGCAAGGCAGTGCAGAAAAGAGCCATCTCATGCTTGGTCGTGCTCTGCTGCGTGTTGGCTAAAAAGCAGTTTCCGGGCGGACTTGTCCAACATGGCGCCTGTGTAGACCTACTCTATGTGAATTCCACCAACCACACATTAGACTGGGTAGAGACACCAGGATTAGAGCCCCTACGTCTGCGTGATGTGCAGCCTGGGCCCTTGAATGACTGATGGAGGCCACGACCGATGACTGCAACCGTGCAACTCTTCCACAGGTGGAGACTGCAGAAGGCGCAACATCTCATCAGCATCCTTAAAATGGCAGCTGGACTGACTTCCTGGAGGGCCTGATACTGAAAGTTGGGGAGGAGAGGGCTGCATAAAAAGTGTGCATGCACTCTCATGATTGCATGGTTAAGACTCTTAAGCCTTGAAGTCTGAGGCCTTAATGCTCCAAAAAAACAGGTGGGCATCTTACCTTTCTTAATTAATCCACTTGTGACACGTGCCTCCTTCAGGAAACCCACAACATCCGCACTGACCGGAAATGCATGAGGTCTTGTTGGTTTGACCGCCAATGCTTCTCCTGAGGCGCTAGAGAGAGGACAGGGATTGCCATTTTGTTGGCTACTCATTTCCCAGGGAAGGTGTTGCAGCTACAGGCTGAGCTCCCTGGCAGACTGCTTTCCCTGCATCTCAAAGCGAGAGGCTACGCCTTTACACTAGCCACAGTATATGCTTGAATGATCATCTGGAGGCATTCCTCAGGGATGCAATTGGATGGGTGGTGGCCACTGCAGACAAGGACATCCTCCTGGCGGGAGGGGCATGGCTTGGTCTTCAACACTGTATTTGATGCATCTCTGGACGAATCAATACACCGGGTAGGACAGGCAGGAGCTCTCTCGCTACAGGGCAGACACTGCTTTCGGAAATGGTGCTGGTGCATGTGTGGAGACAGCGCAAACCACAGGCAAGGGTGTAGACCTTTTTTCTGGTGGCACACCAGACTTACGAATGACTGGACCTTTTCCTGACCTCTCCACTACTCACCACAGTCACAACAGCGGTAGACATCCGGGCGGCGGCCCTTTCTGATCACTCGCCCATACTAATTACACTTCTACCCTACACTGGGTCCTTTCAGCACTCTTGGCATTTGAATCACAAGCGCCTCTCCTACTCTGCCCTAGCCGCTAAATTGCTGAAGATATACGCCTCTATTTAGACATTAATGATAACTCTGATACCCCTGTTGCCCAGCTTTGGGACACTGAGGGCTGTCATTGGAGGCCACTTTATTGAGTCAGGTGGGGGGGGGGGTGGGGGTTCTGGGTGTGCTGCACTTATTGAGGTACTATCAAGCCCCTCAGCTTCGGTACATGGTGGGGTGGGCCAGGGGAGCACTAAAAAAGATTGGTGCTTCATAGTTTGGGCTGTTGCCGGGTTAAATGTCTGGAAAATCTTGTGGTTTCCTAAATTAAATCACCCATCGGAGGTACACATACCCCCAGTGGTTTATGCAACAGTAGTGGTGTAGGATAAAGTACAGAAATGACACCGCCTCTTCTCCTGTGATTTCCCCTTAACTCCTCTACTGGGCGGCCTAGACCGCCCCCTGGAGGCCCAGGGAAATGCACTGCTATGTTGTCAGGAGGCCAGCTGTAAGAGGGTGGAAGACTTCTTTGATCTGGAGGGGATCATGGACTTTGATCACCTCCGGACAGACTATGGTCTTCCCTCTTCGGCATACTGGCAATAGATTAGCAGGCCTCTAACACCATTTAAAAAATAGATCCTTCCATACCAATCAGACAAACTAAATATCTTGGATATTTATACATTTCTACTCAATCCTACCAAAGCCCCAGCACAACGAACATGGGAACAGGAATGTGAACGAGAATTCACCCCCTGTGAATGGCAGGGCATTGTGCACCAAGCACGTGCCTCAGCCTGCAGAACGTCTGGTAAGGAAATGCTCATTATTGATATTACACACCTGCTTGGGTGGGCCGATGATGGCCGGGTGGAGATCCTAACTGCTGGAGACACTGTGCACAAGTTGGTACTTCAACACATCCTCCCTTGCACTGTCCCAAAAAACAGAAGCTCTGGATAGGTGTCTTAGCAGATGTGACAAAATGTCTGACACTGAATTACCTTGATTTCCTAGCTGTTTTCTGTTAGGCTTCCCAGATGTTTTGACCTATCCACTGAAATTTGCGAAAGGGCGGTCTATTACATTAGCCCTAGATGCATCTAAGCAGGTTCTGCTATCCTGCTGGGTACTGATGCTGTACCAGTGCACTTAGATTGGCTTCACAAACTGTGGGAACTCCTGGGGATGAAGAACCTTATGGTAGTGTCTAAGAATACCCTACTACAATTCAGTAAAACGTGAGGTTCCTGTATACAGTTCTTATTGGGTGAGTTTCAGGTGTTAACATGCCCCATCTATCTTTGCGTACTGTCACTCATGCACCTGACCCCTACCCCAAGGGACTGATCCCTTCCAGATCTGCTCCATTTGGTCTCTCCCTGGAGAGTAGTGGGTGTCCTATCACGGATCTCTTCGGTCTGTCGAGCCTATCACTCCTTGCCCTCTCAACCCCTTTGACTACATTACTCGGGGTTGTTATTGTTTTGCTTTGTTTCCCACTGGACAGTGGATGTAGGTGGGAGTTGTACTTTTCTCTGGCTAAAACCAGTAAAACAGAGTTGAACCTAAAAAGCAGCCTCCAAAAGGACTGCATGTTCATTTTGCCATTTCCAAGGAGGCTACCACTGTATTGGTAGCTGGAGTCCCTGTCCTAGACATCTGCCAGGTAGCTATGCAGGCATTCCCCCATATGTTCACAAAGCGCTATTGTCTGGACTGTCAGTTTTGCCGAGAGGTGCATTTTGCCCCCTTGGTCCTGCAGGACTTTCTGGTTTGAGTCCACTCACAGATACACCTCAAAATAAGTACTGTTTTTTTTATCCATTCAAATGGTGAGAAATCTGGCTAGAAGTTTATATCACAAGAATAAGTTACTTACCTTCGGTAATGCCCTTCCTATTGGAGGTTCTGTCTAGCCACTGATTCCTCCCCAATCCTCCTTGTTTTGTGATTGGACCCTAATAAGATCCCACGTCTAGGGATTTGCCCACTGTCTACCAGTGCGCTTTTGGGGGTCTGTATCTGGGGTGGGTGGACAGTGCTGAAGACAACTGACATCACTGTGCAGGAGTGGTGCCTATAATGGCCCGAATGTCAAGGCCGGAAAGGAGCGGGGTCCATGTGGAGCCACAAGGTGCCATCTTTTGGAGCATATATGTATTGCTGAAACGTTTTTGGATCCATTCGGATGCTTGAGGAGTTTTTAAAAAGTGAGAAATCGGCAACTCAATAGTCTCTACCAGAAATAGTGTTATTGAAGGTAAATAACTTATTCTTCACTACCAAGCTCTGGAGTGTGGCTAAGCATGCAGCACTCCTGAATCCAAAACTGAGTGAAGCAGATCGTTTCCAATGAGATTCCTAAATGATTCATTGTAAATCTGTTTGTTACATGAAAAAATTAACTCCCTAGCCGGGTTAAGTTTAAAGCAACAACCTTGAAACCTTTGAACTGGCTGCCATGCAAAGTCATTCTGTTTATCGAATACGTCAGCATTTCAACCAGAACTGTTATACATAGAGAATGTTGCTTAACTGGACGTTTAGAATATTGGAAAATGGGACATTGCTGTACTTAACAATAGAAACACCGTAATCCTTTACTATCTGAGTGCATGAGGCCTAGGTTTGCAGCATTGCTTGACTTGGTTCTTTTGAGGATTGTTGAATTGGGAAGTCCGTTGTGATATTTACAGGGTTGTGTGGGTATGAGAGTGACGGTGATTCTTAAAGAAAGTTTTCAGGATATATTGCCAAGGAAATGTAAGTGGGATGCAAGAACCAAGAAACTGATTGTTCATGCTATGGTCAACTTGTGTGACTCAGTCAGTTGAATCAAAACCTTAACACCTGAATGATTCATCTCAGTATCTTTTAGAATTCATTGTCTTTTATTTTGTTTGCAATATACATCATCCACTTGCAGGAAGGATAATATTCACCATTCAAACACATCCATAGCATTTCAATTGTGTACTTCTACAGTTAAAAAGTAATCACTTTCGTGCAAGTGTTAGTCCTTTTCTTTTGAGACCCCTCACCACACAGGTTGTAGAATTAACACACTAATTGATTGTCCTCCTATTTGGCCTTTGTCTGAGCATGTGCTGCAAGTCTCCTAACTGCTCTGCCGTGAGATTAACACTATCGTTTCTCTAATATTCGGTGCTGCCTAGCGCATTTCACAAGACAAATTACTACAACTCATTGCGGGGTACTTTATAAAATATTCTCAATCAGTTAGAGCATGTCTCGTGACGGAGGCAGGGAGGAATTGGTCTTGGCATGTAGGTGTACTCAACCATAAACAGAGTGAATCTAAATCCCCCATTTATTTAACAATAATTGTTGATCTGGTCTTGGAATCTGAAAAGACTACTTTCAGGTACCTAGACGTTTAGCACAGCTGTTATGTTACCTTATTATACCTTTTAAGAAAGGTAAAGCAAGCAGAGGAAATGCCATCCTACTAGATAGTCTTTTATCATCCTAGCAATGTATTCTAAGGTATTCGTTTTGATTTTTCCAATTCCCGCACTGAATCAAAATGTTCATAAATGAAAATTCATGCTCATTATTATTTAATGTTTATATCCCTCAGAGGTCCTAGAATCCCTGAACACCGCTGTCAACCTTTGATTGTATGTGTCCTTAATAGATCAGAAATCTGTTGATTCATTCTTAATTATGGGACATTTTAATATCATTATTTGGAGTCATTTCCTAGAAATAGCATTATTTTGAAACATTCTGTAGATACCTATGGGGATATTGATATGAAGTAAGCCTGGTCAATCTGTACAACATCTCCTCCAGATCATTATAAAAAAGGTAGACATGAATAATTTAGCTGTTGAAGCTGAGCAAGATGGGTGCATAATATCTAATGGTTGCTTTGAAGATTATGTTTCGGATAAACCAGCTGGTAAGGGGCTCACTGGATTCTCATTAATTGATTATATAATATTGAATTATGCCCTGCCTGGTCTGTCATATGGCCACATAGTAAATAGTAGATTGAGTTCGCAAAAAGTGTAATCCTGGATGTACTATAACAAGGGATCACTGACCAGACCTTGAAGGAGACTGCCACTGAGAGTGTGGAATCGAGTAGTAGTGTATATTGGAATTAAAAACACTACGTTATTAGCTTGTGAAGTGCAACCTGAATGCACAACGGTTAAATCATGCAAGGGCAGTAGCATTCTGAAATTTGAAGTGTAACTAATCTTCTATCTGTAGTTGACCAACATAGATGTATGCCAAAAAAGAATAACCGCAACTATAGAGACCAAACCGATCACTCTGTCCTCTGAATTGAATATCTTGATCTGTAGTTTTAGAATTTTTCCAGAAGTCAAGCCAACTTGATAAAAATTTGAAAATTGTAAAGTAAATAAACACCAGGATACAATTAAAATAAAGTATGTCTGTGTGCTATGGCACATTTACAAAGCTCAGCGCGAAAAAATAACTGCAGGCAATTTTGATAAACTCTAGTGCGAGCTTGTGTACCAAGGGTAAATTGTTATGTAACAAAGTCTACATCAACAGTGGTCTGAATTGATTTGTAATTAGTCATCTGACAAAACAGATGCCTCCGAGTTTATTTTGGATCAGACTTTTCCTCTAATAGTACTCTACATTTGTCTCTGAGAGTGAAAGGGGTAGCCAGGTTTACCAGTGATGCCTTATTAGAAAGGTATGTAAGAGCAAAGGGGCAGTTGTGTCAAGTGGGTGGCTGGAAAAAAGGGTGGGGAGTCCAAAAAAGTGTACTTCCCATGTTAATTCCCGTATACTCTGTAGACATGACTACAACCTGAACTGCTGGACTAAATTACACCAACTTTGGCAGAACATTAGCCTTTGGTCCGCAGATCACCATTTTTTCATTTGGTGTAAATCCATTCAGTAGTTTTTGAGATATTAAAGAGAAAATGTGTATATGTATATATATAGTGCGAGGGCGGCAATGTGGACAACCCCACTTCCCACAGGGACCACGACCTCCCCAGGTCTATTATAAAAATATTTAAGGGTGGGACCAAAAGGAAATTTGTATATCTAGGGCCACGGGTCCAGGGAGCGTTCCTGCTGAAATCTGATTGGCTGTCAACACTTCACACAAGAAATGATGGCAGCCATTTTGGATCTCGGCTTCACCCAAGTCCCAAAACAAAACATACAAAAAAATGAAAAGGTGTCAGGGTATATATACACCCTACCTCCCCAGCCTCAAGTATTTGTGTAGCGAATAAACCCGTGCCGTGCGCGTCTGGGTTTTGGCAGAGTTTTTGCATGACCAGTTTGCACTCTGCCAAAACCCCTGACGCGCACAGCACAGGTTTATTCGCTCCACAAATACTTGAGGCTTATCATGGCCATCATTTGCCTATACTATTTGATTTCTCCCAAGGACTCATGACTACCAGCAGCTTGATCTATGTACCTTTCGTGTTTACATATAATTTTTTATATACATCTGAAGCCTTGACAAAGTCTTGAAGACGAAACACGTGTTGGCTGTTTTGCTGTATGGACTTATTGTTACATTCGAACATCCTATTGTAACTTTGACCATTTTTCACCATCTGGCTGCTCTGGACACATGGTCATTTTGTACAACGCAGTCTTTTGATTGAGATTTCTACTTTCTACCTGCACTTATAATAAATCTACACATCATCTTCCAAGAACGAACTTTCTACTTATTCTTGAAGATTATCAGGATTCATGCTATTGGTGTGCCCTGGCCACTCTTCTTTCAATGAGTTATAGATACTTGAAATAACTACAACAGTTGAATTTCTGTGGTTTTGTAGGTTTAAAATGTCAGCTTATCTGTAACAACCCTGTAACGTTTGGTTTTTAAGTGAATATATGACCGGAGCCTTCGACTGGCCATGGAGTCTCTAAACAGAATTCAACCCACCGCCAGTTAAAAAAAAAAAGAAAAAAAATGGCTTACTTGGACTTGCTGACCTTCCATTTATTATGTTACCACCTCATCTCCAAACAGTTGCCATTACAGTAGCATATACAAAAAATGCTAATCAGCATCCTAGTTTCATAATTGTTGTGAAAGAGGGGTGAAGCAAATGACTAGTTCATGTTGAAGATCTACTCGAAACTATTATTATTGTGGCATTTTACGTAGATAAACACAACCTTTTTGGTTTCTCACTAATAAAGTTCAGTTCATCATTTCCTGTTTCTTGTATTTACTTCCTTCAGATATCACTAGTGCGCAGGATATTTACACTTATTAAAATGTTCTGATTGCCTGGAAATGCTGAACAAAACTACAGATAAATAATGTATTTCAAGCATTTTCTATATTAATCATTTTACCATAGTACTGAATAGGAACACCATGAGCTAATTATGAGTGAAGTACTATTTCATTATGGTAAAGTTTCTAACAATATGTTCATTGCTATGTTTCAACTCCCCTTGGTGTTTGTGATAATTTCATAATGGCACTTTCCAAAAGAGGAAACCCTATGGCAGAATTTTGGAAGATATCCATTGAGACATTACCTCTTTTCTTTTCCTATTCAAATTTGAGAACCTAGCAAAACCAATACCTTGCTTTCTCACTCAGCAACAATGTTCATAATCAGTGTATTTTACTCTAAGGTTTAGCCCCTTCAGATGTGAATATTTCTTACAAATAGTATTTTTCCATAGTAGTAAACCATTTCACCAAAAGTAAAATACTCATTGAGACATTACCCATCTCTCTTCCTGTTCATTAAAAGTAAGGATGCAGCAGTGACAATAACTTACACTGTCTCTAATCAAAAATACGTGATCCCGTTACATTGTACATATTTTCATAATCAATCAAGTGTCCTTCATAAATATTCCAATGCATGTCAACTAATTTAGCATGATGATGTTTTTCTCTTGGGGCCCCACTCATATATTACAAGTGAGGTCATCTTTTCTTAATATCCCTTGCTTCCTCCTTATTGTCATAGATTTAAATGCAACTCTGCATCTCCATTCAGGCCTCACGGAATCTCCGTTCCCATCAGGATAATCCACTTGGATTCTGATCTGCGTAATGTAGCTCCTGGTCACTTCCTCTGGGGCCAGGAGTCATATGTTGAATGCAATAATATCTTAATCCTGTTTGATCATCATGTTGTTCCCAAATATGTTTGTCCATTGAATAAGTTGTGTATCTATTGCTGATGTCTCACAGGTGGTGCGATATGTGTAGTTTAAGTTCGACTGTACAGCCCACATATATTTTTCCCACACTCACCCTCCAACACATAGACCACATACAAGGTTTCACAACTTATCCATTCTTTGATCTTCAGCACCTTTCCATTATAAAGTTAAATGTTGTCATACTCTTACCGAATGGACAAGCTTTACATTTTGAGCATTTCCAAAAGCCCATTTCTCTTAGTTTTAGCAAATTTGAACCATATCTATTTTGGGGCACCATGTAGCTTCTTGTTAAGTAATCCCCCAGAGAGGCTTTCTTGTAGGTAATCTGTGGGTGATAAAGCAATACTCCTTTCAGTGTCTTATCCGATAGTAATAAGCTACAGTTCTTTTTTTTTTTTTTTCTTTTTTTTTTACCAATTCTCTAGTTTTTTGGCTCACAACATTAAATGGAATGATACATCTAATCTCATTGTCCCATATTCTATTGTTGGTAGATTTTTGTTTTGGTATCAGAAGTTCATCTCATTTCCGACTCCTAGCGCTCAAGTCATATCATCTGTAAGGACTGATTTGGAATACCCTCTCAGAATGATTCTTCCACACGGCTCTCATCCGTGCCACCAATACCTCATCCTCTCAACAGTTATGTCTGGCTCTCAAAAAGTCACCATAGGACACACTCCACTTTAAAGCCAGAGGGTGTCCAATATTCACATGCAACAAACTGTTAGTTTGTTGGAGTTTTGTGGATTTTAGTACATATCTTGTCATCTTTAAAATAGATCCCAGTATCAAGATAATTGATATTTGTTGTGCTTGTCTCATAGGTGAAATTAAGATGTTGGGGGTTACTGTTAAGGGAGGCAATGAATTCAACTAGGTCTTTTTGGTCCCCTTCCCAAATAAGAATAGATCATCAATATAGCGTGCCCAATAAATTCCATGTTCCAAGGTCTCTTGATTTTCCTCTGTCCAAACAGTCTCTGCCTCCCACCATCCCATTGTCCAGTTTGTGTATGTTGGAGCAAAGGATGTACCCATCGCCGGCCCTCTTCTTTGTAGGTAGTAATCTCCAAAAAACAGAAAAGACATTGTGCGTTAGGTAGAAGTGTAAATTAATGTGTTTTCTGGAGGAGAGATTGATAATCAAATCTATATATACAAAATCTAACTCCTGTAACACTCGTAAAGGAAGTTGCAGCACTCCAGGGGTATCAATTGCAGGAATTATATTCAGTGAATGGAGGGCACATCAACACGTTTCCGCACTACCTGTGCCTTTGTCACAACGTTGGTTAACTTCCATTAAATGCAGTATATACAAGAATACATCACTAAATGAAACATAAGCAGCGGAAATGGACAAAAAACTGCTACTAGAAAAGTACTGCCAACTTGGAACAGTTCCAGTTCCAGTTGTTTTGAAACTACCAAACAATAAAGCCAAGAAATTACACACTGTTCATGAGACAGAATCAAATATATAGCAAGTAAACAAAAGATATCAAGTTATGTGACTTGTCTGATCATGCTCTTATGACAATGTGGTTAACCATTTTGTTTAGATTACGATTATCAATTTGTAGGCAATCAAATACCCCTGCAGGCTGTCAGGTAGTTAGCCAATACCATGCAATATTCTAAGGCTATTGTAAGTTGATCATATTGCATGGGTTTTCAATCCGCCAATCAAGTCCAAGTGGGCCTAAATGAAAACTATAAACATAAATAAGCCACATTGACCTGACTCTTAATCATGTAGTAACTGTGGTGTCAAAGATATCCAATGTTCATAAATAAATACTGCCTCTGCATAATCAATTATCCAAATGTTTTCAGTAGTTTTTGACCATAAAAAATATAAATATTAGAAATGAGTCATTGTGTATCCGAAAAGAAACCTGGAGGTTGTATAACAATGCCTTACTCAACCATAAGACAGTGGCTACAAAATGATCTATTCGAAAAGCTCACATCAGAGATGGACATACAATTCTTCATCAGTATTTAACCAAAATGATACTTTACAGTCCATTTCCAGAGTGAATTTGGACTCCAGCCTCCATAGTTCACACTCCATATTGCTTGCTCTCTGTTTTTTAGGAACATGATCTGTTTATATATATTTTTTTTAGGGTTTTGTACGTATAAAATGTGAGCCTAACTATAACGTCCCTGTAACCTTATTTAGGCACACACACATATATATATACACACACACACACACACACACGTACGTTAGAATTCCTGCCATGCTCCTATTTGAGGTAGAATACATCTTAATTAAGCATTGGTCTCGTATCCAATATCAGAAGGGAAAATACTTTGTTCACTATACTCTGTAGGGACCGTAGTCCCAAATACATGCTCTGTGGCTTGAATTTAATTTCTCAAGCATATACTCATTGGCACTGTCCATTTGATATGCTGTTGTCACCAAAGGATGCACTCTAAGCTAAGCTGGCTTCTAAAATTAATTTATATTAAATCAACCTGTATATAGTGTATTTTCCAGGAATTTTAATCATGCACTACGGACTTAAGAGTTGATTGTTTGGTACTTAAATTACTGGTCACCAGCCAGTGCTCCAATATCCTTGTTAGTTGAACCTCAATGAATAATGAAACTGGGTTTTGATTCCTTGCTATCCACAAGATTAGATGCATTACATTTTCCTGAGAAGAAGCAGTCTACCTTTACTAGTTGTAATAGGTGTCTGGGTTGACTACTCCTATGACCAGTAGGGATGACTCCTTGGTAATTCAGATGTGCAGGATCTTGATTTTTGTTTAATTGTCGGGGCTTAAAAATACAGCAGCCTACGTTATTATATCCATCAGTTGAGAAATGTTGGGTGGTGCCTTAAGCTAATGATGTTGCCTTCATTGAACATGTCTGTTGTTGCATTTTCTAATTTTAAATATATATTAATGATGGCACTTTATTGTACTTTTTCACTGTTTTGAACATGTTTTATTGCATATATATATGATAATAAATATCTGTTTTGTACTTTATTGACCTCTTTCAAGATCCTTGTTGACTTGACTTGGCAAGCTGGGAGTTGGTTCCAGGTTTCTGATAGCTTACTTATTGCTCCACTGTGATTGTGGTGTCCCACTTTGTTCCCCCCTTTTAGTGTTTTGCTTGGGCCGAAATTCTCCAGTCTCGGTGTTGTACTGCCAACCAAGGGACCAATTTTGTGCTGTGATGCCTTATCCTTGATTAAGCCCTTCCAATGGCATAAGCCAGTCAGTCCACAATTTTGTGCCTTTGACCACCTTTTTGTGCTGCTTTCTATTTCCGACAGGAGTTTTTAGCACCTTCTCAGACCTGTCAACTTACAAAAAATATTTGCTGTGTGAAACTGGGGCATGCCCTTCAGGGGGTGCTGGGCTTTATTGTGCGGTCAGTCTGCACCCATCCACCTCCTTTCTTCTCATAAAACAAAAAACACAAAGATTGCTGGTGTGGCAGTCGATATCCTGGGGTGTTTTCACACCTCTTATTGGACTTCCCTACTTACACCTCCAAAGATGAGATGGAAACCCCACTGTTGAGTGGTTTCCAGCACCTCTTGCCGGCACCTTGTGATTTTGGCTCCTCACTGGGTGTTTGACGAGAGCCAAAATAGTGTGAGGCACAGTGTGAGTTGGCAGATCTGCCTTCTGTTGCGCTCTTTGTAGCTGGCCCGTCCTTATGTGGAAAGGGATTATTTTTTTATTGTGCACTGCCTGGCCCTACACTTGGTTACTTCTTTAGCCCAGTGACTGTGTTAGGCCTCCACCTGTTCACAAACTAAACTAATGCAGTTCAGTGCAGGGGGGTCTAGAAGGGGAAGGGCATGTTCTGTCACTCAAGTGCTTATGTATGTGCAGCACCACTGGATCTACTTTTGAATTAATCTCTCTGCTGTTTTCAGGTTTTGGACAGTCCAAAATGTGGTTGCTATTCAATGCACAGAAGATGCACATTTTCATTTTCCCCTTCGAGTTTGAAACAATTTCCGTGGATTTTAGGCACTCTAAACATCTCCGGACGTTGTTTTTACTTTCTGCCTAAATAGTTAGGCAGAGCAAAACCCTGCTAAGTCACCTGGACATTGGAAATTATCAGAGACCAGTAGGCGAGGATGTAGGTGCACCTTTTAACCTAGGCGATAATAACTGTCTGCATTGATTAAGGTACCATTACAATAAATCATTACCTCGGTCAGTTTGTGGGTTATATGGAGCACTGGATGCCCTGTGTAGTAGGCACAGATTAAAGCAGGCCAGCTAGAGTCAACTAGTCACCTGCTGATCACTGTGACTGAATATGTCAAGCACTCGTGCTCTTACGATTGCAACTATAGAAAATGGGCATGAGCATGATGTGAGAGCGTGCAATGAATATTGTAACAAGATACATGGAAGGTGACTAGATGCTCATGACGGTGTGGCGATCTTAATATCAAGTCACAAAATGGAGGACTTTGTGGATCAGTAACATCTCATATTTCAGTTTGCTTGCTTTCTAAACACTGTTGAAAATAACAACTATGGGCCCGATTTACGAAGGTGTAGCTTGCAGTTTTGCAGAAGGTTACTGCTTTTCGACATTCAGGTCACAAACTGCACTTACAATTTTGTGGTAAGGCCAGCACCACACATGGCAACCACTGGTACTGCATCTTATTCTAATAAAAAATGTGGGCTTTTGGTCACTTTTGGAGACTTCAAATAGTATTTATTAGTGGCTTATTAGTTTTTCTAGTGGTAAAGCTCCATCCCTTCTGGATACTGTTCATGGTATTATTGGTGACTTATCAGGGCTGTCTAAGATAAGACCTGCATTTCTTCTGGGTAGACTCCATATTTAGCTGCACGTTGACTTAGTGCCTCAAGGGGTCTGGAAACCACACATTACATACTGGTGGGCTAACAGTGCTTCCACTGGCAATGCCTTTTTCACTCCTAGTAGGACTGCTTGGTATTCTCTGGTTGGTTTGACATTCCTGGTTAGACTTGTATAGTTTTCTCGTGTTCATCCATCTGATCCTTATCGAGATTGGATTCTACGTTATTTTATAAGCTACTCAAAATGTGTGTGACAGCTTCTGTTCTCACAGTTACTGCAGCTCTTCATGCTTAAGTGGAGCGACCTATGCCTCATGTTTGGAGCATATTTTGAAACTCGAGCGCCTAATCAAAAATCACCTATATTGACATTTAGCATTCAGTATCCTTCCAACCACAAACCCGAAACTCTTCCTAGCAAGCCGATGAAAGTAGAATTATTTCACAGCCTTGTCAGTGGCATAAGTTCTAAACAAATGCTGCTGTTGGCTGAAAGATAATGCAATAAAATCTGTTAATAGCGGAGGCCTGCGGTTCTCTTGTAGAATCTTTCTCTTGTGAATCCTTATATTTCTAGATTATGAATCAAGTTCTGATTTTATCTTTGAAGATGTGGAAAGCCATTTTCCATGTAGGTTAAATAAGAAAGTTATTGTTGGTAATCATGAAAACAAGGTCGTTTGAAAAGTACGATTTTTTAATCTCAAATTTTGTTACCACCTTTTATTTCCAATTGTAATTTTCCTTTGCGAACATAGTGAAATTCAAGCACATTCGCTTACGAAGAATGGCGGTAATGGCAAACGGTGTAAAGGTCGATTTGATTGTGCTTTTATGGTGGAAAGATCGGAAAAAGTGCTGGAAGTTAAAAGGGTACTGTGTGAAATGGTAGAGTGGTTTAAACATTTTAGAATGTCTAAAGTTGCAGGACGACTTTAAACTCATTTTAGTATAATATGCAGAAAAAAATAAATGCCAGATTCTACATTTTTCATAACTATAACCACCTTTTTTGTGCATTTTAGATCCAGATCTTCGTTGAACTCATTGCGGTAGGAAGACCTAAAGAAACACCAGTTGCAACTAAGATTTTTGGTAATCCGCAAGATGGAACTCAACGATGATCTAAACCCTGTTCTTCGCCGTCTTGCTCAGTTTATTATGTGGGTGTACAGTATAATTACTTTTGCACCATGGTATATCCTGTCTGGGGCAATGGACCGACAGAAAAAAGCCAAACGAATTAGAGCTCGGCCAGTAGATCTTCTGCCTGGAAGTCCTTATAGGGCTGTCAACAGTTCACGAAATTTGGCTTCGGTTCTATATCCCGAATGTGATACACTGGACAAGCTTTTTAAGCATTCTGCAAATAAATTCGGAAGCTTAAAGTGCCTGGGAACAAGAGAAATTTTAAGCGAGGAAGATGAAGTTCAGCCAAACGGAAAAGTTTTTAAAAAGGTAATTTGCTCTTCAACATTATTATATTTCTATTTTATTTTTGATTCAGACGTTTTACATGTGACTTACTTTTCTGACAGGCCGGTTGATGCGTCTTTGGAGAAAATCGAGTTTCTTTACGCTAAACTAGCTAACTGTATTAAAAGATCAACATTAGTAAACCACAGCAGAATCAATAGCGTTCAGACTGTGTGATTTGTCTTTCTTGAAAAGTATTTTCTAATAAATCTGATTGAGACGTGTGCATTTTACAACAACGCCAGGTTTTCTGTTGAAAGGCAGACAGAGGATGTATGTTGTGTATCGTCCCTATTCATAGTCCTCTGCCTTACGATGTAGGCTTGGTGTCACTTTGCAGTGGCACTGCACCCGCCATTACTGGTTCTTTACAAGTGGAGGTGAATAAACTATTTGGGGACAGTCAAACAACACTTTACATTTCATAACAGTGTCTGAGAACTAAATGTATGTCATTTAAAAGATTTTGCTATTCAAAATATCTTACCCTCTTCCCTCTAATTATGGGGTACCTACATAGCATTCAGCATTGTTACTTTTGTTTCAAGCATGTTTTCAATTCAGAGATCTCATCCACTTAAGAGCTTGTTCATCACTATTGGTGCCTGATGCTACTATATTTGGCCCGGTTGCAGTTTCTCAGGGCAAGGTACAAGCAATAAAGGGACTTCAGTCCCCTGCTATTGTAATCGATGACCACACTTTACAGTTCCGGTGTTCTATGTAACATTTAATGCACAACTATAGTCAATATTTCTGGCAGTTTATTTGTACAGTGTTGTTGAGCAAGAACCTGTCCTGCTCAGGTGTAAGCACTAAACAAAGTTATGAGCGGCTCAGGTTAGGTTTGTAGCATCCATTAAAAGATGCACTGTATGTGGGCTCATTAGGTTGTAAGAGGCAGTGGCTAGCTTTATTTACCTGATCAAAAAATACATGTAGTTCAGGTGCTATTGAGTGTTTGTTTTAAGATAGGTAGGACTGAGAGCTTGAATATTCTCTCTGCTCAGCTTTGGACTGTCTCTCCCAGAACGATGATGGAACGTACTCCCAAACTACTTTGAGACGGTAATAGGAGTTGGAACCAACCAGCACTCATTTTTGAGGACCAACGCTGATTTTACCTCATCAGACTTTAACCCAGAGCAAGAGGCAGAAAAAGAGACCAGGTGGAATTAGGGAGGCAGAGAGAGAAAAAAACTGACAGAGAGAAGCAGGAGCTTGAAAGAGTTAGATGAACGGGCAGGGAGTGCCTGGTCATGGTTTAGAGGGGCAATAGGTGGATTCAAAACTATCCAGGCTTTTTATTCGGCATGCCAACATTCAGTAGAACCACCGGGGGACTTCTGAGCAGAACTTTGGGCTCCGGCACTTACTGTTTTACAAATTAAGCATGGCTGCCTCTTGTCGTAAAGTGTTAAACATAGCTAAAGTACACTCACAACTGACCTGAGCGATATGTTTAAAATTAGTTTTGTTAGACACTCTTATCCCACCATACAGTGTGTTTTGTCTGTTCACGCATTTCTTACGGAGGTGTGGGGATGAAATAATTACTGAATATTTGATAGCTGCGGAGTACTGATGAATTCGTTAGCGGTACAGAAATTCCTAAACTGTCCATACAAAAGTATGTGTGCAACCATGTTTTGCTTACCTGTAGGTTCCAGAAAAAACATTTAACGATCAAGGTGTATTTATGTCTGCATTGAGTGTTGCATATAGTAATGCTTGAAATCAACTAGTGCACATACATACCTCTAAAAGTTTAACTTGCAATGTGCAGTGCCTATTGCAGACTTATGCGCAGTTAGTTTGAGTGTTTAATTGTATGTTCCCCCCCTTGTATGTTCCTCCCTGTATCTGTACACGTCTGTAAAACCTGTTGACATACATCAGCTTCAGAAATGCCTTGCTGCATGAGACCCTGCTTCTCTGTTTTCAAATGGCTATTTCACCCTTAAAAGACTGTAGTGCATGTGGCCTGAAGACCTATAAGAATGCAAACTCAATGCTATGGTTATTATAATGATGAGAATACTTGTAGAGCGCAAAAATGCCCGCGGCGTCTTGGCACTGAAAGCACACAAGGAAACAAGGTACCCTACCCACTATTGCCTGAATAACTACGTTTTTAGGGATTTCCGAAAAGGAGAAGGCATGGATTTCAAGTCGTAGGGAAGACTATTCCAATTCTCAACAGTACACCTAACAAATTCCTGCCCCCTCCCCGAGGAGCATTTAAAGGAGGGGACTGCTAGGATGTTTGCTGAGATAGACTGCAGGTTTCTGCTGGGTACATAGGGTTTCAAGCTGTTTTTCAGGTATTCCGAACCCTGACCATGCAGTCCTTTAAACGCAATAAAAAGAGCTTCAAAGACAATTCGTTGTTTGATGGGAAGCCAATGTAAACTACTTACCGCTTGAGTGGCGGAGTGAGATCTGGGTACATTCAGGGGCATCCGTGCTGCAGAATTTAGTAGAACCTGCAGTTTATGCAAAACTAATTTTTGCAGGTTCTGGTAGAAACAATTGCAATAGTCTAGTCTAGAAATTATAAATGCAGTCAACCGTTTTTAAAATGGCTGGGGGAATAAAATTTGCAATTTTCTTTGATTCTCAGCCTATAATAGGAAGCAGAGATAACTGAACAAACTTGGTCTTTAAAAGCTAGTTTTTCATCCTACATTTTGGACCTTTTTCGACCTTTTTGATGGGTGGAGGGAGCGACCATAACTCCAGAGCCCGCCAGGATGGATACCAGAAAGAAACATTGTTGCCGAATAGAATAATTTCAGTGTTTGAGGAGTTAAGGCAATTTCTGTCCATCCATTTGCCAACAGCACTCATGCAGAACCGAAAGGACTCTCCTCTTTTCTGGCTACTGTCAGATAGTGGCGTCAGCATAAGAGACTAATGACAGGCAGAAGGACTTAATCAGGCAAGCCAGAGGGGTAAGTTAAATAGAGTTGGGCTTAACAATGATCCCTAAGGGACCCAACAAGGCAGTTTAAAATGTTCAGAGGTAAATTCCTTAAGGGAAACTATTTGAATACGATCAGAAAGAAAGGAGCTCAGCAGTGCCAAGGCAGCATCCTTAATTCCAATCCTCTGTAACCGGTCAATCAGTAAAGTATGATTGACCACATCAAAAGCCACGGACAAATAAAGCAAAAAAAGGCTGTCCTTATCTATTTGTAATTGCATTGTAATAGTATTTATATAGCGCTTACTACACTCGACGAGGCGTTGAAGCGCTTTTCGGCGAGTAGCATGCTACTCCAGAACCCAAAAGGAATTAGTAGTGGATTAGTATAGGGAAATATGAGTACAGAGTTAGTATTATTATGAGTTAATTTGAGCCGCGGTTATGTGAGTTTGTAAGTTGGATTGACTGGAGTAATAGAGGGGTAGAGGAGGGAAGAATCCAGAAGTGTTAATTGGGAGTTTATAGTAACAGGATGAGGCTTGGGATGAGTAAATGGTGGATGGACGAGGGAAGAGTCTGTGAAAAGGGTTTAGGGAGATCATAGTAGCAGGAGGGGTTTTGGATGAGTCAAAGGTGAGATAAATGAGGGAGAATTTAGTAGGGTTGTTTGGGAGATCATGTTAGTAAACTGAGGTTTGGTTGAGTTAGATGTGGGAGAGCTTAGGCAGGGTTAAATAGGAGATGAAAGTAGTAGAATGGGTTTGGGATGAGTCAGAGTGGAGATGGAGGATAGATTGATAGAGACATGACATATGGTGATGAGTAGACAAAGTAAAGCTTACAAGAGTAAAAATATAATATTTGTTATTTATAATTTTATATATATATAGACACATTTTTGATCATTTTTATTTAATTTATTAATTATAAATTTTTTATTTACTTAACTTGAATTTTATTTATAGATTTGTATTTATTTTTCTCTAGTACATTAGGACTAGAGTAATATAGATATGTAAATACATAGTAAGGGGATATATGTTCAAGAAATATAATAATGGGTATAATATGAGAAGAAAAGTAGTATTGTACAAAGACAGACTTTCAAGATTTGTAATATATGAAGTTAATTAATAAGTGTACTTTTCTAACATTTATTTATCTTTTCTCAAGTTTTGAATAGCCAAATGCTTATGATAGTAAAACATTTGATCATTGTGATATAAAATGAGAGCAGGAGTTCATAAGTATCTAATATAACAACTCATCTAGGAGGTATGCCATGACCTATGACCATGTTAATCTTACAATAAGATATATATATATATATATATATATATATATATATATATATATATATATATATATATTTCAACCGTGAGTAAATATACATTAGTTAAACAGGTTTAAAGAGTATGTGTGTGATCTATTGTTATGACATAGTAGCGATACATATTTCCTAAAGAACTACACATATCTGGAATATACACAAAATCAGATTAAAAATATTTATCAACACAGGCATATACAATCCATAGCTGTCTGAATATGGTGGTTATGAAGGAAAGAGCAAACTCTTCAGTAATCTTCTGAAAACAATATAGTTATCTGTGGATCGTATATTTGGGGATAATGAATTCCATAGTTTGGCTGCTTGAACGGTGAAGTATGTACCACCTATAGTCTTTTTCTTGTACGGTGGTGTTCTAAGGCGGGTGCCAATCTTGAGTGGAGGTTTCTTTGTTGAATGTATTTGATTATTTTGTTTCTGATAAAGAGCGGTCCTGTTCCATGTATAGCTTTGTGGGTGATACAGAGCAGCTTGAAGGTGCATCTTCTGGCAATGGGTAACCAGTGTAGTGCTCTCAAGGCAGGTGAGATGTGGGCTTGTGGCTTTGCATGTAATAGTAGCTTGGCAGCGGAGTTCTGAATATAGTGTAGTTTTTTCATATTAGATAGAGATGATCCATGGTAGAGGCCATTGTCATAATGTAATCTTGATTTCCTCTGTGGCCACAATAAGTGCTGTGTCAGTGCTATGGCCGCTTCTAAATCCAAATTGGGTGTTATCCAGCAGCTGGTTGTTAGCTGTGAAGGAGGTGAGTTGGTAGTTCATGGCTGTCTCTACCAGCTTAGCCGGCAAAGGAATCCAGGATATAGGCCGAAAGCTGTCGGGGTCTGCTGGATTTAGGCTGGGTTTTTACGTTAGAGGAATAATGGATGCCTTTTTCCATTTTTAAG
The DNA here is from genome assembly GCF_031143425.1 of Pleurodeles waltl. NCBI lineage: Eukaryota > Metazoa > Chordata > Amphibia > Caudata > Salamandridae > Pleurodeles > Pleurodeles waltl. The sequence continues at coordinate 234,505,057 of NC_090450.1, forward strand.
GGAAAATAACAGATGTGAACATAGCTTTAAAGATCTTGTTCAAGAGGTGGGCAGTAATATCCGGAGCTTTCTGGACAGTGGATGGAGGGCAAGGATCCAGTGCAGATCCAGATTTAGTGGACAGAATGGCCTGTTTTACGTGTTCCTCTTTAAGTTGACAGAATTTACTAAAAGGATTTGCTAGTGGGAGCGGATGCAAAAGTCTCGCTCCCTGGCCCTATAGAATTCTTTGCTGCAAAACTGTTGAAAATATTTAGTGAATTGAAAAAGGCCTGGCTGCAATGTGTGGCCTTGCCTGTGGGTGTAGCCAAGAGTTTAAGGACAGTTCGAAAAAGCTCTCTAGTGGAGTTAGTTTTTTTTTTTTTCTTCTCAGTGAAATATTCAGGTTTGACTTTTAATAGCAGGACTTTATATTCTGCAGTACACTGTTTCTATTTGCCCCTATTCTGCAAGCCATACCCCTTCCTCCATCTCCTCCCCTATCTCAGGGAATAGCGATTCGCCAAATGAAATGCCAAGAGAATGAATTTCATTAACTACACGGAGGGCTAACATTATGCATTATTCTTTAAATGCCACTCCACACAGCACTTTAAAGAGGAAAACATCATAAACAAAGCATTCCAGAACAGAACACTCGGTATACATATCAACTCTCTGGAGACAGTATTCTGCCTCTTTTAAATGTCAAATAAACTTTATCCAGGTAAGTAGTCCAACTGAAAGAACGTATGCTCAAGAAATCCTCCACCAGTTCAGTCATGAGAGATTCTCGTCCTTCTTCCATTCGCCAAACAAGTAGAACATCAATGCTAACACGGCAGCCACCATAGTGGACTGTATTACTGCAAAATTATCTGCAAACAATGAAAATTGTTATCTATTTTGTGCAAATAATTTACAAACTAGACAAAGACGAGGGATTCAAATAATTTACTGTTGGGTAAGACATATTTCTTGTATAAATGGTTTAGTTTTTTTTTTTATATTAAAAAAAATCCATAAGGGAGGGCTAATGTTAGCCTCCGTGTCTCTAATGAAATTTACATTCTCTTGGCATTTCATTTGGAGAAACGCTATTTCATTATAAGACCAGAGGCTATCATTATGCATGTTGGTAGCCCCTAAGAACTACATCAAACATGTGCTTGAATTGTTTACAATAATGTTTAGCAAAAGTAGAGACCAGTCTGCTGCTCCCCAAATATCCTCTAACGTGCCGCCTTTATAAAAAGACTGGCTTGCCATAGCACCTCTCATAGAATGTGCTTGAAATATCTGTGAGTCAGTGCAAGCTGATTGCATAGTCCATTTAACCCATTTAGCAACCATGGCCACAGTAACCCCCTTAAAAGGTTTAATAAAATAAATCAGTAGTTGGTCAGTACCTTCCAGACGAAATACACTCCTTCTGCAATCATATTCTTTCCTTCAATCTACCACACAAAGCTTTTTGCAGATATCAAAACATAGGTAGAACATTGTTTCAGATATAGTTTTGTTCTTATTGTGATACCAAAAGTAACCCCAAGAGCATCATAAACTCTGTTAATTACCCCCAAGGCTTAAACGCCTGGGACATGTTTGGGGTCAAGGACAACAAGTTTTTATTTTTATTTTCTCCTTGGGACAAGTAGGCCCAACCCCCTGCAGGACAAACTCTTTGGCTGCCAGTTTACAGAAAAGGGACTGTCTCCAGTTGAGGTAATGTGTGTGCCCATAAGTTAAAGATGTTCGGACTTGTATTTATTGTTCATTATTGAAAAGCTTTTATTATTAGGGTGAGTGCTTTAAAAAACGTATTAAGGTTAAACTGCACTACTGACAGTGGTTCCAGTAAGAAAAAAAGAAAATAAAAAAAGTGGACACCGATTTGAAAAGTTTGTCAATATGAGGCTAAGTTTAATGCTCCCTGAATGCTTTCTGATTATATACAAATGTTTGCAGAAGCTTGTAAGCAAGAGTGATGATTCTTTGCTTTCAAAATAAAATGCTCAGAAAAAAATGCTACCATGAAATTTTAGGTTTATATTTCTTCGAAGCGTCATTTAGTAAACATTTGTTGATCCATACTAGTATTTGCAAAAAATATTCCTAACATTTTCAACAAGATTATGGGAAGCATGAAAATAAACAAGCACTGGCAAAGCCAACGGATCCAACATTTGTTGTGAGTCTTTTGGTTTTGTCAAAGCAGGTCTTATTTTGACGTGGCTTTTGTAACACTGTATTGTTGTGGGAGCTGCCAGGCCCTCACTATTGTAACGAACACTGGCAAAAAGCACACATTGCCACTAGTGGTGGAACAAAGTTCCTGCAGTGCAGGGAGACCCCCTCAGCACAGCACCATGCCCTGTGTGGGTCGGGGGGCTCCATACCCTCTCCAGTTTCATTATGCCCCTTATTGCCACAGTAGCTCCTGGCACTGAACAAAACTACTTTGTGTGCCAATATTCTCCTTGCGGAACAACAGAATGTTCATAGTAAAGCCAGCCGATAGATGGAGAGAAATAAAATATTGGTAAAAACAAAATGTCTTGGTCAATGCTAGACCTAATTAGGGAGCCAATTCTTAAAGAAAGTCATGAACGTGCACCCATGCTATATGTCTTTGAATTAGTGGCTTTCATGAATTCACAAGAACTTAAAGAATTAGATAAGGAAATCATACTCCTAGAAAATATCTGTGAACTGTATTTTAGCACAAGCACTTATGCACGTGTAGATTTGCTTATGTGAAAATCTGTTGAGCGTTTACAAGCTCCCGTGGACTCCAACTGCTTTTTTCCAAATCCTGGAAGAACTTCTACTTCTGCTATTGTCAGGAGTAAATTTCTAACCTTTCTCAGTATGGGGAAAGATTAGAGAACAGCTAGTGAACATCCATAAAACATGTAAGTTAGTAGGTTTCCAGACTTAAAGGCATTCCAGCCCTGGAACTATTGCATACTGCTTCCTCCAGCCCTGCTATGCAGATCTGTGGAAAGGAAGCAAAATAAAGAAGTTGCTATAGTAGGAATTGAAATTGCAGGTATTCAAGCCCTACTATAGTGTTTGCCCTGGCATGATCCGAGAGGCTGTTATCAACGCTCTTACATAATGAGATTGCTGCCATAATTTGTCGGCGCACTACATGACACCAGAGGGACAAGTAGATTTTTTTTTTTTTACAGGACAAGTAGATTTAAGAAGCAACCTGTCCCCTTGGACAAGTAGATATTTTATTAAATTCCACACCCCTGAAACATGGATAGAACCAAATTAACATCCCATATACCTAGATATAGGAGGCCTTCCAAGTCTAATGCTTTCAAGCACCCTGCACACCAAAACATTCTTTCCATCAGATCTGCCAATGATCAAACTATGTCCCACTGAAATCGCGGACCTATAGCAAGTTATTGTCATGTAACTAAGGCCTTTATCAAACTGTTCTACTAAAAAGTTGACAACCTCCACTAGAGGGGCCTCCATGGGATCCATAGCCCTTTCCAAGTACCAACATACCCAAAAATTCCAGATTCCTCTGTACCTACGGTGGGTACCCGTGCCCATGATTAATCCAAGAGTGCTTAAGCTCTACCCGAAAGACCTGACATTCCTCTAGCTCTTCTGACACTTTCCATGCAAGAAGGTTCAAAGTCCCATTCAGAAACAGAGGATGTTTTTCTCCATCTGGGTTTAGTAAAAGACCTTGCACTGAGGACATCAAGAAGGGGATGTCGCAAGCTAGTTCCAGGCACATCGGGAACCATGCCTGTATGATCCAATTATGAGCTATCAGAACAACAGAACATCTCTCCTTCCTGACTTCTGTAGAGCTCTTGGGATCATCGTGAAAGGAGAAAACGCATAGGTGTTTGTTCCCTTCCAAGTGTGGAGGAAAGAATTCACTGCCAGAGCACCCGAATCTGGCATCCAACTGAAGTATCTCTCCAGTTGAAATGTCAGTCTGCTCGCGAACAGGTCTAACTATAGAGGGCCCCAAACTTGAGATAGTCTTCTGAAAAAATCTGTATTGAGTTTACAATTGCTGCAAGCCCGTAAAAACCTTGAATTCCATTCAGCACTGACATTCACTTTCCCAGGAAAATATTCTGCCTTTAGTTCAATCTTGTGTTCCAAACAAAACAACCAAAGCTTTTTCGCTAATGACAGGTCTGAAGATCTTGTTCCACCTAGCCTGTTGATATAAGCAACTACAGAAACATTGTCCATCTTTAGCAGTACTGTTGTTCAAACAATCTTTGAAGCTCATAAGGGCATAGAGCCCTGCTGTCAACTCTAAATAGTTTATATGGTGTGACCTCTCTACATGAGACCACAAACCGGCAGTGTCCTGTGTACCAAGATGTGCATCCCATCGAACAGAGCTCGTATCCGACTCCAGAATGAAGTCTGGAGAACAATCAGAAATTGCCCTGCAATTCCATACGTCCAAATTCTCCAGCCACCAATATAGCTCTATTCTGGTTTCCCGATCTAGGACTACCTTGTCGCCATACCACAAACCTTTCCGAAGGGCTTTTGCTTTTATCCTCTGCAGCGCCCAGTAATGTAACAGACCTGGGAAGATCAACATTGTTTGCATCACGATCTTGGATGTCACTGAGCGCATCAGTCCACTGTGCCTAAAGGACACTATAAAAAATGTTGTTGCCTAGGTCGCCCAATCTCTCTTAGGTGCTTGGACCTCCAATTCTCCTCGAGGTGCTTAAGACCTCCATTCTGTCTGAGGTGCTTAGACCTCCTATTCTATTTTATTTTTATAAGCTACAGCCTCTCTTTCAGTGGTATCAAGATGGTTAGATTTTCTTTTTCGCTTTCCCTCTTTGTTATTTTGAACCGTCTTCTCCAAAGGGATCGAAAGAGGATCTCCTTCATTGTCATCTGAATCACTCCCAAACATAAAGTGGTCTAGTGGCTGTTTTACACAGGAACATACTTCATGTTGGATCAATTTTTTAATTAACTCATTAATTCTACCCTGCCAATTTTCAGATGCTTAGCTATCCCTGTCAGACATTTCACAAAATTAAAATGTTTGGTGAGCAATGCAGTATTAATTAATAGAACAGGTTTCAGTTGGGAAATGCCTGTAATGCAAGTTTGGCAATCAATATAGTATTAAATTAAGTTAAACCTGGGAAATACTGTTTCGCTAAGGGAGCCGTTTAGTTATTTAAACAGTATCTGATGCAAAGGGGGGATTGAAACTGTCAAGTTGATGCATCAGGATCTCTGTACTCCTGCATGCCTACAGCTTTAATACATGGGCCGGAGCCCAAAGGAACATGGAGACTTGAGTCTTGTGTTGGGGCGGGAGACCCGTTGGCCAACACATTCCTCTAATCGACATATACCCAAATGAGAGACCGGAAGAAAAGAGAGGAAAGGAGTCAGGTTGCTTCTACTGGATGTGGCCCACTCGCATTCACAAACACTCACTAGAGGAGCCGCTTAGGGAGAATTGTACCACTCTCAGTAGCAGTTGGGAAAATGAGGTGAAGCGACTTCAGAGGCCGCCCTCGGTGAAGGGTCCTTGGAGGTCACTCTCTGCAGCCTAAGGTGATCCGGTTATACTGCTCTTACAATAACAAAAGGCTGAGAATCCGCTAGAGTATGCCCTGCCACGTGGGTGGGAGTGTCTGATATCTGGGTAAACCCAAAGCCATCCATAGCTACTATTAAATTCTCTGCATCATAGCCCGTCTGATTTTCTAGATGATAGCTAAAATCACCAAGTAAGGGGAAATCGGATTTGAGAGAGGATTCCAAGAGAAGGATTTTGCAAGTGGCTACAGTCTGTGGCCTTGCCTGTGGGTATAACTGAGAGTTTAAGGGCAGTTTGAAAAAGCTCTCTAGCGCAGTTAGTGGCAGGTTCAATTTTTTTCAGTGAAGTATTTAGATTTGACTTTTAATAGGAGATCTTTAAATTGTGCAATACAATACTTGTATTTGTCCCTCTCATGTAAGTCATGCTCCATCTCCTCCCCTGCCTCTGAGAATTTTGTTTGGCGCCCCTTTAGTTCTTCATTAAACCAAGGGGCAGACTGTTTGCTTCTTTGGTAAGTGCTGCTTTTAAGAGGTGCAAGGGTATTGCCTGCTGATTTCAGCCAATTGGAGTAGTTTGAGGATAATTGATCCATATTATTTGACCACTCTAATTGAAACGCCAATTGAAGTCTGTTAAAATCTGACTCCTGAATGATATGCCAGACCTGGTGGACCAATGCCTTGAGAAGAGTCTTGGGGGTGGGGGATGGGGGGGAGGGTGGGGTTTCAGTTTCCCAGGTCACCACTCTGTGATCGGTCCACACCAGCTGTAGAGTTAATAGACTGGAGATAAAAAGATTAGTAAAAATACCGTCATGGGAAGGTCCGCCACGTGGGTGGGAGTTTCTTCTATCTGGGTAAACCCAAATCCGGCCATAGCATCAATTAAATTCTCTGAGTCATTGTATGTCTGATTGTCTAGATGATAGTTAAAAATCACCCAGTAGGGTGAAATCGGATATGAGAGGGAAGGATTCCAAGAGGATATTGATAGCTTGAACAAAAGTAGATCTGGTCCCCATAGGGTAGATCTGGTCCCCATAGGGTGATAAATGAGAAGTCAGTTGAAAACTTTGGTTGTAGTTAGTTCAATGTTGAAACAAGATGCTTCAAACTTCTCCTTATAACTTCTGTGGACCCCTTCTTAATTCTGGAGCCCAGGGACCCCTACAGAATCAGTATTGGACTCTGGGCACCCCCACTCGATCATTACTGTTAATATTTAGTTTTCCAAGCAGTCCCATTGTAGCTGTTGAGGACCCCTAGGGGTCCCTGGACCACAGGTTAATAACCACCACCCTAGACTGCTGCCTCAGAGTTCAGTGGGGAAAGAGTGGAGGAAGGTGAAGGTGATTGGGGAAGAGAAGGAAGACCCAGGATGTTCTCAGCACCATGAAGGAATCTTTACAACTTCTTTGGTGAACAGTGGAAAATCTTAAAGGCTCAACATTTCTGTCAGGTCGCAGTCCCAGAGCAGACAAAGAATAACATAATCTGACCAGTAAGTGGCATACAGCTGTGCAGGCATAGGACCACTTCCCCTTTAGGCTGAATGTCCCATAGAGTCAAATGTGATGTTTGGAAAACCTGCTGGAACAATACTTTTTTCAGTTTCCTTATAAATTTAAGGTGTTGCTCTAAATGTTTGGGCTACATATGCTCGTGGTTTTTCTCCCACCAATTTGATTCTTTATTAAGGAAGCAAAGGTGATCCTATTGTGATCACAGCAGCTACTCAAAACTTGCTTCAAATAAGTACACTTTAACAGAGTTTTGTTTTGTGTGTTTACTGTAGAGGAGATAATCATACTGAGCCTCAGTTTTCAAAAGTCAATTTAGAACCAATCCCAAGCCATTTCTGAAAAAGTGGAAGTTGTGGATTTAAAATGTGTGGATTTCTTAAGTATTGCCACTTGCACCATAATGTTATCTAGAATGAAAAACAGGTTTCAACTTTCCAAAGTTAATAAATATGTCTTGGGCTTAAATGACCATGTGATTAGTCAGTAAAGCAAGTTCACAACCCTACTCTTATTTTGTATTTTTTTTTGTTTCAACTTTCTAAAGTTAATAAATATGTCTTGGGCTTAAATGACCATGTGATTAGTCAGTAAAGCAAGTTCACAACCCTTCTCTTATTTTGTATTTTTTTTTGTTTCAACTTTCCAAAGTTAATAAATATGTCTTGGGCTTAAATGACCATGTGATTAGTCAGTAAAGCAAGTTCACAACCCTACTCTTATTTTGTATTTTTTTTGTTTAATAACACATGCTCCAGGACACCCTTCATCCACATATTTCCCCAGTTATCTTTAAATGTACACCATTTCGCTGCATGCCGTTGATGGGCAATGATTTAGTGTACTTCTAGGTCCAGTAGCTCAGACCCATGCCCTCCTGATCAAGCTTGAGTAACTTCAGAGTGAATCTACTCCTCTTTCTGGCCCATAAGGAAGAGATCTTTAAACTAATTCTGTAAACGTGGATGTTGGTATGGGACACGTGGACTTTTGTAGTGTACTCTAGTAGCAGGTAATGAGAACTATTTTAGCTATGGTGATTCTGCCCATAAGGCAGAGTGTTCCAGAACTTTACTAATGATTTTAACACTTAAGAGTCTACCCATATTGTATGTATATTGTTTCTCATGGGTGTGCACTACCTTTATTCCCCAAGTACCTTTACGTCTGTCTTCCTTTCCTAGTAGAGGTGAAGTTATTAGAGGTTGTCTGGGGATGCTTTTAGTAGTTTGCCAATTTGGAACAGAAAGGACTTACTCCGATGGCCTGAAATAATTTATATCTTTTAAGCTCGCTCTTAAGTAACCGGACTGCTTGAGGCTACCTCAGGAGTTTGTTTGACATCTGCATAAGACTGTGAGCATTATGTCACCACCCTGCTTTCCCAGCCATGCATTGCCCTTCGGAGCTTTAGTGTGATGGTTGCATCGCAAGGGCAAATAGCTAGGGAGGAAACAGGGCATCGTTCTATCGTCCTCGTCTTTCGAGACTAGGCCACCAGACCTTACCTTGCGCTGAGGGTTCAGTGCAAAGTAACAGAATCCAGCTTACTAAGTAGGGCTTGAAGCACATGTTTCTCACTGCTGCCATCAGCAAGGTTCTGCTCAGCGTTTCAGAGGTTTTCTCATAGTCAATGCTCATACTAAGCAGGATGAGTTTGTAGTGTGCTATATATAAGTAACCTTACGCTATTCCATAGCTTGCTAAGACTTGGGGTGAAGCCAAATTGGTCTTTGTGTACGAGGGCACCTTTAACCTTCTGCAGTTAACTAGCGAACACCTTGCTTAATTTCCTTGTTGCCACATTAATCATTGACAGGGTCTACAAGATGTGTGGTCGCTGTGATTTTTGCTGGTTTCCGCATCATTGTGATGAAGATGCTTTCTCTCTGGGATTCAGGCAGTATGGCGAACTGCATAGCTCCATTAAAAGTTTCCAGTAGTTCTCCTGCCTGATTAGGTCAAGGGGCGTGATAAAGCTCGATTAGAAGGCTATAACTTCAGACTCCCTTCTTGTTGAGCCTGGCCCTTTTGGAGGGTCTCCACAAGTTGCCTTCTATTGCTGAATCCGTTTTTGTGGCTGTTTTTTGTACTCTGTGCACTTTTTACATGTAACAAGTGGTAAAGTGCTTGCATTCTCTGCCTAAAATATTTAATTTAGCAAAATGTCCCAAGTTAATTGTACTGCATGTACCCATGGCCTGTAAATTAAATGCTACTAAAGGCCCTACAGCACTCATTGTGCCATTCACTAAAGAGGCCTTTTAAAACGTGCCTCAGACCTGCCACTGCAGCCTTTTGTGCAGCTTTAAACTACCATTTTGACCACGCAGAACCAGCTTCATTGCCCCCGCACTCAGTCACCCTGTTGCCTATGGATCCCCAGGTATTTTCAGAACATGGGTCTAGTGATGTGCATATGTCTGTGTAAGAGGGTGTTTGATAGGACCTTAGGGTTCAGCTTCCAGATGTGAATGTGTATTAATTCCCCCATAGTTATACTCCGTTAGCATTGGGGAGCGAACTGAGAGAAATCTGTTAAAGTGCTTTGCAACTTATATTTTCATCAATTGTTCACCCATGACAAATATTCGATCCAGCCTGCTATAGGTGTTGTATGTGATTGACTTAAAGGAGTATTCTCTTTATGAATGGTGCATTACTCCAGATATCAACACAACCCATGTTACCCATGGTTTCTGTCAGGAATGTTATTATGCCTGGTTGTGTGTTTAGGCAGTGTCTTGGCATATGTCTGTTGAGTACATCGTTAAAGTCCCCTCTCTGTATCATATGTACAGCCAGGTATGGGGTTATTAATTCCATAATTTTCAAGATAAATGTGTTATCATCAGTATTGGGGGGGGGGGGTAGGCATATGTGTTTGAGACACACCTGTATCCTGGCTAGTAAGCCATAGACCAGGATAAATGTCCTTACTGGTCTGCTTTTGAGAATTGCTGTTGGAAAATAACTCCCGGGTTGGTTCCAGATCAACGCCCCTCTGCCATAGGGAGAGAATGTAGGTTAATATAACTGGCCTCTCCATTTTTCCCCTTATTTTAATTTTTTCAGGGTTAGTTAGATGGGATTTGTGCAGGGCCTCCTAAGGAATTAAAACACCTTGTATATCGTGACAAAGCCATAAAAACTCCACACATTCCTTGTAATTGAGTTAATAGTTTCTCCCTCTCTGCTGGTTTTGGGCAGGTATTGTCTTGCTACCCTCGGCCATGAAATAGGAGCAGTTAAACTCTCCTCACAAGGCAAGGCACAAAATTTACATACACGACAAAGTTGTTATGCTAAAAACCTATTATGCCCCTGAATTGCTGAACGAGATGTCAACTTGATCAAACTTGCATATAACTCCATTCCCACTACCCCAGGTAACCACATTGTGAATTTACATTAGAGCGTTGTTAAACCCATCTGACCCTCCCTTGCATGCTGGAGGTCAATATATGGCTCTTGATTATGGTCAGGCCTTGAAGGCTTCTCTAGTTCAATCTGCTGACATTGATAGTCCCTCCCCACCTTCTATGAGCAGTCCTGCAGCTATGCGGAAGAAAATGAGCATTCAAGTTACTGAGGCTAAAAGTTGGAGCAAAGACCTGACGGATCCCCATAGCGACTATTGAGATGGGACCTTTTTCACTCTTACTTAAACAAAATTAGTGTATTATTTACTGAGATTTTTTAATTGTTTAATGAGCAATTACAGAATCTTGAATCCGCTTTGAACAAAGTCAAGTCCCATAATGATCCAGCTGTTCCATCAGATTTAATACCACGTCATTTCACACTCCTTTGACTATTACGACTTCTAATTTTGTTAATGCTCCTACCTGTCCTTACCATCCAGATCGATGGCACAGATGACTTTACTGCTTCGAAGAAGTATGCACCTACAGCTGACTCTGTTCCTCTGGCAATCCTGCAACCCTCTGCTGCTACTTCTGCTTTTGTCAGGGTTCTTGATTTGTGTGTCCTAAATGTGACTTATGTAGATTGTGCCACCTGTGCAACTCTCTTGGGGTGGTTCTCTGTAAGGGTGACTAGTCACCGGTGTTCAGCCTCTGGGGTCTTGGTGTGAGAGGAAGTCCAGCTATCTTAAAGAGGTTCAATTGAAGGCCGCTGATGTCTGCAACTTTTAGAGTGTAGTCCCATGTAATGTGAGCTTAAGAGCCTCCTATTTGGGTATGTTTATTTGGCGACCTGACACCCTTCCGTACTCCTCAGCAGGGGTGTGGAGTTTAATAAAATATCTGCTTGTCCATGGGAAAATTTTCTTCTTAAATTTACTTGTCCTGTAAAAAAAATCTACTTGTCCCTTTCGTGCCATGTAGTGTGGTGACAGAGAGGCTATTATCAGAGGTCTTACATAATTAGATTGCTGCCATAATTTCTCATTATGCCAGGACTACTACTGTAGTAGGGCTTGAATACTTGCAATTTCAATCCCTACTATAGCAAGTTCCTTATTTCCCTTTCCCCCGATCTACATATTGGGGCTGGAATAAGCAGTACGCAATTGTTCCAAGGCTGTAGTGCTTCTGATTCTGAAACTTGAATTTTTTAAGGATTTTCACCAGCTCCTCTCTAATCTTTTCCCATAATGAGAAAGGTTGGAAATGTACTCCTGACAATGACGAAAGTAGAAGTTCTTTCATGGCTGGGGAAAAAAGTGGTTGGGTGGAAAATGAACTTGTAAATACTCAATAGATTTTCACATGAGCAAATTCCTGGCCTACTTCTTGTGAACTCATGAGAGACACTGATTCAAAGATATATACCATGAGTGCACTTTTGTGACTTTAAGAATTGGGTCCCGAATTGGGTCTGGCGTTAACAAAGACATTTTGTTTTTGTCAAACTTCTCTTTCCTTCTCGAGCAATCAGCTGGCTTTACTATGAGTGATCGCATTCTACTCTTCCACAAGGAGCATATTGGCATACAGAGTAGTTTTGTTCAGTGCCAGGAAATACTGTGGCAATCATCAGTGGTGTAACGAAACTGGAGCCCCCCGGCCCCAGACTCACTCAGGGCAGGTGCTATGCCGACGGGGCCCTTGGAGGGATGCTGCAGGGCATTTGTTATGCCACTGGTGGCAATGTGTGCTTTTTGAGACCAAAAACGTTTTGTTTCTTTTTGCCTGTGTGTTTTTTAAAGTTGTGAGGGGATGGCATCTCCCACAACAACAAAGTGTTACAAAAGCCATGTCAAAACACATAATTTATTGACAAAAGATGTTGGATTGGTTGGCTTTGCCAGTGCATGTTTATTTTCATGCTCCCCATAATCTTGTTGAAAATAGTTATACACTGGCTTTCAATTAGGAATATTTTAGGAAATACTAGTATGCATCAACATATTTTTACTAAATAACGCTTCAAAGAAACAGCACCTAAAATTTAATAGAGCAAAACAACATTTCCCTACTTGCATTTGTTTCTGAACATTTTATTTTGAAAGCAAAGAATCACTCTTGCTTCCCAAACATTTGCATCTAATCAGAGAGTATTCTGGGAGCATTATACTTAGCCTCATTTTGTTAAACTTTTCAAATGTATGTATGCTTTTTCATTTTTTCTGGAACCACTGTCAGTAGTGCAGAGTGACCTTAAAACGTTTATCTACACCGATCACCCTTACAATGAAGGCTTTTAATTAATGAACCATAAATACAAGTTTGAACAGCATTAACATATGGACACACATTACCTCAACTGCAGACAGTTTCTTTCTCTGTAAAATGGCAGCCAAAGGGTTGGTGCTGCAGAGGGTTGGGCGTACTTATAAATATGAAAACTTGTTGCCCTTGACCCCAAACAATATGTCCCGGGCATTGGGAGATAGGAATTCCACATCCCTGCCTCAGTCATATATGCAGAGATGTGAGCCACTTGATTTGTTCTGTCATCATGACCAAAGTATAATTTGCAAACATAATATGCTTAAACCTACCCACTCCCAGTTGGACCCATGGATTTCCACACTGTCTCGTATTCACTGCGCTAGGGCTTTAGATGTAGTGTAAATAAGAGGAATTGAGGGCACCCCTCCCTTATTCTCCTATCTCCTTGAAGTGGCACCAAATCAGTGTTGTTGGGGATGCATAGCCTCTTCACAAAATTGTGTGTGAAGCCTTGAGCCCAAAAAGCTTCCCATAGGAAATTCCACTACCCAGTGAGGACTTTTCAGCATCAAAGGAAAGTAAATATTATAATTTTTCTCCTGAACCTGGTGCTGCCTCCATGATGAGCATCACCTTTAAGGTGGTATTCTTAACCCTATGCACGTTCACAAATCCAGACCGACCTGGGTGAATCTATTTAGGCAGCAGGCCCCCAGTTGAACTGCTAATACTCTTACAAAGATTGTTTTATACATATTTAGGAATGAAATGGATTGGTAAGCCCTACATTCAGCTCTATTTTTCCCAGGTTTAGGAAAAATGTGACATATAGATTCAACATAGGTGTCGACCTCTCCTGATTTTTGAAGGCGAAGTTGAACAATCCTTTCATTATATTGAGCATTGCAAGCCAGTGTGTCTTACAGAACATTGGGCTAAACCTATATGGTCGAGGTGCTTTTGAGTTTTCGAGGCAATTTATTGCCTTAATTTCCTTGGCAACATCTTGTTCTAACAAGCTGTCTGATCCAGGGATAGCTTCTAATCTAAGTTTCCTTGCTCTGCATCGTCCTCACCTGGTTCTCATTTGCTGGTTTGGCAATAACATAGCCCTTACGTAGTAAAGTCAAAACCAGCCTTTGCTATTTTATTTATCAGACTTTTTCTCCCTCTTAATCTCTCAACGCCTCTATATGTTGCCTGTGCTTTCTTTGTCTTGAATTTGGATGGTTAAGGCTTCCTGGCCTTGTTCTGCCATACACCTGCAAATGCATATTCCGCTTTATTTTGATGAAGCATTCAAAGTTGCCCTCAGAGTCTATTGCATCTGTGCTTGTGTTTTCTTGTTTTGTTTCTCGGCCTTTTCTAGGTCTGCTTGAAGTTGTGCCCTAAGAGACTCCCTTATTCTTTTCGTCCCCTCCTTTTCAGCTATGTGACAGCCCTTTAACTTCTCCAGAATCATTCAAACAGAAGAAATCTCTCATCTGGTTGTTATTGAGCACCCACCTATTCAGATTCTTCAAGAAGGTGTAGGTCATTGGCCATTACCACTCCTGTGTTTGTCTCCTAATCCCAGCCCAATCTGCGTATCACCAGGACGTGATCTGAGTGAGGTATTACTAAAGTGTAATATTTTTTGCTGTATGTATAGGTGTATGATCGTGGATATCTGATCCAGCTTGGCATATGAATTATGAAATGGTGAGTAATTGGATTAATCTCTGATAATTTTGTGGTGTGCCCTCCATGTGTCCATCAGGCCCTCATCCCTTAGCCATTGGTCGGCTTCTGGGGACAAAGGTCTTGTTCCCTATTCTTCTGCCCTGTTTAGTCCTTGATACTGCCCTTCATCAAATTCTAGTTGCCAACTGCCAACAACGTCCCCACAGTCTCTGCAGAGCCGATTTAAGAAACTCCTTTAGGGCCTCGAACAGTATGTACAGCAGTGATATAGATATCTCTCTCCCCATAATTGTCCATTAGGAAAGAGCCATTTTTCAACAACCCTTTCACAGACAATCCTGTGTGTGGTTCCTTTAGAATGGCCATCCTAACACTTTTCACCATTTGCAAAACTGTGGGGGTAGGATTTGAATCTTGGTCTCCTAGTGTCACTCCCCAAAAGTTGTCTCCTGTAGTAGGCAACTATTGCTTCAAAGCCTTGTTAATGCCTGCAATGCCATTGAGCTCTTGGCTGAACAGTTAGCCCCCTCCACACACATTAAAACAAATGATTTCAACCTCTGTAACCATTCTCTGTTGAAGATCCAACTCCTGCTTCCATCTGATGTCGGTCATTGCAAACCCCATGTTTGTGGATGTGAAACTTGCTCCCTTCCCCTGCCCAACCCCTCCAACAACTAACTGTAAAGCAACGAACCCTAATGCCCCAGCCCATCAAACTCATATCTTACTATTTAAAACAACATATCCTCGCATTGTCCCCTCAGTGCCAGCCCTCCCTCGTGTGTTTTAATATTCTCAGCCCCCAACTCTGCTTCACTATCAGTTGCTGTTATTGTTTATCTGCTGTTTGATCTGCAATCCGTGGTTTGGATTCTCACCCCATGAAGCTGTCTTGTTTCACCAACATATCTTTGATTGCATGGTCTCTTTTCTTCTTTGTTGCCACTATTTTCTGTTGCAATGATATGATATGGGGCGGGGAGGGGAGGCGGGTAAATTAGTCTTCCACGGAATCTGGACTTCTAATATAAGTATAGGCAACTGTGGGTCCCACACAGTACCTGGGCAGAATAATGCAAGGAGTAGCTGGCATCAGGGCAGCACACAGAAGAGCAATCCAGTGAGTCTTTTGTGCCACTCAGCCAGTGATAGCAGCAGGGCATTAGCAGAAGAGCAGTCCATACGAGTCCTTTGTGTAGCTTATCAGTCCATCTGACAAAAGCTCAGTCCTAGTTCCAAAAGTACTCTAAAAAGTGGTGACTTCAAAGGAACACTTGGAAGTGTAACACAACCCCTTTCAACCCATCCTTTGCCCCAGACATCAGTAAGGGGTAAATCAGCCCATTGTGTTTTGCAGCTTGACTCCAGTCCACATGTGGAACTGAGTGACAGCTACACTTTTTCATACTTTCCAGACAGCCGCAGCACAGGAGCAGCTTGGTGTGACAAGAGAGGTATCTTCATACTGATAGTCTTCCTGGGCTGGGAGAGAGGGAGGCGGGGCGCACTTTCTTGTCAATCAGTTGTGCCCCGGTCTCACACAATGTGTGGCACAAAGGACTCACTGTATTGCTTTTCTATGTGTTGTCCTGATGCTAGCTACTGCCTGACATTATTCTGCCCAGGTACTGTGTGGGACTTGTAACCGGACTCTGCTGGCTACATTGCTGGAGGACTGCTGGGCTGCCAGGAGAGATTGCCACCAGAGTTATTCGCTTGTGTGCTGGTCCACCTGTCTACTGCACCTCTTGCCTGCTCTGTGTCCTCTCAGTAGCCCAGCGTGCAGGGAGTGCCATCCTCGACTTT
The DNA here is from genome assembly GCF_031143425.1 of Pleurodeles waltl. NCBI lineage: Eukaryota > Metazoa > Chordata > Amphibia > Caudata > Salamandridae > Pleurodeles > Pleurodeles waltl. The sequence goes on from NC_090450.1 coordinate 234,521,264, forward strand.
GCCTGTCTTGCAGCTACGCCGTGGGGATCGCTTTACACTCTTCACACCCAGTATGTGGGTAATGCCCTCTCTCCTCCACCCCTGCCGGAGTGTAACCAGCACGTGATGAGCTCTTTGCGGGGACCTAGGATTGTGAGGGTCTGCTCCTGAACCATCCCGCATAGCGCTGGCGCTGTGCTGAAACTGGCCGAGCTGTTAGCACCTGGGGATCACTACTCCTGGCCCCACTGGGGAGAAGGGGCACGCCACCCAGTACTGATCATCAGTTGGATTGCGCGGCCGAAGCCGAGCGTGCGCGAACCCATCAATAGTGTCGTGGCCCAGACAGCCAGGATTCCCGGGGCCTGTACCAGCTGACCTGGGATGGAGGACCCTGCCTCCTGGCCCTTGACCCGCCACACAGGTGATGGCGTGAGCCACCAAGGAGATCCCATATGTCCCCCCTCCCCTCACCCTAAGCACTCTTAGCTGCGCCACCTGCTGCAGCAACAGCTACACTACAAGTTCATGGGCAGCTGTCCCAACTTCAGTTCTCGCTGCGGGAGGGACAGAAAGAGGTCCTTCCTGCCTTTCACTAAATTGAGAGCTCCGTCCCCGAGGTGGCATACCTGGGGAAGGTGGTGGCTCCAGGCTGTAAACCCATCCTGGGGAGTAACCTTGACTGAGGTCCCGCTCCTCATCAGAAACCCTTGCTGCTTCACGCAACCATGCTGTGGCTTCCTACCCAAGAAATCACTGTAGTGTGCATACTAGGTGCGCAGGTACTCCTTTGTCCCACATTGAATTCAATTATTGCTACATAAACGGTGACAGGAGTACAAGTACGCTGCACCTGATGCTAGTGTAGGAATATTTGGTGACCTATGCCTCCATGGTGATATATAGGCTCAATTATTCACAGTAATGTGATGATTCATGTGTTGTTTTCAGCCTAGTGGGTTGCAGTCTCTGAATCTGCTACGCCCTAGGTATTTAGGATAATATCTGCTAACTTAGGGTGACAGTTGGTCATTCATATACCTGTTCATAATCCTATTTATGTTCCTACGCTCAGGTGATGATTCATTGTTGTACTTCTTAAACTATTGCATTTCATGCTCCGATATTCTGTATGGCATTCTTGATACCTGCCATGTAAGGATAACAATTATTAATACACACAAAATAGAGTTATGGGAGTGTATTACCCCCCTACAGACTCCCTGACATAAAAATCAATACCACAATGTATATGGGGGTTGTTAGGGACAGGGCACGTTGGCCCGTTCCACTGGTCGGTAGGTCACCAACTTGGTGATCTACTCGTCGACATGGAATGTGTGGTAGTGGTGGCCGGGTGTTCAATGAAAGGTGGGGGTGTTCCACTTACGGACTAGGTGGTCTCACACACATTATAGTGTCATGTTTCATCATTTGACCACCTACCCCCCACCCAGGTAAGATGATACTACCTGGGCGAACTCAACCTCATTGAACTCTGAGGAACTGCTGAAATTAGCCTTTCTTGATAGGGCAGGGATCCCATTGAGCGGGAATATAAACTAAAAGTACTTCACAAATCACCTGTCTAGTTTAATCCTTTAATAACGGTGTTTGTTAGTAAGATTAAAAACCAATTGAGACAATCTTGAAAGTAATGATTTAAGGTGTCCTCAGATCTGAAATGGCCAACATGTTTCTGCCCTCCTTCTATAGCCAAACTGGTCTGGGGCATTGGTCAGGGCCTAGGATCCCTCCTATTTATGGGGGTGGGTGGCTAAGCTAAAAAGTGAGCACATACGTTGAAATTCGCACTGGGCCTACCTGTTCGTAAAACAGTTAGATGGGCCTGAAGAGAAGAAGTTTAATAAAATACATTAGTCTATGCACATGGGGTGCACGCGGTGCGCGTGAAAAATCACTGCGAATCACTACACACAAGTGTGAAAAACCATGCTGTGGGACACACAAACAGCCATGCAAAACTATCGGAAGTGCTGTATATGGCTCGAATTAGAGCCCTAAATAATATGCTCAGGGCAGAGTCTCTTTCCTTATGAGGAAAAGGCAATTTACCTCAGGTCTGTGAAGGGGGGGGGGGTGGGGGGTTTGCAAGAGGGGTATTGGGGGGGGGGGGGGGGCGCCCCTTGTAGTCACACTCTGTTGAAGGGATACAAGTCCAAATCAGGAAGGACTGCTGGAAGGGTGTCAGAGGAATAAGTAAAAAATATTACAATACACTACTCAATCTGGTGTCTTGAAAAGGATCAGCTAATTAATGTCTGTCTATTTTGGTAAAAAAAAAAAAAAAAAAACAGCTACACAAATATAGACATATCAAAAGCAACCCGTTTAGGCTACAGGGTCATATCGCAACACAACATACAGAACATAAATGAAAAACAACAGAAATCTTATCTGTAAAGGTCCAGAGTGTGTTCTTAATGCAGATCCCTAGGAGTATAGGAGGGGGTCCCAAGGCGAGTCTTAGAAGTGGCCCCCAAGGTGGAGATGCTCAACTTACTACTCCAAAGGTGGCATCTCGTTATGTGACCTAACAATTATCACTTCAGGATTTGCATAGTGTGCACAGTACTTATGATTTATGTCATTTGGGCACGATGATATGTATTTATAATATAAGATTCATATTTTTATATAATCCTGTATGGAGTCTCCTATGTGGTGTAGATATTGTGTTACTGGTGTGGGAGTGTTGCACAAACACATTATACATCGCCTCTGATGATAATACTGGCTGCTTTGTTCCAGACTCTCAGGGGGTGAGCACAGGTTTTCTTTGGTGTGTAACTTACTTGTAATGACTAGCGGTGGGTTCTGCCTGGCTTTGGTGCTTATCCTAGCCAACCTGAAACCATCTATCTAACAGGGTGAAAGCTGTGCGCTGACATGCACTCTGATCTGTCATTGACCAATGCAGAGTATCTTCTGCAGTGTAGAGCTTGTGGTAAACTGCATAATTGCCTACAAATGACTCCCAGGTGGTGGAGTGGAACATAATTGAAGCTCCAGGGCCTACATCACATACAGTGTGAATTTAAGTGTATACTGCCTTGTGGGAAAATCCCATGCTGGGGCACTGAGGCTTAATGCTCAAAAGATAAAAATGATGCTTTAAGATCTATATGCCCGATCTGTGGAGGAGGAGGGATGCCAAGTAGCCTGCAGGAGACTCATGAAGTTAATAACTTAGGGCCATGTTTATGACCAAGTTTGTGTTGCTCTTGCACCACGCAATGTGATGCAGGAGCGACACAAACCTTAAGTCATATTTTTTAAGCCATGCAAAGCCACTTTGCGTGGCTCTGAGTAGCTTAAAAAATCTGAAGTAAAGCAGTGCAAATCGTTGCCTACTCAACTTCCATGAATTTTGATGCATTCTTGGATTTACAAGACCTAGTAAACCTGGGGATGTGCCAAAAATTAGGTGTCACTTCCTGCATGGTGCAAGGGTGGCTGCGTTGCATGCAGGATTCATTGTGCAAAGGTGGCTGCATTAGTGCTATGCAGCCCATTGTGCGCAAGCACGGGGGGGAAGAGACAGGAAAGCGCCATATGCCTTAAATACGGCCAATTCCCTCCCTTTCCCTGTCACGCAGCGCAGCAAGGTTACCTGCTGGACTGCGGGACAATCTGATCAATATGTCCATTGGTTTAGAAAGGGACTACACATTTAATGACTGATCTCACAGGCTCACAGTTGTATAAACTTAACATTTTCTGTTGGGCATAGCTTCCTCTTCCTTTAGCTACAGGCATGCCCACTGATAGTACTAACTAAAAATGTTCTTCCTCCTCATCTGTGTAAAGCCTACTTTCTCTCTGGATCCTTCCTTGCCCTCCTCTGTCTGTTTCTGATGTCACATGTGACTTGCTGCTGGGCCACCCCTGATTTTGAGGACCTAAAGTCCAGGGAACCACCTCCATTCAGTAGTCCTGAATTCAGTGAAGTTACTTCTGTGTACTTTGCTTGTGGGGGCTATTTTTGGCAAAAAGCTCTCTAACGACATTTGTGTGGCAGGTCCCTGGTAGTTGTCATGATTGTGGGTATGGCCTCGGGCACGGCTCACTGCAGGGGTTGCCTTCTAAAAGGTGTTTTTCATTAAATTAATAGGAATTACTCTACGAAAACCTAAACATCTGAATGAACAGCTACTGAATTTGGGAGGCATAGAACTCATGCCTTTTCCAAGTTTAGCAAATTTGGATCCTGTCATTTTGAAGCGTAGGATAGACAATAGCAGTTCAGAGGGCATGTGTGTGATACGTAGAGAACTGTCTGCTTGGGAACGTCCAGTAACATCTAAATGCAAAAGGCCTTCTGATTTTTCCTAATGTTCACAATCGGACTTGAATCGACTTGCTGGCCAGAATAAAGAGGAAAAAAGAAACACGATTGATGTAATTTGGCATTCTCGTTATTGCAGTTAAAGAACCACCAGACAGCAAAAAATCCACTGTTGTTTTTTTTTCCCATTTCTTCGTGTTTGTGGAGATGCCTATGGCCTATGGCCAAAGATGTTTGTTACGTCTATGGCTACAGCTACATAGTCTTCCTGGCATCATTATTGCACATTACCACCAGTTTACATTGATGTTTACTGATGTTTGTGAACAATATTGATGTCTGCCTTTGTCCTATACTGCCTTTGTCCTATAGATGATTATTGATATCTGGTGCCATTCAAGAGGTTCTTGCAAGAGGCTCATTAATGCTCTGTGCTGTCTGGAAATATTACTTGCTGCAGCCATTGAGGCGCATAACTTCTAGGGGTGAGCTCCCATTCTGTATTTTACTGCTGCAGTCACCAACTTTGAGAGTTGCAGATAATGTGAGGGAAAGCGCATTCTGCACAAACCCCTTGAAATGCATCACCAAGCTTTTCCTGCAATGTAGAAAATGTCACTGTTGCAGACACAGATGTTTTATAGCCCATAATATCTAATAATGCAACTGAAGCCCAAAGATTTTTAATAACTTCGCTACTGTGCTTTTACGCCCTCTGACAAAGCTTTTTTTTGGCTATTTGGGGTAGTTTGCTCTTAGTCCTCCATAACTTTTTGTCCACATAAGCTATCCACACCAAATTTGCATCCTTGTATTCAAGCATCCTAAGGATTCCAAAGGTACCTCTGGGTTTAGGGATTCTGTTGGAGGGGACCGAGAAACTAGCCAAAATATAACTAAATTTTGTGAAACAAGTGCTGCAGAAGAAAGTATCTGTTTTTATTCTGTCTAACCTCTTCATGGCGGATCTCTCCCCAAAGCTGGACGTGACCAACTCACTCTTTCAAAGGATGGGAAGTTTGTATATATCGCACCTTTCGTATGCTGATGACATAGTTTTATTGAGCTACACAAAAATAGGGCTGCAGCGGCTGATCAGCACTCTGGGCGACTTTGCAACGACAAATTAGAAATCAACACCACAAAGACTAAACTATGTCTATTGGATGCCCTTCTAATTTTGTAAACAAAATAAAGTTGAGTGGCATTACCCTTGAAATGACTCGCTCCTACAAATACTTGGGTTTTGCTATAGACAATAAGGCTAACCTCGTGCCGCAAAAGCAGTACATTGTGCAGAAGTGTAAAGCCCTGGCGGTCGCCTTGTGCGCTCTAGCCAAAAGGTTAAAAGGGCCTTCGTACAAACCATTACTGTCTGTCATGTCGGCCAAATTCCTCCCAGCTATTACGTACAGAAGTACAGCCGTATGCGGGAAAAACACCTTGCTTCTGGATCAGCAACACATAAAAACTTACAAGCAAGTCTTTCATCTTCCTCGTACTGCTTCCCCTGCACAGGTTACCCTGGCACCATCGCAATACCTGATTTCAACTTTTGCAGTTCACATCAAACATCGCCTGCTTGCGCTTTGTTTAGGAGCTCTACCATCTAGAGCGGATCAACCATCATGGAAGAATGGAGGTGAGATCTCTTGCAGGCTATGCAGTGGTGCCAAGGAGGATATGGTCCACTTGATCTGTATTTGCTCGGCCTTAAAAGAAGCATGTCAACAACTGCTAAAAAACTGTTTTCAAGAGGAATGGGATTCGTTAGTGTCAGCCAGCAGTGATGAAAATGTTTGACTCAACCGATCCGCAGACAATCTGCAGACTTGTCAAATTCTTGACTGCGCACACCACAAGCAGAAACTTGCTATCTGGGACGCACATTTAATTGATAAGATCGAAGAGTTTTGCATTTTACAAATGTTCAGTTACTTTTATTAATTGTTTTTATTAATGTTTGTCTGAATCTTTTTGTTTTTCTAATACTATTTTATTATTTTTCTTGTTGCTAAGATTTTAATTAATCATGCAAATAAATAAATTAATCCTGCAAATTGCATCCACAAAAGGTTTGCGGTGCTAAAATCACCGTCTTCCCCGCTTTCAAGAACAGGCAGGCTTGATTCAGAAAAACTTATTTTCTAACACAGTTTTGACATTTTACTGGGAAGTAGCCCATTTTTCCAACTTCTTTGTGCTTTCAACCTCCTTTCAGTTTGTGGTGGAAACGAGTGTGAAACCCTATGTGGATCCTGGAAAGGTTTCTGAATAGTAGACAAACTTCTGAATTCAGCAAGGGGTCAAAGAAACCAAGTATTGAAATAAAAATATACTGAAATTTAGAATGAAAAACAGGCATTTGTTACAATGTTTTCACTTGTAACTTATCATCACGATGGTCGATTCACAAAAGCTGTGTACCATTACCTCTGCTAAACCCTTCTGGTTCTGGGGATACATAGAGTTTGTGGGTTTTCGAAGAACTCAAGGTACCCAGATACAATAGCTGAGCTGCACCTTACAATGATTTTTCATTGTGTACTGGGTATAGAGCAATTCATTTGGTAAAATATAAATAGTGAAAATAGGTATCACAAAAACCTATGTATTTCCAAAATTGGAACAAATGTGAAGTTTAAAAGCAGGGCTTATTTGCACATCTCTGAATTTGGCGGTAACCAACCATACTAGCATGTGAATTCATGGGTATTTCTCAAAATTACTTCTTTATTGCACATTGTCTTACATTTGGAAGATGCAGAGAAATAGAATTGGTGATAGCACTTGTTCTACTATTCTGTGTTGCCACAAATCCCCTAATACAAATGGTACCTCATTGGTATGGGTAGGCCTAGTGCCCATGACAAGAAACGACCTAAAGCGCAACATGGATACATCAAATGTTTCCGTCAGAACAACTTGTTTTTTGCAAAGTGGGTAGCTGTGATTTTGGGCCCTAGCTTAGCTGACATCTAGGAAAACCTAGTAAACCTATACATTTTTTAAAACTAGACAGGGGAATTCGGGACAGGGTGACTTGTGTAGATCTCATCAGTTTGTTTTACCCAGAATCCCTTGCAAACCTCAAACTTTGACTAAAAATACATTTTCCTCACATTTCTGTAATGGAAACTTTTGGAACCCACAAAATTCCTACCACTCAGTGTTGCCCCGCTTGTGCCAGTAAGTGAAAACCATGGCCCCAGATTCATCTGCCCTTGCTTTTAACTGTATGCATGGGCAGAGAAGTAATGGAGGAGCAATGCATTTCATGACCTCCCCTCCTTGGCCAAATGTTTTTTAAAAAGCACCCCACCACCCTTGGTGCCTGTCAGCTCTCCTTCCTTCCCAAGCTGTTCCGTCTGCTGTCTAGTGCTCCTCTGACAGCCTCTGAGAGCCCCGTCAAAACACCCCGTAATAACTTTGTGAAGAAACAGTGAGAGACATTTTGTTTCGCACTCTGTCATAGCATTTATTATCCAGATTTTGAATCTGGTATTGATGATAGTGGCACTCAGTGAGAGCCATGAATCACATAGAATTAATTATAGGTTGGTAACTGTGAATGCTGGATGTTTTACATCTCTGGGTGCTGAATGACGTCAAATAGACAACCTGAACGAAGGGTGAAGAGTGCAGTCTTCAGAACTAGGCATTACGTCCTCAAAGCTGTGTGACACGAGCAATGTTTCTCACGGCTGTGAATTATCTCCAGCTTATTCAACATAATGGACCGTTATGGGACCCATATACAATAAATAGAATTCACAGAATAAGGTATAGCTTTTTATCAGGATGTGCAGTAGATGAGCCAGTACTAAAACTACGCCTTGAAATATCTTCTACTAGTTGAAACTGTATCGCTGCATTTAGGGTTATCGCCGAGACTGACCTTCAGTGTCGTGAAGTTTTTTTTTTTTTTTTTTAAACTTCCTGTTCATAGCGCGAAATAAAATAGTCCGTTCACCCACTAGGTGGAGTATTTCCGTAAAAAATACTAAACTTAGACTTTTTATAAAAGACACCAGTGCTGGAGTGTGTGTCACTAAACATGACAAAGGAGGGAGATATCAGCTCACGAAGGCTGAACTAATATGCTCTGTTCAGGTTGCACACAGAGAAGGCTGGCAAGCCTTGCACCCAGCGGTTGGACGGCCAAGGTCCGCATCGCAACTGCACCTCTTTGGCGAATATTTTATGGTGTCTGCGACATCAAAAACGACTGGCAGATGCGCCCATGGAACAGAAACCTGCTTGGGCTTTTTCGCAATCTGTTTCCTGTGCATCGGCCTGTAAAGGTCTTTCCTCATTTTATGAAATTTTATATCTATCATATTTTTTTTTTTTTTTTTTTTTTTTCAGGAGTCCGCAAATTCTGACAAGCTACTCTCTGGGTCAAACGTTTTGAACGCAAAAACGTTTAGCAGAATTATGCAGATGTTAGGGGAAAATTGGGTTTATTTCAACTGTCTTGCAACTCTGCCGCCGCTTTGAGTAAAGAGCCTGACAAACTCGGCATAACTGTTTAAAGTCCACACTAAAGACATATCAGTCACCCCCTCAGAGCTGGCGGATTAAAAATGCGGTCCGACGTCTCCAGTGGAGAGTTTTCGCGGGCCTCAATTGTTAGGAAAGGTAAAATGTAAAAGGAAACTGCTGCTTATACTTATGTTGTTTGTGTGCACATTCGCTTCTTCCGCAGAATGCGGCGGCATTTTAGGACACACTTCATTGTCTCTGCGCCGTACTCCTGTCATGCTCAGAACCCGCGGAAACATGCGAAGGGCAGCTGTATGTTTTTTTCAGCGTATTTTTCCATGTTCACAGTAAATTTCAACCGGTTGAAATGAGATTTTGAGTGGGAGTTGAAAGGAAAAAGGAGAGCTGAAGGAATACAACGCACAACAGGTAAAGCAAATGTGTCTACATTTGCATTAAATTTACTCGTGTGCGGGCTGCAAAAAAAGCTTAATCCCTCGCATTTGGGACGTTTAGAACCGATATATATAAAGTTTGGATTGATTATTGAATACATTGTTATGTGATTGGGTACACTGCCCTCTGGAGGGAATGTGTGGTATTTCTTTACTGATCACATTTAATCCCAGTTGATCACACAATTCCTGGCATGTCCAAAATGCACAGAAACCTTAATAGAGTTAGTCAAACGGTCAGTTCTAGACATTAATGCACCTAAAAGTATAGCATCACAAAAACAATAAGTTATTTTAGTTTCGTCATTTCAGAAAAGTCCACTGAACCAACCAATATTTTTTTTTAAAGTCCGTTTAACTGGGGGTTAGTGTCTCTTAAACGCGAGTACTTCTTTAGTGGCCACGGCTCCTCTCTACATCTGGCTTTCTCTAGCATTTCCACAATAACTTCTTGATAGAGTTTAATGCTGGAACTAAAGCCGAAAGTTACTTAAATTATTGGAGTAATTAAAACTGAATGTGAAATTACATTTTTCAAAAAGCTATTACCATAGCATGTTCTAATGAATGCCACCCATCAATTTAGCACTTTATTGTAAGCTTGCAGCCATATATCACCATAATTAATACCAGCACATCTGGTCCCCACCACCTCCATTTTTTTTTTTTTTTTTACCTATTCCCCGGAGTGCAAGAACACCAGTTCCAGTTGAAATGGTCTAGCCTTTTCTAAGAAGGAGTGCCTAAGGAGGGGGCTGGCGTGGGGGCGTTTTTTCAACCGAAGAAAGAACAACTAGGGATTAGAAGCCATCTCGCGTTGGCAGGTATTCACATAGATCAAAAGCGCCAGAGGAATCCCGCACTGTGGGTGTGTTTTTGCTGCATCCACTGCCTGAACTTTGCTGCTGTTCGCTCTGTCTGGGTGGGACCAGACTTCAATGTGGCGAGGCAGGGCCGGTGGTTAAGCGCTCAAAAACGCCAGAGGAGTCCAGCAGCCCGTCATCAACCAGAAGAGGCTCGGCCACATCTCTTGGCTTGTTGGATTTGAAACTACAGTTCTCACGGCAGTTTCTCTTCCCTTAGCAGTAAGTTTCCTGATAAGCCTGTGTGATATTGGTGTCTATCATTGTCTGAACTTTCTTAGCCAACCATCAGCCTTCAACCGCCGTGGGGAAAAAGAAGACTGGTAGCGGGTCTACTACCCCACATGTGAAAAGTACTTCTGTTGATCGCATGTTGGAGCATGACGTAAATGTCATCAGCATGGAAATTGCACTGAGAGGAGGCTGTCCTTAGGCGCTAGCAGTCAATGCTGCGGCCTGGGACTTAGGCTGTCGGTCGCCTCACATGGTAGCCCACAACCCCCCGCACCCACCCCTCACGCCTTTTATTCTGCTGAAGTCAGCAAGCTCTTTATCCTCAGGACAAAGTCAACCGTTGCGCCCCAAAGAAGACCCAAGCGAGCTGTTTGCCATAAGTAGTCTAACAAGGTAGACAACGCTGACATTTTTGACATTATTTAGGATGCCACGACCGGTCCTATCACACGGATTGCTGATTCAGGGGTTAGACATATCTCCCATCGTGTGTCTCCTTGGAGAGGGGGCGACGGGGGGCACGCAAGTGTCCTGTGACATCTTGTCTCATCTAATGGAGGGCTATTTTGAGCAGCTCGCACATGGCTTGTATCGGAACTTTCACCTTTGGTCACCCATTTAGAAGCCAAGTTAGCCTCAGCCTTGCCATCCCCTTGTTTTTCCCTCTCTGCTTGTAATAACGGTGCTTGTCGTCCCTCTGTTCCAGCAGGCTTGAGCCTGAACCTACAAAGGAGTCTCCTGTGGAATCATCAAGTTCAGAGGCGTCTGTGGTCTCAGCTTTCCACAGGAAACCTCTGTTCAATTCGTGTATACAGGGAGTGCAGAATTATTAGGCAAATGAGTATTTTGACCACATCATCCTCTTTAAGCATTTTGTCTTACTCCAAGCTGTATAGGCTCGAAAGCCTACTACCAATTAAGCATATTAGGTGATGTGCATCTCTGTAATGAGAAGGGGTGTGGTCTAATGACATCAACACCCTATATCAGGTGTGCATAATTATTAGGCAACTTCCTTTCCTTTGGCAAAATGGGTCAAAAGAAGGACTTGACAGGCTCAGAAAAGTCAAAAATAGTGAGATATCTTGCAGAGGGATGCAGCACTCTTAAAATTGCAAAGCTTCTGAAGCGTGATCATCGAACAATCAAGCGTTTCATTCAAAATAGTCATCAGGGTCGCAAGAAGCGTGTGGAAAAACCAAGGCGCAAAATAACTGCCCATGAACTGAGAAAAGTCAAGCGTGCAGCTGCCACGATGCCACTTGCCACCAGTTTGGCCATATTTCAGAGCTGCAACATCACTGGAGTGCCCAAAAGCACAAGGTGTGCAATACTCAGAGACATGGCCAAGGTAAGAAAGGCTGAAAGACGACCACCACTGAACAAGACACACAAGCTGAAACGTCAAGACTGGGCCAAGAAATATCTCAAGACTGATGTTTCTAAGGTTTTATGGACTGATGAAATGAGAGTGAGTCTTGATGGGCCAGATGGATGGGCCCGTGGCTGGATTGGTAAAGGGCAGAGCGCTCCAGTCCGACTCAGACGCCAGCAAGGTGGAGGTGGAGTACTGGTTTGGGCTGGTATCATCAAAGATGAGCTTGTGGGGCCTTTTCGGGTTGAGGATGGAGTCAAGCTCAATTCCCAGTCCTACTGCCAGTTCCTGGAAGACACCTTCTTCAAGCAGTGGTACAGGAAGAAGTCTGCATCCTTCAAGAAAAACATGGTTTTCATGCAGGACAATGCTCCATCACACGCGTCCAAGTACTCCACAGCGTGGCTGGCAAGAAAGGGTATAAAAGAAGGAAATCTAATGACATGGCCTCCTTGTTCACCTGATCTGAACCCCATTGAGAACCTGTGGTCCATCATCAAATGTGAGATTTACAAGGAGGGAAAACAGTACACCTCTCTGAACAGTGTCTGGGAGGCTGTGGTTGCTGCTGCACGCAATGTTGATGGTGAACAGATCAAAACACTGACAGAATCCATGGATGGCAGGCTTTTGAGTGTCCTTGCAAAGAAAGGTGGCTATATTGGTCACTGATTTGTTTTTGTTTTGTTTTTGAATGTCAGAAGTGTATATTTGTGAATGTTGAGATGTTATATTGGTTTCACTGGTAATAATAAATAATTGAAATGGGTATATATATTTTTTTGTTAAGTTGCCTAATAATTATGCACAGTAATAGTCACCTGCACACACAGATATCCCCCTAACATAGCTAAAACTAAAAACAAACTACAAACTACTTCCAAAAATATTCAGCTTTGATATTAATGAGTTTTTTGGGTTCATTGAGAACATGGTTGTTGTTCAATAATAAAATTAATCCTCAAAAATACTACTTGCCTAATAATTCTGCACTCCCTGTATACACTCCTCCCGCAGTGAGCCGGCCAGATGGGGCTGGGACCCGAGACACATTCGGAGGAGCACCGGCAGCTCAGGTGCAAGGTTTCTCCATACGTCCACCATAGCTTCAGACTCTGTGAATGGCTCCTCAGTACCTGGACCAGAGCCTGACAGAGTTACAGTAAATCTCCCATCTGCTGCAACCCCTTATGTGGTAGTACTGATCAGGGTTTCCCCCTGCATAGGGGAAAGAACGAACCTTACAAGGAGCTCCTTAATAAATCCTTGGATTGGCTGATGCAGCACAAAGGTTTACCAGTGCTTCACGCCAGAGACATCCTAATGGTGCGCATGGTGCCCGGATTGGCTCTGGAGACCCTGCAAGTGATTGCATCATGAGAAAGGTCTGATTTCCATTTGTAGCCCGCAACTTACTGTTTGCCCCACATAATTCACTTTCTTCGAGGAGCGGCGTTAACTTGGTTCCCTTGGGCTATTTCTATAAACCCGGAGTCATCACTTTCAGAGAAGCGCCTGCCCTTTGGAAGTTCCTACTAGTCAATCTAAAGTTAGTTATGATCATCCGCATTTGGCTCATCTTAACCCCTTTGACTCTCACCCTATTGGGGTACCACCAGTGGTCCACTTTAAAGGCCCTCCAGTCATCTCACAGGGGCTGACTGCTCTTTTTAACATCTCCACAGCCAACTGATTCAACGCTCTTGGAGATATTGATTGCCTCTCAATGGTAGAAGCCCTTGTTATTGTTACCAATATTTAGCAAACTCCCTGAGAGCGAATCAGCTGGCCCTGGTGTAGCCCATAAAAATGCTTTATTAAGTTGGAATGCAGCAGGTCTTAAAGGGAATATAGATAAGCCAGGTTAGGAGGCTTTTATCCACAAGTATGCCATTATCGTCCTGCAGGAGACTTGGGCCACTTCTCCCATTTCGTTTGATGGCTATGCTAGTAAGTTATTACAGTCAAGCAATTCCTTTTCATCATGGAAGGGCTAAGGGAGGTCTTGCTATTTGGGTCCGCATTAATTTATGCGTGGAAGTTACAACTTTTGACGCTGGGTCTGATGCTTTTCAAGTGCTACTTATTAAGGGTGGGTTTTCCCAGTTTGCTTTCCATCTGGTCAATTTCTGCAACAATGGTTTTGTTAATCCTTCATGCATTTTTTTTTTATTTTCTTTTTTTGCAGTTGTTTAATTTTCTTGCTAATTTGCAGTCCTTTAAGGACACTGATAAGATGCAGATTTTCCTACATGCTATGTGGTGGTTTCAACGGCAAACTGTTAAGTCCAACTTGGTTAGGGGTGGAGGGGTTGCTCAGGAGGAGAACCTTTTGTAGACCTTAGCGATGCAATGGGAGTCAAGTTGGCAAGCTATTTGGTCAAGCATGACCTGATCATTCTAGTTGCCACTGGAATTGAGGGGTGGCCATCCCCCTCCAGCTTTAAGAGGATACAGACACCCGTCAACCATTTATTACATTTTTGTAACTAGGAACCTCATACAGCAGTTCATTATTGGGGAGGTTGTGCAGGCTGAGTGGGGGACCACAATGCTTTGCCTGTGTCAGGGCAGTTGCCCATAAGTAGATTTATACCCACCGCTAACATCATCCCCACCCAGCAGTCACCAGATGGGCTAAGGTTAGTTTGACATCTTAAAGATCCCATAGGTGTCTTCGGTTTGCTTCTGAACAAACATCAGGGATTATTTCTTAACTGCTTTTTCTGCAGCCAGTGGCAGTGTTTTATCAGCTCTCTTTGATACCTTAAGCCTGGCTACTAAATAATCCCTTCTTAAACCCGTGCGGGCAGATGAGGCCGACCCATTTTGGTTTGATGAGAACTGCTCGGCTGTTAGCCGCCAGGTGTGCATTGACTGTCTCTTTGAGAATTGCAGCCGAAGTTCGATCTGCTCGCTAAGCATACAAGACCGCTCTTAAAATCAGGAAGGAGGCCCTGCATAAGTTGGATTGGGAAATGTAGGAATCCACAGAGGTGGGCAGTAATAGTTAATTCTTTTGGGGTACAATTAAGAGAATTATAGCTAGAAGTGAACCTGGCAGTCCCCTGTTGCTATGGAACATCCTGGCCTGGGAGGCATATTTCTTGTCAATTTACCATCCAGAAGAAAACGCTGAGTTGATAAAATCTCTACATAGTAGGTTAGATAATGTAACAGTACTGTTGTCAGAAGTAGAATTGTCAGTAGGTGAGAGCACAGGCGGTAAAGTGCCTGGACCTGACATGATCCCAGTAGACATTATAAGATGTAATAGTGCCCTCTGGGGTCCTTAGATTACTAACGTTTCTAACAGTTCTCCAAATATGCACATTCCCCGTTCTTTTTAAAGTTCAACTATCGTGCCCATTTGCAAAAAAAAAAAAGGTGACTTTGTTTCCCCCAAATTCTATAGACCAATATCATTATTGGACAGTACAGTTAAAATTATTGTCTGGATGATCTATAACCGTCTTGTTGAATGGGCCCAAGAGCGAGATATTCTTTTCTCCTTTCAATTTGGGTTTAGTTCTGGGCTGGGAACATTTGTGTAGTGCCCAAATCTGAGCCTAGTAGTCAACAAGTATGTCCATGTTAGGCACTGCCCTCTGTACCAGGCCTTAATGGACCTTTCAACAGCATTTGATTCACATAACAGGTCCAAGTTGTGGCTGAGGCCTACTGAATATAGGCTTTGAGGTACCCCTGGTGAACTTGTTTTGTAATCTGCACATCGATTTGGTACCTAAAGTGCACACGAGTCCAAATAGGGAAATGTCTGTGGAGTTTCACCTTAGGCACAGAGTGCTTCAAGGCTGTATTTTGACCCTCTTACTTTTTATTTTTTATAATAATGATCTTTGCTCTTATTTAACCCCTAGTTTGGTCGACACCCCTGGAGTTGCTGATAGCCAGGTACCTGCATAGTTGTGTGCGGTCTTATTAGCCCAGACCCTCAATGCTTTGCAGTTGTTGGTGGTCCACTTTGCTCAGTTTATGGACCAGGAAGAATTGATACTAGAAGGTTAATTGTTCAGTGCCAGGCCTTTTGTAGTGTAAAAAAAACATTAGTTACCTAGGTGTAATCTTTAACTCCTTGGGCTCTTCGCAGTCCTAGCTAAGCGACTCATGCCTTAACCTTAGTAAGTCAGCTGGTGCAATTCTTAATCTCCCCAGAGCTAGGGGGAATGGGACGATAACACCTTTGGTAAAAGTATATAATGCGCAATGTATCCCAGCTGCCAGGTACGGGGCAGGGATTTGGAGATAACACAACAGCTCCACCCTCCAGCTTGAAGAAAATCATATATGTGCCGGCGCCTTTTACAGCTGCTACCGATAGCCTCCAGCTATATCATTCACTCTGAGTTAAACCAGCGATATATTGATGATAGTTTTCAAGTGGCCCCTCTTCTACTCTCGATTAGCATTTGGGCTAATCCCCAAGCACAGCTTTGTAGAAATGTCACCTTCGGCTGTCTTTGGCCCTCATTATGACATTGGCGGTCCAAGGACCGGCAGTGCCACAGTGGCGGTTGGACTGTTACACTCCATGCGCTCCGACTGTCACATTACAACCACGTGGGCGAACCACCAGGGGACCGATGTCCCCGATAGAAACATGGTTCCTGAGGGCTGACGGCAGTCAGCATCGTGATCAGCTATGGTGACGCTGAGTTCAGCGCTGATCACGAGTCCCGTTTCTGCCAGCCTTGTCATGGCCGGGACCCCGCCATGAAAAGGCTGGCGGAACTAGTGCAGGCGGCCACGGGGGACAGTGCAGTGCCCCCCTCCCCCCACCTGCACCCTTAGAATGTACACTGTCCTAAGGGAGCTGAGACCAATAACGCAGCACGTTGTTCCCACCAGTCAGCACAATGGGAACATCGTAATACGATGGGGGGTGAGGCAGCCGGGTTGACGCCTGCCTCATCCCAGCGAGTGTTGTGGTCAGCTCGTCTGACCGCCAAACTCTTAATGAGCCCCTTAGTCTGGAGTCTGCACGCCATACCCTGGCTTAGTTATATTTTCAGAACACTTCTGGTGTGGGGGCTGGTTGCCCTTTTCACGCATCTTGAGAGTATTAAGAAAGATGACAAACTCTGGGTGAAGCGCCTCTTTGAGCGTTTTGTGAGGAAAGAAGGCTGCAAACTGAGATGGCGAAAAGTACTGTGTTGGCCTTTTGCTAGCATGGAGCCTGCTCTGTTCTTCTCATTGGAACTTACACATTGGAACTTACACGTTGGGAGTGTTCCCTCCTTTTCAGAGCTGGTGCGGTTTGGCGGCTCCTGAGCTCTGGGTGTCAACCTGTTTTTTTGTTTTTTTTGTTTTTTTTGTTTTGTTTTTGGAAGATCTGCTTTGACCTACCCTTGTGATTGGGCCTCTGCGCAGCCCCATTTACATTACATTTGTTCTGATTATTAGTCATCCAAGTAGACTTTTTTTTAAACCCCTCTTAAACCCACTGAGGCATCGTGGATGCAGAGATGCCCTGTATCGTTTGCAATTACTGAACACACCTGATATCTGTTTCAAAGTGTACTCTTTTCTGAAAGCTGCAGTACGAGCGAGGGAAATTATGGAGGGGGGAGCACTCTTTCTGTTTTGTAACTCTGTAATACCAATTCGACGTGCATATTGATCATTAGGTATTTTAGTTCATTTTAATTATTTTGTCCTAACAATGTACGTTTACATTTTTACTATGCACCTTGCACTTTATATGAACGCCGCCAATAGTCTAGTCACTCTGGTTCTATAGTGTTCGATGAAGTAGTAGTACTGTGGTGTTTCACGCTAATCTCCTGGAATAGTTACGATGCGGGTGACAATGTGCTTTTAAACTCTTTTGTGTCAATTTATTCTCTTTTAACATGATGTTATTTATTGAATTGCGTCTTTTTAATGGCCACATCTGACCGAGTTAAACAAACAAAAAAAAAGAAATCTTAAACTTCACATAGATTGACATTACTGCTGGCACTGGCTCAGATGCTCGGTAATATTAATTAATGCAGGCTCGGCGATTTGAAGGCTGGGCTGAAGCAGTGGCGTTACGCGAAACGAAGGGCGCCCCCGCAGAGTGTGAAATGGGCCCCCCACCGAGTCTCCCATGTCTTGCAGATACACATTGGACTTCAGCTGAATGGGGGACCTATAATGAGTTAGTGGGCTTTTGAAGGGCTGCCCCTTGTGCATGAAGACTCAGCCACCAGCAAAACGTGTCTCGTGTTCTATGAAAGGCACTAAGCCCAAGTCACTCAGTCTCCCAGCGACTCTTGTCCTCTATAAACTGAATGCAGCAAGCACATTCAGGTTACATAGGTGTGTAGTCATTCAAAGGTGCAGGGGTGTCAAGGAAAGGAGTGCAAGGTTTTATATAGCCTAGAATTAGGTCACAAAATGGCTGTTGAGAAATGTCTGTGCAGGACGATTCCTCACAAAGATGGAAAGTAAGGGTTCAAGCCTGGATGAAGAGATGTATGCCGGGGTAACAGAGACGCTACCTACTTTGTTTAGCTTGATTTCTATACATGCTAGTGTATTGAACATAAGTAGTACCTTTGTTATACCTTCTTATTTGTTTTTACCGTTAGTTAGAGAAACATTAGCAAGGTTTTGGCAACAGTCTCTGCAGATTTTGCCTCCTTGTATAAGCTGCAGAAATGCTAACTCTTCTGCAGACTGTCACATATTTTTCCAGCAGATCTGGATTGCTTTTATTTACTCTAGACCAGCGATCTGGGACTGATTAATTAACCTGGCACTAGAGGGCAGTATTGTAACATTTTAGAACATTCGTTCCATTTTCGCACACTGTTGGAATACAAGTGAATTTCAAGCATACCAACAGAGGTGTTCCAGTTTCTTGTGTCTATTCAGATAATTAAGAAAGTCGGAGCACACACTGCCACAGTTGCCCCAGTGCGTTGTGAAAATGCAGTCAGTACATGATCACTTACTAGAGTAGCAGTCTTAAGTTTTTTTCACCCTTGTTGGTGTAGCCAGTATTGTGTATCTCTGGACACATGTTTTTATGATAGTTGTCCTTCTTCAGTAAAGAGCAACAGATGGTTTGGGGGGTGATGGAAATGCTGCCCAAAGTCTTCGGGTCTGTCCCCCTCACTGGGTGCAGGTGCATCAATCGGAGCTCGTCAGCTCGTGGGAGTCTTTTGAAACAAAGAGGGTGGGAGCACGCTTCCTCACATCCTAACACTTAGTTTGCCCCAGTGAATTGTGATAAATGCAGTGCATGATAACACTTACTTCCGTTACCGTCTTTAGTTTTTCTCCCTTTTTGGTCTAGCCAGTGCTGTGTATGGCTAGAAACATGTTTCAGGACAGTTATCTTTCTTCAGTAGAGAGCAACACATTGTTTTGGGGGTGTTGGAAATGATGACCAATGTTTTATCGGGTCTCGGTACCACGCAGTGGGCGCAGGGGCATAAGCTAGAGCTTATCAGCTCATTAGCTCTAGGGAGCCTATTCCAGACAATAAGATGGTGGGAACGCACATTGAGTGAAAACATTTCTGATGCCTTTTTTTTGATAAAGACTTTTTATTGATTTTGCAAGAAGATAAAAACAATGATACATACATTTAACACGATGCCAACGGGCATCTAACAGCGGTCGAACCCATTATCCCAGGCAACACATTATAAATGAAGGTTATACGCCACCTAGGAGCGTGCTGCGGCCTCCCACTTCCCCATACCTTATTATATTTGTTTGGGCATCCTCTAGCCTCATATACGAGTTTTTCACGTTGCGCGCACCAGTCCACCCCGTCTCTATTTAGTCAGTGCTGGGGCACCCTTGGCCTTCCAGTCCGCCATTATATCCCTCTTGGCCACCAGGCATGCCACCCCAAGGAAGCCTCGGTCCGATCTCCTCAACCCAGTGTCTCCCATGTTCCCCAGAAGGAGGGGCAGAGGCGCCCTCCCTATGTCTTCATGTAAAACCCCAGAGACTTCCTGCAAGACCGCCTCTCAGTAGGTCACCATGGCTGGGCAGGTCCATACCATGTGGAAGAAGTCGGCTATGGGGTTCATACAACGGGGGCATTCCGCTGTGGGGCGGAGGCCCGCTCTGTGTAGTTTGGTGGGTGTGAGGTAGGCTGTGTGGAGGTAGTAGGTTTGTATTAATCAGAAGCGAGTAGCCATTGTTAGGGTGCGTGGGGCCATCAGTGCTTCAACCCAGTCCATCTCTTCCATGGGGCCCACCCATGCCTCCCATCTCTGGCGGAGCCCCCCCAGGGAACCAGCGGTGCCGGTGATCAGGGTGCGGTATATCTGGGAGACACCCCCCTCTACTCAGGCTCCCCATCCATGCCCTCGCCTCCATGGGGCTATACTCGGGTATGATATCCCCTACCTGGACATGCACTAGTAGGGCGTGGCGGAGCTGGAGATACCTGTGGAACTGTGTCTTGTTTAATGAAGAGTTTCCGGAGGTCCTCAAAGGACCGCATGTGTGATCCTCCCCAGACGTCGCCCAGTGTGGAAATACCTATGTTATCCCAATTCTGAAATCCCTCCAGGCCCGCCACCTCCGTGCCATAGCGGGGTCTGCTGGGTAAGGCGCCCCCACCACCCCGACAACCTCTGGGCCGTCCGCCATCCTTGTAAAATCACTTTAGTCACGTCCCGGACATCTCGGGAAATCGGGCCCCCGTAGAGGGCATCAAAGATCCATGGGTAGCCCAATCGGTAGTTCCAATCGGTCTGTCCACCCGCCCCCCACCCAGTCAATCACGAGCAGATGCATCGCAAGGTGGTAGTATTGAATATTGGACATGCCCAAACCCCCGTCTTAGACATCTCTCTGGCAAGTTTTGAGCGCCAGTCGTGGACGGGCACCGCTCCATATGAATTGGCGCGCCAACAAATCCATCTCCCTGAACCATTTCTTGGGGATGGGATGCGGAAAGTTTTGCAATAGATAAAGGAGCCTAGGGAGGATCATCATCTTATAGAGTGCTATTCTACCAAGCAGGTTAAGGGGGAGTGTCCTCCAGCGCAGGAGGTCATTCCTGCCTCTTCTAGTTAGTGGTGTAATGTTAAGTTCCCATGCCAATTCAGGGAGAAGTGAAACATGTATTCCCAGGTATTTAAAACTGTTTCTTCGCACTGGGATGTTTCGTTGCCAGTCCACACAGTCTCGGGAGCGATGTAGGGGGACCAACAGGGACTTGTTGGGATTTAGAGTCAGCCCTGAGGCCTCCGTCTGTGTATAGCGCCACACGGTCCTCTGAGCAGGTGGGCCAGGACCAACCCTCGATCAGAGGGTCCCCTCGCAGCAATATCGCCAAGGGCTCTATTATTAGCGCGAAGAGCAGAGGGGATAGTGGGCATCCCTGTCGGGTTCCACGGCCAATGGGGAACGGGTCAGAGACCACTCCGTTCACCTGGACCCGGGCTGTCGGATTAGAGTACAGGAGTCTCACCAGGCCTCGGAATTTGGGCCCGAGTCCGTTTCTTTGCAGAACATGCTCGAAATAGGACCAATCCACTGTGTCAAAGGCTTTTTCAAAGTCGAGCAGGAGTAACGCCAAGGGTGTATGTGACAGGGTCTTGTGGTGTGCCAGGGCCGGATGTAACCGTCTAATGCAGTGCCTAGTCCTACGAGTGGGCATGAAGCCGCATTGGTCAGGGTATACCAGCGTTGGCATTACCTCCTTCAATCTGGAGGCAAGGATCGAGGACAGCACTTTGATCTCGGTATTTAGAAGTGAGATGGGCCGGTACGCCGAACAATGTCGCGACGGGGGTTGGGTTTTGGGGATCACTACAATTGTGGCTTGGTCGATCTTAATGGGGAAACGGCCCTGTCTCTCAGCTTATTCGTACATGTTAAGCAGGTGGGGACCCAGAATATCGCTGCATTTGCTGTATAATTCTGCCGGCAATCCATCAGGGCCTGGGGTCTTGCCCGATGCCAGGCTGGAAATCGCATTGGTGATTTCCGAGAGGCTAATGGCTTCATCTAGCCTGTCCCTTGTCGCCGGGGAAACTCTGGAAAGAGTAATATCGTTTAAAAGGGGGGCCCTCTCTCTCAATGGTGGGTCGGGGGTGCTTTGCATATAGGCAAATGTAGTAGGGAGCGAAGGTTTGCGCAATTTCAATAGGTGTTTTGGAGAGGGAGCCAGAGTCCTCCAAAATCTCAGGTATAACCCTGTTGGCTAGAGGGCGGGTGGCCAACCAATGCAGAAGTTTCCCGTTTTTGCCCCCCCGGCCCCATATTCGGGCTGTTGAGGCTCTCCATATATGCTTTGCCGATTCTAGCATTATGTGCTTAATTTCGTCTCTAACCATAGTAAGCTGCCTCATGGTAGAGGCCGACGCTAAGGTCACTTGTTGGCGCTCCAGTCTTAGGGCCTTGGCCTCCAGCTCGTAGACTTGAGAGTTCCGTTCGCGGGAGCAGAGAAGGTGTTTGGCATGCCCTCTGAGGGTGACCTTACAGGCGGCCCATATTGTACCTGGAGATCGGACCGATCCCAGGTTCAATTCAAAATATTGAGTGAGATGGTTCCTGACCTCGTGGGTGTAGTCTTTGTCTTGTAAATACCATGCATTCAGGCGCCACACCGGGCGTCTGGAGGGGTCCGCTCCGCCCAGCCGGACACGTACTGGTGCGTGGTCCGAGACCCCCCGGGCCAGTATCTCCGCATCCGTGACGCTGGAGATGTCTAAAGCAGGCATGAACACAAGATCTATTCTACATTGCGTCAGATGGGCAGCCGATGTGTGTGTGTGTGTGTATTGACGTTCCCTGGGGTGCCAGGTTCTCCACACCTCACATAGGCCGAGGCTCTCAGCGCAGCTGCTGAGAGTCGAAGCCCGGTTGGATCTACTAGCGGTAACATCGCCAGACATGTCCAGGCTGGGGTCGAGAACGGCGTTAAAGTCTCCTCCCAACAGGGTGGCCCCCTGGGGGAGTCCTGCTGCTACCTGGCGGAATGAGAGTAGGAAGGCATCAAGTCCCGCTGGGGGGGCGTACGCACATACAAGGTTTATCGGCGACCCATGGAGAATCTCCGTGACTACTACAGATCTGCCCTGTGGGTCGGACTGTGTGGCTGTAATCACCATAGTTAGTGAGTGATGGAGTAGAATGGCCACCCCTCTAGAGCCTCTGGAGAAGCCCGCGTGATATGCTCTGTCGGATCCTCCTCGCGCAAGCATGGGGCACCTAGACCCGAGGAGGTGGGTTTCTTGTAATAGGACCACCAATGGGGAGTATCTGCGGAGGGTGCTGAATACTGCGGATCTCTTGATCTTATCTAACAGGCCGTTTACGTTCCAAGAGATGACCTGGATTAATGAGGGCCAGGCGTGGGTTGCGTAGGTGCTATACAATGTTGGGTGTCTGTCTGTGGACCTAGGGACGACCGTTTCAAACATAACAGTGAAATATTAAAACAACAGACGAAGCTAACCAACACGTTACTATCTAAACCTGTTTCAAACTCTCTACCCCCACCTCCCCCCCCCAACTGCCCCCCCTTCCCCATACTCCCACCCCGGAAGCATCTGTCGCTCAAATACCCAACCAGAACCAGGCAGCCGGAAGGACTGTCATTGGGGTGGAGTGGTGGACCCCTCCTTTTAGTCGGATCAATTGCAATTAGCGGTCATAAGTCGAGCCTTAGGTGACATGCAGTAAAGAGGCATGACGCCACCAATAATGATCCCTCTGGGGCCCGCGTGTGCGAGCCGGGAGGCCCGGGTCTCCCCCGCACAAATCGATGGGGGCCATATGCCTCGTATCAGCCGAGCACCGGGGACTGGCTCAGGCGATTATTATCTGTCGATTGGGCTGAGACCCGAGACCCCAAAGGATCGGTAGGAACTCTCTCTGTCTGTGAACCAGAGTCTCGGGCCGCCTCACTGTTCGCAGGAATGTCTGGGTCTTTTTGCCTCCCCCTCCGGGATTTGGTACGCCTCCGGCTCCTCCGGGGCCCCCCCTGAAAGGGGGGGTCCGACACGGGAGGTCTCCCCCGCTGGTCTTAGGGGTCCTCTCCGGGCTCCGACACCCTCCTCTGTCAGCCAGTCCCACGCCTCTTCCGGGGTTTCAAAAAAGTATGCTTTTTCAGCCATAAGGACCTTGAGCCGTGCAGGAAAAAGGAGCATGTATGAAAGTTGCATTGCTCTGAGTTTTTGTTTAACATGCTCGTATGACCGGCGACGGGTCTGAACCTCACGGGTGTAGTCTGGGAAGATTAGGATTTTATGATTCTCCCATTGAAGATCTTCCGAGCACCTAGCTTCCTTAAGGATATTGTCTCGATCTTTGAAATTAAAGAAGCGTGCAATCATCGGGCGTTTGGGGCTGCCTGGAGGGGGACGTGGAGCAAGGGCCCTATGGGCCCGTTCAACTGCGAACCAGGGCGAGAGGGACTGATCCGGCATCCAGGTCTTAATCCACCTCTCCAGAAACTCGGAGGCCTTGTCATCCTCTATGCCTTCCGGGAATCCGATGAAGCACAGGTTGTTGCGTCTTGACCGGTTTTCTGCGTCTTCCGCGCGGCGGTGTAACTCGCTGGTTCGAGTCTGCAGCTGGGCCACTTTGGTTCTAAGGTCGGCTAGATCATCTTCAGTCTGGGAGACCCGGGTTTCCACCTCGGTGATTCGGTTCACTGCGTTTCTGAGGTCTTGCCTAATAAGGCCCATGTCCTCTCGTACTTTCCCGATTTTGGTCTCTTTGGCTGACTGCGATGATTGAATTGCTTGGAGAATGGCACTCACTCCGTCCGGAGCAGGGCCCCCACTAGCCGTGTCCCCCTCTCCTCGCTGGCCCGTCGGCGTCGTGAACTGGTCAATCTTTTTCTGGGAGGGTGGAGGTTGTTTGTTCGCCTTGTCCCTCCCCATCATGGCACAGGGGACGGGGGTCGGATATGCTGCTTCCTGCAGTGCTTCTGTTTGAATCTCTGTCCCCAGAGCGCTCTCCACTACCACGGATCCAGGGCGGGGCACCCGCCCGTAGGGATCCGTCGTCGTAGGCAGGTTTAAGTGATCTCGATACTTTATGCGGAGCGCAATAATCGTCAGGTGCCCCCAGTTCAAGAAAGCCGGGAAGTCACGAAGTCAGGGGCTCCCTCCGGTTCCATCCATGCTCCCCTGGGCTCCACGGGGATGACCTTGCCACCGGCTCCACGTGGGGGGCAAGGTCTCAGTTTGCCGGCCCCCTCGCGATAGCCCCTTTGTCACACCCTCCGCGCTGGGGGAGAGGGTAGCGAGGGAGGAAGGCACTCTAGTTTAGGATCCAGCCCTCCTCACCTCTAGGGCCCGGCGGCTCTGCGGTAGGTCCAGTCTCACCCCGGCCAGGTCGCTGGTCTCCACAGCCAAGGTCGGCGGGTGCGCATTGTCTGTCTGTGCTGAGGCGTCACATTTAGAGGGTGGTTCGGGGAAACTTCCCTCCACCAGTCCGGATCGCGGCCAGCTCAAAGCTGCTGTTGTGGTCTGTGGTGGGCCCCACCAGGTCAGGGGCCCGAAGGGGGCAGACCCAAGCCAGGCTCTCTTGAATTATAGGGGGGGGGGTTCTCTTTTCTTTCCGTTCCTTCCCTTCCCCTCTCTTCTCCTCTCTCCAGAGCGCGCCGTTTCCTCACCGTATCCCTGGCGCGCCCCTCGTATCGACCGGGGCACGGGGGGGTGGTGACCGCAGGCAAGCGTCCTTTCCACCGCCGCCTCGCCGCTCTGGGTCGATCCAGCGGGTTCTTTCCTCGAAGCGGCAGGGCGCCGCGGCCCCTCCCGGCCTCCGGGTAGGCGCACAAGGGTCCACCCGGAGCCTCCCTCTTGGGCCGAGGCCGCGCCGCTCCTTCAGTCCACGGGGGCCCGCGCCCCGAAGCGCGGCCTCAGCTCCTTCCAGGACCCTTGCGGCATCTCCGGTCCAGAGCAGTCGCGTCCGGAGGGGCCGCCGGCCCGGTGTCAGCTCCGCCAAGGCAGCCCGGCTCCAGCCGCCATTTTGTTGTTTAGGCCGATCAGGCCGCGGCGTGAGTACAGAGTCTATTTTTCTCAACCGCTCACCATGGCAGGCTCCCCAGGGATCAGAGGGCCATGGGGATAGTTGGTACGGCGCCCTTTGCTCAGGTAGACCGCAATAACTTCGGGCGGATGACGGAGGGGTCCAGAGCACTCTGAGTGCGACCACCATCTTGATGCCCGAAGCCACGCCCCCTTTCTGATGCCTTTTATAAAAGTTTTATTATTATTATTTTTTTGGGCAATCCATGTTTTTTGTTTTGATTAGATTAAACTATGTCTCTACTACCATCACCAATAACTAAAAGCAAAACTGTCTGTTAGTCATATATTTTTTTATGGCAATACAAATTAACTTAATGATACAACATGCAAGACAAGTCCGAACAAAAAACATCTTGCACCCTCCAAGCCTGTCTTTCCATAACTGTTGCTAAAATGTCCGATAACCGTAGGCATGCGAAAAAATAAGTTAAAAGTTCCTGGGGAATATTTCTTAAATTGGGAAATTGCCAACAGAGAGGAAGCTATTCTGAGCAGTACTGCAAACTACATATCCCGAATAGCAAACCACATATTTTTAGGATTGCTGTTGTTGAAAGACTAAAAACCTAATGACGTGGGAAGTTCAGTTGTAACAGCAATGGAATACCATCCTGGCAGAGGGTAAAGCCTGGAGCCGGAAGGTGTTTCAATTGACCCGGATATTGCTCATGTGGGTTGCTTCATGGCCAGGATGAGGTTTGTTTAGTGGTGCCTAATGATCGTAGGAGTGCATTTCTGTCTACTCATCTCCTGGGTGTCTCATGAATATGGTTGCGTATTTCATATCTCGGAGAAAATATTAGGAGCGTGAAATAAAACTAGTGAAATCACTCAAAACGTGGATATCCTTTGGATACTCTTCTTACCTTGTTCTCCCCTTTCATCCTGTGCTCCGTTGTTATAATTTTTAGAATCAATTGAGCGACTTTTATCTGAATGAGTGAGCATACAGTGTCAGGATGAAGACCCCTAAGACACGAATGCAGTTATTAAACTGACAGCGTAATCTGGTTTACATTAGCATTCTTTTGTTTACAGGGAATCGTGCTGTCAAAGACCATGTCACAATACTCATGCCCCGGCTGATACGGATCATGGCCTGTTGTGATTCATTTATTGTAGTTCCACTCAATGTCTGAAAATTAACTAGATTTGATAAAATAGTAATCTGGTGTGGCATTTTTTGGACTAATTTTTGAGGTGAAATTGAGTTGAATACATGTTTTCTGTTCATAAGAAGTTAATATCAAAACATAAAATTGATTGTGGTTATTTTTTTTTTATGAATATATTGCAATTATCTCTACCTTTTTATATCAGGTCGTCCTTGGAGAATACAAATGGCTGACTTACGAGGATGTTCAGACGCTTGCCTCCAAGTTTGGTGCTGGTCTTTCTGCACTAGGGCAAAAACCCAAAAAAAACATTGCCATCTTTTGTGAGACCAGAGCCGAGTGGATAATAACTGCCCAGGCATGTTTCATGTACAACTTCCCACGTAAGTTTATTTATTTTTTTAATTTCTCTTTTTTTATCTCCTCAGTTTGGTAATTTGATGACTGTAAAAATTAGGTTGTCGGTTGACCAGGGTGTGAGTCCTGGTCAAGCAGCAACCTTAATCCTTGTCATGATAAGACACAAGGGAACACCAAATTAAACTATGCTCAATCCCCTTGTAGCTTGGCACAGAGCTTGTCAGGCTTAAATTGGGGGCAATGTGTAAGGTATTTGTGCAACACTTCAAACAGTAACACACTGAAAACGCACCACAATAGGAGCCCATTGTAGAGTTAGAATCATAGATTAATTTTTTAAATAAATAAAACAGTACCACAATGGCAAAAATCCAATTTAGGTTTTTAGAGAAAATAGCGCCCACTGTGGATATCTGTTAATTAAAAAATAAGCAAACCCAGTAACACCAGGACCGAGGTATTTAAATATGACAACAAATATATTTCAGCCCCAAGAGGGAAGTGTAACCCTTCACTTCCATGGCAAGAATTTATGATCCTTCTATACAAATAGAACCACGATTTTGTATATGTTGAATTTAACACTTTGGCACTTGTTAATCCCGTTCACTGTGCCGTCACTTTAGGAGCACCTAAATAGATTGAATACTGATTTTTTTTTTTATGAAGAAATGTTATTTGAATAAAAGAAGTATGTAACAAACTAACCTTATTTGTATATAAGGATCATAAATTACTGCTGTGGAAGTTAAGGACTGCACTTCCTCCTTGGTGCTATATAATTATTTTGTTTTGCTGTGGATATCTGGTCATGATGGTCAGGGACAAAGTCAAAAGTTCAGGCCGACCGCACTGGAGCACAGGCAGGCTACAGGGACCTAGTTAGGCCTGCTGAATAAAAGTACCTTTAATCCCGGTTTGTTGGGTGTTGTGTGGACCTGCGATGCACAGCAAGGTAATGCATCTTTTCAGAGATGAGGAGAGGCGACGGTGTGAGGTCCTTTTGCGTTGAGGATCCTGTTGACGAGGCTTCCGA
The DNA here is from genome assembly GCF_031143425.1 of Pleurodeles waltl. Lineage (NCBI taxonomy): Eukaryota > Metazoa > Chordata > Amphibia > Caudata > Salamandridae > Pleurodeles > Pleurodeles waltl. Next base: position 234,549,502 of record NC_090450.1, read on the forward strand.
TGGGAAGTCTGGTGTTGGGAATGCGACGCAAAGCCAGGGTGATGCGACTGTTCTGAGGAGCTGTGAGGCTGGGATTGGGAGTCTGGCATCGCCGTTGAGGCTGCAGTCGAGAGATGTGAGGTCCTGTTTCGGGGAAGTGTCACGCAGGGGGTGGTTCTTAAGACTTTGCAGGTTGTGGCGGGAATGCAAATCATAGCGACTGGTCCAATCCATACAGCTGCAGCGATGTAGCAGTTCTGCTTGGGTTGGCTCAGCGCAACAGAGGGATACGTTGGATCCGCTGGTTCTACAGGCTGGCAGGGCACCTTAGGCCCACTTCTCAGGGTCAAGGACTGGAGTGACACCACTTGGCAGGGCAGCTCACAGATGAGAGTCCAGGTGCAGATGCAAAGCTGTTTTGTCCCTGAGGCTTCAGACCAGGAGGCCAGACAACAAGCCCTTGGAGTCCCTCTTAGGTCTAACTTCAAAAGATGCAGGTTCAGGCCTTCTCACCCACGCAAGAGGGCAGCAGGTCCGCACATCAAAGTAGTAGTCCAGCAGAGTGGTGGCCCTTCAGCAGCACAACAGTTCTTCTTTCTGTCAGAGTATCCACAGGTCCAGACCTGTACTGAAGTGATGGAGTCTGAAGTCCAGTATTTATAATCTGGTGCCCGGATTCTGGAAGGTGGGAGACACATCTAGACAGTGGCTTTGAAATGCAAGGAATTCCCTCCCTTCCCTGCTTTTAAGATGGCCAGAGTGATAATACAGGGCTGTTAGACCCTTTGTGTGTGGACAGGACACAACCTAATCAGGTGTAAGTGAGGCTGTGCCCATCTCCTCCCTCCCATCCTGCCCTAGATGGCCCATGAAGTCACACCTAAGATCTCAGGGTGAGTGACTGTCTAGGAGTGCTAAAAATGGGGTCTCTGATTGGCATGGAACCTCACTCTAGTCAGGAAAATGGAGATACACACTTAGATAACCCCTGCTCACAACCTTGTAGCTTAGCACAAGCAGTCAGGCTTATCTCAAAGGCAATGTGTAAAGTATTTGTACTAAAACACACAGTAATATAGTGAAAACACTGCAAATTGGACACCGCACCAGTTTAGAAAAATTACCAATATTTATCTAAATTAAACAAGACCAAAATAACAAAAATCCAATATATGATGTTTTAGAATAAAGAGTCTTATTGAATAGAAAACAAGGGACATGTTGTTGATAAAGTACCTGGTTTGCGTCAAAGATGAAGCAGCCCGGGTGAGCATGCGTCAAAAAAGTCAGTGATGCGTCATTTTCTCACTCGCAAGTGAGGCTGTGTGTAATTGTTTTGGGCGGGGGCACCTCGGGTCCGCGTGGATTTATGTTGATTTTGATGCTGAGCGATGATGCTTGAGCCATTCGACCGCACAGTAATGGAAGACGGCGCCGCGTGGGGGTTTGCGTTGTTTTTAGCAGTCGCAAGCAGGCGGTGCACTGTTTCTCCAGCCGCGATGCAGGTGTTGCCTTGATTACCCAGCAGCTATGCATGTGGCACGTTGTTTTTACAGCCACGTTGCAGGTTTGTGCGTCAAAATTTTCCCTGCACAACGTTCTGAATGTCGACTTTAGTCCTTGTTCTACCAGCTGCACCTTTCAAGGGCCCAGGGACTGAATAGGGCCCCACTTGGCAGGCAGGAGTTTTAGCAGAGAGTACACGTGCTGGCAGAGGAAGTCTTTGGCCCTGAATCATCAGAACAGGAGGCAACCTCAGTCCAAGCCCTTGGAGATTCTTCACAAGCAGGAATGTACCACAATGTGCAGCCTTTGTCTTCTTCCAGGCAGAAGCAGCAACTTCAGGCTAACCCAACAAAGCACAGTCACAGGCAAAGGGGCAGTACTCCTTCTTCAGCTATTCTCCTTGGCAGGGGTTCCTCTTGAATCCAGAAGTAATCTGAACATCTGGGGTTTTGGGTCTACTACTTAACCCTCTTTCTGCCTTTGAAGTAGGCAAACTTCAAATGAAAGTTGTTGTTCACAAGATCCTGCCTTACCCAGACCTGGCTCCACACAGACACCAGGGGGTTAGAGACTGTATTGTTTGTGCGCAGGCACCGCCCGTTCAGGTGTAAGTGACAACGCTTACTTCCACTTTAGCCCAGATCGACAATCAGTTTATGCAGGCTACACCCCATTTGTGTCACTGTCTAGTGGAGATTCTCAAACAGCCCAACTGTCTGACCCAGACAGGGAATACACGGGCAGGCAGAGTCACAGAATGGTTTAAGCAAGAAAATATCCACTTTCTAAAAGTGCCATTTTCAAACTGACAGTCTAAAAAACAAATTTACCAAAAGATGTATTTTTAAATTGTGAGTTGAGAAACCCCAAACTCCAAATCTCCATCTGCTCTCAAAGGGAAACTGCACTTAAAAGATATTTAAATGCAGCCCCCATGTTAACCTGTGAGAGAGATGGGCCTTGCAATGGTGAAAACCGAATGTGTCCGTATTTCACTGTTAGGACATCTTAAACACCCTGGTACATGTCCCACCTTTAATATACACTGCACTGTGCCCCTAGGTTTACCTAGGGCCTACCTTAGGGGTGCCTTACTTGCATAAAAAGGTAAAGTTTGGGCATGGCAAGTGGGTTCACTTCCCAGGTTGTATCGGCAGTTTAAAACTGCACACACAGTCACTGCAGTGGCAGGCCTGGGCTATGTGGGTGGCACAGTGCTGCAGGCCCACTAGTAGCATTTGATTTACAGGCCCTGGACACATCTAGTGCAATTTACTAGGGACTTACTAGTAAATCAAATATGCCAATAATAGAAAAGCCAATTACACATACAATTTACACAGGGAACACTTGCACTTTACCACTGGCCAGGAGTGGTAAAATGCCCAGAGTACCAAAAACAGCAAAAACAGAGTCCAGCACCCTGTCAAAATATGGGAAGAAAGCAGAGGCAGAAAAGACAGGGGAGACCATGCAAAGGATGCCAGATCTAACATGGAGGAATACACGAAGCCCAGCTGCCAGCCATACCCAGTCATGTGACCAGAGACAGGCTGCAGGAACCGAATGGCTAAGGCAAGAAAATGCCAGCCTTCCTAAAGTATCATTTTCAGAATCGTAATTTAAAACCTGACTTCACCATGAGTTAGGATTTTAATTTGTGATTCCAGAGATACCAAACTTGAAGGAGTGATCTCATCCCATTTAGAAATTACACTTTTAAAATGTAATAAGGCACCAGCAATGTTATCCAGTGGGAGAGATGGGCCTTGCAGTAGTGACAAACTAATTTAACATTTTTCATGATCAGAACATGTAAAACTTAAAAGTACATGCCCTACTTTATACATACATTGCACCCTGCACTCTGGGCTGTCCAGGGGGGCTACCCTGTGGGTGACTTATATGTATTAAAAAGGGAGGTTTGGGCCTGGCAAAAGGGTTAATTAGCCAAGTCAAAATGGCAGTTTAAACTGCACACACAGGTTCTGTAATGGCAGTCCTGAGATTTGTTTGAAGGGCTATTTAAGTGTGTGGCACATTCAATGCTGCAGGCCCACTAGTAGCATTTAATTTACAGGCCCTGGGCACATAAAGTGCACTTAATGAAGGACTTTTTCCTAATTGGCATATTTAATTTACTTATAAGTCAATAATACCATCTTTAGAGGAGAGAACACATGTTCCTTAGCACTGGTTGGCAGTGGTGAAGTTCGTAGAGTCCTAAACCAGCAAGAACAAGGTTGGAAAAAGAAGGAAGGCAAAAAGTTGCAGGGTAGACCATCCTAAAGCTAACCGGTTTAACAACTACCCAACAGAACAGGCACATTGATGTTTATTTTGTATATTATTTGTTTATTACTAGTATTGGTTTAAAACCCAAGGTACTCAATCCTGAGAAAAAATATTTTAGTCATTATGTACTTAAGCAAACCACATTACATACTGTGTAAAACACTAATTAGCCATAGTTAAAACACCTTGAAAAGCGAACTTAGGTAAAAATGTCTGTTTAAACATAGCAATTTAAATAAAACATTTCTGAAATTCACATGTTCTAGTTAACTGCAGAAACTATAACGTGCGCCTGTCATGTAGAAGCGTGCAGCTGGATGCTGAATTGAATACATCCTAGGGTTTGGGAAAACAAGCAATAGCTAGTGAATAATTAAAAATGCCTGACCCAGGTTAATTGAGAAAGAAAGAGAGTGGAGGATGAATACGTGGCAGAAAACTTCAAATGAGCAGAAGGGGATTTCATTTTTTGAATAGAGGATACGTTTGGAATATTATCCTTCCATATTAAACAAATGGTTTTCATCTAAATTCAGTGGTTTAGAAATGAGGTAATGTGATGGTTGGGGTTGAGTGTTTCTGTTTGGAGGATGTGGGAGTAAAGCAAGTAGATTGGTTCACAGAATGACCTTGGAGTCATGACAGTTGTAAAGACAAAAGAGTACCTAGCTGTAGAGCAGCATTAGGTACTGTATAGACTGATCCATAGAGCATCTGTCTATTAAAGCACCTTCTCTTCATTAGATGTAATAAACTGTAGAGTGGTCAAGTCAAGATCTTTGGGATAAATTTAAAGTTGTGGCAGAAGAAAATGTCATGGCGATGCCTATACTAGAGTCCTCCAAAGGTTTGTAGTTTGGAGGTAGAATGTGTCCGACCTTATAATAAAGACTTGTCAGTTTGCCCTTCATATTAGGAATTTAAACAAGGAAGTTGTATGCATTAATAAATAGCCTTGTAAATATACTGCAGATTTTATATTTTATTTCTATTTTTGCAGAGCATCCACAAATAGTTGGTTTTGTCAACTGATTCAGGTTACTGCACAGGCAGCCTCAGAGAAGGCTTTACTATAGCCTTAAAGCACGCTATAGCGGGCTATCCCAGCCATTAAAGGCCCGCTCCAGCGATAAAGGCTTGAGCCAAGGGTGAGGGCCTTTAACAAGGGAGCAGGACTTTCATGCCAGCAAAGCCCAGCTACAAGGGCTATAAGAACATTCTGCCCTTAGAGGGCAGAATGTTCTGATAAAGAAAACAAAGGCCTCATGCAGGCCGAGGGGGTTTAAATCCTTCGGGCTCAGTGAGGCCTTTGTTCACAGCAAGAGCAGTGAAGGAATTGGAAAGTTGGAGCTCTGTCCTTCTACCAACCATTATAAGCCCGGAGCACTCAATCGTTTTCAGTGGAGCTCCCAACATTCTAATGATCTAATTAAGCAAATTTTGAAACCCGTCCTTTTGCCTGCATCCATTTGCGCAAGCTAAGTCAACCCTTTGTCCCATGTGTTTACAACAGCCAGACTGATTTCATGTGTATTCTACTTATCACACAGGTATATTCTTCCGTGAAGATTCACCTTTTTGGGGATTTTCCATTCGGTTCTTCTGCGGTCTCTTTGTCTTGTTATTGCTGTATTTTTCATAATGCTTTCAGTTTTCATTTGCCTTGAAGGATGCTCCATCTTATGCTATGGATACCTGTAACAGGCTTCAGACACCCCCCTGCGTCTGGTATGTCTGTTCAGGTAAACATTAACCCCCCCCTCCCTTCAGCTCGGTTGAACAAAGACCCATTCACAGACAGGATGTGCAACTTGCATACCAACCTCTTTGCAAGTAGGTATGCAATTTACAATGTGGCCTATCTACTAATAGGTTCTGTTGCAAAGGCATTCTTTTTCCCTATTCACCCCCCATTTTTGCTGCCTGGTGCTGATGGTAACTTACAGTTCCCTGGGCCCTGCTAGCCAGGCCTGTGTTAAAATGCACACATGTAGCAGAGCACACTAGGTATTAGGGTACCCTTACAGTTGGCCTACAGACCCTGTAAGTCCCTAGTAGACAAAAAGGGCAAGGGGGTGCCAACTACCTTGAAGATCCTGGTAGGTAATAGGCCATGAAAGTTAGCGGCCCAGCAGATTTGCTGCCCTTTGCATGTGGGCACAGCTGGAGGTTTTCTGTCATTATTTTTAAATGCAGCCTGACTATGCAGACTGCATTTAAATGGAAATGTGTCCCAATTCGACTTTGATGCTATAGACACTGTGATAATCTACGTTATTTTTACATACTAGACACCCCCCCCCCCCCCCCCCCCCCCCCCGGGTCGCCCCTAGGAGTCCCAGAAGTGGGTGGGTCATGTAACTTTAAGCAGGGTCCTTATAAAAGCTGTTTTATAAACCCTGGTGAGTGAAAATTCCTATTTTTAATTTTACCGTTGTAGATTCTGGGTTGCGTTGACTAACATTGAAATATTGTATTTGATTATAAAAAGTGTTAGGAAAGGTGTAAACATGTAATTCCAGGACTTAAAAGATTTATTTTGATAAATCCAGCAATTTGTCATTGGTGAATTTATCATAACTTGTACAGAAAAGACGTTATGAGGCTTTTCTCTCTGTAAGCCAAAATCCAGCCTTCTGGAGCCCACCCCGATTGGTCAGTGCTAACAGGATTAGCAAGGCTGCTTTGATTAGGTGATAAGTGGCTGTCCAAGGGAGCGGCTATGTAGGGTATTACCTGCTTTCTTGTGGTCAGTGGTGCCCTCCTTCCTGATGCCCAGGAGCTGTGAATAAATATGTGAGAGGTGTATAGCCTCTCAGTTCTGAGGCATGAAACTACAAGCAAAAGAAGGACTGTTCTGCTGGAATCTGGATCTGTACCCTTGGCCTGCACCCATGGCCTGCACTTCTGAGAGAACTGCACATGCTTCGCAATCTGGTACCTCAGCCTTGGGGACTGTGCCTTGCTTCAAGAAGTCACTAAGGAGTAGGACTCCCTGCAGCTACGGCTTAACTTAGCTTCACCTGCATCAAAGAGCCCCCAGCCTGGAATGCATTCAGTGGACGTGTAAGGATTTGTCCAGGTGCATTGTGGGAATTGTGGTCCCTACCTTCCAAGGACCATACAGGAGATTCCAGATCCTTTGCGTTGTGTTGGACCCTTTGAACCTGCAAGGATGACTTCAGGAGACATCTTCTGAAGTTTGGAGAACTTTTGTGAAAAAGCTCCAGGGGGTGACTGACAACTCAAGAAGTCAAGCCAACGAACCCTCACCGCAACCTGGCCTGTATTTCAAGTTAGTCCAATTGACATGCTCCGGAGGTCTGACTTACAGGATTGGACTGGGAGCTTCCTGAAAATCAAGCCACCGAACCCTCACCAACTTCGGCCTGGTGAAGAGCAGCAAGAGCCCTCTGAAGAAAAAGCTTCAGAAAAGTTTCTAAGTGTTAAGGTAACATATTGACTGAGGCATCTGGCATAGTGTATCTGACCAGGGCTTCATTGCGGTCAGCCTCAAACTTTTACTTTGTCCTGGCCTACCGCAACCAGATGTCCAGATTTGGCACTTTGTGCTCTAAGCACTAGAAAGTGTTTATTCTTTAAAAATTCATATCTCTGGTTCTTTACATTGGATTTTTGTTGTTCTGGTGTCCTTTTACTTATGCTTTACAGTCTTGTCTCCTAGACCTGCCTGCTCGGTTACACCTATTAAGGGTTGAACAAGGAGTTAATTTACTGAGACCTTTATTGACCCTGTATTGTGTTAGTGACCTTATTGCCAGTGGTAGGTGCATTCTTACCACTACCAATGGCCTGCTGTCCAGCAGGTTTCATTACAAAGTGTTTGTTTGCAGGGTGAGTTACAAAACGACTTGCCTAATTTATAATTAGTCAGCTGGTTGCAATTTGTGACCCGTGACTCCATAAAAGAGATTTTGTACAATGTGATCACAAAAAGTGTTTTGTACATGAGGCCCCATAGCTGTGCTTGATTCACCTAAAGCTTAATTTCAACAAGTAGAGATCACTGAGAGCTAGTCTTCACCTGCACCGTTTCTATCTTGGGTCCAGATCTGTCTTGCTTAGAAATATGATTTGTTGTATGGTGAAAAAGCATTGAAGCCACTAGAAGATCGAGAGCAAAAGAAGGCAAAGAAAGAGAAATCACACAAATCTGTATCGGTCTAATTACCTTCAGGTTCTAGTTTGGGCCTGAGGAGGTGTCCTGGAGTTTGAATTTCTGAATGCTTTAGTGGCAATAAAACTTTCTTCTCAAGAGGAGTTTGTTGAACCACATTATTTTTTTCTGTGCAGTCTTAAAGGCTGGTTAGCATATTTCTCTTCTTCTTCAGTTCTTCCTTGAATTGATGATTTTCTCCTTATTTGGACAATAGCCTTTTGAGTGAGATTCCTATGTATGATATGTTGAGTGTTACGTTTCCATTGTGTTTGCCTGAATAAGAAGTGCCACCCCTGTTGCTAAGGACATCATGGGGCTGGCGATGAAGTCTGTTTTCTGACCAGTTGTGCATGCTGTTGCTTTTGCTCAAAGGGTACAGTTCTAATGGCAGTCACCTTTTTCTAGGTCTGCTTCTTCTGGGGTAGATTGTTTATTGAATCTTAGTCCAGTTACAGGTGTAGGGACTGGTTTATCTTTCTGCACGAAGAAGGCAGAACATTCACGTAATTGGCTAATAGCATCGATGTCTACATTATCATCATATGGACTGGTTTTCAGAGTTCTCACCTCGAGGTAGGGAACCTGGTTCAAAGATTATCCTTTAGTTAACGTTTAATAAAAACGTTTCTTTAAAAAAAAAAAATAATAATAAGTTTGTGTGCCACAGATCACTAACATTTAACCAAAGGCAAATATAACCTAGTGCTTCTAGACAAGTTGCTTCGACGTTAACAGATCTGAATTTCATCCCTTCACTTCCTTGTAGGTTGAGATATTTTCACTTTAACCATGGATTTTTTTTAATTTTTTTTACAAATTTTCATTTAAGACCAAGCCTTTCAATTCCCAAGTACATCAGTGCTTTATGAAATGAAGCCAGTTGTGTAATGCTTTCCATTAAGATATTCAAGAGGTTCCAGGAATCCCGTGCTATCCCCTGAAAGATAACGTGAAGACATCTTTGCTTGGCTTCATGATAAGGGTTCACAGCGCTATCTGTCTCACGTCAGTGTGCACACATGCTTAATGTTTAAAGCAGTTGGAGACGTGCTTCCGCTCACTCGGGCAGAATGTTCAGTGCAATTGTGCTGCATACAGTCACGAGAGAATTTGGCTGACTCGTTTGCAAGCAGATGCTCTTGTAAAAAATAATATTAAAATGCCACGTGGACATTTATGGATCTGGTAAAATCCGGTGTGCCTGATGTATGGAGTCTCATTTCTCCATGCGGCAATGGAAGTGATTGTCTAAGATATTAGTGGCCAGACAACAACACAAGAATTATCCAAAGCATTTATGCTAATTGAAACCCTGCCATAGTCCTTTGATTGCACTGCTCGACTGAACCAATATAGAATATATACAGACATCTAAAGCCCAGTATTCTGAGGATTGCGTGGTTCAACCATGTGTTATTAATTGCTTAATGGGCAGCAGGTATCCCACTGATTTTATATTTTTTAATAGTCTTAGATCTCCAGGATTTGTTTTCATGCCCTGTTAGTACCGGTGAACTTGGTGAATTGGAGACAGCCATCAGTATAGAGTTGAATGTACCCTCATACCACCCAGTCATTACTACTGTTGTACTAAGCACACCTATTGCCTCAGCAAGTGAATGGTCCTTCTTGGTTAGGTCGGACAATAACTTGCGCTCATTTTCCTCCATATTTATAAATTTCAAACAGAATTTCTTTACTTGCTACAATGTTTGATCTGTTGTTTCAAAGGGTTGTCATGCTTTTTTTTTTTTTTTAATTTACCCTGATTATTGGTACATTTTTCCGTTGCCAGGGTTAGCATTTTTACAGTATCCTGATGATGAAATCCGGAGTGCTCCTATCTTCTTTGAAGATGTTGTAATGTTGGGCTTGTTCCAGCTGATGTGCATGATTTTAGTGTGCTCTTCACAGGAAGCTTTGTCGTGTGAACCATCATTCTCTGATCGCGCCAAAGCTGCTGTTCAGCACTAAAGTTTGTGAGAGGATGGATGAAAATTGTGATTAGATATATTGATGAGAGGTGCATGGTTGCATCTGTTGGAGGTAAGATTTGGGCCATATGCATGAGGGCTACATAAGTGTTTTATCATGTTGCAGCAGCACAGTGCATTAGTGTTCGAAATTGGGCTTCTGGTTGGCTAGGATATGTATCTCAGCCAGGTAGATCCCACCACTCTAGTCAAGGTAAGTCAGATACACACTCTATATTAGCCTGCACTCACCCTCTGGTAGCTTGCCATAGAACAATCAGATTTAACGTAAGAAGCAATGTGTAAAGTATTTTTGCGATGCAGGTAGTACAGTAACTCAATGACGACACCATAATAAGGACTCAATGCATTATTAGAAAAATACAAAATATTTATGTGGTTAAAACATGACAAAAAAGATAAAAATCCAAACACAGGGTTCAGGAGATATGTGGGTTGCTAGGACAAGTTCATCAAGAATCGCACAGCTCGTAGAATAGCGTGTCTTCCCTTTAGGGGAAATATGGTAATGTTCTTACTGACAAATGTGGCATTGCCCTTTGGGCTTGTGATTCTCATTGCGGTCCTCCAACCAGGTTGTGAGTCTGCAGATCCCAGAGCGCGCAAGCTCAGGGCACAATCAAGGGGCTGCTAGCAAGCTTCCCTCAGAGGTGAGATGCATGTAAGGAGGCCCTGGGCGAGCACGCCAATACTGCTCCTGTGGTATGAGGCTGCCCTCGCTGTGGTGCCACGTTGCCTTGCAGCTCCCTAGCTCTTTGGAGCATGGCTTCCCCTGCTGCTGCGCTGGGACTACGGGCCCTGGCAGAGGGCGATGTCAGTCAGGGCAAAGCACGGATACATTCAGAAAACAAGGAGAGGAGTCCCAGAGTCTGGAAGCGCTGCACCTGGTCTGAGGCGGTACAACAAGACAACAGAGCTAAGGCAGAAAGGTGGTGCAGCAAATTCCCAGGTCTGGGGATGGTAGCGCTGTGCTCACCCTGAAGTAGAGTTGTGAGACAGCGCTTGGAATAGAAAGCGTTGAAGAGCTCCACACGCGCTGGGTCCCAGAGGTGCAGGAGCACTGATGCTTACAAGGCAATCTCACGCAGATCTATGAAAAGTAGCTAGCGAGGTCGTTGATGGCCCGAGACCTCAAGGAGAAAAGGGGGCAAACCAGCAAGCACTTGGAGTCACTCTGGGGTGATTTTTGGCAGGCCAGATAACAGCTGGCAGCAGGGCAGCAAGTCCAGGTACCAGTCAGTCTGGCAGGGTGGCAGAGTTTCCAGAAATGTACTACTAAGTGGGTCCAGAGACCCAATACTAATACAAGGAAGTGCCTTTGATGTGCAGGATGACCACAAAAGAATTCCGGCTCCAGACAGCCAGTGGAGGTAATCAGCCCCTTGTGTGAACTCTGGTCCTTACCCTTTGAGGTGTAAATGTGTGCCCTTCCTAATCTCCTCCCCAGGAAGACCCATTTGTATACAGATGAATGCAGATGTGGCGTATTATCCTGTTTTGTGGGTGTCTGAAGGAAATGTACAAGTGTAGCTGTCACCTAGCCCAAGCCAGACGTGTATTGGAAGTAGACTGTAGGCACACAGGGGAGAGTGTGCAGAGAAATGCTCGCTTTCCAAATGTGGCATTTCTAAAATAGTAATAAGGAATCTGACTTTACCAGTAAAGAGGAGTTATTATTGCCATTCCAATGGTACTGAACATGATTTAGCTACTCTTCTCAGGTCAGGAACTACGGCTTAAGGATTTTATAAGGAATTCCCAATGCAGGCCTATGAGAGGGGCAGGCCTCACAATAATGAAAAATGACTTTTAGGATTATTTCATTACTAGGACATGAAACAATTAAAAGGTACGTGTCCTACCCTTTTAGATGCCAAGTCAGGGTGGCAGTGAGACTGCACATGCTGGCTCTGCGGTGGCAGGCCTCAGACATGTTTTCAGGGATACTTAAGTGGGTGCTGCACGCCCAATAGTAGCATTTAAGTTATGTGCTCTGGTTATGGGTTTACCACTCTATAAGGAAATTACAGGTAAATTATATAGGCTAATTGTGGATACACCAATGTTACCATGTTTAAGGAAGAAGCACAATCATTTTAGCACTGATAAGCAGTGGTAAAGTGCTCAGAGTCCCAAGGCCAACAAAAAGATACAGCAACCGGATGTCAGGTCTGGTAATAAGTCACGGGGAGATGGTTTAGTTAGTGAAGAAGAAAAAAAATCATTTTCTCTCTCTCTCTCTCTCATAGCAGCAAACACGAACAGCATAAAGTGCTGTCTTAAGAGAGAACAGCTATCCTTAATTTGATGTAGCAACAGGAACATTTTCGACAAGCAATGTTGTACACAGCAGCAGACATATTGCACATAAGCATTTATAAGTTGGGTGGGGACATATAGAGGAAGATATTGTGTATGATAATAGTGGGTGCTCAAGTAGAGGCATAGCAGTACAATTACTTTTGGTTTTCACATAAAGTCGGTACAAGATATAGTGTAGACGGTGAGGGTGTTATCAGTTTTTTTTTTTTTTTTTTTTTTTTTTTTTAAGATGTTACCCTGAGAGCAGTCGCAAGAGAGGTGAGCAGAGAGAGAGATCTCATTTGAGCAGCTTTTTTTTTTTTTTTTTTTCAAGCGTAGGGGCCACAGGAAACAGATGTACCGAGATCTGAATGTCACACATGAACGTTGGTGTTTGACGACAAGATTGGCAGAGCTTAAGTTCTGAATTTAAGTGTCTGGTCGGGATGAAGGTCATTTGAGTGGAGCCTTTTATGAATTTAAATAGCCAAGATCAGCAGCTTACAAAGCGCTCTCTTTTTTGCTGCCAGCCAGCCATCATGATAATGGCAATTAGCTTGAAGTATGTGCTTCTGTGCATGCATACAGACAGGTTCTGTTGCAATGGAGCAAATGGACAAATGTTAAAAATTGTTAGCCCCTATTCCCTTCTATCTCTAGCGTCTGTTTATGGCATCTCCTGTTAAGTGACTCAACACATCCATACCCCTGACCGCAATATTTCCAGTCCTGCTGGCAGTCTGCGTCTATAGGTTGCAGGCATTACTTTATACCAATGAGGAAATGCATTACATCATTTCTTATGCAAACGTTCAACGTGGTGTAATATTTCCCTGGTGTATGTTTATTGTTGTGTGTGTGTGTGTTTTTTTTTTTTTTTTTTTTTACCCAGTTCCCCTACCTGTTACCATGCGAGTGTATTGATCCAAATTGTTGGTATGAAGTGGTGTTTAGAAACTGGGCCTTTTGGTAGTTACAGACGGTCACAAGTTGGAGGCACTTTTCCTTTTTACTGCTAGTTGTAAATGGCTCTTCTCACTTCCTGGGCCACTCACATTAGAACCCAGAGACCGCCAGCAGGCCCTCACCCGGACACCAGCTATACGCAGACCGACAAACATATTTGTTGGAAGAAGTTTTTATTACAAATTGTCATATTTTTATCATACATATCTGAACCATATATCACTTCAAATAAACTTCAGTCATATTTACAAAACATAAATCACATTCAAAAGATATACTCTGTAACCATAAATCATTTACTTGTGACAGGATACCTTCCTGTCCTGAAACACCATTGGACCACACAAGTGAACCGTACCTCACCTGTATCCCTAGGGGGTGGGGGGGGGGGGGGCGTTTGCTCTGACTACACTGTTCCTTGCCCACACGCTCAGGGTTCTGTCCCCCCTCCTCCAAACACCAATCTGCCTAGGGGTGTAACGGGGCGGCCAGGAGAGGGAGCCCCATGGCCCCTCCAGCGATCTGGGCTCCCTACCCCTTAATCTAGTGTGTACATCTGCAGGTTGGCTCAGGACTTCAGGATCCTATCTCTGGTGTTATCCCTGGGCCCCAGCCTTGGGGACCCCTCTGTTGCTTCTGGTTACTTTAATGCCTCACTTCCCGCCACAAGGGCGACCAGGGCCCCAAAGGTCCTTCGCCCTCCCCACCTGCAAACAGGCTGCGAGAGCAAAACCACATGTCGGAAATAAACTGGTCAGTACCTGCATCAGACAAGTGCACCATATCCTTGTGGAACATGCCAGGACCCTTCAAAAGTTTATGCGGAATGTTCCATAATCGGCCCGGGCATAATCTGGCCATTTCTGCATTGATTCTACGCACCGAGACATTGATTGTTCGTTATTTAATTCCTGGGCCCCACTTGCGGCAAGGCACCATGTGAGACCAAGCAATGGCCGTATTCGGGTATTGTTCTGCTAACTTCGTGATTTCCAGAAATATCGTTTCTCTCAGTGCCTTGCGGCCCATGCGCACCAAATCATTGCCTCCTTAGGTGAATAATAATGAGATCTGGGAACTGGAGTCCCTCGAATCCGCTAGCCAATGCGACGAGCTGTTGAAGCTGTGCGAGTCCCATTCCGCCAACCCTGCACCATCGGAAAGCCACGCCTTGGCTTGCTGCCAGATTCGGCTCACGGAGCTGAACAAACGAATACCCCAAGACCCATACCATATGTGGCACCATTGAACTGAAATGAAAGGAAAATTGCATGAGGAGACGATACTTAAGTAACCGGCTTAAAGAGGAAGTATTGATTAGACCAATTCAGACCTGATGTACCTCTTATAACAATTAGATGACCAGCGACCAACGCACTTCACCTCGGCCACTGGCAACCCTGAGCCGGCTGCTAACGTAGCTGCACCAATCCGGAATGAATGGGGTGAGTATCCCAGTGGGTCAACCCCAACTGCCCTAAGGGAGACTTTGAAAACCTCAGAGAATTGGTAGCGAGATAGACATTCCCCGTTAGCATGAATAAAAAATGTGGTAGACCCTGCAGGAGGCCGGACAAACAGGTAGGCTCTTACTAAGCTCCCAGGGCAGAGGGGGGACCCGTTAGCCGCGCTGAGTGTGATGCAAGCCCCTTTTTTAAGCTGATCCATTTTTGACTTACGGAGCATTATTGTTAAAAACTCTGGACTGGCCAGCACGTCGGCCCGCCGCAGCCCCCCTGCGTGATCGCCCCTGGAAGTGCCCACTAGTTCCCCGATGCGGAATGCACCGTAAAAGGCTACCGCGAACGCTGCCGCAAATAAAGCTGACTCAAAATGCGAGGAACACACCCAAGAAGACTGTGCAAAAGGTTCCCTTATAATACTGCTGTTATCGGGCGCCTTGTGTCTAACCTAGAAGTGTCCCCTCTAGCCCACCCAGCTACCACCTGCTTAATGTTAAAGGTGTTTAACTGAGACTCCACGTCCCTGAGTCTTGCAAAAAAACGGATCGCGGCCAGGTAAGCTTTCGCGTAAGAAATTGGTCTACCTCTGTGCCTTAAATGCTGTAAAAAGGCCCATATAGCTGATTCGGAAAACAAGGCTGAAATTTTTTGTGACTTCAAGAACAGCCTGTACTGCTGAACAGCTCTCTCATATGCCCCTTTGGTACGTGCTGCCAGAGATGTTGCTGCTAAGGCTGGGAGGGCAGGACACCAATCTTCTAAAGAGATGCTGGGAACTCCGTCATCTTCTCTGCCGCCTGGGAGTGATACCTCAAAGTCCTGCATCAACGAGCGAGATAGGGCATCAGCGGCATTGTTGTATACCCCCGGTACACGCTTAGTTCGAAATGTAATGTTGCATTTTAAGCAGGTTAAAATCAAGTGTTTAAGGAGGTGGAGTACCAATCGGTATGTAGCCCTTTGTCTATTGATTGCCTCCACTACAGCCATGTTATCGGATCAGAAGATTACTGACCTATCCTTAAGTTTTTCAACCCAAATGGTGACCGCGACAATGATAGGGAACAGCTCCAAAAAGGCTATATTCTTTGTGATGCCCTTGTTAACCCAGTCCGTTGGCCATTCCGCCCTGCACCATAAGGGCCCCAAAATTGTGCCAAAATCCATGCTGACTGCTGCATCCGTGAATAACCCTAAAGTGGGGCTTGAGACCGCCGGATGAGGCCAAATTACTGCCCCGTTAAAATCCTGCAGAAAAACCTCCCAGATCCTTAAGTCATTCTTGACTTCAAAAGACAACCTGGTATGATGGTGCTTCTCGGACAGACCAGCCATTGATCTGGTGATGGACCTTGAAAAAGGGCGAGCCATGGGAATAATTCTTAGAGCAAAATTCAGCTGTCCCACCAAAACCTGCAACTGGTGCAGGGTGACTTTTGTTTCTGAGATAACACAACTTTAATGGAATCCTTAAATACCCGCAGCTTATCTATAGGCAGGCAACACTCCCCAGCCACAGAGTCAATCTCAATCCCTAGGAAAGTAATGCATGTGGAGGGCCCTTCTGTCTTGTCAGGAGCCAGAGGAACCTCAAAGTCCTTAAACATAGCGATCAAGGCCTGGAGGGCCCACCCGCACTTACCCGACCTAGGAGGGACCAATACCAAAAAATCATCCAAATAATGTATCGCATCAAGGTGCCCAGTGCGATTTGAGAAGATCCACTGCAGGAAAGTGCTAAACTGATCAAAATAGCTGCATGACACGCTACAACCCATGGACATACACTTAACATAGAAATAATCTCCCTGGAATTGGACACCTAGTAGATGGTAATCTTCAGGGTGCTAAACTGCTCAAAATAGCTGCATGACACGCTACAACCCATGGACATACACTTAAAATAGAAATAATCTCCCTGGAATTGGACACCTAGTAGATGGTAATCTTCAGGGTGAACTGGGAGAAGTCTGAAGGCTGATTCTATGTCTGTTTTTGCTAACAAAGCACCATGGCCCTCAACTTTTCCAAGGCCTGGTCAACAGTTGCATAGCGGACCGAGCAAAGCTGGGGATCGATAGCCTCATTCAGAGATGCCCCCCAAGGAGCAGACAGATTATGAATTAACCTGAGCTGGCCTGGCTCCTTCTTAGGAACAAACCCCAATGGAGAACAAACAAAATCGTCTAAAGGTGGGTAAGGGAAAGGGCCTGCCTATCTGCCCAAGGTACGTTCTTTTACTTTCTTGCCACCACTCCCGGGTTCCTTAAGGCGGATACTAAATTCCTGCAATGGTCAACTGGAGGTACACTGGTGGCAGGGATTCTAAAACCAAAGGAAAATCCTGTGCTAGTAATTCGGATGACCCTTTCACAGGATAAGCCTGTAACCATGGGAGCAGTGCGTCAATCTTAATGAGAGATGGCAAAGGTGATTCAATTACTGGGCTTATTCCCGTCTCTGCCTTTCTCTTTGGATTTTTTTATGCACTTAAACTCTGGGTGAGAGGGATGCCCACATAAGGAACAGTTGTGTCTGAATTTGCAGGACCCAGCGGGGTGGGAACATATCTTCCTATTGAATGGCCAGCATGACCCTTTCTTATCGCTTGAGTATTGCGAACGAAAGCGCTTCTTCCCAGGTAATTTGTTGTTTACGCATTCTAACCAGATGTTTACTTCCGTCTGGTCCCATCCAATGGATGGGTCTTCTACTTTAGACCAGCGGACATCCCTGTCGTACTCCAACCAGGAGGTACCCCCATAAATGTGGTGCGCCTTCAATATTTTGTTTGCATAACAAATCATGGCAATACTCATCAGGTTTCTTTTCAAGCATAACAGACATAAATACATTGAAACCGAGCAACCAATTCGTAATGTTCTCCACCCTGGGTTTTTTGTCCCCAGATGAAGACGCTTTGACTTCTTTGTCTTTGCTCTCTACTTCTCTCCTTTTTGCCCTGAAAAGAGAAAAAATGTCGACAAATTCCCCTTTCCAAACCTTTTCTTTTACTTCAGCTCTCACATGTGCCGCAAGCTTACCTGGTCTTGACAGCACTGCGTCGAGGCCTGACCCTTCCGTCGACGAATTATCTCTTGCTGAAGCGTTGTTAGTCTCAGTCAACCTATTTTTATCCAAAGGGGTAGCAGGAGGCACAGTGCCTTGTGCCGGAGTGACACTCAGGCTACCGGCCACCGCCTGCAATGGCATAACACTAACTGCCGCTGACAACACATCTACCTGGTGTTTTAGTTCTGCCACTGAATTCTGCAAAGAATCATTCGAAATCCAAAGAGTTGTAGGCGGTGGGGGTTACTAGCTGGGACATTAATAGTTGCTAGTAACAGAGACACCACCAACAAGGCTTGCGCGGTCGGGTCCTGCGCCTGCGTGGGTACTTGTGGGGTAGGGGATGCTGTTGGTTGTGCTGCTGGCGCTGAAACCATTGGCAGGGGTGGTGTTGGGAGTACCAGCCCTAGCGAAGGCGCTGCAGGAGAGGCCAACGACTTACGTATATCAGCTAACACGTCAGCCACCCCCTGTCCCGTTGTCGTGATCGCATTTTCGCCCCACACATGATATTTAGAAGTAGTGTTCCAGGAGGGAACCAAAGTATCGGGCATAGGAGACTGATCGGGGGAAGTAATAGCTGCAGGAGAGGACTGTGGAGCTGGAGCCCTCCCTTTTATTCCTGCGCTTCACTGGAGGAAACGCAGCGCGTGTAGCTACATGTGACCGCCCTAGGACGACTACTACCAGCCATAATGTCATCATTATCAGATGCTGCATTGCCACTGTCCGAATCCCCATTACCTAATTTCGCCAGAACCAGCTTTCAAAGCTGTGATAATTCTGGGTCCCTCCCCTTTCTTTTACCTGCACTAACCCTGTTGGACGGCATGACTAAGAAAACTATTAACAATTACACCGCAGCCAAGATTAAAACATTTTTAAAATTTTATTTTTATTTCTCTTCCACAACTAGTTACCACGGGTTGGAACAGAACACCCTGTAAAACAGTGCACTCTATTAACACAGTAAGCAGTTGACCATAGAGCTGGTGGAGTAGCTGAGGACACCTTACTAAACCTTATCAATGTATACAAACGTAATAGCTCTTTCCCTGTAAGTAAAACACCCAACCTTAAACAAAGTTAAGCATCAAACCCAAGCATTATGCACAGGAGTCACTACAAAAACATGAATCTAGAATAAAATAATATTGCACAACTTCTTAACATTAATAGCAGCACCAAAAACGTACATGTATTAACACACAGAGCTCATAGGTGGTTATTGTCGTTACAACAAAGTGCTGTGCCCCCAGAATCCTGGTACTAAAAATACATGCGCTAAACCAGCGCGTTAAGGAAAAAGGGCGTAAAGCCAATCAAACCACGACGCTACAATAAGTAGTCTAGGGTGCTGCGCATCTTTCGTTTACGCCCGGTGCGCTGGTGGCAAAATTCTCAAGGCACGGTGAATTTAAATGAAAGATTTATTGCCCCCAGAAGAATAGACAAATGAGGGAAACTACCGGGACCCAACGCGCTTGTGATCCCCGGATTAAATACCAATTCCGGCGCGTCGCCAGGTTAAACAATTAACACAGCCCCCGCAATCTTTAAATGTTACAAAACGGAACCAAACTGGTATCCGATTTGCACCACCAGCCACCGCTCCCCACTTACGTGCTGCAGCCTCTAAACCTGATCCTCCAGCTCCTCTGCCGCTCCCGACGATGACGGGACTCCAAAGCGGCTTGTGAAGAGGAAGTCAGGAAGCACAATGACGAACCGTCCGCCAGTCCAGCTGCCACGATGCAAGAAGGCCGAGCCCTCCTGGGGGGTGCTTATGTAGCCCCCTATCGGCACGCGACAACTGGAACGGCGGCTGACACAGCCGAAACGTTCCCTTTCCCTAGACTTCCGTCCCCACACATCGCGAGGTGTGGGGGCAGAAGTAAAAGGCCAGCCCCTCGCACAACTAGTGCGGAGGGGTTTTTGGGCCACGGCGGCCCCGTTTCCTAAGGGGCTGCGCCCCCCGGGAGGGCGCTTTTCTCAATGAACAGCCCGATTCTGTACATGGTATATCTGTCTGGAACCAAATTAGGCGCCCTTGCTGCCGATTGTGTGAAGAATGAGGCAACAGTGGACATAATTTCTGCTCACAGGTCAGTCTTTGGCTGGTTATTTCAGAGTAGTAAATGGCCTGTGAATACAAGTATCTACCCCCTGCCCCCAACCCAATTGAATAAGACATGGCTCAGCTGCTTCATACTGCTGCCTGGCTGTCATACCCCCCACCTGATCACCCACCCCAAATCCTAGTCCTGGAGACCTGCACTTATTTGTTTGGAAGACGAAAGGCTGCAGTTTATTGGCTTCTTTAGCTTAAATGCGATGTGGCATGTTTTCACTTGGTGCTCTCCATTCAAAGTGAGCTTTAAATTGTTTTCCTGCCCAGTGAATGTTCACTGGTATCACCTTCAGTTAATCGGGCATGCTGGGTGGTCATCCACTTGCAGTAGCAGTACCACAGTCAGGAACAATGGGTGAACACTTGCTTTGTTGGTCGTGCGTCAACATTAAAAATCTTAAAAGCGTTGTTTAATTCACCTTCACTCAAATGGCATGCTGGATGGCTGTCCACTTGTAGCCATGGCTCAGCCTGTAAGTACCTTTTACTTTCAGTGGCCTTGCTTACCTCACCTTAGCTTCAGTTAGGCCTACCATATAGTCATACCACAGTCTAGCCACACACTCCCTTTCCAGAGACATAATGCAAAATTAAGGAGCCCCCTGCAGAATGTGTTGAGAAGCCACTGAGTATCCAATAGCTCTCAAATCTTCATTGGCCTTGGCATGAATGAGAGACCCCCCTGAAGGTTTGCATACCCACCACCAAGTGCCAAAGAGGCTGCAGGGGTCTGCATTATAGTGTTGGACCCCCCTAGATTAACATGTCCTATCAAAATTGATCCTCACATCATTTCTAGGTTCTCCCTGTGACTGTCTCATCATTACCTGTTGCACGCTGTGTTTTCATACTGCCATCTCATCCAGCTGGGCTAGTGCCCAACCTTGCAGCTGCAGAGGAACAGGTTGTAAGTTGCACCAGGTCTCACTTGGTAGCCCCTGTCGCCAACAAGGCCCACATGTTGGCCTTTTACTCTTCAAACTGCCTTCACAACTCTGTGGTTTGAACAAGGACCTGCATGTTCTGAATAAATAAATCCTGCCTTGGAGAGATGTATCCCATCCATGCCACAGTTTGAATGTGTCCGTATGTTAGTCAGTCTTGCTCTTGCTCTCGCTCTGTCTCTCTCTCACCTATAATCCTCCTACATATTTAAAAATAAATTCCTCCTGGACTCTTACTTGTGGCTTTGCCCGCGTGCTAGTATTTTCCAGGAATACTGTCTGACTATATTATTACTATGGCTACAAGAGTCTCCTCTTATAATCATTATATTAGTAAGTAGTAGTGGGCCCCTGCTTTCACCTGTTAGGCCATTCCTACCCGGGTGAATTACTGTAATTCCTCCCGCCTGGCCCACTGCTTGCCTGGTGTGATTACCTCCACCACTTCATGGGAAAAACAGTGCTCACTATATTGTTAGTGTTCCTGTGGGCATGTTGTGCTACTCTGAACGCCATTGGCTGCCCGGTTACCCATATTCCTCTGACAAGAAAAGCATAACCAGAAGTCATTAAGGTGAAACAAAATGTTGTTTTCTGTGTCTCTTTCTTTGTATTATTTTTTTTTTTAAGCCAGAGACTTCTTGTTGACAACTTAACCCTCAAAATAAAAATTCCAGGTTGGGAACACGGACAGGTTTCCAGTTCTACCATCCGAAATGAGCATTGTGCTATGAATGTGTTGACTTTTTTTCCTCTCTCAAAAACCTTAATATTGCCTTAACGCTCACTGCCGCCCCACTTAATAAATCTATGTGACCTTACATTGTTATATGCTGCAAGTCACTTTGGTTTTCATGCCTTAACCCAGTCTCTTCAATCAATCAATCATTAAATTTATAAAGCGCGCTATGTACCCGTTAGGGTTTCGAGGCGCTTGGGGGGGTGGGGGTGGGGGGGGGGGGGGGTAGCTGCTATCGTTCGAAGAGCCATGTCTTGAGGAGTCTCCTGAAGGTGAGGAGGTCCTGGGTCTGGCGTAGTGAGGTCGGGAGTGAGTTCCAGGTCTTGGCGGCGAGGTAGGAGAAGGATCTGCCGCCAGAGGTCTTGCGCTGGATTCGGGGGACGATGGCGAGGGCAAGGTTGGCAGAGCGTAGTTGGCATGAGGGAACGTAGAAGTTGAGTCTGGTGTTCAGGTAGGTGGGTCCGGTGTCGTGTAGTGCCTTGTGTGCGTGGGTGAGGAGTTTAAAGGTGATCCTCTTGTCCACGGGGAGCCAGTGGAGGTCCTTCAGGTGGTGGGAGATGTGACATCGGCGGGGTATGTCGAGGATCAGGCGGGCGGATGCGTTCTGGATGCGTTGAAGTCGTTTGATGTCTTTTGTTGGGATGCCTGTGTAGAGTGCGTTGCCGTAGTCGAGTCTGCTACTGACGAGGGCTTGGGTCACCATCTTTCTGGTTCCTGTTGGAATCCACTTGAAGATCCTGCGGAGCATGCGGAGGGTGTTAAAACAGGAAGAGGAGACAGCGTTGACCTGTTTGGACATGGTGAGAGCGGAGTCGAGGATGAAGCCGAGGTTTCGTGCGTGGCTGGCTGGGGTGGGTGGGGGGCCCAGGGCAGTGTGCCGCCAAGAGTCGTTCCAGGCCGAGGGGGTGCGACCGAGGATGAGGACTTCTGTCTTGTCGGAGTTAAGTTTCAGGCGGCTGTTGCTCATCCATTCGGCGATGGATTTCAGTCCCTCGTGGAGGTTGGCTTTGGCAGTGAGAGGATCTTTGGTCAGGGAGAGGACGAGCTGGGTGTCGTCGGCGTAGGAGAGGATGCTGAGGTTGTGCTGGCGGGCCAGTTGTGCGAGGGGGGCCATGTAGATGTTGAACAGCGTTGGGCTTAGTGAGGAGCCTTGGGGGACGCCGCAGATGAGGTTGGTGGCTTCGGAGCGGAAGGGTGAGAGTCAGACTCTCTGGGTTCTGTCGGAGAGAAAAGAGGAGATCCAGTTGAGGGCTTTGTCTTGGATACCGGCTTCGTGGAGGCGATTTAGTAGGGTGCGGCGGCAGACCGTGTCGAAGGCAGCGTAGAGGTCTAGGAGGATGAGGGCTGAGGTTTCGCCGTTGTCCATTTGTTGTCTGATGTCATCTGTGGCGGCGAGGAGTGCAGTCTGTGCTGTGGTTGCGTCTGAAACCGGATTGGGAAGGGTCTAGGATGGAGTTGTCTTCGAGGTAGTGGGAGAGCTGTGCGTTGACGATCTTCTCGATGACTTTCGCTGGGAAAGGGAGGAGGGAGATCGGATGGAAGTTTTTGAGGTCGTTGAGGTCAGCCTTAGGTTTCTTGAGGAGGGGTTGGATTTCTGCGTGCTTCCAGCTGTCCGGGAAGGTAGCGGTGTTGAAGGAAAGGTTGATGATCTTGCGGAGTTTGGGGGCGATGGTGACGTCGGCTTTGTTGAAAACGTGATGTGGGCAGGGGTCAGAGGGAGATCCTGAGTGGATGGACTTCATGGTCTTTAGGGTTTCGGCGTCGTTTACTTGGGTCCAGGTGGTGATGCGGTCGGCGTGGGGGGAGTTGTTGGGGGTGGGGTCTGGCGGAGGTGTGGTGTTGAAGCTATCGTGGATGGCTGCGATTTTCTGGTAGAAGAAGTTGGAGAGGTCGTCGCAGAGTTTCTGGGATGGAGGGACGTCGTTGGCGTTGGGGTTGGAGAGTTCCTTCACGATGCAGAAGAGTTCCTTGCAGCCGTGAGCGTTGTTGTTAAGGCGTTCTGTGAAGTGGGAGCGTTTGGCGAGTCGGATCCGTTGGTGGTGTTCGCGGTTGGCTTCCTTGAGGGTAGCAAGGTTGTCGGGTGTGCGCTCGAGGATCCATTTTTTCTTGAGTTTCTGGCAGGTGCGTTTGGAGGTGGTCAGTTCATCTGTGAACCAGGCTGGTTTTTTCTTTTCTTGGTTGACGGTGGGTCTCTTGAGTGGTGCTAGGATGTTGGCGCAGTTGAGGATCCATTGTTGGAGGTTGATAGCGGCGGAGTCCGGGTCGGTGGGGTCGGGTGGTGGGTTTTTGGCGAGGGTGCTGGCTAGTTGATCTTCGGTGACTTTTCCCCAGCGGCGGTAAGGCGGTAGAGGGGTGCGGTGGTGTTCGGTGTTTTTCTTGAACGTGAAGTGGACGCAGTGGTGGTCGGTCCAGTGGAGTTCGGAGGTGTGGCTGAATGAGATGTGGTTGCTTGCAGTGAAGAGTGGGTCAAGGGTGTGGCCGGCGATGTGGGTGGGTGTGTTGACCAGTTGACTGAGTCCGAGGTTGGTGGTCAGTGATGCGGTGTTGGCGTCATTGTTGTTCTCCAGGTGGAAGTTAAGGTCTCCCAGGAGGATGTAGTCTGAAGAGGCGAGGGCGTGGGTGCTTGCGAGGTCGGAGATGGTGTCGCTGAAGGGGGCTCTTGGTCCTGGAGGACGGTATATGAGGGTTCCTCTGAGGGTAGTGTTGGGGTCCGTGTGAATCTGGAAGTGGAGGTGTTCGGCTGTCTTGAGGGCGTCGTCCGTGTGGGTGTGGATCTTGAGGGTAGATTTGTGGGCGATGGCTATTCCTCCGCCGATTCCGTTGGTGCGATCTCTTCTGGTGATCTTGTAGCCGTCAGGGATGGCGATGGCGATGTCTGGGGCCGAGGAGTCGTTCCACCAGGTTTCGGTTAGGAAGGCTACGTCTGGGGCGGCGGTGTCGAGCAGGTCCCAGAGCTCAATGGCGTGCTTTCGTGCAGAGCGTGTGTTGAGGAGGATGCAGTGCAGGTGGTTTGTGTTGGTTGTTGCTGGCTTCTTTGTTCTGTTGCAGGTGAAGTTGCAGGTGCGGCAGGAAAAAGGTCCTTTGGTGTGCTTCGGGGTGGCCTGGAAGCATTCTGTGGAGGAGCCAGGGTGTAGGGCGAGGAGTTCGCTGGCCGAGTAGCGAAGGGGGGGGGGCGCGGGGGCGTGCGGACCAGGGGGGGTGGCGCTGGGCGCCGTCCAGGCGCGGACGGGCGCAGATGGGCTTGCCTCTGGCGCGCCTCTGGCGCGCCAGCCATTAAGAAGGGAGGGGGGAGGGAGGAGCAGCTGGGAGGCAGGAGGGAGCGGCGAATGGGGGCGCGAGGGGGGCGGGGCCGCAGGGAGGCAGCGGCAAGGGGAGATCAGCAAGGGGGAGCGCCCAAGGGGCGAAAAAAACAGGGAAAAAGGCACAAAACAGTAAGGAAAAAAGTTTAACAACAGGCACAAAATACAATTATGGCACACGTTACAATCGGGGTACAGCAATCAGAGGGGCACAGTGGGGGCAGAAGCGCAAGGAGCTGAAATTTGGAAAAAAACACTTACAGGACGGTGAAAAGCGGCACAATCAGAAGGGGCACAACGGGGGCAGACGCGCAAGGGGCTGAAAATTAGAAAAACAACTTACAGGACGGCGAAAAGCGGCACACGGGTCAAGTGAAGCTTACAAGAGCCCACTAGACACCAGGGATGAGGCGCAGGAGGATGCCTGCGGGTGGAGGAGGGCCTCGAACACGCTAACAGCAGCGTGGGTGGGGGTCAGGGGCAGGAGACAGCAGGGTGGTGCTGCGGCCGTGGGGGGCAAGCTCTAGACCTAAGGCAGGTCGGAGGTTGCTCACTCGCGACGCGCAGCGCCAGCCATTAAGAAGGGAGGGGGGAGGGGGGAGGGAGGAGCAGCTGGGAGGCGGGAGGGAGCGGCGAATGGGGGCGCGAGGGGGCGGGGCCGCAGGGAGGCAGCGGAAAGGGGAGATCAGCAAGGGGGAGCGCCCAAGGGGCGAAAAAAACAGGGAAAAAGGCACAAAACAGTAAGGAAAAAAGTTTAACAGGCACAAAATACAATTATGGCACAAGTTACAATCGGGGTACAGCAATCAGAGGGGCACAGCGGGGGCAGAAGCGCAAGGAGGCAAGGCGCTGAAATTTGGAAAAAAACACTTACAGGACGGCGAAAAGCGGCACAATCAGAAGGGGCACAACGGGGGCAGACGCGCAAGGGGGCAAGGCGCTGAAAATTAGAAAAACAACTTACAGGGCGGCGAAAAGCGGCACACGGGTCAAGTGAAGCTTACAAGAGCCCACTAGACACCAGGGATGAGGCGCAGGAGGATGCCTGCGGGTGGAGGAGGGCCTCGAACACGCTAACGGCAGCGTGGGCGGGGGTCAGGGGCCATCTCTTTCGTTTTGATGGCCAACAACGCATGGTGTGTAGATTTCTTTGACGCAACCTTGTGTGTTAGGAAACTCCCTTAAGTAGAGCCCAATTTTGATTACAGGTGGGCTTGCAACTGCCATCTTGGGGTGCTCGTCATGCTCTGGATACCTCCCACTCATATATCCCTCCCCCCAACCATGCATTACTGGAACTGAAAAGTGGATTCTGGAGGGCTAAATGTGTTTAAATATCATTACTACCCCCTTTGTCTGCGTGTGGTGTGGGTGGAAGCCTTGAACTGGTCAGAGATTGGTTTTGGGGACACGTCCTCCCAACATGAGGGATACCTGTGTATCCTGTTGGGGCCTCTGTTTGGGTGTTTTCCCTTTGGTGACACACACCTAATACGCTGGTCTTAAAATATCACATGGTGGACTGGACCAGAAGCAAAGTTGTTGGTGAGAAGCAGATTGGGGAATGTAGGGCAAGAGGTTACTCAAAGATGGGAGGGGAAGGGGGTTGAGAGAGTGTTAAACTTAGGCACCCACACACATAGAAAACCCCTGATCAAAAGCTGATTAAATTGAATCCCTGGAGCCAGGTGGAGTTTGCTGCATGCCCTTTATCCAGGCAGCCTCTCTGAAGGTTAGTGCAATGGACTTCGTGCCTAGCTTGTCCAGGCCAAAGCCAGCCCTGTTTTTTTTTGGTTTTTTTGGGGTGCCCCCACTGAAGGCATTGAACACAGTGATGAATATGCTTCGTATTTTTAGCATTGTGTAGATCTGTTATCAAAGTATTGGGATGCATGCATTTGCAATTTGTAGGTCTGGCTTGACAGTGCAGCTGTCTGTTAGCCAACATTCAATAGCTCTTTAAAACCTACATAGAATTCGATTTGGCGGGCTTCAGAGCAGTATTTGTCTCTAATTCTATTGGCTATTTGATATATCATTCTATCTCACCTGAAATGCCTACTTTGTGATGCATGGGGGACAATCTTACATTTCAAAAGTACATTAGGTCATCAGATTGTTTCCATCAATTCAATTCAAACTGGTTTTATATAGCGCGTAGCTACCAAACATGGCCTCCCAGCGCTTATTGACTACCAATGTGAACTGCCTACAGGATTCAAGCCAGCTCAGGCTTTAAAAAGGTGAGTTTTGAGAGGATTTCAAAAAAATGTATTCAGACTGCTGACTTCCGATCTGGGCAGGAAAAGCGTTCCAGACCCTAGAAACCAGAAAGGCAAACAAACTGCTGCCACTTCTTGCTCTTTTAACTCTGGACACTGACAAGAGCCACTGATAGCTTGATTGCTTGGATTCTTATCCAACGACTGCACAAAGCTGACATCCAAGGGCCCACACTTTGCTGAATTTGTTCCTTTGACAGGCCACACCTAGTCGGTCAGCCAGACCCATTTATCTCAGACTCCTATGCAGAGTTCCACAACGATCCTCCCTTAGCCCCACTCTATTTAATGCCTACATGACTCCATTCACCAGCATCGTCTGCGCCCACAGAATCAATATCACATTCTATGCTGATAACACTCTGCTCATATTCTCCCTTTCATGCATTACGCCAAACACCTGGACCAATTTCTCCGCCTGCATGGCCAAAGTCGCCAGATGGATGAAAACAAACTGCCTCAAGCTCAACACGGACAAGACGGAAGTATTAACCTTTGAGAAAAGACACCTCACTCTGGAACTCAATCTAATAGCCTGCTTAACTCGGGCCCACACCCCTCTCAGCAACCCAAGAAACGAACTTTGGAATAGTAATGGACAACCAATTCAACATGTTTGTCCAAGTGAATGCATTCTCCATCTCCTGCTTCCACCTCTCAACATGCTCAAGAAAATCTTCAAATGGCTCACCACCAACACTTATAGACCCATCACCAAAGCCCTTATTACCAGCAAGCTGAACTACAGCAGCACACTACACTGGACTTAAGGCTCAGCTGACCAGAAGACTCTAGACCATACACAACTCTGCAGCCAGCATCATCCTCAATCTCCGGCCCCACACTTAAATCACCCTGCGCATCAAAGAGCTCCACTGGTTCCCAATTCACAAATGAGCATTCTTCAGACTTATCATGCACACATAAAAAGCCTTATACAACATTGTCCCCATACCTCAAAAATTACAAAGGTTCACAAACCTAGACACCTCCACTCAACCAGACTCCAACCCCCACAAAACCCCTCTATAGGCAGATCCCGATCCAGTGGTCGTGCCTTATTACCTTGCTCATAAAGCCTGGAACGACCTGCCCCTGCACATCAGAGTGGGCCTCTTCAGTTGTATTTTAAAAGAAACCGAAGACCTGCCCCTTCCCTAAACACCAGCCCTGGCTCCGCCCATTCAGGTGCTGCTACCCTCCCAGGAGAATTCTGTGCTATGCAAATAGGCATAACATAGCATAACATAAATCTGTGGTTTTGTACTGTTGATTCACTGCAGCAAATATTTTGTACATGTTTAGGCCAGTACTTGTTTCGTTAGCCCTGTGTTTTTGTAATGGAACATCCCAGTTGACGGTTCCTGTGCACAGTTGAGTGTTTTGCTTGTTTTCAGCTGCTAACGCATGGACAGGCCATAGTGCTCAGCCTGTAAGATTAAGTGTTTGACACTTATGGGCCTGAATGAACTCTCGCCCATAGGCCTGCACACGTAATGAAGCCGTAGCGGTGCCTGAGAATGTGTTAGGTGTCTTGGTTGAGAACTGACGGCTTTGCGGATCGAGGCTGTGGCTAATGACTTGCAGCTGCTCCGGCTCGCGGTTCCCCTTTCTCCATGACGTCAATACGCCGGCTGGAAAACTCCGTGAACCTTCATTCAGATCACCCCCCCAACTCTGGAATATTTTGATATGGCTTTTGTCCATTTGCTTTATAGGTGAATCACTCATTAGGCAAGCTGCCGTTAAGAAGCTTGTCCTACATCCAAAAAACGTGCTCTTAAACCACACTTTCTGGCTTGGGGAAGCCTCCTTTCAAATAAATTGTTTATGCAACCGAGTCACTGAGGGAACTCGTGGGAACAAGAACACGGCTTTTCTTTAACGTGCTTCCACCAAATCAAACTAACCGCACGTGCATTTGTCCTGCACCACTGTTTAAATGTGATGAGCTGCTTTAAAATAACAGCAAGAGCAGAAGTCGTTCTTTGCAGAATATAGCGCATCATGTAACTGGGCGCAAGGATGCACTCCTGGTTAGTTCTACGCATTAGCCTAGGATAGTTTCTTTGATTCACAGTTAAACATTTTTACCTCACTATTTTATAGAGCAAACTGACAATTATTTGTGGTCGGCTGCATCCAAAAGAAATGTTTTTTTCAACCTCTGCATTCGTCCCGCGAACCGTGTGGTTTCTTTGGTAAATCTCTCATACTGGTTGAGGAGCGAGTCATAGTTCTGATTAGTTAAGGTGTAATGCGCCGGAACGGTCTGTGGCAGGTGCCAACGAGGGAAGTCTTCGGCTCTCTTCCAGGCTTCAAGGCGAAGTCATAGCACAGGAATATCCACAGGAAGAAACCCTGGAACGTAAGTGATTCCAGTAACGTTCGTAGTTTGCATAATGGCGAACAGTTGGAGAGGCCTGTTCTCGGCTAGCAGAGCCAATTTCCTGTGGTGAGATATCCTTGAGTGTGGCCACAGAAATTTGTGAGCCAAGCAGGTGGTCTTTAAATCAAACCAGGGTGCCTCAACTAACATGAGGATTTCACTGATATGAGACTCCCCAATCGATAAAATCCATACACTGGATAACAATCGGACCCTGCCGCCGTTTGATCAGCACAGTGGAAGGCAGTCTTTATATTTTGTAACAGAAGATGTATGTAAGGATCTCAAGGAACAACCTGATCCCTGGGAACAGCAAAGAAAGGGTAAGGCTAGACAGAAGCCTTAGGGTAGAAACTAACTCACTGCATTGGGCTGGTGCGGGTATGTGGGTGGCTGCCCCCTGAAGCTTAGGGAACCAAGGTGCTGGCTTCCTAGCCCCATTACTGAACCGCTTTCTCTTTTGCATTTGTGTTGATATTTGCCCTTCACGAAATCCTGTGCATGATTAAGAGCACGCGTTTCCTTCGACGACTCGTTTGAGTGGTAGTTTGATGTTTCTTTGTTCATGTGGTAAGAAATCCGTACACATACTGGCCCTTAATTCAGCGTCGTTGCTCTGCAGGAAGGGCATTAAGGCTGTTGGTGCTCTCCTTGCTCCCGAGTGCTGAATTCAACTCACCGTGGTGCAAACTGCTTCTCGGTATGGCGCACAAGCAGGTATTTGATCAGAAGTGCTCTCGTTGCTAATCCACACCTTCCCCTTCATCTATGTAGTAAAAGCTCTTATTTATGTAGGAGAGCTCATGGTTCAAGCATGAGATTATGTTGGCTGAGTTGTTAGGCCTGTTGCCTTACTGGGAGTGGATTTGTGTGTCATGCGCCTGATTTTCGCTTGACATTGCTCTAGTTAGTATGTATGCAAAACCACATTACGTTGACGTTGAACATAGAAGCAAGCAGAATGAGTGGCTCGCCACATCGACTTACAATAGTGCAGTGGTTCCCAACCTGTGGTCCGGGGACCCCTGGGGGTCCGTGTGGCCTTCTCAGGGGGTCCGCGACTGCTTAGAAAATGATAAAATATTAACAAATATTGACAAATTAGGTCCCAAACATCCAGTAATGACTCAGTGGGGGGTCCCCGGATTCCAATGATGATTCAGTGGGGGTCCCTGGGTTCCATTAATGATAAAGTGTGGGTCCACAGAAGTCAAAAGGTTGGGAACCATTGCAATAGTGTATTAAAATATTTGAAAGTCAGTAGGTTGTTTGTGAACATGTTCTCTACTCAACATGCAGAAGCCGATTAGCAATCGGTCTCGTTTTCCCCCTTCTTCATCCCTTTTGGTGTGCTCTCACTATTTTTCTCTCTATTGTATCTCACCCTACTGCCCTCTCTCCCCATGACAGCCTTTTCCTTCTGTGCCTCTCTCTGCATTTTGTTCCCCTTCTCCAGTATACCTTGAAAACGTATCCTTTATCACCCGCTCCCTCTCCAACCTCTGACCCCCTTTTTGCCACTTTCCTTGAGCTTAAACTTTATCTTTGTCATTTTCCTCTGTTCTCACTTCCAGTTATTAGGTGAAGCTTAAATTATTTTTCAGTTGGGGAAGGGCAAGGTGATCGAGGAAAGCATTGACATTTCTCATCATATGGAACAGGGAACATCCCCAGTGTAATGTTTTAGGATCTGCCTACACACAGATTTAGCTGCTTGACACGAGGGTAATGTAAGCAAAACAAACTGAATACTGACATACAGAGAGGGGCTTTGAGTCACAACCCTCCAGCAGTTTACTTTTTGGAGTAAACCCTTTCAGCAATTGCACTGAAGATGTTGGTTACATTTTGGATTAGTCTAGTGCATTTCGCAATTGTTTACGTTTACCAGTATCCCTTTTTATATTGATGATTCGCGTAGAAAGTAGTTATGAGGATGGGCACTATGTGCATGCTCCAGCTGAAAGAAACTACATCCAAACTGGTTTTCATCCCTTATTACTGATCCTATTGAGTGGTCCAGTGAAAATCAGTGTCCAGTGTCTATCCTGCAGCTCGTACAGGCTCACTCCAGTGAGAGCAGCAAATGAGGTACCACCAACAACCCCAGGCAGGTGGTCTTTTTTTGGGAGGTGGGTGGAGTGGAGTAGAGAGAGGTGACTACGCAGTTGTGGTAGTTTTAGTTCATATCCATAGATCCCAATTCCTGATCCTGGTTACTTTTTCTGAGGTCCGCATCTTCCTGTCACTCTCTCAGCCACGGACGACCGTCCGTGTCCCTTTGCACAACAGAGCCCTTATGCTACTGCTTGACGATCTGCTCATACCCACTTAGATCCTAATCAACAGACTGCGTGGGGAGGGGTTTTGGCTGCCTTACCCATCTTCTCATCTCATGCGACTTCTTCATGGGTGTTGTTTTGTCCGCCATCTTTGTTAGCCTCGGTCACATACTAGCGCCACTTCTACCTTCCCCGGCGCTTTTTGCTATGCAGGTGCAGGCACTGCCTGGCACGGAATACTGCTAGGTTTTGCCGGCGTACTTAGAGCACAACTTTGCTTGGCTGGGTTGAATCTACACTCTGTAGCCTTGCCACAGTAGCAGTGACATAATTGGTTAGTCACTGTAAACCGAAGCCATCCGGAACTCACGCAGTGGATTAGTAAATTGGGCACTCAAGAAATGCAGTAAAGAAATTTCCAGCAGAGCCACAGAACTGAAAGTAGCTGCCATCTCACAATACCGCAACGTGAAAACCATCTATAGGTGTGACTAAGCGACTTATGATCAATCTAGGGATCCTGTGCTTGAGGCACATATGTTGAAGACTTCCATCCAGACTCAAGTAAGGCGAGAGGAGCGGACAGTTAGTTTAAAAAAAAAAAAAAAAGGCATTGGCAAACACAATAGTTTCGCTGCCTCTGCGAAATCTATTGGTTTTAGGATTTTTTTTTTTTTAGAAATATTAGATAGCAGCATGAATTAAAGTTGAAAAAAAAAAAAAAAAAAAAAGCTATAACATGGTAAAAGCTGTCCAAGACTTTTTTTTAATTTTTTTATAAAGTTTAAGCCATGTTGTACAACAGCTAGTCCACTGTGCAACATACTTTAAAAAAAGAAAAGGCAGAGGTATAACCTATTGCCTTTGCCAATGCTTTCTGTCCGGTGTTATATCTTTACTGAGCCTCTAACGCTGTGGGGATCCTTGCTATTTCTATGCCTGTGTTGGCACAAAGCTCTTACTGCTGTTCGGAGTGCTCCTATGGTGTTTGTGATAATCTTGCACTGCTGTAGCTTGTGACGTGTGTAGTGCCTAGAAGAAGAGATTTTATTGTGCTTTTATCTGTGGGGAGGAATTGAGCTATGAAAAAAATAATCAAAACAGAACAGATGCGTCTGCAGCCACTCCAGGTATCACGCCGGAAGTCTTCTAATGCAGAGTGCACAGAGCCATCATACACTGATGGGCATTCAACAGCATCAACATAACTGTGCTCACTCCGGTAGCAGAGTTAGTGACGTCACTCGATTGTCTAAACAGGGACCCATGAGGAAGTGAAACACTGATGCGCGCTGAAGCTCCGACGGGCAGAGCAAGCCGCGATTTGATGCAGAGTTCTCAGGGCCGCAGGTGTACCACAAGCAATGTGAGCGCCAGCAGCAACACGAGCGCGGCAGCCGTAGGAGGCTGCTGCTGAGAGTGCTCCCCGGCCCTCCACAGAAGCGGCTCAGCCAGGACTGGGTGCGTCCTGTGGGGTATCCATCGATATCCGCTTACTATCGGTCTTTTGGTTTGTGCTTGTTACCAGCAGTCAGGCATTTCACCTAGGTTAGCCGTGTCGCAAGCCACAGGCAGTGGTGCATTTAACTGTACAAATTCACTGCACTGCAAGAGGAATGCAGGTTTAACTACAAGGGCTGCAAGAGCGCCTCCTACTTGGAAAAGCTCATTGGCTTATTTTGCATTCTTTAGCTTCCAGTTCGTTGGGGCATGACATACGCCGCACTCAGTGGTGCATTAACAGAATTAATTATATAAAACCATGGTTACTGCAAGAGTTATGCAGATATGACTAACTCCACAGGACTGTGTGACAACACATATGAAAGTCACTACCACATACAATCACACCAAAAAGAATCGTTTTTAAATAACAAGCCACCATTTGGACAGAGGAATGGACGCACTGACGAGTTCAAGCAGACTTCTGACCTTAGGTAGCATCGTTCAGCACTTCAGTTCACCAGCGGGTCAATACGAGGGGGCACAGTCAGCAGTCGGCAGGCCATAGCACGACCAAGAGGGGCAGTGTGCTCCCAGACCTCGATCTCCGGTTATCGCTGCACCACAAGCAATGCAAGCGCGGCAGCCGCTGAGAGTGCGCCCCATGCCCCAGCTAGGACAAGGTGCGGGTTACTGGGCATCCCGGCGAGACCCGCTCACCATCACATACATGCAGTGACCAAGCACCTCAAGCTTCAACAAAATGAGAACACTCGGTTCCCTTTTGCTAATGGCTCACAACAGAATGCAAAATATATTAAAAAGAAATTCGCACCAAAAGGATCAGCCACCCTGAAGTGACCTGAAAGGGGAGTGACCACTACCCTGTCCATCACCACCACAGGGGTGGTGACCAGAGCTCCTCCAGAGTGTCCCTGGTGTTAACCATCTTGGATTCCAAGGTGTGGGGACACTCTGGGAGCATCTGAGTGGCCAGTGCCAGCAGGTGACATCAGAGACCCCTCCTGATAGGTGTATTCCTGGGTAGGTAGCCAATTCTCCTCTCAGGGCTATTCAGGGTCTCTCCTCTGGGTGTTTCCTCACTCGGTTTGCAAGACTCCACCAGGATTCCTCTGCATCAGCTTCTGCCCGTCGGATCAACCACAGACTGCTCCAGGAACTGCTGTAACTGCAACAAAGCATCCAGGAAGGCTACTGTGATCTGCAACTTCAGCTCCAGACAGCAACTTCAACAGTTTCCAGGTTGTGCATGCTCTGAGGACTGCCTGCCTTCACCCTGCACCAGAAGAACCAAAGGAATCTCCCGTGGAGTGACAGTCACTTCCCTGCTTCAGCAGGCATCTCTCTGCAACGAAGACCGGTACTCTGGGACTCCTCTCCTGCCGACAGACTTGATCCCTGGAACACAGTTGGTGGACCGAAGTGACCCAGACTGTCCAAAGGTCCAGCTGTCGAAATTTGGCAGAGGTAAGAGCTTGCCATCCCGTGCCAGGCAGTACCCCTGTGCATCGTGTCCTCTGCAGCTCCTTGGGCCTCTGTGCACTTCTTCCAAAAGTTCTCTGTGAACAGCGTAGCCCAGGATCCGACTTTCGCATTCCACTATTTTAGTACATGGCTTGTGTTGCCCCTAGACCCATTGCAATCTGTTGTGTTTTTCACTGTTTGCACTATTCTGACTGTTTACTTACCTGATTTTGTTACTAGTGTATATATTGTGAATAATACTTACCTCCAGAAGGCGTATTGCCTCTAAGATATTTTTGGCCTTGTGTCACTAAAATAAAGTACCTTTATTTTTTAGTAACACTGAGTAGTGTCTTTTATTGGGTATAAGTACTGTGTGACTATAGTGGTATTGCAAGAGCTTTGCATGTCTCATAGTTCAGCCTTGGCTGCTCTGCTAGAGCTACCCCTAGACAGCCTAAGCTGCTAGACAATACATACATTTCACTAATAAGGGATAACTGGACCTGGTATAACGTGTAAGTGCCTTAGGTACCCACTACAAACCAGGCCAGCCTCCTATAAGACTAAATATAGGGGAAGTGGCCCATCCTTCCCCATCTCAGCTGCGAGCTTTCGCTGTTCACCAATAGCCGCTTTCCCTCCTCAGTTTGATATAGGCAGGAGTTATTCCCTAGTACAAAAAAGTTATTACCACACAGATGCTTAGCCACAAGTGATCTACAAGAAGATAGGATGCAGAAGGTTAAGACATAACATTCGTCAGCTTCAAGAGCCACGTAAACTTTTTAACCTACTTACAACCCCAGGGGACCCTGGAATATTTTGAACAGGGCAAATATTCTTGAAATCTGTGTGTCACTCCCATGTCTTGTTAACCCCTTAGCTGCTGGGCCTTTTCCCCCCCCCAGTGCTGAGGCCTTTTTTGGCTATTGGGGTAGTTCGCGCTTAGGCCTTCATAACTTTTTGTCCACATAAGCTAACCACGCCAAATTTGCGTCCTTTTTTTCCAACATCCTAGGGATTCTAATGGTACCCAAAGCTTGTGGTTTCCCCTGGAGGAGACCAAGAAAATAGCCAAAATACAGTGACAATTTCGTTTTTTCAAAAAAAATGGGAAAAAAGGGCTGCCGAAGAAGGCTTGTGGTTTTTTCCCTGAAAATGCCATCAACAAAGGGTTTCTGGTGCTGAAATCACTATCTTCCCACCTTTCAGGAACGGGCAGACTTGAATCAGAAAACCACATTTTTCAACACAAATTTGGCATGTTACTGGGACATACCCCATTTTTACTATTTTTGGTGCTTTCAGCCTCCTTCCAGGTAGTGACAGGAATGGGTGTGAAACCAATGCTGGATCCCGGAATGCTAAACATTTCTGAAAACTAGACAAAATTCTGCATTCAGCAAGGGGTCATTTGTGTAGATCCTACAAAGTTTTCCTACAGAAAATAACAGCTGAAATAAAAAAATATTGAAATTGAGCTGAAAACAACAGCCATTTTTCTTTGTTTTACTCTGTAACTTTTTCCTGCGATGTCAGATTTCCAAAAGCAATATACCGTTTTGTCTGCTGGACTCTTCTGGTTGCGGGGATATAAAGGGCTTGTAGGTTCATCAAGAACCTTAGGTACCCAGAGCCAATAAATGAGCTGCACCCTGCAGTTGGTTTTCATTCCATACTGGGTATACAGCAATTCATTTGCTGAAATATGAAGAGTGAAAAATAGGTATCAAGAAAACCTTTGCATTTCCAAAATGGGCTCAAGATAAGGTTTTGAGGAGCAGTAGTTATTTGCACATCTCTGAATTCCGGGGTGCCCATACTAGCATGTGAATTGCAGGGCATTTCTCAAATAGATGTCTTATTTACACACTCTCTTATATTTGGAAGGAAAACATGTAGAGAAAGATAAGGGGCAATAACACTTGTTTTGCTATTCTATGTTCCCCCAAGTCTCCCGATAAAAATGATACCTCACTTGTGTGGGTAGGCCTAGCGCCCACGACAGGAAATGCCCCAAAACACAACGTGGACACATCCCATTTTTTGACAGAATACAGAGCTGTTTTTTGCAAAGTGCCTACCTTTAGATTTTGGCCTCTAGCTCAGCCGGCACATAGGGAAACCTACCAAACCTGTGCATTTTTGAAAACTAGAGACCTAGGGGAATCCAAGATGGGGTGACTTGTGGGGCTCTGACCAGGTTCTGTTACCCAGAATCCTTTGCAAACCTCAAGAAGTGGCTAAAAAAACAAGTTTTCCTCACCTTTCAGTGACGGAAAGTTCTGGAATCTGAGAGGAGCCACAAATTTCCTTCCACCCAGCGTTCCCCCAAGTCTCCCGATAAAAATGATACCTCACTTGTGTGGGTAGGCCTGGTGCCCGCGACAGGAATAGATCACACAACGGTCAATGTTGGTCCTTACGTGAGGCAGCTGTTGACCCTGGGGTGATCCATTCCTGACGCAGCCACTAGGTGTAGGCACTCAAGTGGGGTAGTGTTTTTATCAGGACAGGTGAGGAGTCACTGGGTGGTAGGAATTTTGTGGATCCCAGCATATTCCTGTAGTTTGTGTGACAGATGCGAGAAAAATAGTTTTTATTCACCTTTTCAGCTTTGCAGGGTATTCTGGGTAAGAAAACTTTGGGGAATCCACACAAGTCACACCTCTGTGGACTCCCCCGAATGTCTAGTTTCCAGAAATGTTTGGGTTTAGTGTGTTTCTCTATATGGCCGCTGAATCCAGGACCAAAAGCACAGGTGCCTGCCTTACAAAACCAGTTTGTTTTGCCATGGATAATTTTGATGTCTCCACAATACGATTTGGGTGGTGGAATTTGGGGCTGAACTAAATTTGGGAGCTCCCAAGAGAGCACTCTCTCTCTGCTTGCCGCCGCATTCACCTGCTCTCTGGGTTGGGCTAACCCACTATTACCCAGTTGCACAAACAGCTTGCGAAGGGACAGCAGGACTGTCCTCATCACCTCCCTCATAATGTACTAGAAGAGGAGTTATCGAATGGGACTCCTCCGACTGAAAAATTCACTCCCAGACTCTGCGCCATTGTCCTATCCCTCAGATGCTGTCTCAGTATCTGATATCTCAGTCTCTGATCCTATGTCAGAGCTGTCCTCTATAACCCGAGTGCAGGCAGCAGTCATCCATCAAGATGCCATCTCTGCTATTGGCTAAACTGTTGCTCTAAAACACTAGCCTACGTAGACAGTCACAAAATCGATGGTGTGTGTGAGATACGTGCAACAGTAGAGGCCACCTTACCTGCGCTTCTTCCCTCAATCAGCACGTTCTTTCAAGACACTCAAAAAACACCTTGTCACATACCATTCGTCACAGTCTTTAGCACCTCCTGCGCCCAGTCCAACAATCATTATTGGTGCTCCCACTCCCTCCTCCTACGATTCCCTTATTACCACCCAGCAAAAGTGCCCTTCATCTCTCCATAGCCGTCCTCCACCCCGCACATACATTTCATTGGTATTATAGCGCAGGTAATGGCTGACTTTACTAATGTACTCAGCTATTTACATAAAATACAGATTTGCTCTTTGCAGTAGGCATATAAACCTTCTGCGCTTCTTTATGGCACTAAAACTGCCACTAGACAAGTCTGACCCTTTTCCCCCCAGGGAAACCACACATATATTGACAAAAGTGATATATATATGACAGCCAACCACCTGAAACTCAACTCCAGCAAAACCGAAATAATCCTCTTTGGCCCACACAAAAACACCTGGGACCCCTCATGGTGGCCCACCACGCTAGGCCCTGCACCCACCCCCGCC
The DNA here is from genome assembly GCF_031143425.1 of Pleurodeles waltl. Lineage (NCBI taxonomy): Eukaryota > Metazoa > Chordata > Amphibia > Caudata > Salamandridae > Pleurodeles > Pleurodeles waltl. The sequence continues at coordinate 234,588,062 of NC_090450.1, forward strand.
AACCACGCACGCAACCTCGGCATCATCCTAGACTCCTCCCTCTCGATGACCCAACAAATCAACGCTCTCACCTCCTCATGCTTCAACACACTCCGTATACTGAAAAAAACATTCAAATGGATCCCCACAGAGACCAGAAAAACTGTCACTCACGCACTCATCAGCAGCAGACTTGATTACGGAAACGCCCTCTACGCCGGCACCACTCTAAAACTCAAGAGCAAACTACACGCATCCAGAACTCAGCAGCACGACTCATTCTCGACCTCCCCGGACACGAACACATCTCCCCACACCTCAAATCCCTCCACTGGCTCCCCATTGACAAAAGGATCACCTTCAAGATCCTCATCCTCGCACACAAATCACTCCACAACACAGGCCCTGCCTACCTCAACGAGAGTCACCTTCCACACCCCTACACGAAACCTCCGCTCAGCTGACCTCTCTCTCGCCTCTGTCCCCCGCATCAAACACACCACCACCGGGGGCAGATCCTTCTCCTACCTTGCACCCAAAACCTGGAACGCCCTCCCAACCCACCTTCGCAAGACCCAAAACCTACTTCTTTTCAGGAAGGGCCTCAAAACCTGGCTTTTCGAACAGTGAACCCCCCCCCCCCCCCCCCACCCCACCCCAAGCTTCCGTGTCTCCCGGGGAATAGAAAATAAATAAATAAATCCTCGGGTGCGACACACCCGAGGATTTATTAATACCCTTCCTGGTGTCGGCCACTGGTCGTGGCCCGCACTTAAAAGGTTAAAAGAAACAGCTCAGGCCTGGATCGAGTATCCTTCCTATCCCCCGGCCCAGGGTAATCCAGGGAACCCTCTGAAATACATCTTAGTGACACAATATTAAGGATTACATCCTGTGACACAGAGCTCTGCTGAAAGAATGGAGAATTCAAGTGAGCACGCCAGTGCCATAAAAGTAACCTCACTTTCTAGTGCACAAGCCAATGAACAGTTCAGACACTGCAAAAACGTAATTAGTACTGGCAGACACGAAAGGGCCCCCAAGCAACGTAACAAACATAAAACAAAATTTCAAAGTATCTATTCCTACTATATTAGAAATTCAGTTACCAGCCCAACTGGGAGCATATGTTCAGTCTGGCCAGCAACCACCCTTCAGGGCTACTCTTATCACTACGACACCAAAGGGAAACCGAGCCTCTGGCTACAAAGGCAAGATCTCCTCAATTTCATGGAACATCGCAGGCGTAAATAAAATCACCCGGGACCCAATGCTTGAAATCTACTTACGCTGTGGAGCCTTAGCGAAGTTCCCATTCGGGGCTATGTGCAATTCTACATATCCGCCTAAAAAAACAGAGGCAAAGGCAGGCTAAAGTGTGGCCTAAGTACATATCCGACCCGTAATAAAAATATAACTGCAGCAGACCTGGAGCTGGACTCGCCACATATACAAGCAACAGCCTTTAAAAACTGGAACGTATAGGCGCATATAACCTATGTGCTAATAGTAGACATTTACTTGAATCCCAAGGATGCTTACAGATCAAAGTCAACTGAGACAGTAGAGCATGCTCTGCAGGAACTTAGTTGTTACTCATGCGCACAGTGGATATTACTGGAAATTTCAACTTTTAATTTGGCCAATCGCCTGGGAAATGATACAGAGGCCCGTGCCCAGTATGCTGCCTGGCATATACCGGAGCAGATAATGAAATACGAAAAGTCCAACAGAGCCAACCACCAATTATTGACAACTTTTGAAGCAATCAGCCACCGGGTTCTAAATGGAAGGTTCACCACAGATCAGCCAGTGGCAGAGACCTGCAGAACTAAAGTAGCAGAGTCAACTATAGACTACGTTTTTGTTTCCCTTCACCTATTCCACAGGGTTAAAGCTTTTGAAGTAGAGTAACGAAGGGAAAGGGACAAGTCCCCCTCAATGTGGAGATACCAAATTAAATTGAGGAGGCCACGGAAAGGCATAACATGGGGCTCCAAGACCCGGGATCCGCATGGCACCGAATTAGATGGACGGAAGCCTCTCAAGCAAAATATGCGATCTGCAGAAGCCTCATTCCTTTAGGAAGCTGCAAATTTACAAAATCCAGTGGCCAACTGGAAAAAAGTTCTGACAGGACTAAAGAAGGTATCAGGGGCAAACAAGTGGCAACGCCTTCTTCAACAACGCCGGCACGCAACAAAGGTTTAACTGCTCCCTTAAACTGCAGAAGCTCGCTCTAAAAGCTGCCAAATCTACACACCATTAGTACTCATCAGGTGCCTCTGCTTTGACTTTCACAGAAATCAGGAACGAATACAAGAAATCCATTTGGAAAGCAAAAAGCAAAAGGAATGAACATTGGATTGAATTTCTACACACCTGTAAAGCAAAAAACAGCAAACCACTGTGGACCCTGATAAGCTAGTTAGAGTGCAGCCCGGCCTGTAGCGCAGGCAGCAATGTCCCTCATCACACATGGATGAGGTACGTCGGGTCATTATATTGCTGCAACGAATTGACGGATGATGCATTCCAACCTGAAAGCGATAATGCCGTCTCTTTGTGTCTCAAACCACTATTGTCGAACAAATAAAGGCAATAAGAGGCTCCGGAGCACCTGTTCCATATGGTGTTTCCACCTCAATATTTAAGGAAGACCCAGGGTTCTGGAGTAGCATACTTGGCCAATTATTTAATTCCTCTTTAGGCGAGAACAGTATGCCAGTCTTGGCAAGGGTCAATCCTGCATCCGATTTACAAAAAAGCCCCCCACACGGCCCCAGGCAGCTACCCTCTAATAGCCCTACTAGATGTTGAGGCAAAAATCTTTGCAGGAATCCTTCTTCAGGAACTGGAGAAATGGGCGTAGGAGTCAGGATGTTTTGTAAGAAACTAAACCGGATTCCTGCCCAACTCGAGTACGACTGATAATCTTGTGGCGCTTAACATGCTTATATCGAAGCAGATTCAGAAAAAGCAAAGCCTCTACATATGTTTCATCGATTTCTCGAAAGTGTTAATATGTGGACAGGAACTTGCAGTGGCGCAAACTAGTCGCGTGGAATAGTCCATCAAACCTCCTGAGGGCAATTCCCATAGGCCGAGGGCTAAAACAGGGCTGTGTACTCGCCCTAACATTATTCAACTTGTTCATTTCAGTCCTAGGCCCAGCACTGAATGAAGCACATTCTCTCCCCACTAAGCTGGGAAGGCACCTGATGACGTCTTTATAGCACACAGATGACATTGTAATCATGACTTTAACTCCTAAGGGCTGCAAAATCCGCTCGACACCTTGGCCTTTTACTGTGCAACAAAACAGATGAGAGTTAACCTAGAAAAAAAAGAAAATAGTTATGTTTGAAAAACAGAAAAAAAGGAAAATGGTGCCTGGGCAGCAGTACAGCAGAAAGAAGCCCCAGCTACAAATATCTCGGGGCTTGGCTACAAGAGAGCCACTCATCAAAGCTGCATTTAAGTGCCCTGAAACCACACCTGGCCTTGTTGAGCGCGCCCTTTAAAAAACTACATGGCACATTTTTGCACTCCTAAAGTATCTGTCATCTGCCCGAGCGAGTCCATCCAGTACTCTGAAATCTCTCATCTGGAAAGAGATCCAGGACCACAGCCACTCAAATCACTGGGCCAAGGTGAGCGGCGAACCCTGAAAACACTGTTCGATGCATCTGCAACTGCATCTGTGGGATCTGCCACTATCATACCAGGATTTCAGACTACCAATGAATAAAAAAGTAAAGTTCCTGTCTTGGAAGCATGATAAGGTACGCTTCTGCAAACGTAGTCATGCATGGCTCTGCATCAACACCCACAAAAATCTAACCCTGCAGAGTTATCTGTTCAAATCCATTAACGGCTATTACAAGACAATTTTTTGCATTACGATATGACCTGTTTCCAACAAAGGATGCAATACGTTCATGGGCCACAAAGCCAGCCACTCTGTCATGCAGGCTATGCCACTGACTGCAGGAATCCTTTATGCATTTAATATGTATTTGCCCTACGTTGGGAACCACATGCAGAAAGCTCCTAAGAAACGTATTTCACATAAATAGTCAGAACGTGCACTAAGCCATGTAATTTTGTTTGCAGGGGCAAAAACGTCAAGTAACGGCATGCCTGACAACGTTTATCATATTTGCTGAACAAAAGTACGAGGAAGCTGCGCTCTCATTAGGAGGGAGTGCTTTTTAAAACTGCACATCCTCGCGTGCTGGCACAGGCCCTTAAAAAGGGCCAAGGGAACCAAATTAAAACTTCTTAGGGAACTGCACAATTTGCACAATCTTGTATCCTCTCGCTTTGCTAATTTTAGTTTTAGTTGCACAGTCAAAATCACTTTAGATATTTTAAGTAAATGTATTTTCTAGTATTAATAAGTCTGTCAGTTTTAAAATTGACTTTTGCTTTATCATATGGTGTAAGGTTAGCGACTGCCTGTCAGACTTCCTAAAGGTATTTATTTAAGATGTCATGAGGGCCTGAGTCCGTGGGCCTGGAGGCTCGAGGGTTTAGAGTACATAGTGAATAAAGTACATAGCTGGCAGACATATTAGAACGAGTCAGCGCTCTATAAACAGAAACACACACGAGGCCTGTGGTAACTAAGCAACATCGTAGGCGCTGCTGGAATCGTGTCCATGGGTATGTGTATCCAAGTAACATGTATTCTTAGAATGTTGTGGGGTTTAAACTGTATGGCCAGGAGAGAAAAGCAGTTGGGAGAAGAAGGCTTGCAGGCTGTTATAAGGCTTTGATGTATGGAGACTAATAATAAAGCTGGTTCCTGCTGATCTTCGGGCCTGCCAGGCTAAAGTCTGCTGATCGCTATGTAATGGTGTGTATTGATATGTATTTGAGATGGCCAGAAGTCAAAGTAGTGAATTCAATTGAATCAAAAGATGTGATTAGCTTTCTTGAGGAGCTGTTTGAGAGGGATAGTTTTCCTTCCTCGATCCTCACAGACAATGGTGTGCAGTTTACCTCTGAATCAATAGTCTTTCTTAAGGGAAAGAGGTATTCTACATAAGAAAACATCTTTGTATCATCCAGAGTCGAACGGGGTTGTGGAACGCTTCATAAAAGTACTGAAAGAGAGTTTACAATTAGCACAGGTTCAAGGTGCGGAGTGGGAAGGTGAGATGCAGAAAAAGATATGCGAGTATCGAACGACGCCACACTCTAGTACAGGAGTAACTCCATTTCAACTGTTCAAGTGTAGGTTACCTTGTAGAGAGATTGAGCCAAGATGGGTGATGCAGAGGAGAAAAGGAATTGATGATCGGTTTGATAATATTGAAGGTTGGAGAGAAAGAGAAATTAAAGATAAAAGAAAGGCACAGTATGACACACAGAACGCTGTGAAGGAAACTGTTGCGAGTGGGAGACTACATAACAATAAGGTCTTCAATGAAAAAAAGGAAACCGTCTAAATTCAGGGGTCCATTTGAAGTTATAAAGGTATTCAGGAATGCAGTGAAGACGAGTGATCACAAGATATGGAACTTAAATAGGGTGGCGAAGTGTAAGACAGTCGAGCCAGATACAAGCACTCTATCTGAATCGAGACCACAGGGAATTATAAATCCTCGACCAAAAAGAAGTGTAAAAAAAACACTATGGTTAAAGGACTATGTGTAAGTTTGCCCATGCCAACTTTGTGTATAGTAAGATTACCCATTTCTGGACTAGCCCATATACTGAATTTATGTGAATTTTTGTAGGATTGTAGTTGTCCAATGTTGGTGGACATTTCGTAATCAGTTGTAAATTTAAGTTAAGATCTGAAGGCTGGTATGGGGTAGATGGTGTGGTAACTAAGCAACGTCATAGGTGTTGCTGGAATCGTGTCCATGGGTATGTGTATTCAAGTAACATGTATTCTTAGAATGTTGTGGGGTTAAGAATGTATGGCCAGGAGAGAAGATCAGTTGGGAGAAGGAGACTGGCTTGCAGGCTGGTATAGGGCTTTGATGTATGGACTCTGAGAATAAAGCTGGTTCATGCTGATCCTCCAGACTGCTGGTGTCGTGAACGTTTACTTAATTTGTCCAGAAGCCACACTTTTTTTTTAAAGGCCATCTTGAAATACATCCCTTTTAAAATTGAAACAACTACACATAAAACTGTACGGTCACACGTGCAACAAAAAAAAATGCAGATTTTTTTTATGATCTTCATTTACTTATTTCGTAACCCACCAGACAGTGTGGAAGTGCTTGGTTCATTATTTTGAGTTGTTTATTTTCATCTTGGAATATGAAAGCCACAGCCAAATAATTACTAACTTTGCGGCACATGGATATTGTTTTTGAACAGCTGCTGTCTTCGGGTGGCGGTACAGTGATGGACTCTAGGTGCATATTCAAATTAAATGAAAGAGTCCCTATTGGCCAGGGAAAGGAAACTGGTGACCGGCCGAAGTATTTGGTCCGGTCACCACCGCATGACAAAAAAATCCAAACAGCTGAGGCCAGGAGGACCTGCTGACCAGTATGAGGCAAGGAAACAAGACCCACGTGGGAGCCAACCAATAGTAAGTAAAGATGTGCAGACCAATAGGAAGCAAGCAAATGAGACCCACGTGGCAGCCTGCAATGGTAAGCAGACTGATGTGGGATGAGCCAATGGTAAGTAATAGGCGGGTTTTTTTAGCCCCTTTTGAGGGAGCTTACTCAGAGAACTGAAGAGCAAAAGGAATTGACTTGTCCGGTCTAGGTTGCTGGGGTCACTTTGCACTGAAAACACTAATAGTGGATGGCCTTTAAAAAAATGGTATGCGCAACAATGAAAACGGCACACTAAGGAAGATATAATTTCTATCGATAAAGCATTCCCAGAACCAAAAGAAATTATTTTTTTAATATTGTGCATCAATTCCCTGAAAGTCCAATCCGTCACTTTTATATGTACAAGCGGAACAAGAATTGGCAAAGCCAATAGGCCTCGCCTATGTGAACAGTTGGCTTTGTCAACGTTTTTTTGTCATTTGCACAGCCGCACAGCTGCTGTGCAGCATGGCTGAAAGTTAAAAAAAAAAAAAAAAAAAAAAAAGAAACACCAGTGCTGGCTGCATCACATTTGGCTGTTTTGTAGCATTTTTCTGTTATGGTGGGTGGGTTGAGGGCAACATAGATAATGAGAGGAGGACAGCAGGTGGGAAACAACAAAAGCAAGAGGAGGTCAGATAGGGACAAGTAACTAGATTGGACAGTGGGAGAGGACCACCAACAACGGGAGCAGGAGGAGGCCAAGCAACTACAGGGACAGCTTGAAGGGGCAAGCACAACGGGAAGGGCAGGCGACGAGAAGAAACAAAGTAGTGGATGGTAGGGGACCAGCAACAAGATGGACAGCTGGTGGGGGCCAGCAGAAACACCGACAGCGGGTGAGGGCAAGCAACAACACAGACAACTTGTGAGGGCAGGCAACAACATGGACAGAGGGTGAGGAGAAGCAGCAACATTGACAGCTGGGGGAGGGCAGACAAGCAACAACACGGAGGGGGGCAAAAGCAAACTAGTAAGAGAGAGAGACATTGAGACGAGGAGAGAAGCACACGAGGGAGACGACTTGGAAGCACTTACTGTCCTCTGAAGTGCTTCAACAAAAACAAAAAAAACACATACTGGCAAGGATTTTTTTCAAAAAATAAATCTTGTGTATGAAAACGTGGAGAAATGCTGTGTACCTAGATGGGCCCAACCAAAACATGCAGTGTAAAGGACAGAAGCATGAAGGCAGTTGCACACACTGTCCAATTCGTGCAATGACTGCAAGTAAAGAAGCAGTTAATGTTTTCCTTTGGCAGCAAAAGGGAGTAGTTTCTTGTTGAGAGCAGAAAATATAGTCAAATAACCAAAGAATCAGAATATACTTGTTTTTAAACGAAGTGGAAGGAGCTTAATGGGCATGTGTTTTTAGGTGATTATTATGCTTTTGACGATTGGTCTTTTGGGCCAAAGTTGGACATCCATGAGGTAAAAAAAAATAAAAAAATGTGACGGGATAATTATAGGATGAAGCTTTTTTATATAGCTTGTTTTAAGGGTTTAAAGCAGATGTTTTAAACATAGAGGCGCCCACCAGGATGTGAAGGGAGCCATAGCAGTTTAAGTATCAAAAACATATGTATGCGTCTTCTTTCAGGCACTCACAGTGAAATGGAAGAAAAAAGGCAAACATTGTTCTTTATCAGTAATTTACTATGCAAATTGCAGTGCCATTCTCCGCATTGTGTGTTGTTACGGGCAGAGCTTCCCTCTTTGGAGCTGTAACAATGTTCAAGCCCCTGCCCCGGCTCAAAATCCTGTGATTATATGCGAGTCACTTAATCTGCCCGTACATACATCATCAGTTGGACCTCCTGCATAATATTGAAATGTAAGCATTTACACTTTTTTTTGTTGCACTTTTATAGAGCGCAAACTCGACCCAAAGTTATTGGAGCACCAGTTAACGTTACACAATGACACATTCATTTTTTTGCTAGACATAGGGAGATTAAGTGATTTTCCCAAAATCATAGGATGTTGAGCTGACGTTAAGACGTGAACCTGGTTCCCCAGCTCCAAGTTCGGCAGCACTGGACGTTACGCCACATCCTCTCCTACCTTGTACATAAAGAGGACTTATGTTAAAAAATCAAGCATAAAGAACACGAATATGAAGGCAGTTTACATTGTATGCACAAATGTAAGCGAACGAGACGACAAATGCTTAGATTTTCCCAAGCGACGCCAAAGGTTTGTACAAGCACTTAAAAGATAGTATGTCGATAAACATAATGAAGTAACTTGTCACTGTGGAGTAAATGGGCAACGTCTTCGTTGAACATAATCCAGAGTGCACAGGCTGCTGTAAGGCAGTGCAGGCACTCTCAGGGTATGTCTTCCGAGAAATAAAGCTTTTGTTATTTGTATTGTTACAAACAGACCTGGCGACTTTGGAGCAAGGGAACCATGTTCGTGTCCTGGTGCAAGCTCAACATCCTGGGCAAATCACTTAATCTGCCCGTGCCTGAAACATCAATTTATCCTCTTGCCTAACATTTCACTCTTAGGATGTGCAACGCGTAAATACACAGATGACTAAAAGTAAGAAAATGTAACATAATGAACACAAAAATGACAGCATTTGTTTTATACACGTGTGATGGAGAAAATAAATGCTTTAGCCTTTTCCCAAGCAACACCAAAAGTTTGAAGGACTGTTATTGGTACAGTAAAGTCATTTGTACTGTAACACATTTAGAACACGTGTTGAAAATGTAACCAAGGAGTGAAAAAAAGCTTTAAAAAAACATAAAAAAATAATTAAAAGCAAAAAAGAGAACTCCCACTTAAATATATATTGAAATCTAAAGAAAAAAAATGGAAGTGTAAAGTATAGGATCAATGTCGAAAAGAAAGTTAAAACTAAGTAGGCGCCTGGTGTAAAAGGAAAATTTGCACTTGCAAGGACTGTCAAAGCTCCATTAATTAGTTCACAAAGGCATACAAATTACCTTTTAAAGCCCTGTGCTGTGAAATCGTCTATTGAGGCTGAGATAAGATGCCAGACACTTCCCAGCTGAAGTAAAAGCCTTTCATGCAGCAGGATGGGACAAAGGCATCTGGCCTCCGGATTATTTATTGTTGTGGATGGGAGGCCATCACAGCAATGGGAGGGAGGGGCAACACAGAGGGAAGAAGCATACAGACAGTCGGAGGAGGGAATAGACTACACAGCCAACTACAAAGCATGCTGTCTGTAGAGTAGCTCTGAAAATTGCAAGCAGTGTAAGTATATAAGTACTTGGGCCTTGCTCTATGAGAGGGCCACATGAAGGAAGAGCGAAGTGCCAATGGCAGAGCTGACCAGCAGGAAGCAAGCAATTGAGAGTGGCTTTGAAGCCCACCGATGGATGAGCAGCCTTCAAGCCCATTTAGAGTAAACAATGTGTCTCGAAGAGACGGCGCAAGCGCTGTTTATGCGAGACCTAAGACCTAGGCTATTTGATCCTGTGATACCTGTAAAACAATATATCTATACATTTTGCTTTTATAACACCAAACTTCAAAAGTATTGACCTTGATAATTCTTGCTTTCCCAGGAGATGGTTGTGGTAGGGCGTTGAAATTTAATTTAAAAATCTTTTTTTTTTTTTTTTTTTTTCCATTTCAGTTGTGACCATCTATGCCACATTAGGAGGACCAGCAATAGCTCATGGTTTAAATGAAGCTGAGGTGACCCACATTATTACAAGTAAAGAACTTCTTCAAACAAAGTTGAAGGTAAGGATGCACCTTTTTAACTCCTCTTTTGTGTCCCTTATTTGTTGCCTTGTTTAATTATTCAACTTTTTCAGTTCTCGTTAAAGGAAGAAGCTGAGCTGTTAAGAAGACCTCGTGTCAGCAATAATTAAAAAAAAAAAATAGTACTTGTAAAAATTAGTACAGAGAGAGCGAGCCTGGGGTCACTGCTGTCTTTTATTTTTTTTGTTAGGTCGACTTAATAATGCAGTTATCTTTTAGAAATTTTTCTCCAGCATTGGAACTTTCATAGATTCACATGCTAGAGTATTTCCCTGTCGTCAGACCGGGAATTATTCTAGCATGTCAATATGTGAGAGATACCAATGCTGGGGAACCGACGTTACAGGTAAGTAACTTATTTCCTTACTAGAGCTTTAAATTGTACATAGAATAGGTCTTGGCTCCAGTCAGGTGATTATTATATTATCACTTAACCCTGTTGGCTGTTAAGTGTGTTATTCTACCTTCCAGGAAGTACTCCATTTGAAAAGCAGGAGGGGCCACTTTAAATCTAAAAAGTTCACTCAATCATCATGCGGGTTGTCACATTAAATTATTTTTCTCCTACGTGCACGCTATACAGAAAACATTTCTTTGTTTTTTCCATTGCATTGGTAAATACTCCAGGGCAGGCTTTAATGTGATAAGTAACATTTATGCAAACAATGCTATTTGTGAATGCATGTCTTTAGATGCGTTGGCATATTAAAGCTTATTTTTAAGCCACAAATATCCTCCAGGACCTCCCTTATTGAGAATGGGTCTTTTAACATCTCAGTTTGTTTGGCTATTGCCTTGAGAAAGGTTAATCCTTCCAGATTTTGGTCTTGTTAGCCCTCCATTTTGTTTCCTGAAGCACACAGTTGCCTACAACTGTACCTAAAAAGATCCCAACTTTATCCCTGTCATCATGTTTTGGAGTGTTAGCCCTGTCGTTTAAGCAATGTACCCTGTCCCTGATTTTGTTTCCTTTTCAATTATTTAGCAAGATTCATGTGGTGTTTGTTCCATATTACATAAAATATACTCTTCAGCATCCATAACTGCTTCCCCGATCTGTTTACCAGTAGTTGTGTTTAGTTGCTTCCTGACTACCTGTAACTTTCTCAAATAGTCCTACCCCCTTATGCTTCCCACTGACTCTTGGAGTTGTTTGTCAAGGTCTCCTGGACCAAGCCCTCATTTCTGTTTGCAGCTGCTGCCAGTGCTACCAGCTTTGCATGATCCACTGCCTTCAGTGCTTCCCACATATCTCTAATGACACTTCTGACTTAGCAGCATGTGTCACATATAGTTGTTAGTATTCCCCATCTCAGGTTGCTGACCGAGTCTTGCAACAAGCACCTCCCGAGACTCCCATTTCTGATCTCTTGGAGGCTCTTTAGTCCCCTTAGTGTTTTAATCACTGGTGCATGGTCTGATATTTTAATTAACCTATCACCCCATCGGGCATAAATCCCACTAATTTGCTAGAAATAAAGATCATGCTGATGCATGGGGGTAGGTGTTATGTACATGGGGGAAAAATAGGTGTAGTCCTGGATTGGATGACTTTGTATTCATGTATCTCTTAGTTTTATTTCTTCTAGGTACTTCATTATTTCTCATGGCATGTCTCCTGCTGTATTGCCACCGTGCCTGATCTATTTAACGTCTATTTCACAGTTTGGTTGGAGTACCCGTCCAAGATTGTCTTACCTTCAGTAAAGCCCGGGTGTTTCTGCAACTCTCTGCTTATGAACATTTCCTGCTTCAGGTTTGGCTAAAAAAAATCGATCCCATTTAAAGCAATAACAGACGCACTAAACATTTCACAAAGAAGTAGCAACCTTGTCAATCAAAATCTTGGATATCCTTATGCGCTCTGTATTTCTCAACACCATCCAAACAGCATGCTTTGCTGGTTACTCTGGTACCTGTCTGGGGCGATTAATGTTTTGCCTTAAACTTCCCCGAGTACCTCTTCAAATGCATTTCCTGTAGTAGGACTACCTCCGTCTTCTCCAATCCTGTGTACACCTGTGCCCTCTTTGCTAGGAAATTTACTGATGCCACATTTTATGAAAGAACTTCTAATTTTGGTTAGAAACTTCTAACCGCAGATTCCTCCCCTTTTTGATATTCAGCAGGCATCAGAGTAGATTGGGAAACTTTTCAGCAGTACCTCGTGCACCGTCAGGTGGTGTAGTGTTGCTCTGCACTAATGCCGTTCATCTCTGGAAATGATGTGCAGATCCTATATAGGTGAACTACAACTCCAGGGCCTGCTGCGACAGCACGTTGATGAACCTGAAGGCCATCAGGGACTGCAAGGTGAAATTTTACATCACCAACCATAGGAAGACTCCTCGCCGGCACTGTTCCAAGTCACTGTCCGTTTCCAAAGTTCAGTCCTGGCGGTTCCTGATGATGCTACTCAAGAGGTCGGTCTTCATTGCGGTCATCATAGTCAGGTAAGTAAAAAAAGAAACACACAAAATCAAAGTAGTATTCCGCTCTGTGGCATCAGTTGCATTTGCCTGAGCAGGTACGGGGCAGAGACACACCTCTTGATCTTGCTCCTAAGTCGGCTTACTTAGTGGCTCATTCCAGCACAACCCTAGTTTCGGATGTCAACAGCCACATCAGATCATAAAGTTCAGTGCAGCCATGCTCTGGTTCTTTGGATCCCTGCTAACTCCTGGTGCTCCTTCGGGCCTCAAGGAGCCGAGAGGCCTCCCATCTGGAGTGCTGCCGGCAGGTTTGCCCTTGGCGTCATATGACTCTTCTGAGCCCATCTTTCCTTCAGCTTCTGTACCAACTCTGCTTCTTGCAACACAATCTATGCCTGCCCAGTGCACTTTGAAGCCAATGCTTCCTCTGTCAACACCAGAGGAGGTCTCGATTATTCTCTTCGATGCTGAGTCAACGCAGGTCTGACTTTAACTGAAATCATACTCTGGTCAGCCCGTGGCATCACTCCCCCCACTTGATTTACCACCTACACAAGGAAGGAGCACACACTTTATATACCTTTTTGCAACAGACTCAGACAACATCTAAGACCCTTGTGAAGAGTTTCCTTAACCCTTTTAGGATGATAATTGGACAAGGACTTACAAGTGACTAGTGGTCATCCTCCAACTGGGACAAACATCTCCTGAGCCTGTTCTTCAATTTAACAAAGCACTGATGGCTATCTTAATGGGGTTTGGGCCAAATCATGTTCTGGCCCACCAGTCAGTCAGCAAATTGTCAGGGGCTATCGACCTACTCCAGGTGACCCGGTCTTTCTTTCGCAGCACCCCTCACCTTAAAGCCTGGTGGTGCAAGCCTCCACTAGCTGCCGTAATCCCAGCGCGTTTCTTACCAGTTTCCCCACACCGAAACTGGGAGTCTAAGCAAGTAGAAACGTTTTAAGTCTCGTCCTCCGTTTACTTTACACGATTTGCTTGTTGGGACCTTCTTTCCACGTCCTTTAGGATTCAGTGGCACAAGTCCACTCTGGTGTGCCTGAAGACCTTCGTTCTGTTCTCACTCAAGCGATTGCTAGATGGTCATGATGTGTCCAAGTTCATGATTCGTCTACTATACACAAACTCTAACACACTCATTTCCAACACCCTAATGCGGTGCTCTGACAGTCGCCAGGTGAATTGCCAGTGAGTTCCCTGACCCCTCTTGGACCCAAATTTGTGTCCACCCTCCAATTCCCACCCCCAGGAGCTAGAGATGTAGTCCCCTTTCCCTGGATACTAGGCCGCTCGCGTCCAGTGGTTAAACTCTTTCAGGATCCCGGAGAAAAGGTGGGGGGAGAGAAAAAAGAGTGGCTGATCAGGCAAGAGTAGACAACTGGAGGTTTGGCCACAACTCCAAAAGTTCATTCAGGGATCTCCCCACTGGTTTTCTGGTGCAGGCTCTGGTCTGCAGACAGGGGTGGAGGGTCACCTTGGGACACTCACTGTTCACAGTGATGCCCAGCCAAGCCAGACATGCAAATCCACAAATAGGCACCACTTCTTGGGAGCGATACGTCTCGGTCACACACGCAGAGTTATCAAATTCCATGCCCTCCTGGTAGGGGCACAATGTGTGGTGCATTATGGCTTGAGTCCCATCCAACAATTCCGCTCACATAGGAAAAGTTATCAATGCAGCACCTCCCTGGAAGGTAGCACAATGTCTGGTGCACGAGGACTTGAGTTGCACCAGACACTTCTGACCACAAGATTAGTTCCAATCCCGTACCTACCTGGAATGAGGCAAAAGGTCTGGTGCGCAATGACTTTAGCCGCACCAGACAAATCCGGTCACACACACAGACGCAAGTATTGTGGTGCCGCACAAGGTAGAATGCAGCAATGCTCTTGGTATGCCCCCACCTCCGAGGGTCGCATCCAGTGACACGGACACCACACATACTGAGCATGCAGGTGGGTGTCGCATGAGAGAAATGTGGCACGCTCATCAAAAGTTTGCCACGTGGGGTCCCGCAACCGGTTGAATCTGCTCACTACTAACCAGATGCTTATGCGTGTCGTGGCCCCACAATAAAGGTCCACAGTCCTTGAATGTGGGCAGTACATTGAAGACTCTGCACCAGGCAAATCTGGTCTCCATGTGTAATACTTAGTTCTATGCTCACACCACTGCTACCCGGTGGAATTCGGCAGAAGATGTAGACACATAAGAGGGCACTGCTGTCCAGATGACACAGGAAGAAGGTGTAGGTACCGCGCAGGAGATTTTGATGTTCCTTAGACCTCAACAAAGAACAGGGGACAAGTCAACAAGCCCTCAACAAAGAACAGGGGACAAGTCAACAAGCCCTTGGAGAGCACACTTCAGAGTGCCACACTGTAGTAAGCAGTTTGCCCAGGCCGGCCACGATGCAGGAAGGGTGCACAGTCACTTTCCAGGGCAATAAATACTCTTGTACACAACAGATTCCTCTGGCAGTGTACACTATGCAGTGTGTGGTCTCTGCCCTGTGTTCCTGCAAGTGTATCTTTAAGTTGCTGAAATGTGGTACCCATAGTTATACTGAAGTGTGCTTTTGAAGTTGGGGGTGGTTCAAACGGTTCCATTTCAAGCCTGTCTGCCATGGGACCGTGGAATGCAAATCTTAATCTTCAGTGGGGCTATGCACAGATGTTGTGCACAGATGTGTTTGCCCTCAGCCTTCAGAGGAAGGAAGCTGAATTAAAAAGGCACAGAACAGGAGTTTTAGAACATAGAAATGCCCACTTTCTAAAAGTGGCATTTCTAAAGCATTACTGACAACACCACCTTTACCATTTGAAATGGTTTGTCATTGTGAATCCAATGATAGTAAACAATGAGTCTGCTCCACTGCAATGTACTATTGCAGCTAGGATTAATTGTAAACTTCCCCCCATATTAACCTATCGGAATAGCAGCTCTCAGAGATAATGAAAACACACATGGGTATTCTTCACCCCTAGGGCACAAGTTCTAAGAACACCATCAAAGGTACAAATGTGACCATACAGCCCTGCGCAGATGTGTGTGTGTATATATATGTTCGATGGCATATGTTGCTGCAGATACACATGTTTGGCACAGTCCGCTGCCTGGTGTTGGGCTCGGAGTATTACAAGTTGTTTTTCTTCGAAGAAGTCTTTTTGGTCACGGGACCGAAGGACTCCTCCCTCGTTGGCTCCATTGCGCATGGGCGTCGACTCCATCTTAGATTGTTTTTTTCCGCTGTCGGGTTCGGACGTATTCCTTTTCGCTCCGTGTTTCGGTTCGGAAAGTTAGTCAGAATCTCGGAAGAAAGCGTCGGTATTGTTCCGTTCGGTATCGGGATAGTTAGGTACATCGACACCGATCATCGGAAGACTTTGGGGCAGTTTCGATCCCCCATCGGGGCCTGGTCGGCCCGACCGCGTGCGACATCGAAGCCGATGGAACGGACCCCGTTTCGTTTCTGCCCAAAATGTCACAGTAAGTATCCTTATACAGATCAGCACTTGGTCTGTAACTTGTGCTTGTCCCCCGAGCACAAGGAGGATACCTGTGAAGCCTGTCGAGCCTTCCGGTCCAGAAAAACACTCCGGGACCGAAGAGCCAGGCGTCACCAAATGGCGTCCACGTCGACAAAACAACGTTTCGACGACGAAGAGGAAACATTCTCGGTTCCGGAATCAGAATCCGGAGACTCCGACGTCGAACAACAGCAACAAACTGTAAGTAAGACGTCGAAAAGGAAATCCATCGACAAACCAAAAGCCCAGGGGACGCCACTGCCAACAGGCCATGGCTCGACCCATAAATCAGGCGACCCGTCGAAGGGGCCGAAAAAGGGCACGCCCATAGCGAAGACACCCGACTCCGGTCGAGGGACCGCCATGGAGCAACCTCGGAGCCGAGAAAGCGGCTCCGAGAGACAAAAACAAGATACCGGCACCGAAAGACATCGGCACCGAGAATCCATGCCGAAAGGAACAAAAATTCTGTCGGTGCCGAAACCGAAAAAAGATTCTCTCTCGGCGCCGAAAAATACCACACCTTCATCCTACTCAGAGGAACAAGGACTAAGTGGCCAAATGCACAAATTTGGACAAGAGCTCCAAAGTGTAGAATCGGACTACACACAAAAGAGACTGTGCATCCAGCAAGATACAGGGAAGATATCAACCCTTCCCCCAATCATGAGGAAAAGAAAGATCGGACTTCCAAAGGATGACACACAACCACAAGCCAAAGTGGTTAAAAAAGTCACGCCTCCGCCCTCTCCTCCACAGGCATCGCCGGCACAAACACCGCCACAAATGCACTCACCAGCGCAAACTACCATAAGTCATGACGATCAGGATCAAGACGCTTGGGACCTGTATGACACCCCAGTGCCGGACAATGATCCCGAGTCATACCCCACAAAGCCGTCACCGCCAGAGGACAGTACCTCATACTCGCAACTGGTGGCTAGGGCTGCAGACTTCCACAATGTCCAACTGCATTCCGATCCTATAGAGGATGATTTCTTATTTAACACCCTCTCGGCTACACATAGCCAATATCAATGTCTCCCAATGCTACCAGGGATGTTACGGCACGCAAAACAAATTTTTGAGGAGCCCGTAAAATCAAGAGCCATCACCCCAAGGGTGGATAAGAAATACAAACCACCACCCACAGACCCAGTGTTTATTACTTCGCAGTTACCACCCGACTCTGTGGTAGTAGGGGCAGCTCGCAAAAGAGCAAATTCACATACATCTGGCGACGCCCCACCTCCGGACAAAGAAAGCAGAAAATTTGACGCGGCAGGGAAAAGAGTGGCGTCACAGGCAGCCAACCAGTGGCGCATCGCAAATTCACAAGCGCTGCTGGCCAGATATGACCGCGCACACTGGGACGAGATGCAACTTCTCGTAGACCATCTTCCCCAGGAATACCAAAAAAGGGCGCAGCAAATAGTGGAAGAGGGACAAACGATCTCAAACAATCAAATCCGCTCTTCACTAGACGCAGCCGATACTGCAGCAAGAACAGTCAACACTGCTGTCACCATAAGGAGACACGCTTGGCTACGCACTTCAGGCTTCAAACCTGAAATCCAGCAGGCTGTCCTTAATATGCCCTTCAACGAGAAACAACTGTTTGGCTCGGAAGTGGATACAGCCATTGAAAAACTTAAAAAGGACACAGACACGGCCAAAGCCATGGGCGCACTCTACTCCCCGCAGAGCAGAGGCTCTTTCAGAAAAACTCCATTTAGAGGGGGGTTTCGTGGCCAACCCACAGACACCACCAGCCAACAATCAAGACCCACACCATATCAGGGTTCCTTCCAAAGGGGTGGTTTCAGGGGATATCGGGGGGGTCAATTCCCAAGGAGTAGGGGAAGATTCCAGACTCCAAAAACACCTCCACCTAAACAGTGACTTTCAAGTCACGCAACCCCTTCACTCAACACCAGTGGGGGGAAGACTAAGCCAATTCTACCAATCTTGGCAACAGATTACAACAGACAATTGGGTATTAGCAATAATCCAACATGGCTATTGCATAGAATTCCACAACTTCCCACCAAACATCCCCCCCAAAACACGCAAAATGTCACAACATCATTTAGAACTTTTAGGACTAGAAGTTCAAGCACTACTGCAAAAGGATGCAATAGAATTAGTACCAGTACAACAAAAAAACACAGGAGTTTACTCCCTGTACTTTCTAATTCCAAAAAGAGACGAAACATTGAGACCAATATTAGATCTCAGGACACTAAATACCTACATCATATCGGACCATTTTCACATGGTCACACTACAAGACATCATTCCACTGCTCAAACAGCAAGATTACATGACCACATTAGACCTAAAGGATGCGTACTTTCATATACCAATACACCCTTCTCACAGAAAGTACCTACGGTTCGTATTCAAAGGAATACATTACCAATTCAAGGTGTTGCCATTCGGAATAACAACTGCACCAAGAGTGTTCACAAAATGTCTAGCAGTAGTAGCAGCACACATCAGGAGACAACAGATACATGTGTTCCCTTACCTAGACGACTGGCTAATCAAAACCAACACAGTAAAAAAATGCGCAAACGACACCACCTTTGTCATACAAACCCTTCACAAACTGGGGTTTTCCATCAACTACACAAAATCACACCTAGAACCGTGTCAAACACAACAATATCTAGGAGCAACCATCAACACATCAAAAGGAATTGCCACTCCAAGTCCACAAAGAGTGCAAGCATTCCACAAGCTAATAAGTGCTATGTTTCCAAACCAAAAGATACAAGCAAAATTTGTGCTAAAACTTCTAGGCATGATGTCATCATGCATAGCCATTGTCCCAAACGCAAGACTACACATGCGACCCTTACAACAGTGTCTAGCATCACAATGGTCACAGGCACAGGGTCAACTTCAAAATCTGGTGTTGGTAGACCGCCAAACATACCTCTCGCTTCTATGGTGGAACAGCAAAAATTTAAACAAAGGGCGGACATTTCAGGACCCAGTGCCTCAATACGTTATAACAACAGATGCTTCCATGACAGGGTGGGGAGCACACCTCAATCACCACAGCATTCAAGGACAATGGGATATACACGAAACAAAACTTCATATCAATTACCTAGAACTGTTGGCAGTATTTCTAGCGTTAAAAGCCTTCCAACCCATAATAACACACAAATACATTCTTGTCAAAACAGACAATATGACAACAATGTATTATCTAAACAAACAAGGAGGAACACACTCAACACAATTGTGCCTCCTAACACAAAAAATTTGGCAGTGGGCGATTCACAACAACATTCGCCTAATAGCACAATTTATTCCAGGAATACAAAACCAACTAGCAGACAACCTTTCGCGAGACCACCAACAAGTCCACGAATGGGAAATTCACCCCCAAGTTCTGAACAAGTACTTTCAAATTTGGGGAACACCCCAGATAGATTTGTTCGCAACAAGAGAAAACTCAAAATGCCAAAACTTCGCATCCAGGTACCCACACCGCGAATCACAAGGCAATGCTCTATGGATGAATTGGTCAGGGATATTTGCGTACGCTTTTCCCCCTCTCCCTCTCCTTCCATATCTAGTAAACAAGTTGAGTCAAAACCAACTCAAACTCATACTGATAGCACCCACATGGGCAAGACAACCTTGGTATACAACTCTACTAGACCTTTCACTAGTACCGCATGTCAAACTACCCAACAGGCCAGATCTGTTAACACAACACAAACAACAGATCAGACATCCAAACCCAGCATCATTGAATCTGGCAATTTGGCTCCTGAAATCCTAGAATTTGGACACTTGGACCTCACACAAGAATGCATGGAGGTCATAAAACAAGCTAGAAAACCTTCCACTAGACACTGCTATGCATCTAAGTGGAAAAGATTTGTTTACTACTGCCATGCCAATCAAATACAACCAGTACATGCCTCTACTAAAGACATAGTAGGATACTTACTACATTTGCAAAAAGCGAATCTCGCTTTTTCATCTATAAAAATACACCTCGCAGCTATATCTGCTTACCTACAAACTACTCATTCATCGTCTCTATTTAGAATACCAGTTATTAAAGCATTCATGGAAGGGCTAAAAAGAATTATACCACCAAGAACACCACCAGTTCCTTCATGGAACCTTAACATCGTCTTAACAAAACTCATGGGTCCCCCTTTCGAACCCATGCATTCCTGTGAAATGCAATATCTAACCTGGAAGGTCGCATTTCTCATTGCAATCACATCCCTCAGAAGAGTAAGTGAAATACAGGCATTTACCATACAAGAACCATTTATTCAAATACACAACAATAAAATAGTTCTAAGAACAAATCCAAAATTTCTGCCAAAAGTAATCTCACCATTCCATTTAAATCAAACAGTAGAATTGCCAGTGTTCTTCCCACAACCAAATTCTGTGGCTGAAAGGGCACTACATACATTGGACATCAAAAGAGCACTAATGTATTACATTGACAGAACAAAGCTAATCAGGAAAACAAAACAACTGTTCATAGCTTTTCAAAAACCACACATAGGAAATCCAATCTCTAAACAAGGCATTGCTAGATGGATAGTCAGGTGCATTCAAACATGCTATCTTAAAGCCAAAAGAGAATTGCCTATTACACCAAAGGCACACTCAACCAGAAAGAAAGGTGCTACAATGGCCTTTCTAGGAAACATTCCTATGAGCGAAATATGTAAGGCTGCAACCTGGTCTACGCCTCATACGTTTACTAAACACTACTGTGTAGACGTACTAAATGCACAACAAGCTACAGTGGGCCAAGCTGTACTAAGAACATTATTCCAAACTACTTCAACTCCTACAGGCTAAACCACCGCTTTTAGGGGAGGTAACTGCTTTATAGTCTATGCCAAACATGTGTATCTGCAGCAACATATGCCATCGAACTGAAAATGTCACTTACCCAGTGTACATCTGTTCGTGGCATTAGTCGCTGCAGATTCACATGTACCCTCCCACCTCCCCGGGAAGCCTGTAGCCGTTTAGAAGTAGATCATAAACCTTAAACATCTGAACATTTGTAAATAATTTTTAGAAACTCTTATCATACATACATATTCACTCCATTGCATGGGCACTATTTATACCAAACAACTCCATCCTCACCCTCTGCGGGGAAAACAATCTAAGATGGAGTCGACGCCCATGCGCAATGGAGCCAACGAGGGAGGA
This sequence comes from Pleurodeles waltl, assembly GCF_031143425.1. NCBI lineage: Eukaryota > Metazoa > Chordata > Amphibia > Caudata > Salamandridae > Pleurodeles > Pleurodeles waltl. Next base: position 234,609,564 of record NC_090450.1, read on the forward strand.
GTCCTTCGGTCCCGTGACCAAAAAGACTTCTTCGAAGAAAAACAACTTGTAATACTCCGAGCCCAACACCAGGCAGCGGACTGTGCCAAACATGTGAATCTGCAGCGACTAATGCCACGAACAGATGTACACTGGGTAAGTGACATTTTCAATATATATATATATATACACACACATACTGGCAATCACGAGTGGCAGTTGCATCTGGAGGTGGTTCAAGGTCTCTCCCGCAAATGTGGAGATACTTGGCTTGATCTATTCACCTCTGCCAAAAACGCACAATGTCAGTGATTCTGCGCGTTGGAGTTTCCAAGGCATCTCTCGCTCTGAGAGGCTTTCTGCCACAAGTGGAACATAGGCCTCCTGTATGCCTTTCCGCCAATACCACTCCAGCCCCGAGTTCTCAAGAAGTTCTGGACCAGCCAGGCCCAAACCATCCTTTTGGCTCTGGATTCAGCATAGATGGTATGGTATCCAGAACTCCTGGCCTTGGGCATACGTCTTCCAATCAGGGTGCCTCTCAAGAAGGACTTGCTTTTGTGGCTGGGTTCTGCACCTGGGCCTTCACTATCTCTACCTTCGTGCTTAAAGATTGAATGGTGTCAGCTGAACACTTTTGACCTTCCTCCATAGGTGGTTGATGTCACCTTGGCAGCCAGGTTTCCCTTTAACAAAACTATATTTACCAGTCGTTGGGACAGATTTGTGGTTTGGTGCAGCAAACACCAGATTGACCCTCCCTTCAAGCCAAGTTATCTGACATTCTGTTTGTTGTGCTTTGGGCACAGTTAATGGGTATCTTTCGTTCGTCTTGCTTGCCAGGTCCGCATACTTATTTGAGTCACTAGTTTTAATGTGATTTTTGAAAGGGTACAACATGTTTCCCCTTTCTCCATTTGTGATGCTCAATGGGACTTTAATCTTGTCCTTATTATATGCACTCTGTTTAAACCACCTCACAGCTGCCCTCTATGGCTCCTTACTGTTAATACTGTGCTCTTTGTTGCCATCACCTTGGCATAGTGTGAGTGAGCTTCAAGCTCTTTGTGACACTGCCTTCTTCCTGGACAAACTGGTTCCGAGGACGCAAAAATCATTAGTTCTAAAAATGTCACGTCAGTCACACTGTCACCATGCCAGCATTCTATGCTTAACTTCACCCCTTGAACGGAGACACCATTGCTTTGAACCCAAAAGAGTGCTCAGGTTTTACATTGATCATACCAAAGAACACAAGGTGGATGATTAGCTCTTTGTTAGTTTCTCTCGAGCAAAAAGAAGGTAAGGCAGTGCAGAAGAGAACCATCCCCTGCTAGAACATGCTCTGCATTAAAATCTGCTATTCATTGACCAAAAAGCAGCCCCTAGAAGCCTGCAACTTGTTAAACTAGGGCCAGATTTCTACCACTGCATTACCATGTCGAGTCCCTTTCTAAGTCATTTGCCAGGCGCCTATGTAGGTGTCCAACAATTTGTTCACAAAGCACTATTGCCTGGACGGTTCGGTTCGCCATGAGGAGCTTTCTGCTCTCTTTGTCCTGCAGGACATTCTGGTTTGAGTCTACTCACAGACGAGCCTCCAAATAAGTACTGTTTTGGTATCTATTCGAAAGGGGAGTGATCTGTGGCTAGACATCTCTATCAGAAGAACAAGTTACTTACCTCTCTTTCTGGTAGAAACTCTATCTAGCTGCATATTCCTCACCGACCCTCCCTTCATTCCCTTTCGGTGCATTGGACTTTATCCATTAATAAGACCCAACGTATTTGAATCTTCACACTGGCCACAACCAGTTTGGCCTTGGGTTTCAGCATCTGGGGATGTGGACAGCCTCCAAAGCAATTGACGTCAGTCCAAAGGGGTGGCGCATATACAGGCTCTGCTCACCTTTTCCGGAGCTGAACGGAGTCGGTGTGAAGCCACCTGCACCACTTTACTGCTTGCTGAGATACTGCTGAAAAGTTTCCAGATTCTTGAGCACCTGGAGAATATTCAAAGGTGAGGGAACGGTGGCTAGATAGAGTCTCTAGGAGAAAGAGCATTACTTGAAGATAAGTCACCTGTTCTTTCAGTTTCCATGTCATTTTTGTGTTAGTACTAGTCCCTCGACCCATAGGCAGTCTGTGTGTAGTAGTCTGCGCCCCTTCGGTCTTAATTCGACCCAGGCCCCACAACATTTTTTTATCTCCCCAACTTTTGTGTAACATGTCAAATTTAAACAGCTTGCCTTATAAACGAAACAGAAGCTTCCTTAGACAAGCATGCAATCCACAGGCTCAACCTGGGGTCATCATTTTGTCTAGGCTGACAAATTGATATGGGACGTGGCTTATTGCAGCAGTGTCCTTTGGAGCAATAACTGGTCCTTATGGATTGCTTTGTTGGGCTTGCATTGACCAGTTGCCATGCCTTATCTGCTCTCCATGACTTCAATTCCCAATGGTGGTTGGTTTCAGTGAACATAACGTCGTGTCCAGTTATCAGTCCTTTCTTTGTGGTAACCTGTCCTGTTTTGCTGATTTCTGTTGCTGTGTCCTCCACTTGCTTTTTACAGCATTCCTTTTGTTTCTTTCCTCATAAGATGGGTGCAGCGACTGATTGTATAGTTATTGCTTTATTCTTAATGGCTTCATTCCCTCTTGCTTTGATATTATGTATCTTGTCACTTTTATTTTTGAAACTGTATTCCCCATGGAAGAATCCAACAAAACAGAAGGACAGGTTTTGACAGTTCATCTAATATTGACTTCAGTCCTTTCAGTATACTCTGAAAGGATTGGGCAACATTCAGGAGGAGGAGGATGTTTTGCTGCAAAAGTTCATAGGGCTTTTGTGTCTTGATTCCTTTACAAACCTTCTTCCTGTTGGCTGGAAGTGGCCCACAGTCTTGAAAAGTGGTCAATCGTTCCGTGTTTCTCCTTAAAACCGCCCTGTTCCTGGGGTATTATACCATTTCCTACAGCCCACTCTTTTAATATCCCCAGCAGGATTTTTTAAAAGACATTGCTACTTACATCCAGCAGATTGATTTGCTGATAATTCTCAGGTAAAACATGCTTCCCTTTTTTATGGATAGGTTTAATCACTGCTCTCTTCCAGCTATCCGGGAATCTATCCGATGAAAGTATCTCCTGAAAGAGGCTAAAAAACAGGTTAAACCTCCATGGAGTATTTGTTTTTAATATTACTGCCGGAACATTATCGGGGCCAGCAGCTCTTGTGAGCTTTAGCATTTCAATTGTTTTACTAATTATTGACGCAGAGAACCTCTCCTTCGTCACCCTTCTCACCAAAAATCGAGTTGGTTGCTGAGCGACAGTGGTATTACTATTATAAATGTCCTCTAAATACTTCATCCACGCATCTTCACTCACATGGCCTGACGACTGTCTCGAGGAGTTTCCTGTCCCACTCAACACTAACTTCCAAAAATTCTTTACATTATTCGCCTCAATGGCCTCTATCATGGGTGCCCAGCACTTTGTAATTTGTTCCTGTTTCTTACTTCCCACCAGATTTTTTAAATTCTTTCTTTAAGCTAATTTTGTTTCTTGGGCATACTGAGTGCCTTTCAAGTTTCCGGATATTTCTTTTTAATATTCTACATTCTTTATCATACCATTCATTCCTGGCATACTTCATAGATGTATTTTTTATTTTGGACAGAATTAAAAAAATGTAACTTCTCTATTAAGACAGGTAACCACCTTTTTATTATTTCTTCCTACCATACTTAAGGGTCCCTAGCAGCCATCCCCCACATCATTCCACCAAAGTTAAGCTGGAGAGCCTTCAGTAACCCTACATGTTTCTCAGAGAGCCTAGTTCTTAGGCTTTTAAGACAACCTACATTTAAAGGTACACCCCTCTTCTACCTGGGAACCATTTAAAGGTTTGTACATAACTAGTAATTGTAGGAGGGTGGCCTGGCTTATAGTGGCTACCTTGTGGTACTTACATCTTGTGCCAGGTCCAGTTATCCCTTATTAGTAGATTAGAGGTGTTTTAGCAGCTTAGGCTGATAGAGGTAGCTATAGCAGAGCAGTTTAGGCTGAACTAGGAGACATGCAAAGCTCCTACTATACCACTTATATCATATAGCACTATATCATAAGAAAACACAATACTCGGAGTTACTAAAAATAAAGGTACTTTATTTTAGTGACAATATGCCAAAAGTATCTCAGAGGATATACTCCCTTAGGAGGTAAGTAATATACACCAAATATATACACACAAGCCAAAATCAGGTAAGTAACAGAAAAGTAGTGCAAACAATGTAGAATCACAATAGAATGCAATAGGGAGAAATAGGCCTAGGGGCAACACAAACCATATACTCCAAAAGTGGAATGCGAACCACGAATGGACCCCAGGCCTAGTATAGTGTGTAGAGGGTCGCTGGGAGTGTAAGAAAACACTAAGTGTGTCCAAGATCCCCACCCCCAAGACCCTGAAAAGTAGGAGTAAAGTTCCCCTTCTACCTCGAAAAGACAGTAAAGTCGAGATAGGGGATTCTGCAAGGACAACAACTGACTGCAAAACACTGAAGATGGATTCCTGGACCTGAGGACCTGTAAAGGAAGGGGACCAAGTTCAAGAGTCCTGTAAGTGTCCAGGGGGGGCAGGAGCCCACTAAACCCCGGATGAAGGTGCTAAAGGGCTGCCTCCGGGTGGAAGAAGCCGAAGATTCTGCACCAACGGAAGGTGCCAGTAACTTCTCCTTTGGTCAGAAGATGTCCCACGGCATGCTGGATGATGCAGAGTTGTTCCACGCAGAAGGACCACAAACAAGCCTTGCTAGCTGCAAGAGTCGCGGTTGAGTTTTTTAGGTGCTGCAAGGGCCCAGGAAGGACCAGGAGGTCGCCCCTTGGAGGAGGAGACAGAGGGGGCGCTCAGCAACACAGAGAGCCCACGCAGAAGCAGGCAGCACCCGCAGAAGCACCTGAACAGGCACTTAGAAGATCTGAGGACAACGGTCGACTCAGAGCCACAAAAGAGGGTCCCACGAGTTGGGCAATGCAGGACGGAGTGCTGGGGACCTGGGCTAGGCTGTGCACGAAGGAAGTCTTGCAAAAGTGCACAGAAGCCCGAGCAGCTGCAGTTCACGCAGTACACAGGATTATTGTCTGGTGTGGGGAGGCAAGGACTTACCTCCACCAATTTTGGACAGAAGGGCCTCTGGACTGTCATAGGTTCCTCCTGTGCTGTACTCCCCTTACTGCCCATATTCAAGCTTCCCTTCCCTTCATTATTCTCTTTTATTCCTCTCCTGTCTTCGACCATCCTGATCTTCACGCCGGGCCTGGAAGGGGGAATTCTTTGTCTTTTGTTTATTCACATTTTTCATTGATGAGGCCTGGTGAGGATGGATAGTCTACTCTTAGCTTGATTACTGCCTATCCCCTCAGCTGGACCTTCAGTTACCGAAAAAGTCTGTATCCTAGTACCATGGCCTCCTTTTTTTTTTTTTCCACCTCGGCATATCTCCTCCGCTCTCCTTTTCTAAGACTATTCTTCCTCATGAGAGGCCAAAGCTGGTATTGTAGCCATATCCAAAGCGTCTGCACCTTCTTTTGATTAACATTGGTACTTTGGAGATGTACACCGTGGGCTGCCCTTCTACCATTGGGGCCTTTTCCATAGATTGAGTCGACACACTCTTGTCCTGAACCTCCCACCCCAACCTGAGCGGCCAGACCCTCTTGCTCCTCTACGGGTCTTACCAGCTTAGGCATACAACCATTTATCTGTTTCAACTCTGATTTAATAGACTGAAGATAACCCTTATGTAATCTCAAAGTTTCAGAGTTTACAACCAATGCTTTAAGGATGCCTTGCAAGGTTTTTTGCATTAATACCATAACATCCAGCATCGAAGATGAGGAGCAAGGATCAACATCAAGGTTAAGAGATGACATGAGGAGAAGATAGTCACTCCCCAGGTTTATATGACAGAATGGAGTCACTCCCTGCTCCCCACCAAGGCTGCCCCAAATAACTTTTTGAGCCTTTGATAGTGATTCCACAGTCTTGATAGGTCTTCTTGGAGACTTACATTCCCAGACCCAAATTGCAGACAAGGTGATGAAGACAGTCTCGGCTCTGGATAGCCTATACCTTGTCCAATCTAGGATTAGGATGAGATTAACTCTGACATCGTGTATGGGTTTCCCCTTTTCCTCCCTCTGAACCATTTCAAACCGCACTTCCACTCCTTTAGTAAGGTCTAATATCTGGGCAAACAATGTTTTGATGTAATTAAGTCTCTCCCTTCTGGACCTTCTTTCACGTTGCAGACTCTTAAGTTATTGCTCCTTGCTCGATTTCCAGGTCTTCACTTTTTAGTTGTAGTGCCTCAATTTAGCTGTCAACTGCTTCCATCTTACACCCCAGTGTTCTTTCCTGTGACTTATATTTCTTCCGTCTTCTAATCAACTTCCATAAGTCTCTGGCCAAGTTGGTCATTTGCAGTCTCAAATTTTATAGGAGAGAATAGAAGTCTTCCTTGGTGAAACCTGAGTTCTGTATGTGTGTAGCCATCTCAGCACCCCCCACTTTCTTGTTACACTGGCTCTTGGTTGGCCCTATCTTACTAGAGTGCGTTCATTAGGAGCAGAGTTCCCTTTCACTCTTTCCCTGTTTTCATTTCATCGAGTTACTCATTCTATATTTGACAATCCTTGTTCTCCCTGTTATCATGGCTGGTAGCACAGATAGTCAGTTTACTAAGCCATTGGAACCAGTGGAACTTCATATGATTACATGTTGCTCTTGGTGATCTGAAACTTAAATCAAGAAATTCTCTTGACACTGCCTTCCCTATGCAAGTATGCTTATGTCTGCCTCTAGTTCTTGACTGTCCTGCTGCGCTACTACCTGAAATGTGTTCCATTTGTGAACAATTTTGATGTATTACTGTGGGCTATTAGTGTTAACAGCTTTGTTTCTCCTCACAGGACATTCTTGCTCAAGTTCCATTGCTCCAACACATTATTCTAGTAGATGGACCAGCGGTATCACCATCTGATTGTCCAGCTGGTGTGTCCATTCATACCATGGCTTCATTGCGGACTCTGGGATCTCATGTTGGTTAGTATAACATCTACATATATTTATTGCATCCTTTGTTCCATGCGATCTCCCCCTGTTTGATTCCTTTGCCTTTCTCTCCTCTTTGTTGATCTCCCCATGTGCTTTATTTACCCAGTCCCCCCTTTTCACGCCTTCTTCCCCTGCCATCTCTCTGCCATTAGAAATTAAAACCCTAACAAAGTTAGTTTGTATCAGTTTGTTTGCTCTCCCATAAAGAACTGTTCCTCCCATAGGGGGTGAATATTTAGGCACTCAATTTACAAGACATATTTTGGATTGTAAGAAAGTCAGAAGTCAGGGCACTCGTGAATCAAAAACCAATTAAGTATAGAGAAATTTAAAAGTCCTTGTTGTGCCGATAGGGAATCATGTGAAGAAACTGGCGATCATGAAGAAATTTATTCTTGGAAGACAGATTACATCACAGTAATAGAGAACAATCCTTAGAATCATGTAGCAACCAAGGTGATCGCAATTTGGAACAGGTACTACGAGATACCGCGCTTAGATACACACGCGGTTTCTCGCTCCAACATATTCGTTTACGTACAAATAGGATACTCAAAGTTACAGGCGCCATACTGTCTGGATATATATTTCAATTTGTGGGTACTAATAAGGATACTCGATGCTATAAGCGCCACGATTTCCTGAATTTCTCTTATTCTCAGCCACCACTAGTTGTTTATCCTGGAATTTTCCCGGATTCATAATACTGACTGATGTATAGATATTAGCACAGCCCTGATGAAGTCTTTAGAGATTTTACTCTCTCTCAAGACGAAACACGTGTTGGCGTTGGTTGCTACATGATTCTAAGGATTGTTCTCTATTACTGTGATGTAATCTGTCTTCCAAGAATAAATTTCTTCATGATCGCCAGTTTCTTCACATGATTCCCTATCGGCACAACAAGGACTTTTAAATTTCTCTATACTTAATTGGTTTTTGATTCACGAGTGCCCTGACTTCTGACTTTCTTATGTATAGGCTTCCTTGGAAGCCTTAGAGGATAAGGGAAGTTCCTCTTGCCAGGAGCACCGTGTCTTATTTATTATTGTCTCCCTATTACTATGTGGATTCACTGTGAGCGCCCATTTACTATGTTCTTTCTTCCCGTGTGCTAGTGTTCTATATATTTTGGATTGTATTATGTGGACAAACTAATTGCATAGTAGCCTCTTTGTGATGTGTTCAGTGATAACAGACTGCATTGTTAAGCATTTAGTTCAATATGTTTTTAGATTTTCCATAAATGCTTTAGAGACACTTAGATGAGTGTAAAGAAATGTTGCATGTTGTGGACAGTACTGAGACAACAACTACAAAGCAGGACTCTGGTGAAAAAGTGTAAATAAATGGTTACACATTTGGACAATGCAAAGGCCAAACATAGAAAACTGGTGTATGCTACTCATACTCCAGTGTGAGAAACCTGGCTAATCATGAGATGCCACTGTATTAGACACCTTGGAGTTCCTTCCTGTGATTTTAGTGTGATTGTTTTGCTAAGCTCAAGGTAAGTACTTTGTTGTAATCTCTAACTGTCAGCGTTAATACTAACAAGGTATTTTATTATCAGCCTGACTAAATATCTTTGTGAGTTCCGTGTTTAGTGCTGGGCTTTGTCTGTAATTGATTTAGAAATGTGCACACCTAATTACTTGTTGGAAATGGACCTTTATGTAGGGTTATCCCCAAACTTTATGCCTGTCTCCTTCTATTTTTCTGACCCTTTTTTGTTGGCTTTAGGACTCAGGGCACATTACCACTGTTGCTCAGTCCTAAAGTGCATGTGCTCTCACACCTAAAACTTAGTATGGTTGGCTTAAACATGTTTGGCTTTATTTACCCATAAGTTCCTTGTAAAGTGGTGTACCATATACCCTGGGCCTGTAAATTAAATGCTACTAGTGGGCTTGCAGCCCAGATTGCGCCACCCACAGGAGTAGCCTTTCGAACATGTCTCAGGCCTATCACTGCAGAGCCTGCATGCACAATTTACTGCCACACTGACTTGGCAAGTTAAATGCATTGACAAGCCCTAGACTCCCTTTTTGCTACATCTAAGTCACTCCTAAGGTGGGCCGTAGATAAAGCCCAGTGGTCAGGGTGCTGGTTAATTAAAAGGTAGGACATTTGTTTTTTGGGTTACTTGTCCTAGTAGTGAAAAACAGTCTATTTAGTTTCTCAATACTGTGAGTGCTGCTCCTCTCATAGGATTGCATTAGAAATTGTCTTCCATGTGTCTAAGTGCTAATTTCTGATCGATAAGGAGTAGCGTGGGCATGTTTGCTAAGTTTGGAATGTTAGTGAAAAATCGTGCTTACTGGTGTAGGTGGATTTAACATTACTATTTCAGAAATAACACTTTTAGAAAGAGGGCATTTCTCTGTGCTTACAACTCTTGTGCTTTGCAGCATGGCTCCAATCCACATCTAGGACAGGGTGACAGCTGCACTTTGTGCATACTCCCCAGACAGCGTTCCATCAGGGAGGATTAGGTGTGACAGGGTTAGATCTGCATACTGATGGTCTTCTTGGGCTGGGAGAGAGGGAGGCGGGCACACTTTTCACTTGGATAGGATGTATCCTGCACTCGCACAAAGGGCTTGTTCACCCCTCACTGATGACTGGAGACAGGGATAAAGGAGAAGGGGAGTTTTTGGAACTGGTCAGATTTGGCTGGAACCTTCTTCCACCTTCTTGACGCTTGGCATTTTGAGTGTAAGTAGAGGTGCTCTAGCCCCCTGATTTTAGAGCACTTTGGAACTTGGACCGGACCTCTGTCGGAAGGACTGCTGGACTGCACAAAAGACTCATCTGGACTGTTCTTCTTTTTTGTTGCTCTGCTGCCTGGTGTCTTCTGGGGGCCCAAGGAAAACATCTGGATTGCTTTTCTGTATGTTGCCTGCTTCCAGCTTGTTCCCTGACTTTGGAGTTCCCTCCACACTGTGGGCTGCCAGGTTGAACCTCCATCCCTGCCTTGTACATGCCTGGATGAGCTGACCTGCTGCTGCTCACTGCATGTGCTACCTCTCAGTGTCCTCCCATAACTTTGGTGGCCTGCCCGTGTTTTAAAAATCCAGTGTGTGTTGTGAGCACTTTGTCTGCTTGTGAGTGCCTGAGCATCGCTGAACTGAATTCAACTAAGTTTATGGAAGGCACTTTCTGAATTTTGGCGTGGCACTGGATACTGGATTTTTGTGAGGAGGGCATGGTGAACGCTCCCCCACACTCCCGGTCCTGTTTACGACCAGCGCATGCCACGCGCTACCACCCTGTGGAGCTGGAAGCCTCCCAGGACGAAGGTGCTGCAACCTGGCATGGGCCCTACTCAGCAGAGGATCTGCTCCCTTCTGGGCGTGTCTGGAGGACTGTGGCAGTTCCACCGGCCCGCCGAAGAGTCGTCTCCGGGAAGAAAGTGTTTGAAGACCATCCTGCCCTAGAGAAGGTACATCCTGCAGGGCTGGTGTGGGCTTCTGAGGAGCCCTTACTCTGTATACCCGGGAGGGAGGATTCCCTCATTTGTCGACGACCCTCCAGGGCAGGGGGGTTCGATCCCTGGATTTGGCCCGCACTGCTTGGTGCAGAGGCCTTGTATTGAAGAATACACATTCCTTGGGCGCTCACCGATCCCAGAATGACACGGGTGAGGCTGTGAGTTAGGTTACTTGCCGGACGAGGCGCTTGAGACAGGAGGCTCACCCCCTTCTAAATTTACCGTAATCCTGAGTGTAGAGGAAGATATGGCACTGTAGCCGTCACTGGGGACAAATGTAACACACTCTGTGATATAGGCACAGCTGTGCAGTGCTCTGTTTTATAATGCGGCCCCATAACCCTGCTTCTGCTTTTCCTCGGTTTACGTAACCACACTTGTTCTTTGCGGATACCTACTGTATAACGAGTAACCTTACATCATTATTATCATTTCATAGCCATCTGTAAGGAAATGCCTCCTTGGCATGGTTACCCCCTGACTTTTTGCCTTTTGCTGATGCCAGTTATGATCGAAAGTGTGCTGGGACCCTACTAACCAGGCCCCAGCACCAGTGTTCTTTCCCTAAACTGTACCTTTGATCCAACAATTGGCAAGGCCCTGGCACACAGATAAGTCCCTTGTAAATGGTACCAAGGGCCCTGATGCCAGGGAAGACTCTAAGGGCTGCAGCATGTCTTATGCCACCCTGGGGACCCCTCACTCAGTACAAGCACACTGCCTCACAGCTTGTGTGTGCTGGTGGGGAGAAAATGACTAAGTCGACATGGCACTCCCCTCAGAGTGCCATGCCCACCTCACACTGCGGGTGTCATAGGTAAGTCACCCCTCTAGCAGGCCTTACAGCCCTAAGGCAGGGTGCACTATACCACAGGTGAGTGCATATGTGCATGAGCACTATGCCCCTACAGTGTCCAAGCAAAACTTTAGACATTGTAAGTGCAGGGTAGCCATAAAGAGTATATGGTCTGGGACTTTGTCAAAGACTAACTCCACAGTTCCATAATGGCTACACTGAAATCTGGGAAGTTTGGTGTCAAATTTCTCAGCACAATGAATGCACACTGATGCCAGTGTGGAACTTATTGTAAAATGCACCCAGAGGGCATCTTAGAGATGCCCCCTGAATACCAGTCCGACTCCTAGTGCTAGACTGGCCAGTTTCTGTAAGCCTGCCACAACCAAACGAGTTGCTGACCACATGGGGAGAGTGCCTTTGTCACTATGTGGCCAGGAACAAAGCCTATACTGGGAGGAGGTGCTTCTCACCTCCCCCTGCAGGAACTGTAACACCTGGCGGTGAGCCTCAAAGGCTCATGCCTTTTGTTACAGCACCCCGGGGCATTCCAGCTAGTGGAGATGCTCGCTCCTCCGGCCACTGCCCCCACTTTTGGCGGCAAGGCTGGAGGAGATAATGAGAAAAACAAGGAGGAGTCACCCACCAGTCAGGGCAGCCCCCAAGGTGTCCTGAGCTGAGGTGACCCCTGCCTTTAGAAATCCTCCATTTTGAGATTGGAGGATTCCCCCAATAGGATTAGGGATGTGCCCCCCTCCCCTCAGGGAGGAGGCACAAAGTGGGTGTAGCCACCCTCCAGGACAGTAGCAGGGACAACAACTGCTTTGGCCCCAGCCCTACCGACCTGTCTCCAGACTCAAAGAAAACTGCACAGCGATGCATCCAACAGGGACCAGCGACCTCTGAAGCCTCAAAGGACTGCCCTGAAACCCGAAGGACCAAGAAACACCTGAGAACAGCGGCACTGTTCACAAACCGCAACAGCTTTGCAACTTTGAAAGAACTCACTCTTCCTGCCAGAAGTGTGAGACTTCACCCTCTGAACCAGACGCCCCCAGCTCGAGCTCCAGAGAACCAACACTACAGGGAGGACTCCCAGGTGACTGCGACCTCGTGAGTAACCAGTGACGACCCCCCTGCAGCCCCACAGCAATGCATGCAGAGAGAATCCAGAGGCTCCCACTGACCGCGACTGTCTGAACAACGAACCCGACGCCTGGACCAAGCACTGCACCCGCAGCCCCCAGGACCAGAAGGAACCGAACTCCATTGCAGGAGTGACCCTCAGGCGACCCTCTGCCTAGTCCAGTCGGTGGCTGGGCCGAGAAGTCCCCTTGTACCCTGCCTGCACTGCTAGAGTGACCCCGGGGTCCCTCCATTGAGTCCTATTCAAAACCCAACACCTGTTTTGCACACTGCACCACCGACCCTGTGCCGCTCAGGGGGTGTTTTGTTTGCCTACTTGTGTCTCCCCCCACACCCCCAGGGCTCTACAAAACCCCCTTGGTCTGCCCTCCGAAGACGCAGGTACTTACCTGTTGGCAGACTGGAACCGGAGCACTCCTGTTCTCCATAGGCACCTATGTGTTTTGGGCCCTCCTTTGACCTCTACCCCTGACCGGCCCTGTGTTGCTGGTGCGGTGACTTTGGGGTTGCCTTGAACTCCCAACGGTTGACTGCCCATGCCCAGGAACTTGAACTTGTGAGTGCCTTACTTACCTGAAAACCTAACCAATACTTACCTCCCCCAGGAACTGTTGATTTTTGCACTGTGTCCACTTTTAAAGTAGCTTATTGCCATTTTGACTAAAACTATGTATGTTACTGCTCTAATTCAAAGTTCCTTACTTATCTATGTGGAGTACCTTGCATTTTATGTATTTACCTCAAATCTTGAATCTTGTGGTTCTAAAATAAATTAAGAAAATATATTTTTCTATATAAAAACTATTGGCTTGGAGTTAAGTCTTTGAGTGTGTGTTCCTCGTTTATTGCCTGTGTGTGTACAAGTGCTTAACACTACCCTCTGATAAACCTACTGCTCAACCACACTACCACAAAATAGAGCATTAGAATTATCTAATTTTGCCACTATCTTACCTCTAAGGGGAACCCTTGGACTCTGTGCCCACTATCTCTCACTTTGAAATAGTATATACAGAGCCATCTTCCTACAGCATCATTGTCGCAATTCCTGCCTGGCTAGTGTAAGGTATAGCGATGTGACTTGCGTTGGTAGGATGTTGCATATTGCTTCAGTGCTTACCCAATATGTACAGTACCTCTAGCGAATGTCCTTTTGGTCCACCCAGTGTCCAGGGTCACAAATACTGTTTTCAGTAATTGCATAATAGGCCCAGTAATGTTTTCTTTTATGATGTGTGGAAAACCAACAATAATTCCTTTGTTGCACTCATGTTGATTTTTATGACAATTGCCTGGTAGGCAAAGTAAACACTGACTTACGTCGTGTTGGTCTGATTGATGCACTATATACTTGTATTGTTATATGATATCATGTGGAGTCTCTTTTATGGTGTATTTATTGTGTCACTGGTGTGAGTGTTTTGTGCAAGCGCTTTACACATGTCCTCTGGGGAGATAAGCCTGACTGTTCTGTGCCAAGCTACAGGGGGTGAGCACAGGTTATCTTTGGTGTGTATCTTACTCGCCCTGACTAGAGTGGTTGTTTGTGCCTGGCTGAGGTGCCTACCCTAGCCAATCCGAAACCCCATTTCTAACATTACTTCTAACACTTGGGCTGCAAAGTAGAACTCAGATTCTCTTCCAGGGGATCCTCATCAATAGTCATAAACACTGAATTATTCTCTGCGTCCGGGGACCTCGGAGCACATAACACACACACACACACATATGTTCGGTGGCATGTGTAGCTGCAGATACACATGCTGTGCACTGTTCCTGCCATCTAGTGTTGGTCTCGGAGTGTTACAATTTGTTTTTCTTCAAAGAAGTTTTTGAGTCACGGGACCGAGTGACTCCTCCCTTTCGGCTCCATTGCGCATGGGCATCGACTCCATCTTATATAGTTTTCTTTCCGCCATCGGGTTCGGACGTGTTCCTCTTACCTCCGTAATTCGAATCGGGAAAACTTAGAAAAACATCGAAATCCGTCGGTATTGTTTGCGTTCGGGACCGGTTTAGTATAAATACATCGGCACCCACAACACAACCGCTTCAGCGGCCCTTTGGGGCTTCCACACCTAACCGAGGCCTGGTCGGCCCAACCACACCCGTCGTCGAAGACTCATGGACCGGACCCCTTCTGTTTCAGTCCGACGTGTCACGCCAAGTATCCTTATACAGACCAGCATCGGCTCTGTAATCTGTGTTTGGCGCCAGAACACAGAGAGGATACTTGTGAGGCCTGCAAAGCTTTTTGATCCAAGAAGACCTTAAGAGATTGACGCGCAAGACATTTGCAGATGGCATCGAAGTCGACACAACACCTCTACGCTGAGGAGGAAGAAATGAGAATTTCGATACAAGGTTCGGAATCTGATGACTCTGAAGGGGACCGGCCACCGACGGCTGCGCAAAAAGTGAGTACCACTTCCCTGTCCCAGCCCCAAAGTCAAATGAAGAAACAGAAGGCCTCGGGACGCCACTGCCGGAAGGCCATGGCTCGACCCACAAGAAAGGCGGTGACCAAATACTATCTTCGGCACCGAAAAAGGCCAAGATAGTGCCGAAGTCTTCCGACTCAGGTCGAGAAACCGGCACCGAAAAGAGTCGACATTGATTGGTCGAATTGAGCAAGCCTCGAAAGAGCCGAGACTGACAGTATCCATGGGGTTTTCGGTACTGAAAAAACCGGCTTCGGAGCCGAAAAAGACTTCCTATACGGAAGAGCATGGGCTCTCTCAACAACTCAAGGAGAGGCACAGATTCGAGCAGGAAACTGGATTTGGAAGAGCTTGACCAGACTCAACCAAGGCTACAAATCCCAAAAGACACAGGGAAAATACAAACCATCCCTCCGCTCAAATTTAAAAGAAAACTGGCGTTTCATGAGACTGAAACTGAGCAACCAAAAGCCAAAGTGGTTAGAGAAAGGTCACCACTCCCACATTTCTTACCACAAACATCTCCACTTCACTCGCCACAACGGTCACCAGTTGGCACACCAATGGTGCAGTCACCCACACATACTGGGATGACGCAGGACTATGCAAACCCCTGGGATCTATATGACCCATTAGTTTCGGACAACAGTCCCGAGTGTTATCCTTCAAAGCCTTCACCTCCAGAGGATGCGCATCTTATACACAAGTACAGACCAGAGCAGCAACATTTCATAATGTTACTATGCATTCAGAACCGGTGGAGGATGACTTTCTGTTTAACACTCCGGCATCCACGCATGCTTCGTATCAAAGCCTGCCAATGTTACTGGGCATGCTTAAGCACTCACAACAGGGTTTTCAGGATCCGGTGAAAGGAAGGGCCATTACACCAAGGGTCGAGAAAAAATATAAACCTCCCCCATCAGACCCTGTGTTTATTACACAACAGCTCCCTCCAGACTCAGTTGTAGTGGGGGCTGCAAGGAAGTGGGCAAATTCTCAATCGTCAAGGGATGCACCACCCCCTGATAAAGAAAGCCGTAAATTCGACGCGGCGGGGAAAAGAGTGGCATCGCAAGCGGCCAACCAGTGGCGGATCGCCAATTCACAAGCCCTTCGCGCCCGCTACGACAGAGCACATTGGGACGAGATTCAGGATATTATCCAACATATACCAAAAGAGCATCAGAAGCGTGCCCAACGGGTGGTGGAGGAGGGACAGGCCGTCTCCAACAACCAGATCTGCTCTGCACTGGACTCTGCTGATACAGCAGCATGGACTGTCAATACAGCAGTTACTATCAGGAGGCATGCGTGGCTCCAAAGTTCTGGTTTTAAGCCAGAAATACAGCAGGCAGTATTAAATATGCCATTCAACCAACACCAACTATTCGGGCCGGAGGTAGACACCGCAATAGAGAAAAGGAAAAAGGACACAGACACGGCCAAAGCCATGGGCGCGCTCTATTCTTCTTAATATAGGGGAACATTTAGGAAGCCACAGTTTAGGGGAGGGTTTAGACACCATCCCTCAGAGCCATCCACCTCCCAAACAAAACCCACTTACCAGTCTCAGTACCAGAGAGGGGGGTTTTGTGGCTCCTACAGGGGACAGTTCCCAAGAGCAAGGGGAACATTTCAGCCTGCCAAGCAGACCCCTAGCAGCAAACAGTGACTTCGATGTCACACTCCCCCAACACACATCACCAGTGGGGGGGAGATTAACAAAATACCACAACAATTGGTCAGACATTACCACGGACACATGGGTTCTATCAATTATCCAACATGGTTACTGCATAGAGTTCACACAATTCCCTCCAGATGTTCCCCCAAGAACGCACAAACTGTTGACACAACATCTAGACCTACTACAAATAGAAGTGCAAGCACTACTAGCAAAACAAGCCATAGAACTAGTACCCCATCATCAAAAAGGAACAGGGGTTTACTCCCTATATTTCCTTATTCCCAAAAAAGACAAAACATTAAGGCCAATTCTAGATCTCAGAACGTTGAATCTCTTCATCAAATCAGATCATTTCCACATGGTCACACTACAGGACGTAGTTCCCTTACTAAAACAAGGAGAATACATGGCAACACTGGATCTAAAGGATGCGTATTTTCACATACCCATTCATCAGTCTCACAGGAAGTACCTCAGATTTGCAATACAGGGCAACCATTGCCAATACAAAGTATTGCCCTTCGGGATAACAGCACCCAGAGTATTTACAAAATGCCTAGCTGTAGTAGCAGCTCATACAAGGAGACATCACATGCATGTATTCCCGTATCTAGACGATTGGCTAATAAAAGCCAACACTCAACTCCAGTGTCAAAGTCACACGCAATATGTAATAGATACTCTACACAAACTAGGGTTTTCTATAAATTACCAAAAATCTCACTTGCAACCATCCCAAGTACAACAATACCTGGGAGCCACACTCAACACACAAAAAGCAATTGCCACTCCAAGTCCACAGAGAGGTAAATTGTTTCAAAATATAAGATCAAGCATGCAACCAAACCAACAATACACGGTCAGGTTTGTAATGAAACTACTAGGCATGATGTCCTCATGCATCGCTATTGTCCCAAATGCACGGCTACACATGCAGCCCTTACAGCAGTGCCTAGCAAAACAATGGACGCAGGCACAGGGTTAACTTCAAGACCGCTTTTTTGGGGAGATTACTGCTTATTAGTCTATGCATAGCATGTGTATCTGCAGCTACACATGCCATCAAACGGAAAATGTCACTTACCCAGTGTACATCTGTTCGTGGCATGTTGAGCTGCAGATTCACATGCGCCATCCCACCTCCCCGGGAGCCTGTAGCCATTTTAGTTGCATTTAAATTGTATATATGTAAATCAATATTCCTTTACCACAAACTATGTACATACATATCTACTCCATTGCATGTGCATCATTAGTATCCTCATTCTAACAACTCCTACCTCACCCTATGCGGGGAAAACAATCTAAGATGGAGTCGACACCCATGTGCAATGGAACCGGAAGGGAGGAGTCACTAGGTCCCGTGACTCGAAAAGACTTCTTAGAAGAAATACAACTTCAAACACTCCGAGCCCAACACTAGATGGCAGGAACAGTGCAAATGTGAATCTGCAGCGCAACATGCCACGAACAGATGAACACTGGGTAAGTGACATTTTCCATATATATATATATATATATATATATATATATATATATATATATATATATATATATATATATAAAAAATATGTCTAATTTTTGTTAAGTTTTCCGTTAATAAATATGAAAAAGAACTCCAGAATTTCGGAAACTCGGAAAGGATGCATAGAAAACAGTACTATGTTTTATTGGAGAGAAAACTGTAATAAAAAATACAAAAAAAAATAGCCAATGCCACTTCTTGTTTGCCAGGATAAAAGCACAGAAGGTCTTATTTTCCTTGCATTGCAAACACTTCAGTCCTGGTGGTGATCCTTGCTCCCGCTCCCCGTGATTCTGGACCTCTATCCTGTTTTTGCCTGCAGTTTTGTTGTTCCTGATTCTAATTTTTTTTTTTCTTTTTTTTTCTGCTTCTCATTTAGCCTCTTCTCAGGAGATCCTGTGGTCTAAGGGTTTTTCCCATATTTTGGGTTTTTCCTCTGGGAGTCCTTCTGGAGGATACAGCCTGATAAGCATAGTATTATCAACAGCACTGTGGTTACTGGGAGGGGTTGCCCTTATCTTGGCCAATCCAGAACAAGTAAGAAACCAGTTGGTGCACCAAGACTTGCAGACTGCAGAGGTAAGAAGCCTGCAAACCCTGTCAAGAGGTACTGTCAGGGACAGAGAGAAGAGCAGACTTCATGTGCTTCAAGAGAGAGGAAAGGTGAGACCTTCAAGTGGCTTTTAGAGGGTGGGGGTGGGGGGGGTCGTCAAAAACCTCCTTTGCAGAGCCCTCCTCTCTGGAACATTCAGGAAGGTCGAAAGAAAAACAACATTCCTCACCTCTATCAACAGGTAGGAGAAAAGAAGTGCCTATCAGTTCCCAGTCTGCATCTGGATCGACGTCAAGTGGGCCAGTCAGAGAAGTCACCGGCGAGGCATGGCCGGTCAACGTCAAGAGTCCCATTCCAGTTGGCATCAACATGGCCGACGTCACATAGCTCTCCGTTGAAGCATGGTCACTTGATGTCAAAACAGCCTACGTCGTTAGCAGCAGGCTCACCTTCAACTAATCCGAAGCCACAAGATATGTCCATAGCACAGGATTTGACGCCAAGGCAACCAACGTTGATGCCACCTGCTGAGGTTCCAATATCGACGTTGGGAGAAGGTTGTCATCGCAACCAAGATTATCGCTGCTGAGAAGGAGATCTCTTTCCTCCGAGATCAGATCTGTTCATTAAGAGACCGCAATAGTCTCCCTCTATAATCTCTGCATCTCCCTCAAAGACATCGGACTCCAGGTTTGGATTATTCAAAAACCTATTCCCCATCCAAAAGGCCTACGCATATGTCACCTGGGATGCCTCGAGGGTCTAGGAGTCCACTCAGAGCGAAAACACCAACTAAACCCTCGCGTTCTCATAGATCTCCATCTAGATCTACACATACCAGGTCTCGGTCCAGGTCACGTCACCACTACCGCTACAGGCCTCGAAGAAGACATAGATCACCCTCTTGGTCTTCGACTTCTCGTTCCTCCATAAGTTACTACTCACCACCGCTGTCAGACTCCCCTCCACCTAGAGTTTCCTCTGTGGAAGACCTGGTAACATTCAATGATGTCCTCATCATAGAGGCGACAAAGCTAAACATTGACATTGCAACACCTGTGTCTACTTCGGCAATCATTTTTTAAACTCTTCATCATAGGTCTTCTTCCGTACCACTACTGCCTTTAGTTCCCGGCCTCCTTGATTCTGCCATGCAGACTTTTCGGACTCCAGCATCTGTTCGAGCTTTACCATCAAGACTCCAGAAAAAATATAAGGCACCTGATCAAAACCCTTTGTTCCTCTGATCAGATCCTCCCCCAGATTCGGTGTTTGTGGCAGCTGCAAAAAAGACTCATGCCACTGCTTCATCCTCAACGGCACTACCGGATAAAGATAGTAAACAATTTGGCTTGATGGGTAAGAAAGTGTCATACCTCAGCACCATACATGAAGGTATCAAGTGCAGCGGTGTTCCTTGGCAGGTACAAGAGGTCTTTGTAGGACTCTCTCTCTAGCTTTTCACAGACACTGCCTAAGGAAGACAGACAAGATTGTCAGGAAATCTTCAAAGAGGGTGGTCTATTGGCAAACCAGATTATTAGCGCAGCAGGCGATGCCTCCTATCGCTCCGCTCATGGTTATTCTCATGGCATCACTACGAGACATTTATCATGGCTAAGACTTACAGTATTGAAACCTGAAGCTCAGCACAGAGTATCAAATCTTCTCTTCAACAGATCATTTCTTTTCAGCACACACATCGATGAGGAAATGACCAGAATGAAAACAGAAGATACAGGCCCTATGATCAACGTCATGTGCAACAGAGGGTTCAAATATCTCACTGGGTGCCACAACAACTTCAATATGGTAGGTCACTTCACTATCCTCGACAACCAGGAAGAGGAAACAATGCTCCCCGTCCTTCCGCTTCTTCCTCTAAAAGACATTCAAAACAATGAGTCCCAGCTTCCCTCTTCTCTGCCTCCCACTCCAGTGGGGTAAGCATTACCAAGCATTTAAAAGAGTGGCTCAAAATAATAAACGACAAATGGGTTTTGAACATTGTTTAGAATGGTTACGCACTCAAGTTCACATACCCTCCACAGAAGTGCCACCAAAAGCAACAGTCCACAATCAACATAGTTTGTTGCAAAAGGTAGTGGACATGTTACTACAAAAAGAAGCAATAGAGGAGGTTCCACTCTTGCAGTGAGGCACAGGAGTCTACTCAGGTTATTTCCTCGTCCAGAAAAAAAGTCCAGACTCAAGAATACTGGACGATCTTAGACCTACGATACTTGAACAAATTCATCCAAAAAGAAGAATTCAGAATGCTTGTTCTTCATCAGCTTAACCCCCAACTCCATCAGGGGGACTGGATGTGCTCCATAGAACTTCAGGATGCCTTTTTTCATATTCCAATCGCAAGAAAACATTACCCTTCGGCATAAAATCCTCCCCTAGAACATTCTCAAAATGGATGACCGTAGTTGCTGCACATCTGTGAAAGAAGCAAAATTTAATCTATATGTGTATATATATATATATATATATATGTTCGATGGCATGTGTAGCTGCAGATACACATGCTGTGCACATCCCGCCATCTGGTGTTGGGCTCGGAGTGTTACAAGTTGTTTTTCTTCGAAGAAGTCTTTTCGCGTCACGAGATCGAGGGACTCCTCCCATTTCGGCTCCATTGCGCATGGGCGTTGACTCCATCTTAGATTGTTTTTTTTCCGCCATCGGGTTCGGACGTGTTCCTTTTCGCTCCGTGTTTCGGGTCGGAAAGTTAGTTAGAATCTCAGAAAAATCGTCGGTATTGTTTGCGTTCGGTATCGGGTTAGTTACAACAGATCAACACCGACTTTTGAAGAGCTCCGGTGGCCCTTCGGGGTTTTTTCGATCCCCCGTCGGGGCCTGGTCGGCCCGGCCACGTGTCTCTTCAAGGCTGATGGAACGGACCCCATTCCGCTTCTGCCCCAAATGTCACAACAAGGATCCGTATACAGATCAGCACCTGGTCTGTAACTTGTGTTTGTCTCCAGAACACAGAGAAGATACTTGTGAAGCCTGTCGAGCGTTTCGGTCGAGGAAGACATTAAGAGACCGAAGAGCAAGAAGACTGCAAATGGCGTCGGCGCCGACAGGACAAAGGCACTTGGAGGAGGAAGAAGAAACCTTCTCCATCCAGGAGTCAGACTCGGATGAGCTAGATCCCGAAGAAACGCCTAAAACCGTGAGTAAGACGTTGAAACATAAAACTCATGAGAAGACCATAAAAGCCCAGGGGACGCCACCACCAGCAGGCCATGACTTAACCCGAAAAATAGGTGACGATCATCGGCACCGAAAAAGGGCACGCTTGTGTCGAGTCATCCGACTCCGGTCGAGATACCGGCACACAGAAAACTCGAGCCTGAGACAGCAGGTCCGAGCAAGTTCGGCACCGAGAGGGCGGCACCGAAACGAGTCGGCACCGAGAGACCGGGACGCCGAAAATAAAGAAAGTGTCGTCGGAGCCGAAAAAGGCTACTGAAAAGGTTTCCATTCCGAAACATCCAGCCTCGGAACCGAAATCAGATTCCTACACAGAGGAACAGGGACTTTCCTCCCAAATGCAAGGACATAAGTTCGGACAAGAACTAGAATCAATGGAGCCAGACTACACTCAAAGAAGGCTCCACATCCAAAAGGACACAGGGAAGATAAGTACTCTTCCCCCAATTAAAATGAAAAGAAGACTTGCCTTTCAAGAAAAGGACAAGCAGCCACAGGCAAAGGTGGCAAGGCAAACAACACCGCCACCATCTCCACCACCATCAACGCACACATCACCGGTAGCCACTCCACCACTGATACAATCCCCAACTCATACTGGAATGAGTCAGGATGATCCAGACGCATGGGATCTTTATGATGCGCCAGTGTCGGATAACAGCCCAGACTGTTACCCAGCGAGGCCGTCGCCACCTGAGGACAGTACATCCTACACACAGGTGGTGTCAAGAGCAGCAGCTTTTCATAATGTCACCTTGCATGCAGAACCGATTGAGGATGACTTTTTGTTTAATACACTATCCTCCACTCATAGCCAATACCAGAGCTTACCTATGCTACCTGGAATGCTAAAACACTCCAAACAGGTGTTTCAGGAGCCTGTGAAGGGCAGGGCAGGGCCATAACTCCAAGGGTGGAGAAAAAGTACAAGCCACCGCCAACAGACCCTGTGTATGTCACGCAGCAATTAACACCAGACTCTGTGGTAGTAGGGGCAGCTCGCAAGAGAGCAAACTCTCCTCGGTAGACGCACCACCTCCAGACAAGGAGTCGCAAGTTCGACGCTGCGGGGAAAAGGGTTGCAGCACAAGCAGCAAACCAATGGCGCATTGCCAACTCACAAGCACTGCTGGCAAGATATGATAGGGCTCATTGGGACGAAATGCAGCATTTCATTGAACACTTACCCAAAGAGTTCCAGAAGAGGGCACAACAAGTGGTGGAGGAAGGACAAAGTATCTCAAATAATCAGATACGGTCAGCAATGGATGCAGCAGATACAGCTGCTAGGACAGTAAATACTGCAGTAACCATAAGGAGACACGCATGGTTGCGTACGTCAGGATTCAAGCCGGAAATACAAAAAGCTGTGCTGAATATGCCTTTTAACGGACAGCAGTTGTTTGGGCCGGAGGTGGACACTGCTATCGAAAAATATAAAAAAAGACACTGATACGGCCAAAGCCATGGGCGCACTCTACTCCCCACAGAGCAGAGGCACATTTCGCAAAACGCAGTTTAGAGGGGGGTTTCGAGGACAAGCTAAAGAACCCACTACCTCACAAACAAGGCCCACTTATCAGAGCCAATATCAGCGGGGAAGTTTTCGGGGACAATATAGAGGGGGACAATTCCAAAAGAGTAGAGGGAAGTTCCAAAGCCCCAAAACTCCTCAAAACAAGCAGTGACTTCCACGTCACAAACCCCCAACACATAACACCTGTGGGGGGGGGGGGGGGGGGGGGGGAGACTAGCCAAGTTTTACAAACATTGGGAGGAAATAACAACAGACAATTGGGTACTGGCAATTATCCAGCATGGTTATTGCATAAAATTTCTCAAATTCCCTCCAAACGTCCCACCGAAAACACACAATATGTCAAAAGAACACATGGATCTTCTAGGGCTAGAAATCCAAGCATTGCTACAAAAAGGAGCAATAGAATTAGTACCAATTCAACAGAAGGGAACAGGAGTTTACTCTCTGTACTTTCTCATACCCAAAAAGGACAAAACACTAAGACCTATATTAGATCTCAGAACATTAAATACCTACATCAAATCAGATCTCTTTCACATGGTGACATTACAGGACGTAATCCCACTGCTCAAACAACAAGACTACATGACAACACTAGACCTAAAGGATGCATATTTCCATATACCGATACATCCTTCACACAGAAAGTACTTAAGGTTTGTATTCCAAGGGGTACATTACCAATTCAGGGTGTTGCCATTCAGAATAACAACTGCGCCAAGAGTTTTTACAAAATGCCTGGCAGTGGTAGCTGCACATATCAGAAGGCAGCAAATGCATGTGTTCCCGTACCTAGACGATTGGTTAATCAAAACCAACACGCTAGAACGGTGTTCACAACACACAAAGTACGTCATAGAAACCCTCCACAAACTAGGTTTCTCAATCAACTACACAAAGTCACACCTTCAGCCGTGTCAGACACAGCAATACTTGGGGGCGACAATCAACACAGCAAAAGGGATTGCCACTCCAAGCCCACAAAGGGTACAGGCATTTCACAATGTAATACAGGCCATGTATCCAAAACAAAGAATACAAGTCAAAATGGTGATGAAACTCCTAGGCATGATGTCCTCATGCATAGCCATTGTCCCAAACGCAAGGTTGCACATGCGACCCTTACAACAGTGCCTAGCATCACAATGGTCACAGGCACAGGGTCAACTTCTAGATCTAGTGTTGATAGACCGCCAAACATACGCTTTGCTTCTATGGTGGAACAATATAAATTTAAACCAAGGGCGGCCTTTCCAAGACCCAGTGCCTCAATACGTAATAACAGATGCCTCCATGATAGGGTGGGGAGCACACCTCAATCAACACAGCATCCAGGGACAATGGGACACACAGCAAAGACAGTTTCACATAAATCACTTAGAACTACTGGCAGTATTTCTAGCGTTAAAGGCATTTCAACCCATAATAAGCCACAAACACATTCTTGTCAAAAAAGACAACAGGACAACGATGTATTACCTAAACAAACAGGAAGGGACACACTCAACACAGTTGTGTCTCCTGGCACACAGAATATGGCATTGGGCGATACACAACCACATTCGCCTAATAGCACAGTTTATTCCAGGGATTCAGAATCAGTTAGCAGACAGTCTCTCTCGGGATCACCAACAGATCCACGAATGGGAGATTCACCCCCAAATATTAGACACTTACTTCCAAAGTTGGGGAACACCACAAATAGGTCTATTTGCAACAAAAGAAAACGCAAAATGCCGAAACCTCGCATCCAGGTACCCACAACATCAGTCTCAAGGCAATGCGTTATGGATGAGTTGGTCAGGGATATTTGCATACGCTTTTCCCCCTCTCCCACTCCTTCCATATCTGGTAAACAAATTGAGTCAAAACAAACTCAAACTCATACTAATAGCACCAACTTGGGCAAGACAACCTTGGTACACAACACTACTAGACCTCTCAGTAGTGCCTCATGTCAAACTACCAAACAGACCAGATCTGTTAACTCAGCACAAACAACAGATCAGACACCCAAATCCAGCATCCCTGAATATAGCAATTTGGCTCCTGAAGTCTTAGAGTTCGGACACTTAGACCTTACACAGGAATGTATGGAAGTCATAAAACAAGCTAGGAAACCAACCACTAGACATTGCTATGCAAATAAGTGGAAAAGATTTGTTTATTATTGCCATAATAATCAAATTCAACCCTTACACGCATCTGCCAAAGACATCGTAAGCTACTTACTACATTTGCAAAAGTCAAAGTTAGCTTTTTCATCCATTAAGATACATCTTACCACAATTTCAGCTTATCTGCAAATTACGCACTCAACTTCACTATTTAGGATACCAGTCATAAAAGCGTTTATGGAAGGCCTAAAGAGAATTATACCACCAAGAACACCACCAGTTCCTTCTGGAACCTCAACATTGTCTTAACATGACTCATGGGTCCACCTTTTGAACCCATGCACTCATGTGAGATGCAATACTTAACATGGAAAGTTGCATTTCTAATTGCCATCACATCTCTAAGAAGAGTAAGTGTTAGAAATGGGGTCTCTGGTTGACAGTCAGGTTACCCCCTGTTCAAGCAAGGACCCTCACTCTAGTTAGGATAAAAGAGAATCACCCTCAGCTAACCCCTGCTTACCCCCTTGGTAGCTTGGCAGAGCAGTAGGCTTAACCTCAGAGTGCTGGGCGTAAAGTATTTGTACCAACACACACAGTAACTTAATGAAAACACTACAAAATGACACAACACCAGTTTAGAAAAATAGGAAATATTTATCTAGACAAAACAAGACCAAAACGACAAAAATCCAACATACACAAGTCAAGTTATGATTTTTTTAAAGGTTTAAAAATAAAGAGTCTTTAGGTAGTTGTAACACCACACTAGCGCTGCTAGCGTGAAAAATGTACCTGGTTTGCGTCAAAAATAACCCCGCACGGGCGGTGTGCGTCGAAAACAACTCGGCACGGCGGTGCGCGTTGAAAAAGCCAGCCACACGACGATCCGAAAGTCCCGCGGCGCAGGGTGCGATCTCTCAGCCTCCGTCAGCGATGCTGCGCGTCGTTTCTCCTGCTCCGGGCGTCGGTTTTTCGGTCGCGTTTCCTGCGGCGTCGTTTCTCAGCTGCGGAACCGGCGTTGCGTCGTTTTCTCAGCCGCGATCGGATTCGCGTCGATCTTTTCTCCGCACGGCGCTCGGTGCGTGTATTTTTGTCCTTAGGCTGCCAGCCTCTCCTTTCAGGGTCCCAGGGACTGGAAGGGCACCACAGAGCAGAGTAGGGGTCTCTCCAGAGACTCCGGGTGCTGGCAGGAAGAAGTCTTTGCTATCCCTGAGACTTCAACAACAGGAGGCAAGCTCTACATCAAGCCCTTGGAGATTTCTTCTTCAAGATGGAAGGCACACAAAGTCCAGTCTTTGCCCTCTTACTCTGGCAGAAGCAGCACTGCAGGAAAGCTCCACAAAGCACAGTCACAGGCAGGGCAGCACGTTCTCCTCAGCTATCAGCTCTTCTCCAGGCAGAGGTTCCTCTTGGTTCCAGAAGTGTTTCTAAAGTTTGTAAGTTTGGGTGCCCTTCTTATACCCATTTTAGTCTTTGAAGTCACCTTCCTTCAAAGGGGACTCACACCTTCTTGTGAAATCCTGCCTTGCCCAGGCAAGGCCTCAGACACACACCAGGGGGTTGGAGACAGCATTGTCAGAGGCAGGCACAGTCCTTTCAGATGAGAGTGACCACTCCACCCCTCCCTCCTAGCAGAGATGGCTAATCAGGAAATGCAGATTACACCCCAGCTCCCTTTGTGTCACTGTCTGGTGTGAGGTGAAAAACAACCCAGCTGTCAAACTGACCCAGACAGGGAATCCACAAACAAGGCAAAGTCACAGAATGGTTTAAGCAAGAAAATGCTCACTTTCTAAAAGTGGCATTTCCAAACTCACAATCTTAAAATCAACTTTACTAAAAGATGTATTTTTAAATTGTGAGTTCAGGGATCCCAAACTCCACATGTCCATCTACTCTCTAGGGGAATCTACACTTTAATCATATTTAAAGGTAGCCCCCATATTATCCTATGAGAGAGACAGACCTTGCAACAGTGAAAACGAAATTGGCAGTATTTCACTGTTAGGACATATAAACCACATTACTATATGTCCTACCTTATCCATACACTGCACCCTGCCCTTGGGGCTACCTAGGGCCTACCTTAGGGGTGCCTTACATGTAAGGAAAGGGAAGGTTTAGACCTGGCAAGTGGGTACACTTGCCAAGTCGAATTTACAGTGTAAAATTACACATACAGACACTGCAGTGGCAGGTCTGAGACATGATTACAGAGCTACTTATGTGGGTGGCACAACCAGTGCTGCAGGCCCACTAGTAGCATTTGATTTACAGGCCCTGGCACCTCTAGTGCACCTTACTAGGGACTTACTAGTAATTCAAATATGCCAATCATGGATAAACCACTTACATACAATTTAAACAGGAGCACTTGCACTTTAGCACTGGTTAGCAGTGGTAAAGTGCCCAGAGTAACAAAAACAGTAAAATCAGAGTCCAGCACACATCAACAACCTGGGGAACAGAGGCAAAAAGTTAAGGGAGACCACGCCAAGGATGAAAAGTCTAACACGTGCCCCCCCCAGCTAAAAGTGGGGAGCAACTACCCAACCTCATGGGAGTTCTCATCACTAAGGCGGAAGAACCTGGACAGACCATCAGCATTGGCGTGCTCTGTACCGGGTCGATGTTCCACCGTAAAGTCCATCCCCTGTAGGGAAATGGACCACCTCAACAGTTTCGGATTCTCACCCCTCATCTGCATTAACCATCTGAGGGGTCTGTGGTCGGTCTGAACTCGGAAGTGAGTCCCAAACAAGTAGGGTCTTAGCTTCTTCAGTGCCCAGACCACAGCAAACGCTTCACGTTCTATGGCACTCCACCTACGTTCCCTGGGTAGTAACCTCCTGCTAATGAAGGCTACGGGTTGATCTAGGCCCTCTTCATTCAGCTGTGAGAGTACTGCTCCAATACCATGCTCTGAGGCGTCTGTCTGTACAACAAACTCCGTGGAGTAGTCAGGTGCCTTCAGCACAGGTGCTGTGCACATGGCAGCCTTCAGGGCATCAAAAGCGTTCTGGCAAGCCTCTGTCCAGATCACTTTCTTGGGTTGCTTCTTAGAAGTCAACTCAGTTAAGGGGGTAACAATGGTACCATATCCCTTAACGAACCTCCGATAGTATCCTGTGAGACCTAAAAAGGCTCTCACTTCAGTCTGGGTCTTGGGAGGCTCCCAAGCCAGAATCGTGTCAATCTTAGGCTGTAGGGGTGCCACCTGGCCACTCCCCACCTGGTGTCCTAAGTACACAACAGAACCCTGCCCTATTTGGCACTTGCTCGCCTTAATAGTGAGGCCTGCCTTCTGCAGGGCCTCTAACACTCTCCAGAGGTGTTGCAGGTGTTCCTCCCATGTGGAACTAAACACAGCAATGTCATCCAGGTAGGCGGCACTGAACTCATCCAGTCCTGCCAACACCTGGTTGACCAACCTCTGAAAGGTGGCAGGGGCATTCTTCATCCCAAAGGGCATCACATTGAAGTGGAAGTGCCCATCGGGGGTAGAGAATGCTGACCTCTCCTTTGCCCCTTCAGTTAAGGCAATCTGCCAGTACCCAGATGTTAAATCGAACGTACTGAGGTACTTGGCAGCTCCTAACCGATCAATGAGCTCATCAGCTCGGGGGATGGGGTGTGCGTCAGTCTTGCTGACCGCATTGAGACCCCGGTAGTCCACACAGAACCTAAGTTCTGGAGTGGCACCAGGAGCAGCAGCCTTTGGAACCAAGACCACTGGGCTGGCCCAAGGACTGCTGGAGTGCTCAATAACCCTGAGGGCTAACATTTTGGAGACTTCCTCCTTAATGCAAGCCCTCACCCTGTCAGTCACCCTGTAAACCTTATGTTTAACAGGTGTACTGTCCCCAGTGTCCACATCATGTGTGCACAGGTGTGTGACTCCTGGGATCAGGGAAAACAGCGAGGCGAACTGTCCCAGCACGTGGCGACAGTCCCTCTGCTGTTCCTCAGTCAGGGAGGGGGAGAGGATCACTCCCTCCACAGACCCATCTTTCTCTCCTGCAGACAGGAGGTCAGGAAGAGGTTCACTCTCTTCCTCCACCCCGTCATCTGTCGCTAGGAGCATGGATAGCTCAGTTCGCTCAAAGTGTGGTTTGAGGCGGTTGACATGTAGGACCCTCAAGGGGTTCCTGGGGGATTGCAAGTCTACCAGATAGGTGACCTCGCTCTTTCTTTCCACCACCTCAAAAGGCCCAGTCCACCTATCTTGGAGAGCCCTAGGCTCCACTGGTGCCATGACCCACACTTTTTGTCCAGGCTGAAACTCAACCAGAGTGGCATTCTGGTCGTACCACCGTTTCATATCCTCCTGGCTTGCTTCCAGGTTCTCCTGAGCGAGACTCCTGAAGCGGGCAGTCTGGTTTCTTAGTGCCAGCATGTAGCTAAATACATCCTGGGGTGGTTTACTAGGAGCTTTCTCCAAAGCCTCCTTCACCAGACTGAGCGGTCCCCTCACAGGGTGGCCATAGATGAGCTCAAAGGGGCTAAAGCCAAGTCCCTTTTGAGGCACCTCCCTGTAAGCGAACAGAAGGCATGGCAAGAGGACGTTCCACTTACGCCTCAAGGGCTCTGACAGGCCCTGAATCATGCCTTTCAAGGTGCGGTTGAATCTCTCAACCAGACCATTACTTTGGGGGTGGTAAGGGGTGGTGAACTTGTAGGTTACCCCACACACCTTCCACAGAGACTTCATATAAGTGGATATGAAGTTTGTACCCCTATCAGATACTACCTCCTTGGGGAACCCCATGCGGGTAAAAACCCCCATCAAGGCACGTCCCACCACGGGGGCGGTGACCGTCCTTAGAGGAATAGCTTCTGGGTACCGTGTGGCATGGTCCACCAAGACCAGGATGAACCTGTTGCCCATGGCTGTCTTGGGATCCAGAGGCCCCACAATGTCAATTCCTACCCTTTCAAAGGGAGTACTGACTACCGGTAAAGGTTGGAGGGGAGCTTTGCATTTCCCCCCACTCTTGCCACTTGCCTGACAAGTCTGACAAGATCTACAATAAGCAGCTGACTGCTTGTTCATCAAGGGCCAGTAAAAGTGGGAGACAAGCCTCTTATAGGTCTTGTCCTGCCCTAGATGTCCTGCCAAAGGCACATCATGAGCCAAACCCAGTAGGAAGGTCCTGAAGCCCTGGGGTACCACCAGCATACGAGCTGACCCCGGCTCAGGAACCTTAGGCTCACTATACAGGAGGCCATCCTCCCAATAAATCAGGTGAGTACCTGGCGCCCCGCCAGCCGCCTGGGCTGCAGCCTGCTGCCGCAGTCCCTCAAGAGTAGGGCACTCCTTCTGCGCTGTGCAGAATACTTCCCTGGTGGGTCCCCCTTCCTGCTGCCACTGCGACAGCTCAGGGACCTCCCCCAGTTCAGCCACCTGTTCCCCTGTAGGTTCCGGGGCATCACCCTCAGGCTCTGCCTCCTCCCGGACCGTGGGAACTTCTGGGGCGGGTTTCCCGCGCCTCCTGCCTTTCCTCTTCTTGGCGGTCCCCTGGGCCACTGTTTCAGGCTCCAGGGGCTCTTGACTACCCTGATTGGCTGCCATAGACCGGGTGGATACGCATACCCACCCAGGCAGACCCAACATCTCCAAGTGAGACCTGTGTTCCACCTCCTTCCAAGGGGAATCTTCCAGGTCGTTGCCTAGCAAACAATCAATGGGCATGGTTGGACTCACAGCTACTTTCCAGGAACCTGAGACCCCCCCCCATTCAAAGGGAACCTGCGCCACTCTGCAGAGGCGCTCAGAATTGTCTACTGCAACTACTTGGTGAAGTACCCGGGGATCAATCTGCTCTTCAGACACCAGGTGACTCCTCACTGTAGTCACACTGGCTCCTGTGTCTCTTAGAGCCTCCACCCTCTGTCCATTGATGGTCACCCATTGCCTGTACTTCTTAGTGTTATCAGGCACTATGTTTCTCTGGACCATCTCACTGTCCCCTAGTGAGACAAGGGTCATTTCTGCTGGTTCCCCCCCACCTGAAACCAACTCCTCCCCAAGCGCTACACTGGCCAAACCCTGGGACGGTGCACCAGTGGGTGCCGGTGTACTTTTGGGGCATTTGGGGTCCCCCCTCACATGACCCACCTGGTCACATGAATAGCACTTACGTAGGGGACCACCAGCCATTGGCTTCCCCTTGGAGAACCATGGCTTCTTTTCACTGGGGGGTTGGGAATCCTTACCCTGGGAATCAGTTTGGGGCCCTTTAGAGAACTCATCCTGTTTGCCCTTACCCCCCCCTTTCTTCTGAGAGGGACCCTGCCCACCCTTGGCGTGGTCTCCCCCATACCTCTTTTGGACCCTGGTGCTCTCCCAGCGGTCCGCTTCCTGTGCAAGCTTCCTGGGGTCAGTCAGCTTGCTGTCAATGAGGTGCTGGCGCAGCTCTGGAAAACATAAACTGTACAAGTGCTCCCAAGCAATTAAATTGTAAAGCCCCTCATACGTGTTTACCTTACTGCCCTTCACCCAACCATCCAGTGACCTGCAACAAGAATCAACACATTCCAACCATGTTTGGGATTCCTTTCTCTTGTAGGATCTAAACTTCTCCTTGTACTGCTCAGGGGTGAGACCATACCTGGTAAGTAAGGCCTCCTTCATGGCAGGGTAGGTGAGACTCTGAGCATCCCCTAAGGCCGTCAGTGTGTCCCTCCCCTCTGCCTCAAAATGCTTCCACAGGGCTGCCCCCCAATGAGCTTCAGGGACCAGGTTCATGTGGAGAGCTGACTCATAACCCTTGAACCACAAGTAGATATCATCCTCCCTCTTATAATCCCTCACAAGGTCTTTTGGGATGTGTACCCTTCTCTCAGGCTGCACTGTAGAATTGCTGCCACCATCCCTACTGGACTGACTCCTCTGATCAATCTCTTTTAAACTGAGCTCATGAGCCATGTTTATCTTCCTTTCCTCAAGGGCCAGCTTTCTCTGTTCCACCTCTAGACTGAGCTTTTTCAGCTCCAACTGGTACTCCCTCTCTGCCTGTCTGTTCTGTAACTCTCCAGGTGTCAGACTCTTGGAGGACACACTGCTACCTGCCCTGGAGATTCTCCCCTGAGACATAGCAGGCCCACCCACTACATCAGTGTGAGTGACTTGCAACTCCTCTTCCCCCTCTGGCTCCTCATCTGTGTGCCCCTCAGCTGCTTTGGCTGTCACCCAGGCCCTCAGCGCCTTTTGCAGCTCATCCTTCTTGGATGAGCTCTTAATGGGACAGCCAACATTACTACAAAACTGCTTCAACTGAGCCACTTTGTAGCTCTCCAATTTCTCCAAGTCAAAAGCAGCTTCAGCTAGGGCATCTCCAGACTGAGACATGATGAGAGGTTAAAAAAATATGCACAGTTCCAAAAACAGAAAAGCAAGTTCTCAAATGAAGTTCCAGAAAAGTCAATCACGGGATCAGCGAAAAAAAAGAAACTGAATGCAGAGAAAAACAGTCCAAGTAAAAAAACAAAAATCACAAGACTAGTAGTATGTGGTCACGTAGTGGTCTGAGATCAAAACAGTAGTGTACACTTAATTACTGTATGTCAAGTACAAATACAAGTCCAAATCCCGACCGCTGGTCACCAATGTTAGAAATGGGGTCTCTGGTTGACAGTCAGGTTACCCCCTGTTCAAGCAAGGACCCTCACTCTAGTTAGGATAAAAGAGAATCACCCTCAGCTAACCCCTGCTTACCCCCTTGGTAGCTTGGCAGAGCAGTAGGCTTAACCTCAGAGTGCTGGGCGTAAAGTATTTGTACCAACACACACAGTAACTTAATGAAAACACTACAAAATGACACAACACCAGTTTAGAAAAATAGGAAATATTTATCTAGACAAAACAAGACCAAAACGACAAAAATCCAACATACACAAGTCAAGTTATGATTTTTTTAAAGGTTTAAAAATAAAAAGAGTCTTTAGGTAGTTGTAACACCACACTAGCGCTGCTAGCGTGAAAAATGTACCTGGTTTGCGTCAAAAATAACCCCGCACGGGCGGTGTGCGTCGAAAACAACTCGGCACGGCGGTGCGCGTTGAAAAAGCCAGCCACACGACGATCCGAAAGTCCCGCGGCGCAGGGTGCGATCTCTCAGCCTCCGTCAGCGATGCTGCGCGTCGTTTCTCCTGCTCCGGGCGTCGGTTTTTCGGTCGCGTTTCCTGCGGCGTCGTTTCTCAGCTGCGGAACCGGCGTCGCGTCATTTTCTCAGCCGCGATCGGATTCGCGTCGATCTTTTCTCCGCACGGCGCTCGGTGCGTGTATTTTTGTCCTTAGGCTGCCAGCCTCTCCTTTCAGGGTCCCAGGGACTGGAAGGGCACCACAGAGCAGAGTAGGGGTCTCTCCAGAGACTCCGGGTGCTGGCAGGAAGAAGTCTTTGCTATCCCTGAGACTTCAACAACAGGAGGCAAGCTCTACATCAAGCCCTTGGAGATTTCTTCTTCAAGATGGAAGGCACACAAAGTCCAGTCTTTGCCCTCTTACTCTGGCAGAAGCAGCACTGCAGGAAAGCTCCACAAAGCACAGTCACAGGCAGGGCAGCACGTTCTCCTCAGCTATCAGCTCTTCTCCAGGCAGAGGTTCCTCTTGGTTCCAGAAGTGTTTCTAAAGTTTGTAAGTTTGGGTGCCCTTCTTATACCCATTTTAGTCTTTGAAGTCACCTTCCTTCAAAGGGGACTCACACCTTCTTGTGAAATCCTGCCTTGCCCAGGCAAGGCCTCAGACACACACCAGGGGGTTGGAGACAGCATTGTCAGAGGCAGGCACAGTCCTTTCAGATGAGAGTGACCACTCCACCCCTCCCTCCTAGCAGAGATGGCTAATCAGGAAATGCAGATTACACCCCAGCTCCCTTTGTGTCACTGTCTGGTGTGAGGTGAAAAACAACCCAGCTGTCAAACTGACCCAGACAGGGAATCCACAAACAAGGCAAAGTCACAGAATGGTTTAAGCAAGAAAATGCTCACTTTCTAAAAGTGGCATTTCCAAACTCACAATCTTAAAATCAACTTTACTAAAAGATGTATTTTTAAATTGTGAGTTCAGGGATCCCAAACTCCACATGTCCATCTACTCTCTAGGGGAATCTACACTTTAATCATATTTAAAGGTAGCCCCCATATTATCCTATGAGAGAGACAGACCTTGTAACAGTGAAAACGAAATTGGCAGTATTTCACTGTTAGGACATATAAACCACATTACTATATGTCCTACCTTATCCATACACTGCACCCTGCCCTTGGGGCTACCTAGGGCCTACCTTAGGGGTGCCTTACATGTAAGGAAAGGGAAGGTTTAGACCTGGCAAGTGGGTACACTTGCCAAGTCGAATTTACAGTGTAAAATTACACATACAGACACTGCAGTGGCAGGTCTGAGACATGATTACAGAGCTACTTATGTGGGTGGCACAACCAGTGCTGCAGGCCCACTAGTAGCATTTGATTTACAGGCCCTGGCACCTCTAGTGCACCTTACTAGGGACTTACTAGTAATTCAAATATGCCAATCATGGATAAACCACTTACATACAATTTAAACAGGAGCACTTGCACTTTAGCACTGGTTAGCAGTGGTAAAGTGCCCAGAGTAACAAAAACAGTAAAATCAGAGTCCAGCACACATCAACAACCTGGGGAACAGAGGCAAAAAGTTAAGGGAGACCACGCCAAGGATGAAAAGTCTAACAGTAAGTGAGATACAAGCATTTACCATACAAGAACCATTTATTCAGATACACAAGCATAAAGTAGTCTTACGACAAATCCAACATTTTTACCAAAAGTCATATCACCGTTCCACTTGAATCAAACAGTAGAACTACCAGTGTTCTTCCCACAGCCAGATTCTGTAGCTGAAAGAGCACTACATACATTAGACATCAAAAGAGCGTTAATGTACTACATTGACAGAACATTGACAGAACAAAACAAATTAGGAAAACAAAACAATTATTTGTTGCTTTCCAAAAACCTCATACAGGAAATCCCATTTACAAACCAGGCATTGCTAGATGGATAGTTAAATGCATTCAAACCTGTTATCTCAAAGCAAAAAGAGAACTGCCTATTACACCAAGGGCACACTCAACTAGAAAGAAAGGTGCTACCATGGCCTTTCTAGGAAACTTTCCAATGACTGAAATATGTAAGGCAGCCACATGGTCTACGCCTCATACGTTTACCAAGCACTACTGCGTGGATGTGTTAACAGCACAACAAGCCACAGTAGGACAAGCAGTACTACGAACTTTGTTTCAAACAACTTCAACTCCTACAGGCTGAACCACCGCTTTTGGGGAGATAACTGCTGACTAGTCTATGCAAAGCATGTGTATCTGCAGCTACACATGCCATCGAACGGAAAATGTCACTTACCCAGTGGACATCTGTTCGTGGCATGAGACGCTGCAGATTCACATGCGCCCACCCGCCTCCCCGGGTGCCTGTAGCCGTTTCGAAGTTCATCTTGAACATTTGTAAATTTGTAAATATATCACTTTAAACTACATTATGTACATATATATTTACTCCATTGCATGGGCACTATTACTATAATACACAACTCCTACCTCACCCTCTGCGGGGAAAACAATCTAAGATGGAGTTGACGCCCATGCGCAATGGAGCCGAAAGGGGAGGAGTCCCTCGATCTCGTAACTCAAATACTTTTTCGAAGAAAAACAACTTGTAACACTCCGAGCCCAACACTAGATGGCGGGATGTGCAAAGCATGTGAATCTGCAGCGTCTCATGCCACGAACAGATGTCCACTGGGTAAGTGACATTTTCCATATATATACATACCAAGATGACTGACTGATCAAAACTGCTTCTCCAGAACTAGCACCACAGCATTATCAGGTTTGCCTCCAGACTCTGAAAATCCTGGGCTTACAGGTAGGCTTCAAAAAATCCACACAGATACCAACTCAAAGCATCCATTATCTAGGAGCGACACTGAATGCAAACCACACAAGTGTATCCTTCGGAGGAGAAATTATACTCCATCACCATGATATGTTGATTTCTCCCCTGCACTCCTCGCCCATCAGCCAGACAGGTGGCTTCGCTTCTGGGATCAATGGCCTCCTGCATCTTCATTGTGCCCAATGCCAGGCTGCTCATGAGGCCTTGACAGCACATCCCGGCGGATCATTGGTCTCAATATTTCAACCAATATGACAAGATACTTCTCACAAGAGAAGTCAAACAATCCCTCCGATAGTGCATGCAGAAACAGCATTTGCTGATAGGAGTTCCTTTTAACCAAGAACTTCCAACACAAACTTTGATCACAGATGCTTCCTCTTAGGGTTGTCTGGCACTCACATGGGTCCCTTACAATTTCTGGGCCTGTGGTCTGACTAGGAACAACTCTTTCATATAAATATGGAGGAAGTCGAGCAGTCCATCTAGCACTGAAATCCCTCTATCCTTCCGTTTAGGCGAACTCTCTGCTTGTTCAAACAGACACCACCGTCCGGGGAGGTGGGAGGGTTGCTTATGACTTTGATGAGGATTCCCTGGAAGAGAACTAGGATTGTAGGTAAATAACATATCCTGATATATTCAATGCAATATTAAGCTGTTGCTATGTACGTACAGCAGCAGTGCTACTAGAGGAGAGGGTGACGTTTAAGACAGTTGACTTGTCTTTGTTATGATGAAAGGGCTATTGGAATTTAAGTTTTCAGCCCTCTTACAAATGCGTCACCTATTTGAAAGGCATCAAGCAAATATTTGGCCATACACCAGTAATGAGGTATCCAAAGTTATGTTGACTGCAGCTTGGTGTCAATATGTTTGGTTCATCACAACACAATCCCTTAAATGGACGGTATCTAGCTGTATTGTGCTTCCTGTTGCTATACCACTTTTCCGTAGTGATTGGTAGGCTGCTATCTTTTTTTCATTGTGTAAAAATACATATTTGAACAAACACAGTAAATATGCTGCACTGATATGGACCGTGCTATTCCGTAACCAACCCATCAAACAATGCATGAGGCGTTTTCACAGCATTTCTGTTTCTAGCATTCGCTTTGCTCTGAGATCATCTCAACCAGTATGCCGTAGTGGTGATGAGAGCGAATACTTGGCTATATTATTACAGGGTGTCGCAAGCGGATCTTAAATGTCATCTTTGGAATTACCAACAGCTAACCAGGGTTCTTGACGGATTGGTTTCCAATGTGTGTAGGTTTTAATTTTAGGTTAGGTTTGGAAGCTTTGTATTTGAGTGTGTGAAGGGTTAACTTTATACTACTTGGCTCTCGTTACTGAGTGGTGGTTTTTGTCAGCCTAACCTGATTTCCTGATTACAGTAGTAGTTTTATGAGATTAGCGTTCTGACTCAAATTTGGTGCTCATGTTACTTAACGTTATGTGCCAAACATAGCGCTCTATTGTCATTTGCTTGCTTAGGTAGTATTGCTGGCTTGTCCGTGTGCTAATTGTTAGGGAAAGTAAAGCTGCAGAGTACAGTTTGATTTAAAGCTCAGCCACATATTTCACTATGAACTCAATTTTATCTACGCACATTCCCCTATCCAATGTTGGACTGAATGTGGACGATGAAGGCTTGCAAGGTCTATCTGGATGGTAACAGGCTCTGTAGGATTCTGATATCTACATAAACCTGGCATGCCAGCTTCAATGCTGCAATGAAAAGGAGGTTTGTCACCGTGGCTCAGGTTCTTGGATGTGACTGTAAGTAAAGAATGTACTTGTAAGAAGGTTTCCAGCTTGTTTGGTATACAGTCTCGTTTTGAAAGTATGGTCTTGCCTGGCTATTGTTAGTGGAGCAGTGGATTTGAAAATGTATCTTTGCTTCAGTTATTAGCCATTGGAGGCGTCTTTGCCACGCATAAATGGTTTTGACAGGTTGTAGGTGGCAGCTACATCGGAATTTAAGATGTAGGTAAAGACCTTTTAGTGATGCCACTTACCTGCGAGTTTGTGTTCAGGTCCCTATAAAGAATCGTGCTATGACTTCGAGCAACATGGCACCAATTGAGTGATCAAATAGCATCTAACATGAAAAGTGACTTTTCATTATGTTCCTCTTCTCCCTTCTCTTCACTGCCTGTCCAACTTCCTAGCACTTAGGCTTTTCCCAGCAGTGGTGTCTTGACCCATGTTCAGGGTATGGGTGGTTAAGGATATGGGTGTACTTCGTTAGGATTTTAATTGCAGCTGATAAAAGGTAACGGTGAGCATTCAATACACCTTTCTGCGGATTTGTCCTGAAAATAAATGACAAAGATTGACTGAAAGATTTTTTACTTATGACATGAGATACATATTTTAGGGAGTTTGGTGACATGTCATGGCAAGCCAATATTACACTACCCAATTTGTTGCCTCTATTTCAAGAAAGGGCTGGTCTAATAAATGTGGTTTTACAGTCTGATTCGGGATTATTACTGCTCTGCATCATTAGAGGGGAGAAGGCTACTAAAAAGTATTATGCATACTGTTAGCTATAGGGTTCCTGACAGCAAACAGTGCAGTGGTATGACAAAGATGTGGCTGAGGAAGTGAAGAAACTTCATGGCCTACAGGGTGCATTGGTTCATTACTTGAGCAGTTCACAGTGTGTATGAAGTATATTTTACTTTGTTGGGCCATGTCCAATGCAATGGGTTGTGCTGGTATCAGGTATGCATGGGAGTGGCCAAAGGCACTTCACATATGTATTCGATGCTGCATTCACTGTGCTAGTGCTTTTTTCTGTCATGGGGAAAAGCAATCACAGATCAATATGTTTCAATTATATATGATCAGTGTGGTTTGTAGATGTGAATTTGTCAAGTGCCAGGCTTTTTCTCTGCGACATATGTTACAAGCATTTTAGGCAGTGGGAATTAAAGTTGAATTTGGTGTTACTGGCGCTATATCATTAAAACGTTCTCCTCCAGTATTTAAGCTCAAAACCGGTTCCTGTACCTGTTTTGGGTGATGGCTGTAGCACATACTAGGAAACGGAGAGCAGTGGCTACATCTTAATGTTTCTGAGCTGCAATGGTTGCTGTTCAAACAGTAACTCGTAGATTTTTTGAGTTATTGTATATGCAGGAAGAAGCTCATTTTCAGCAAAAACGGTGCTCCTTTTGGGCTTGTGCATGGTTCTCAAGATGTTCAGAAAATGGTCCTCGTCCTTCTGTATGAGGGGATGTGGCTTATATAGGTATGCTGATCAAAACAATCACAGTGTAAAACCAAGAAGAGGAGTATTTGTATAGCGCTTTCTAGGAGGACTTTGATCCTGGAGGCGTCCTAAGCACAATCTTGATTACTTAGCTTTCAGAAAGCATTGTGCCATCCCTCTCTCAGTGAAAGAGAATGAATAATGGCGGTGCCTCTTTCCCTGGTATGAGACCCTGCTTTTAGTTCAGCTGCGAGCCTGCACTTGTACAGCTTTGCCACCAGAGGTCATCGAAGCAGCAAAATCCAGTGTACGCAGTATTGTATTGAAAAGTAATTATTCTCTTTAATAGTGTGGTATGGTGAGGTCCTGTTGCAACTGAAACCCAACGTCTCCACTTATTAGTCTTTTGCTGAAGCACAGAGAACACAAAGATCCGATCTCCGGCACTACCCATCCTATTCAGGTGTTAGTGGTCTACTTTATGCATAGGTTCTTTGGGAGGGAAGCTCCTTTTTAATTAAAGGTTGTGGATTACGTTCAGCTCACAGGAGAGAGAGGGAAAGAGAAAGACTTGTTCTAATACCTTTTTAAAAAAACTATCTGCATCCGTGAACTGCTTTGGGACCTGAATAAGATGGTTTTCAGGACCCACCTTTCATTTGCCCCTTAGTTCTCTGAATTTCATTATGATGAGATCGACATTGCCGTCTTCAGCATGCCTCCTCACTACCTCGTAGCCGAGGAAATGCTTCATAAAAGTGATATTAGATGCATCAGACTTTTTTACCTGCACATGACTAAGCGCTCGGTGTTTCAGCCAAGTCCTTCACCTTTCCTGTTGTTGTTGAAGCAAGCACAATAGCCTCCATAGCAATCCATTTCAAGATGGATCATCTCCCATATTCATCATTGCTATTCCTTACATAGCGTTTCTCCACCTGCCAGTAGTCATCCATTTCCTACAGGAACATATTTGTCAAACAACTTTCTAGGAATGCTGTGTCGACTGCCATTCCTGCATTCTGAAAACAATGTCTTCTAGAGTCATAATCTCATTGAAATATATTTGCCTGGAGAGTGACTGTCCATTGCTGTCTTTTCGGTCATCGCTGTTACTGTGGAATCCACCTATTTCCTGGAAATATGAGTGTGAAGAACACAAAGTTATCAATAGAGGGCCTGAATTAATCTCAATCTTGGTAGTTACTCCCGACCTTATCCCAGTATATATGTCTCTCATTGAGCCTCCTTAGACAGCTCAGCATAAATGCAAATTGGCTGAAGCCCGCCTCAAAAGGCACAGCCCAGACCAGCCCAAACTGCCTTGGCAATTTTCCTGTGTGGGGGTTAAAAAGCAACCCCTTTATGCTTTCCTTTTGTTGGGCTTCACCTGTGACACGTAAAGCCTGTATTATGGTACAGTGAACTTCTGGAACCATACCCAAGTGTGAGTTGTTCATGAAGGCCAAGACTGGTCTATGGCTGCTTGCCTACCAGTGAGAATGCACATGGCCTGGCAGAACCAGCACCCTTTTGGAGCAGGCCAGGCGAGATTGCCACTTCTTTGGTTCCTGCCTGTAACGGGATCAGTATCCTGAATTGCTTTAAGATGGAACGTGCTCATAATAATACCAGTGCTCAGGTTAATTCGGGTATTTAAATCCA
This sequence comes from Pleurodeles waltl, assembly GCF_031143425.1. Taxonomy (NCBI): domain Eukaryota; kingdom Metazoa; phylum Chordata; class Amphibia; order Caudata; family Salamandridae; genus Pleurodeles; species Pleurodeles waltl. The sequence goes on from NC_090450.1 coordinate 234,651,039, forward strand.
TCATTTTTTGTAGTCTACAGTAATAGCAAGGATGTAAGATAGGGTAAAGTTACATTTAAGGGGACTTTGTTACTGCTAATTCAAGGCGCTCTGCTGTTCCTAGTATACTGCTGTCAATCCCTCTGTCCGTGGTAATAAAATCACCTGATGGGCTTATATTGGGGGACTGTTGAGTGTGCAACCATGCTAATGAAGAAGGCATTCTCATGTATGTACATGCCTTCCTGTTACAGGCTCTGCACGTCTCTAAGCTGCTTTAATAAGAAGTTTGTGATCTTGCAACAAAGTGGCAGGATATTTATTGGATAGTAAGACAACGATGAACTAGTATAAATGTAGCATTTCGGGTTCATGCTGAAAGACCTACAACTGTTGACGGGTGTGTTGTTATTATTGGGACCCTCCCCGCAAAGTAAATCATAACTTGGAGCAGAGGGGCCATTTACCTCATGTGGTTAGAGGGTGCAGGTACTTTACCCAGTTTAGTGTTGTTGTCCCACCAGTGCATCAACATTGTTTCTTAGATGTATGTATTTTTTTTTACTTCTCAGCCAAAGGTACAGCAGCATGCACACGCAAACTAACCATCAACAGAAGGTAGACAAACCTACTGTCTCCCTTAGTCTTCATTCCTTTATGCAATTAAAGGTGATTTACCATAAACAAATCTGTATCATGGGCCAAAAGATGAATCTGAACTTGTCACTCAGTCCGCTATTTCCCAGTCTTAACCCTTAATTGTTTATAGAAATCTTTTGTTGGGGTTATGGGAACTCGTACTTACTTTTGTATTTTGGTAACAGGGGGGGTGGTGGGACCGTCATCCGTTGTTTGCATTAGAAACACTTAGTAAAGATGCATCCTCAACAGACTGGGTGGTGAATGAGAGGAATATTATATCTCTTTTGGACTGCAGCCACAATTGGGGAGAGCTTTGAACGTTCTGGTCAGTACCTGACAGTACTTAATTTATAATTTAAAAAAATAAGTGCAGGAGACCAAGGTTTTGCTGAGATGCCCTCAGCGAGTGCTTTTGAATGCCCTGTTCCTGATTACCAAACCGCCCAGTTTTGTTTCCACTTCATACCTCTCTATCCAACTTTTGCAGGTTCTTTTCATCTCGAGGTTTCCCCCTTTTCACTGTATTTCTATGTTATCTTCCTTCTCCATTCTCCCTAATTTTTATGATATTCTTCTCGTGTCATGTTCATTAGACGTTCGAGATTCTTGTATCAATCAGTGTAACGACCATGCAGCTGAAGAATAGTTTCGTTGTCCATCCAAGACTCGATGCACCAAAAGACAAGCAGGTCTTTGTCCAGTTTATTTCACCCAGTCTGGAAACCAAAAGAACAACAATTGTCGTATCAGATGGGATTGCCCCAATAGCCACTAAGATACGAATATAAAATTAGAAACATGTTGCCTCATGTACCTTAAGGATCTATGAAGATACTCTGGTAAGTAGCCAAAATCCAACATGTAGCACGTAAAAAATTAAAGTTAAGGTAAAAGGACAGTGGAAACCAACCTTCCAAATATCTGAACATGATATTGTCTCTGTCTCATGAAGTTCATGGGGAACAGCCCAGGGACAGTGACTACAGAAAGAGTTGATATACAGGGGGCACATAAATGAAGCTGGTTGTTTTGCTGTATGTTGTTCGTTAATAAGAAACCATTGTCTTTAGTTAACCACACCAAACCTCATACATGGTTGGAGTCTTCATCTTATATCTGCACAGTATACACTTTTTTGCCACTGCAGAACGCACCCCAAACCCTCTCTTCCAGGAATTAATTGCAGTCCAATGCAGAGTGTCGTGAAAAGGAGCCACAGGAGAACAAGGACGAGTGCCCTTGTATTTTGCATAGTTGTTCATACTCTACTCACCCATCCCAAAATGAATCCATCGACCTATATGCCAACAAAATATGGACAACATTGGCTATTATTTCTCTGCATCCCCAGCAGAATGAGTTTGGGTATCAATTTGCTCTGTGGAGCTTGGAGCAAGCCCAGGGTTAGTCTTGTAAGATTCTGAAGAAGCAGAATTTCAGGTGCACTTCCTGCTGGCTTTTAATCGTGTGCTAACAGAATCTCCAACCACTCAATCTCTGAATCCTCTTTAATCAGTCTCGGTTTTAATTATTTGAGAGAATTCGTCTTAAGGTTGCAGAGTATAGTTTCTCAGATAGGACACAATCAAAGGTCGCTACCAACCCTTTAAAATCACGCAACCTTTTCAAATAAACATGAATTGGTTGAGGTTCATAAAGTAAGGATTCCTGTGTGTCTTTTGCTCACTAAGCAGTATTTTAATTGCAAGTATTTCTGTGGTTGGTTGTAATGGATGCAAAATGAGTCTTATTGTGTATCAAAGGTTTTGAAAGACTCCTCTTTCATGAAATGATCCCATTCTACAATGTCTTTCTCAAATCACACTGTCCAGTGAATAGCGTGAACTCCTTTTAAGTCTCCTGCATTGTTGCAGATCGACACTTGAGGAGGTAAAAGCCATTCATCTTCATTAGGTTATAGGTTGATGTACATATTTTGTCCATTTTAGCTGAATCGGGCTACGCAGGGTTTTAGCAGCATTTGTCTTCCTCACAAAATTGCAGGGCCTGCTTTCGGGTACATAAGGTGATGTTTGATGGAAACCCATTCCGGAATAGCAAGAAAGGTGTTAAGCTAGAAGATAGCGCTGTTGCACTTGATATTAGAAGGACATGTGCTGAAGGCGTATGATCCCAGACCCACAATTCCTTCTCTGCGTACATTTTCATTATTAAGGGACAGTGTGGGGATTGTCATCCTAAATCAAGGTCTTGATTTCTCCATCAATTTTGTTAGCAGGTTTTTGAAGGATGTTGATAGCATGCAAAATACACAGTACTGGGGGCCACTCCCGTTCTGATTATCTGAACTCGCATCCAAACTAGCAACTGAACATTTTTCCTTTTGACACACATTTGTGTCTTTTTGTCCAACAATGTTTTGACTTTGTCATGAACGATTTTGGAGAAGGTCATAATCAGTAGGATTTCATCTTCCTGAGCGGCTACTGGAATGAGTGTCCTCAGTGAGTGTTTCATGGTGAAAATTGTCATGGGCATAGCTTCGATTTTAGATCAGTTTATTTTGTGGGCCCAGGACCGCCCTCTCCATTGTCTTAAATAAGTAGGGCCATTCTATCCCAACAAAGGTGTTTTTTTGTCTGTATAAGAATATTATAACTTTGCCATCCATGTCATTGTGTACTTGAGATGTAACAGCGTCTTCATGTGTTTCCTGATGTTTAGCCTGGTGCAGTACCAGCTTGCTTTATATGTATGAATGAGTAGAGCACCCTCTGAAGCATACAGGCTAGCACTTTTGCCAGTATTCTTATAATTGATTCTGGCCTATAGCGTGTACGTTGAAGGTGGTCTTTCCCTGGAAAGGATATCACTGCCCTGTTCCATCCTAGTCGGAGGAATCCATTCTCATCCACACCTTTAAAAACTATGATCCTGTTTCGCCCTATATAGGGGCCACTGCTCAAGGTGATCCTGATACCAGTGAATGTGTTTCTTAGAATAAATCGAGTGAGGAAAGTAGTGAGGATATCCAGTATGTCGGGTGACCAGTGTGGCCCAGGAACGGCAAATAAGTTAAGCAGGTGGGGGAAAAAGAACGTGTCCTCAACTATATATGCAGTCGTAGTAGTAGTAGTAGTATAAAAAGTCAAAAAGAGAAAATAGCTTCACCACTTGCTTGAGTGTGCTATTAGTTTTACGTAGGTACAGCTCTACAAATAGTAACTGAGCAATCAGTCTTGCTTGAATAAGAGGGCTGGGTGACATAGATAGCGCTAGTTAGAACAGCAATGTGTAAACGTTCTTCCATTCCCTTTACATAGGGAACCTCGATTTGCCTCTACTACTAGATGATACTTCCGCAATTCTGTGGTCTTGGTTTGTACCACTTTTTTAGAGGACCCCATGTGTGTTTGACACAGTTTCTTTTGTTTTGATGAGGTAACTACTATTCTGAGAAATTCTTGTTGGAGCCATATCCATTTTGTCTCTATAGGAGACTTTCTAGTTTGTGTCAAGATATTCCTTTGTTTACTTATAAATCACTATCATATTTGTGGCCTGTTCTTGGAGTCCAAATTTTATTTCCCAATACATATTTCAATGCTGACTGCGGAGCCAGGGATTTCTTGATTAGTTTCAGCAGCATAGGGGATGCTCCAGACTGCACACTCATATAAGGCATGCTTTTGGCAAGTAAGCATCCAACCTTCTTGTGGAACCAAGACCTTCTACATCACAGTAACTATTTTCTTAAGTGTGGCTTTATCAAGTCCAATTGAAACATATCATTGTGTTCCTACCAAAGTCAGATCCTCTTGTTTGTCAGCTGACCAGTTTCCAATATTCCATTTTCCAGGAAAACGTCTTGACTAGGCAGTTACAGAACAGCTACAAAAATACTAAGAAAAAAATAAACTGTTGCATGACCTTCAGTTAGGATTCCAACCCATGAAAGGGACACAGCCAGACACTGCTAAAAGGAATTATTCCTCTTTGCACTAGACGAAAGCCATCAAGCTGCCATGCTCCATCTTAATCTCCTTCTTGCCTATGACACTACACAGCTTAACATATTGCTGACTAATCTGGAAGACTGGTTCAGGATCGGTGGGAATGCCCTTGGCTTGCTCCGCACTTGACAGCTTCAGCCAATAACTTTGTATTGAATGATAAGACCTTTCTGTGCTGGGTTATTTCATGCTGTCCCCCAGGTCTGTCACCTTCTTTTCAGCTGCTGCACATGGCCATGTTCCAGCTCTTAAATATGAATTAAGCTGACAAATTCAAAATTTACATCAGCATGAAAAATATCAGCAACTGAAACCTCTTTGAACACTGGTTGAGAAAAAAACACCTCTTTTGTCTGGGTGGAACGGTAACAGTCTTTCCAATTATAAGAGCACCAGAGTCTACCACTCTTCCATAAACGCCCCTTCTATAGAGACTTTCTCTATCACATGTCACAAAGTTAAGATTCTAGGGATCTTCTTTTACTCTAATCTGTCATTCACCACTCAAATCAGTGCAGGTGTTAGGTCTGTCAATACAATACAAGCCTGAGAAAATGTGTCTATCCACAAAAACCTCCCACTGGATAACCAACAAGATGCTTTAGCTCTTGGCATTTAGACTGTTGCAATGGACTTTATCTAGGCATCAGAAAGAATCTAACAGACTTCTTAATTAGACTGCAGGCATGTGTCTGAGCCAACAGAGATGGCAATATCAAACCAGCACTCCACATACTCCCAGTGGGGTCCGTGATTAAATTAAAGAGGCTCTGTTTTATCCATAAGGTGTACTGCAATAAAGACCTGTCACATCCACAAAAGTTGTCTCCCTGCCAGAAACATCTGACCTGCACAATGCATGTGATCCTTTAGCGCTTAGCTTGTCAGTCAACAGAAATAAAGCAGCAAAACTCTCAATGTTGGAGGCCTCACACTCTGCAGCACCCTGGTTCTCAATCTAAAAGGTGAACCAAACTGTTCAGGAAATGTGTAGCCTGAGTTAGTGGCTTAGTTTTGTTAACTTATGGGTTGATATGGATTTTACCTTTGGGTGATATTTGCGCCTGGATCTTTGCTAATATTATGCCTCTAATTCTCAGTTCCTGCACCAAGGCAGTGTTGCACTGGGATATGCTACTAGAAGCAAAAGCCCTATGTCTAATGCTTCCTTGAATTGTGTTGACGGAATTTTTCAGGATCAGTACACAAACCTCCACTATTTACTGTGCTTCCAGGGTGTATAGCAAGCTTTAGTAATTTTAATAGCATGCCTAAATTGTTGGTGCTTTTTGCATTGCACTCTTAAGACAGTGGTCTAATCACAGTCATAAGCACCCACTTTCTTGTGTACTGATGGAAAAACTGTTTCCAAGTAGGGAATTAGAGTTTAGTACCCGGAGCTAAATAGTATATAGAGTGTGGCTGTTTATTGAGAGTGGCACTTGGATATGAAAAAGTGTGGTCAACTAAATCGCAAGAAACTACTTTCCAAGTGGTTATGCCTACAGATTCTGGCAATCGGGACGTCATTCTTTCCATCTTGAGTAGATGAAATAAATTGAAGTATGCTGTCCCTAGTAATGGAATCAAAGAACAGATCTTCTAGAGACTAAACATGTAAGCACCTAATTCATTGAGAAGCCTGTTTCAGAAGAAATTAACATGCCCTCCATTTTCTTGGTCAATTCTTACTGCTTTCTTTGCTTCCAGCCTCCTTGTACATTAATGTTAGGTTTAATTTTTATTTATTTTTCTGTCAGAGGATGTTACAGGTAAAGGCATTGTGTTGGACACCAAACCTTCAATGGTGCTGAGGTCAGTCATTAATGTTAGCATGGGGGAAAAAGCAGATCAGCAATCTTTTGACAAGTACTACTCGCCAGTATGCCAGGCTGAAGGCTTCCCTTCAGAAATTATGTTGAGTCATGAATAAACTACACAGACCAGTCATATGGTGAAATGAGCACTGCCTAGACCAGAAAAGCTAAAACAATACATATATTTTGTCACATTAGACTTAACTTCAGGATTGCCACATAATCCATGGGGGTTTGTTTCTGAAACCAACAACCATGCAACAGTGCGCTGCCATTACATGCCATCCTGTCTAGCATTACATCTTTGCTGAAAGCTCTTTTGGGGTCCGCCTTTGCATTCAGCCTGGGTAGACGAATGGTAAGGCAATGAAGATTGAAAGGTTTTGAAAACAGTTTTTTGCAGCCATTGGCTGAACACAGAATGGTACTGTGTATGCACTCTGGATTTTATGTGCTGTTGTGGCAGGTTCCTTCATCTGCTCCCATTTCATAAAGGAAACCCTAGGGTCTGTGAAAGGAGAATTCATGAAGAACTAGCAGCTGAGGACCAGAATCGCAGCAACACTTTGAGAAACCATACTAAATTAATAATATTTGTGGAACGTTTAGAATTGTGGAAGTGCTGTTTGCAGTTAATTAATGTGTTCTCTTTATGACTAAGTGTTTTATTTTTTTTCTTCAATTCGGAACAGTAAACAAACCGATTCCTCCAAGACCTTGTGACCTCGCAGTAATTATGTACACCAGTGGATCCACAGGACTTCCAAAGGGAGTGATGATCTCTCACAGCAACCTTGTTGCTGGCATAACAGGGATGGCTGAGAGGATTCCCAGGGTGACGTAAGTATCCATGTTCCAAAACTGAATCAAGTCACATGCGAAGATGTAAATAATATTTGCAGTTAATGAATCGGGACATGCAACATACTCAAATACTTGTTACTTTCACTTCAGTTTCCTCTATTTCCAAAGTTTGGAAATAGCAACATGTATTAAGTATTTATTCAGGCTTTGTGAGTATTTCTTCAAATATTTAAAAACAACATTGTAATGCAACAAAAGGTGCTACCATCACATTTCGGTTGTATTTCCTGAGTCTTCTGGATCATATTAATACTTTATTTTTATTGTGACATTTATAGAGATTTGTCTATGGACATATACCCTGAAAATAAAAGCCATTATTGTTGCATGATATCCATATACAAGTGTTATCTTCACTGGGAGAGTTATTACAGCTCTAATACTTCGTTTAAGGTGTTTGACATTCACGGGTGATTCCTCCTGCAGATTTAAGTCACATTCATTCCTGGGGTGAGTATTTAGGATTGAAGAACCCTTGTGAAACTGGAGACTATGGGCGAAGCACCACCGTATGTTGAAAACAGTATCATACCCATTGTTCACACTTATCTATATATTTTTTTCTTCCTCAGTGTTAGAGCTTTCATAGATTGAATTATTTCCCATCCCCGGCGGAATCCCCAGTACTATTAAAATAGCTATAAACCGTGTTATACAATTTTGACACAGCTGTGGCCCCAGCAAGTGTATGTATTTAGTAGCACTACAACTCATTCGAAACAACCCAGACTACAGCCAGTGAGGCGCTTCGATCTCTACCACATAATGTGCTCTTTGATTTCTAATAAACCACCTTTCCATGGATTTTACTCCTCCTCTTTACCTTCCCTGCACACCAATCAGCCTACTTTTTCGCTTCACTGTGAGATGTATCTCTGAGGGGTTCTGGGGGAACCTCTCAAAAGCCACAGTGGAACATGAGGAGAAGACATCTCTCTTCGGGAACTCCCTTTCCTGTAGTCAAGGGAAGATTTACTCAGATGGCCTGCACTTGCATTGGTTCATTGCCTTAGCTACTAAGTAGGAAAGAAATGCCCAGACATGAGTCCTGTGCTTACTGCGCCACTGGATTTACGCACGCCTGGCTGATGAGGGGTGATACCCTTAAACCGGTCCTAGGATGCTTGTTTACAGTCTAGGGAGGACCTGGCTAGACAGGTTGGCTGGACTGTTTCCATGTGGAACAGGGAAAAGACTGATTTGCATATGGCTGGGTCCAAACTGGGGTGGAGTGGTGAGCAAAAAAACGATGTATTAAACCCAGATCTTTGTGACTGGGGGTGAATATTTGCGTTGTTAAACATTCCGTCCATCATCTGTTCTTTCTTCATATTCAAATGGTACACAGAATGTTCACAAAACTGGTTATTAGTTGGGGTGGTTGTGACATCTCGCCAAGTTATGATGTCACTGTTCTGTATCAGGTGAAGTTAGGTCACTTAAATTTAAACCTTAGCTGAGTTCTGGGTAGCTGGGGAACGGAACAGTCAGGCATTGACGGTCAATTAGAAAACATGACACAATAAACTCCCATTCCAAATTATAAATATTGTATATATTTTTTATCTTTAAATAGACACCACAATGACAAACATCTGATGAAGAGAACCGGAATTATGATTTTTTTTTAAGGATGTTCATAAATCATTGCTTTTCACTCAAAACATGTAGTGTCTGAGCCTTTGAACATAGGGAGCCAGGTTGATGTTTCATGCCAACCAGAATGATGTGCTGGAGAGGTGCAGGGTTGGTTCCAGTCAAGTTTGTATCTTTGCATTTCAAAACTTTTCTTATCTTCACCTACAGGACTTGTTGGCATGGTATTCTGCAGCTTGAATCCGGAGTTGGCCTCAATATCAGCGGACAAGCGTACGGTGAGAGCCTAGGTTCTCGGCAGACATTTGAGGCTATCCACAAACTGGCAACATGTTTTAGAAGCTAGTATGTGAAGTCAGTTTCTCAGGAAACGACTGGGAACTGAGTAGTGGCAGTTTGGTAGCCTCTGGTTCTTCTGATAAAAGCATTCTTTGAGCTTCTAGGCTTACTAGTTGCAGTTCCTCCAGAGGAAAAAGAACACTCTATTTTCCAGCCATTGGTCCAGGTCCTAGGTGGCCCCTCTTGGGGGCTAGGACTCAAACTCCTGGGCTGAAAAAGTTGGGTCCAAAACAAGTCTGCTTGTATCTGATAAGCTGGGTGATTTGCAGACGAAGATCCTCTTTCTCTTTTGTGTTCCTGGAGCTGAACAGGATGCTAGCCAACTATCCATTGTAGTTCACTCTCTGGTTCTCGGTGTAAATAGTAGCTGGTCCAGCCCATGTGGTCTTTCTCTGCGAAATCAACAGTGGGAGCACCATTTCTCTGTGAATTCCTGTCTTTGGTTCAGCAGGTGCAGTTCCTTTTTGTGCAGCCTTGCTTTCTGAGGTCTATTGGTTCAGGAGGTGCAGTCCTTTTCTCTGTCTTTTCCTGGTCCAGTAGCATTCTGAGTCTGGTAGCCAGAACTGCCACTTTTGTGCCAGTCTCAAGTTTGTGGGTGGGAAGGACTTAACCAATGAGGATAAACTTCCCAGGGGCAACCCTACCCACTCTTGCATCACTTCCTGAGGCGTAGGCACTGGGTAATTCCACAGTGAATTTCTCTGCCCATAGCCAAGATGTCAGAACCTTTCTTCCCTTGGTCAGAACGAGGGGGGCACCCAGCTGAGGTTTGTCCTGTATAATGAGCAACTTATCCTGGTAAACCAATTCTGTGACTGGTTTTCCCTTTCTGAAAGAGATGACAGCCAGTCTACCTAGACAAAGGTGAGGTTAGAATAAAGTGTCACTTGCGTTTGCCTATGCATCTTGCCCTTCGAAGCTGGGCCATCTATGGCCACAGCCATCCTGTCAGGAGAATGGCACACTTCCTTCCACCAATGGGTTCTTTGTCCCCCCCCTCTCCTGGGAACTATTCACAATTCCTGGCAGGAGGGCAGCAGGCTGTCTCAGATGGCAACTGCTGCAGTTGATTGGAAACAGCTGCCAGACACTTTGGGCAAGACAGTGGTGCCCCTAAAAATCACCTTTACATTAATATTTACTCTACATCCCCCTTTAGCAGTATTTCCGATTTAAGTTACAATTAATTTGACACCTTGAAGTACTACTTTTGGTATTCCCAGTTAACACTTTTGAAATGTAAAAGTGTAATCCCATTTCAGGCAATGGGAATGCCAGCCTTGCTACTGACTCGGTGATGAATTTTACTGCAACAACATGTAAAACATAAAACAGCATATCCTGTTCTTTAATATCCTGCACCCTGCCTTATGGGATTGTGAAGCATAACTTAGAGGTTACTTATCAATAACAACAAGAAAGGTTTGGGCTCAACAAAAGGATTATTTTGCCATGTTTACTTGGCAGTCTAACACTCGGCTACAGTGGCAGGCCTTGAGTCATGGTTTCACTCTGTGACTGTAGCTGTGGCACAATAAGTGCTGCAGTCTACTAGTGACATTTAACTCACAGGCCCCGGATACTCTGTGCACCATCTACAAGGGACTTCTAGGTATGCTAAAGATGCAAATTAAGTGTTAGCCGATTGCACATATACCTGAGGGCTCAGAGGACATGCTTTGGTTCCTGGCCAGCAGGGCCCAGTGTACTGCAGGTCGAAAAACCATTAGCATCAGTCCAATTATTTGGGGGTTTTGGTCACACACGACGAGTCATTTTCTTACTTGTTCTAGTTTTTAAATTTAGAAGCTAATCTGTGATGTGAATGGGTTCCATTTTTACACAGATTTGGTCTCCTAATTAAGACAGGCTTTGACACAGGGACTCTGCTGTAGGTTATTGGTTGTCTTGTTCTCTCGGGTAGAAGCCTTGTAATCAATATTGTTGAGGTTTGTGTGCCCTGCAGAGCACACATTTTAATTTTTTTAGGACCAGCTCAGCCTTTCATTGTTTCAGGTCTGAAAATAATTATTTGGCATGTAGTATTAGTGACAGCTGTTTAGGTCTTGTCTACAAAAAGCTCTTTCTCCTTGGCATTTTACCAGAGCTCTCCTACATGGCACCTTGTGGATTCTTGTTGCAGGGACTGCTTGAGGAGCAGAAGGATCAAAGTCTTTAAAACAAGCTCTCACTCTATTTTGTAAGGTTCTAGGGTGCTCTGTATTGAGAATAATGTTCTGCTCCATTGTTAATGCGTTTCCACCCGAGGTGAGGTCACAAAAATCAGCACCTGATCAAATTCAGACTAGATATATGATACAGACAAGCACAAGGGGTCCCTAGAAAGTGTACTTTACTTTCCAAAAGATCTAAGGAGTATTTCCTGATAAGAAAGTAGTAATGCAAGAATTGAGATCCATCCTAGGTACAAGAATCACAAACAAGTGTATAAAGAAAGAGAAATTAATTATGCTGGCATTGCATCATATTTTCCCACTGGTCAATAAAGCAGAGTCTGTACGTGCTCCAGATATCTGAAGGATATGTATCCATCAAGGGAGACGGCATGCGGCCGTAGGCACCTAATAGGAAATCACAAATTTAGTAATGCAAAATCATTCATACATGTGGGCCGTTTAGGCCCATAGTAATGAATCATGTAGCATCAGGAAATCTGTATTTTTGTACATTCCATTTTGCATTTCCAAAATAGCGATTTCTAAGGATTTGCTATTTAGGAAATGCAAAATAGGAATTTTGTACATTTGGCCTGTAGTTACTATACTTTTCTGGTTTAATTCAAAGCACCCGTAAGGCTAGACTGTATTTAGTGGTTTTACTACATTAATTGTATGCTTAGAATGTATTTCGTTTCTATCTTCAAAGTTTGTAGGAATGAATTTCGGCAGAACCATTGTTTTTACCATATACTGAATGCCAAGGTTCTACTGGCAAGGTGGCTGCTTCGGCCATATATTTTATTATGGGCATTAAGTGCTATGTAAGTGTGACTTAATAATACATAAAAGGAGGGTTTAGGTCTATCAAAGTTCTACTTCGACAGGTCAAATTTGTAGTTTGAAAAATGCACAGATAGGCTACAGTGGTGTGCCTGCAGTCATGTTTGTACTGTCACTGTAGTGGGTGTCCACTAGTAACATTTATTTTACAGGCCCTGATTACTCCTTTTACCATATGCTAGTGACTTATAAGTAAGTTACTTAAGCCAATTAGGTAAACACATCCACTGGAGTTTGGTTAGCAGGGTCCCAGTGCTCAGAGTCACAAAGCTTGCAGCATCAATAAAAAATATTGGCAAAGCCAATGCAAAAGCATTTGGCTTTGCCAGTGTGTCTTAGCCATGTTGTACACTAGTATGGCTGCTGTTCAGAATGGCTAAAAGTTAATGGCATAAAGGAGAGTGGCGTGGATTGTCGTAGAGTGGAATGGTGAAGAGTAAAGTACTGCGTATTGGATTCAGGGTTATAGACTGCAGTAGCATGTATTGCAGTGACAGAGTAGTGTGTTGAAGAGTGTAGTGGCATAGAGTGGAAAGATGCAGAGTAGGCTGGAGTAGAGTGCAATGGTATAGAATACAGCAGTGCAGAGTAGAGCATAGAGTTCAGTGGCATAGAGTGCAGAGTAGCGTGTCTTAGAGGGCAGTGGTGTACTGTGGAGTGGTTTAGAGTGGACTGGTGTAGAATGTTAGAGTATAGTAGCGTAAAGTACAGGGACATAGAATTCAGTAGCATACAATGCAGTAGCATAGATTAGAGTGGTGCAAATTAGAGGTCAGTGATATAGACTGCAGTGGTGTGCAGTGGCATGGAGTGGTGTAAAGTGGCAGAGTACAGTGGCATAGAGTGGAGTGATGCAGAATGCAGTGGCATAGAATGCAATGCTGTACAGTAAAGTGCAGAGTGCAGTGGCGTAGAGTAGAGTGATGCAGAATGCAGTGGTAAGCAGAGTAGAGTCCCAATGAATGCAGTAACGTAGAGTAGAACATTGTAGAGTTCATAGCAGTGTTGCAGATTAGAGGGTTGTAAAGTGCAGTGGTATAGAGTGGCATAGAATGCATTTGACTAAAGAAGAGTGGTCTAGAGATCAGTGGAATTGAGTACATTTGGGTAGAGTGCAGTGGTATAGAATAGCATAGAGTGCAGTGCTATAGAGTTAAAGTAGTATAAAGTGCTGTGGTGCAGGATAGAGTGCACTGACATACAGTGCAGTGGTGCAGAGTACATTAGAGTGGCGTTCTGTGGATCGGCACATACTGCAGGGGGGTAGAATTGAGTTGTACAGAGTAGAGTGCATAGAGAATATAGGAATAGAGTGCAGTGTTGCAGAGTGGCGTAGAGTGGAGCTGTACAGAGTAGAGTGGAGTCTCCTACGCTGGAGTGGTGTAGAGTGCAGTGGAAAATAGTGCAGTGATGTAGAGTAAAGTGGCAAAGAGTAGAGTGGTTTAGAGAAGAGAGGCGTAGAGTGCAGTGTCTCAGAGTGGAATAGAGCACAGTGGTACAAAATGCAGTGGCGTAGAGTGGTGCAGTTGAGAGCACAGGGGCGTGGAGAGATGTGGCGTGGCATAGACGGGGGTTGCATGTTGTGGTAGCACTGTACCCTTACAGATGACCCATTTTCAATTGAAATGACCATTGCATGTGCACAGACATACAGTTTTGCTAATAAAACTATACAGCCCAAAACCAGTAGTATGTGGAAATGGCATCACCTAGTGTATTTATTTGTTTTGATCATATTAAAATATTTGTTTTCAACACACTTCACAATTAGCAAAACATGGTTTGTTTGTGCTTTGATACATTCTGAAATACTTGCACAGTTCATTTAAATGTTATTGTGCACTAGAAAAACCCTTTGCTACCCCCCCAGTATCCAGCAAGATTGTCACTTTGAAGTCAGAGACAGAAAAGTAAACACCAAGCTCCCTTGGAAGACAGAGTCCGACTTTTGACCGTTGTCTTTGAATGCACAGGAAATATGACAAAATAAGCAAAAGAAATTACAGGCCTGTTTACAGAAAGGAGTAGATGTGGAAGTATACAAGGATAGGTAGTGTGAAAAGGCTTTGTTCCTTTGGAGGGATTGATTCCTGCCGGACAGCCCAATGCATATAAAGCTAGTAAATAGAAAGCAGGAGAATGTGAGTTACGAACCACACAGCATTCGAGGGAAGCTTTCGGAATGTCCTCTAGATGTCTTTAGTAAGCCAGACAGCTGTGCAGTTTAGTAGGCTTTCACCTAAAAATGGGGAGTGATAATGCAATCAAGGAATTTTCCTACAGGCACAATTCGACAAATATACCTGACATTTGGCAGACTCTTACTACATGCAGTTTCTACTGGTATTACTATTTTGCACCTATCCAGAAAAAGGGGGGGGGCAATTAAAAAGGTGGGGAAGGGGAGTAAAAGAGTGTTCATTTGCAAATCCATTTGGCACTGTGACAAACCTGTTCATAATTTGGCAGAAGCTGCAATGAATTAATTTTCTGTTTGTATGTCCCTTTTTGTTCCCGTCCATGGGGTGGGGTGTGGATAAACGTTTATTTAGTTTTAATGTTGGTACATGGCAGGCAGTGCAGAGTGGGTGTTAGGCACATGTCCTAGCCCTGCAGCTATCTGATGCAGTGCACTGCTAAAGGCCGTGTACAGTGGGGATTGGGCAGCTATGTAGTGGGTTGATTTTAGGGCCTGTCATCAGAGTCACACTGTTCACAGTCAAAAATCATGTGCAGCTGGGGTTGAAATGTTAGTAAAACATAAAATCACAAAAAAGGCACAGTTTAAAAGTGAAATTAGGTTCTGGTCCAGACTTGTCAAACTACAGACATTTTCCATATTTAGCAACGTGCACAACACCTACCTTAACTCACGCAACCCACCATGCTCAAAACACCTGTTTGGCAAATGCGCAAAAACAAGCAAAAGAGCGCTCAAAATAACATGGCATCATTGTGAATAGCATGACTTATGGCATGTGTTGCGTACATTGCTAACCGTGCCTGGTTAATTTCATCTAGTCCTCTCCAAATGTCAATCAGTCTAATATCTTGTGACAAATAACACATACACATTCCACTTTTCATGAGAAAAAGTAAGTTCACTCTTCAGTGTTTCCTTATTTAAGATAGTAATTGGAAACAGGTGTAGCTAAACAAATGCACGACATGATCAGGCAATGCAATCACAGCATATAAATTCTGAAACTTTCGTAGTTTGGCCCTGAGCATTCAGGTTGTGTTTAACATGCCATTCCTACACCAAAATAAATCTCCAACTGACTCAGAGAAAGAATCTTTGCTACTCTTTGAAGGAATGTAAAGCAATTCACACTCTCCCTGAAAGCTGTCATTCTCAACAGCAAGAAAGATTTGCAAATGGGAAAAGTTTAAGACATTTGCCATTCTGCCAGGAGTGCATGTGTAGCATATAATCCAAGTTCGAACTATATGATGCGCTTAGACATTTCAAAGAAACCCAAAGCTACATCAGTAGAATCTTCGAACCTCTGTTAATATGGTACAGGTTAGAGTTCATAATTTAACAGTTATAATGATCAAGTATAGCTTTCCTTGAATTGTGGCCAGAAGAAAACCACCTTTCCAAAAAGAACATTGCTGCAAATCTGGCAAGCAGCAATGTTATAAACCACAAGACATTTGGAACTATGTCCTTCGTACTGATTAAACCAAAGTGGAGTGATTTGGTTGTAATGCCCTAAGACATGCTTGCCAAACAACAAACATTGGTATCATCACAATAACCTTTTTCCAACCACCAAATGTGGTAGTGAAGATACGATTTGGGTTTCCTTCGTTGGCATGGTGCCTGGATCCCTTGGAAACATCGAGCCCACCTTGAACTACTCCCTATACCAACGATGTTAAACTTTTTAGTTTATGCAGGGTCATCCCCAATCTCTTTGCCTCCTGCCTCCTATTTTTCCTGACCTGTTGCTGTTGGCTTTTTAACTCTGAGCACCTTACCTCTGCTAACCAGTGCTAAAAGTGCATATGCTCTTTGTGTAAATTGTATTGTTTGGTTTCTCCATGATTGGCATATTTGATTTACTAGTAAGTCCCTAGTAAAGTGCACTGGAGGTGCCAGTGCCTGTAAATAAAATGCTACCAGTGAGCTTGCAGCATTGGTTGTGCCACCCACATTAGTAGCTCTATAATCATGTCTCAGACCTGCCACTGCAGTGTCTGTGTGTGCAGTTTTAACTGTAAATTCGACTTTGCAATACCTGCTTGCCAGGACCAAACCTTCCCTTTTCTTACATAGAAGACACCCCTAAGGTAGGCCCTAGGTAGCCTTAAGGGCAGGGTGCAGTGTATGGTTAAGGTAGGTGTAGGAGGCTGGACTGGCTTGTAGTGAGTACCAAGGGGTACTTGCACCAGGCCCAGTTATCCCTTATTAGTGTATAGGGTGTCTAGCAGCTTAGGCTGATAGATAATGGTAGCTTAGCAGAGCAGCTTAGGCTGAACTAGGAGACGTGTGAAGCTACTACAGTACCACTTAGTGTCATATGCACAATATCATAAGAAAACACAATACACAGTTATACTAAAAATAAAGGTACTTTATTTTTATGACAATATGCCAAAGTATCTCAGAGTGTACCCTCAGTGAGAGGGTAGGAAATATACACAAGATATATATACACAATACCAGAAATATGCAGTATAGTCTTAGAAAACAGTGCAAACAATGTATAGTTACAATAGGATGCAATGGGGACACATAGGGATAGGGGCAACACAAACCATATACTCCAAAAGTGGAATGCGAACCACGAATGGACCCCAAACCTATGTGACCTTGTAGAGGGTCGCTGGGACTATTAGAAAATAGTGAGGGTTAGAAAAATAGCCCACCCCAAGACCCTGAAAAGTGAGTGCAAAGTGCACTGAAGTTCCCCCAAAGGACAAAGAAGTCGTGATAGGGGAATAAGGCAGGAAAGACACACACCAACAATGCAACAACGCTGGATTTCCAATCTGGGGTACCTGTGGAACAAGGGGACCAAGTCCAAAAGTCACAAGCAAGTCGGAGATGGGCAGATGCCCAGGAAATGCCAGCTGCGGGTGCAAAGAAGCTTCTACTGGACAAAAGAAGCGAAGGTTTCTGCAGGAACGCAAAGGGCTAGAGACTTCCCCTTTGGAGGACGGATCCCTCTCGCCTTGTAGAGTCGTGCAGAAGTGTTTTCCCGCGGAAAGAACACCAACAAGCCTTGTTAGCTGCAAATCGTGCGGTTAGCGTTTTTGGACGCTGCTGTGGCCCAGGAGGGACCAGGAGGTCGCAAATTGGACCAGGAGGTAGAGGGGACGTCGAGCAAGACAAGGAGCCCTCTTAGCAGGTAGCACCCGGAGAAGTGCCAGAAACAGGCACTACGAGGATGCGTGAAACGGTGCTCACCCGAAGTTACACAAAGGAGTCCCACGTCGCCGGAGACCAACTTAGAAAGTCGTGCAATGCAGGTTAGAGTGCTGTGGACCCAGGCTTGGCTGTGCACAAAGGATTTCTGCCGGAAGTGCACAGGGGCCGGAGTAGCTGCAAAAGTCGCGGTTCCCAGCAATGCAGTCTAGCGAGGTGAGGCAAGGACTTACCTCCACCAAACGTGGACTGAAGAGTCACTGGACTGTGGGAGTCACTTGGACAGAGTTGCTGGATTCGAGGGACCTCGCTCGTCGCGCTGAGAGGAGACCCAAGGGACCGGTAATGCAGCTTTTTGGTGCCTGCGGTTGCAGGGGGAAGATTCCGTCGACCCACGGGAGATTTCTTCAGAGCTTCTAGTGCAGAGAGGAGGCAGACTACCCCCACAGCATGCACCACCAGGAAAACAGTCGAGAAGGCGGCAGGATCAGCGTTACAGAGTTGCAGTAGTCGTCTTTGCTACTATGTTGCAGGTTTGCAGGCTTCCAGCGCGGTCAGCAGTCGATTCCTTGGCAGAAGGTGAAGAGAGTGATGCAGAGGAACTCGGATGAGCTCTTGCATTCGTTATCTAAAGTTTCCCCAGAGACAGAGACCCTAAATAGCCAGAAAAGAGGGTTTGGCTACCTAGGAGAGAGGATAGGCTAGCAACACCTGAAGGAGCCTATCACAAGGAGTCTCTGACGTCACCTGGTGGCACTGGCCACTCAGAGCAGTCCAGTGTGCCAGCAGCACCTCTGTTTCCAAGATGGCAGAGGTCTGGAGCACACTGGAGGAGCTCTGGACACCTCCCAGGGGAGGTACAGGTCAGGGGAGTGGTCACTCCCCTTTCCTTTGTCCAGTTTCGCGCCAGAGCAGGGCTAAGGGGTCCCCTGAACCGGTGTAGACTGGCTTATGCAGAATTGGGCACATCTGTGCCCAAGAAAGCATTTCCAGAGGCTGGGGGAGGCTACTCCTCCCCTGCCTTCACACCATTTTCCAAAGGGAGAGGGTGTAACACCCTCTCTCAGAGGAAGTTCTTTGTTCTGCCATCCTGGGCCAGGCCTGGCTGGACCCCAGGAGGGCAGATGCCTGTCTGAGGGGTTGGCAGCAGCAGCAGCTGCAGTGAAACCCCAGGAAAGGCAGTTTGGCAGTACCAGGGTCTGTGCTACAGACCACTGGGATCATGGGATTGTGCCAACTATGCCAGGATGGTATAGAGGGGGCAATTCCATGATCATAGACATGTTACATGGCCATATTCGGAGTTACCATTGTGAAGCTACATATAGGTAGTGACCTATATGTAGTGCACGCGTGTAATGGTGTCCCCGCACTCACAAAGTCCGGGGAATTGGCCCTGAACAATGTGGGAGCACCTTGGCTAGTGCCAGGGTGCCCTCACACTAAGTAACTTTGCACCTAACCTTTACCAGGTAAAGATTAGACATATAGGTGACTTATAAGTTACTTAAGTGCAGTGTAAAATGGCTGTGAAATAACGTGGACGTTATTTCACTCAGGCTGCAGTGGCAGGCCTGTGTAAGAATTGTCAGAGCTCCCTATGGGTGGCAAAAGAAATGCTGCAGCCCATAGGGATCTCCTGGAACCCCAATACCCTGGGTACCTCAGTACCATATACTAGGGAATTATAAGGGTGTTCCAGTAAGCCAATGTAAATTGGTATAATTGGTCACTAGCCTGTTAGTGACAATTTGAAAGTAATGAGAGAGCATAACCACTGAGGTTCTGGTTAGCAAAGCCTCAGTGAGACAGTTAGGCACCACACAGGGAACACATACATATAGGCCACAAACTTATGAGCACTGGGGTCCTGACTAGCAGGGTCCCAGTGACACATAACAAACATACTGAAAACATAGGGTTTTCACTATGAGCACTGGGCCCTGGCTAGCAGGATCCCAGTGAGACCGTGAAAACGCCCTGACATACACTCACAAACAGGCCAAAAGTGGGGGTAACAAGGCTAGAAAGAGTCTACTTTCTCACACAACCCCCCCCCCCCCCCCCAAACGAAGGACAATAAGGCTAACCTTGGCCAGTTGAGACTTTATTGTCTAAGTGGTGATAAGTAGAGAGTAGCTCTGCAATAGACTGGTTACTCCCTTTATCATCCACTATATGGTTACTTCCCTGTGGGGATGTAAACCACCCTGTTTGAAGTTTTTTAGCTAAGCAACAATGTGAAGATGTATTTTCAGAGTTTTTATCAGTAAGTTTTAGTTTAGAGCAGTGGGAATTGTCCACTGAACCTATTTGTAGTGATGGAAATGCCAGACAGGGATGCTGTCTCAGAAAAGCCATAGCTGGGCAAAAACTTTGTCCATATGGCTGGAAGAGAGAACAGGGATGCTGTTTCTCTTGGGTTGGAGCAGGGCAGGGATGCTGTCCTATGAGCTCCACACTAGGGCAGGGATGCTGTCCTAAGTGTTGTGAGGCAGTGCAGAGTTTCTGCACTAAAGTTTCTCTGGGAGGGTTGGAGGGATGCTCCATGTTAACTAAAATGGTGCTCTTTTTCTCACCAATGTTAGTTATCCCACAGAGAGGTACTTCCACCTCAGGGAGTACAGTTTTGACAACTGATGATTCCCTTGGAACAGGTGCCACCCCAGGAGAGGTTTCTCCCACCACAGGAATGGTATCCTGAATGGTAGGGTGGTTAGGGGATACTGTGATACCCTTTTGACCTGTTGATGGAGAGGGATCCTGAGTTTTCAGGCCTTCTCTCCTTTGCTTTTTCATTTCAGTAGAAATGAGAGGGAACAATTCCTCTGGGATGCCCAGCATGGCTGCATGGGCATAAAACTCTACATCAGCCCAACCTGAGGCCTCTAGGTCATTACCTAAGAGACAGTCTACAGGTAAGCTAGGTGATACTACCACCTGCTTAGGGCCAGTAACTCCACCCCAACTAAACTGAATTATAGCTAAGGGAAGAAACTTAGTGGAGTTATGGACATCAATAATTTTATACTGTTGTCCAATGATGTGTTGTTCAGGAGCCACTAGGTTTTCAGTCACCAAAGTGATACTGGCACCTGTGTCCCTGTAGGCCAAGGCCTCAACACCATTTATTGAAACTGTCTGCCTGTACTTATCCATTGTAAGGGGACAAGCAGCCAGTGTGGCAAGGCCAATGCCACTAGGTGTGACAGAAACTGTCTTGGGACTGACTACCCCAGTTTCTATGATGGACCCATAAGTGAACCCAACTACACCCTTTGCTTGACTGTTGCCAGCAGTCCCACCACTAGTACCACTACTGCTAGGGGCATTAGAGCTTGATGTATTAGTGGTGGTAGGCTCAGGGGGTTTACCTGGACAGGACTTATCCCCTGGCCTATGGCCTCTGTTTTTACACACAAAGCACCAAGGCTTTTTAATGTGTGCAGGTTGAGAAGAAGAGGAAGAATTTGATTTATCCCCAACCTCTGAAGAGTGTTTAAGATTTGAAGTGGGATCTTTGATTTTACCCTTATCCCCATGCTTATCTTGAGATTTTTCACCATCTTTCTTCTTATTGCCATCTTTGTCACCCCCTGTATGAACTTTTCTGTTCACCCTTGTTCTGACCCATTTGTCTGCCTTCTTTCCCAATTCTTGGGGAGAGGTCAGATCAGAGTCCACCAAGTACTGGTGCAACAAATCAGACACACCATTATTAAGAATATGCTCTCTCAGGATCAAGTTATACAGGCTGTCATAATCAGTTACTTTACTGCCATGTAACCACCCCTCCAAGGCCTTCACTGAATGGTCAATTAAATCAACCCAGTCTTGTGAAGACTCCTTTTTGGTCTCTCTGAACTTTATCCTGTATTGTTCAGTGGTTAAGCCATAACCATCCAGGAGTGCATTCTTAAGAACTGTAAAATTATTGGCATCACTTTCTTTCACAGTAAGGAGCCTATCCCTACCCTTTCCACTAAATGATAGCCATAGGATAGCAGCCCACTGCCTTTGAGGGACATCCTGTACAACACAGGCCCTCTCAAGTGCAGCAAACCACTTGTTAATGTCATCCCCCTCCTTATAAGGGGGAACTATCTTATGCAGATTCCTGGAATCATGCTCTTTTGCAGGATGACTATGGGGAATACTGCTGCTGCCACCATGGGTTTCAAAACCCAACTTCTGTCTTTCCTTCTCTAGTTCTAAAGACTGTCTATCCAAATCCAGCTGTTGCTTTTTAAGCTTCAGTCTGGTTTGTTCCACCCTCAACTTATTGAGTTCCCTTTCTAACAATCTGTCATCGGGGTTGGTGGGAGGGACATTTCTAGATACAGAGGTATGAAGGGAATGAACAGAAGGAGACCTGTCCCTTACAGAGGGCACCCTAACAGCTTGGCTGACAGTGTAATGTGAGAGCACATCATCTGTATGATGTGACTCCACCTCAGTACCAACTATGCTAGACTGTCTTGTAATGGGAAGGCTAAGAAGTTTCTTTCCTGAATCTTTTCCTGGGGGAGTCCCTGGATCAGATTGGGAACCATTAGCTACTTTTTCAACAGATGGGGCACTTTTAGCCTTATCTTGTTCTCTAAGCATGTTAAGTAACAATTCCAAGGAAGGATTCTTCCCTACACTCAAACCTCTCTCTACACAGAGACTCCTTGCTCCTTTCCAGCTAAGGTGGTCATATGCAAGTTTGGACAGATCAACATTTTGGCCTGTGCCAGACATTTTTAGAGAGAGTTAAAGTGATAGAAAAAGAAAAAAGTTTTCAGAACTTTTTAGAAAGACAGAAAAAACTTTTAAAACTTTTTAGAACTTTTTAGAAAGTTTAGAAGTACTTTTCAGCACTTAGAAAAGAGTGAAAAGAGGAAATGCAAAACTTTTTAGTTATGTGTATATACACTGAACTTGTTTTGTATATTTTTCTCTTATGAAAAGTACAATGACAAGAGTGGTAAGTAGTCTCGAAGCACTTATCCCACCGCTGCACAACCAATGTAGGAGGCTGGACTGGCTTGTAGTGAGTACCAAGGGGTACTTGCATCTTGCACCAGGCCCAGTTATCCCTTATTAGTGTATAGGGTGTCTAGCAGCTTAGCAGAGCAGCTTAGGCTGAACTAGGAGACGTGTGAAGCTACTACAGTACCACTTAGTGTCATATGCACAATATCATAAGAAAACACAATACACAGTTATACTAAAAATAAAGGTACTTTATTTTTATGACAATATGCCAAAGTATCTGAGTGTACCCTCAGTGAGAGGGTAGGAAACATACACAAGATATATATACACAATACCAGAAATATGCAGTATAGTCTTAGAAAACAGTGCAAACAATGTATAGTTACAATAGGATGCAATGGGGACACATAGGGATAGGGGCAACACAAACCATATACTACAAAAGTGGAATGCGAACCACGAATGGACCCCAAACCTATGTGACCTTGTAGAGGGTCGCTGGGACTATTAGAAAATAGTGAGGCTTAGAAAAATAGCCCACCCCAAGACCCTGAAAAGTGAGTGCAAAGTGCACTGAAGTTCCCCAAAGGACAAAGAAGTCGTGATAGGGGAATAAGGCAGGAAAGACACACACCAACAATGCAACAACGCTGGATTTCCAATCTGGGGTACCTGTGGAGCAAGGGGACCAAGTCCAAAAGTCACAAGCAAGTCGGAGATGGGCAGATGCCCAGGAAATGCCAGCTGCGGGTGCAAAGAAGCTTCTACTGGACAGAAGAAGCGAAGGTTTCTGCAGGAACGCAAAGGGCTAGAGACTTCCCCTTTGGTGGACGGATCCCTCTCGCCGTGGAGAGTCGTGCAGAAGTGTTTTCCCGCCGAAAGAACGCCAACAAGCCTTGCTAGCTGCAAATCGTGCGGTTAGCGTTTTTGGACGCTGCTGTGGCCCAGGAGAGACCAGGAGGTCGAAAATTGGACCAGGAGGCAGAGGGGACGTCGAGCAAGACAAGGAGCCCTCTTAGCAGCAGGTAGCACCCGGAGAAGTGCCAGAAACAGGCACTACGAGGATGCGTGAAACGGTGCTCACCCAAAGTTACACAAAGGAGTCCCACGTCGCCGGAGACCAACTTAGAAAGTCGTGCAATGCAGGTTAGAGTGCCGTGGACCCAGGCTTGGCTGTGCACAAAGGATTTCCGCCGGAAGTGCACAGGGGCCGGAGTAGCTGCAAAAGTCGCGGTTCCCAGCAATGCAGTCTAGCGAGGTGAGGCAAGGACTTACCTCCACCAAACTTGGACTGAAGAGTCACTGGACTGTGGGAGTCACTTGGACAGAGTTGCTGGATTCGAGGGACCTCGCTCGTCGCGCTGAGAGGAGACCCAAGGGACCGGTAATGCAGCTTTTTGGTGCCTGCGGTTGCAGGGGGAAGATTCCGTCGACCCACGGGAGATTTCTTCAGAGCTTCTAGTGCAGAGAGGAGGCAGACTACCCCCACAGCATGCACCACCAGGAAAACAGTCGAGAAGGCGGCAGGATCAGCGTTACAGAGTTGCAGTAGTCGTCTTTGCTACTATGTTGCAGGTTTGCAGGCTTCCAGCGCGGTCAGCAGTCGATTCCTTGGCAGAAGGTGAAGAGAGAGATGCAGAGGAACTCGGATGAGCTCTTGCATTCGTTATCTAAAGTTTCCCCAGAGACAGAGACCCTAAATAGCCAGAAAAGAGGGTTTGGCTACCTAGGAGAGAGGATAGGCTAGCAACACCTGAAGGAGCCTATCACAAGGAGTCTCTGACGTCACCTGGTGGCACTGGCCACTCAGAGCAGTCCAGTGTGCCAGCAGCACCTCTGTTTCCAAGATGGCAGAGGTCTGGAGCACACTGGAGGAGCTCTGGACACCTCCCAGGGGAGGTGCAGGTCAGGGGAGTGGTCACTCCCCTTTCCTTTGTCCAGTTTCGCGCCAGAGCAGGGCTAAGGGGTCCCCTGAACCGGTGTAGACTGGCTTATGCAGAATTGGGCACATCTGTGCCCAAGAAAGCATTTCCAGAGGCTGGGGGAGGCTACTCCTCCCCTGCCTACACACCATTTTCCAAAGGGAGAGGGTGTAACACCCTCTTTCAGAGGAAGTTCTTTGTTCTGCCATCCTGGGCCAGGCCTGGCTGGACCCCAGGAGGGCAGATGCCTGTCTGAGGGGTTGGCAGCAGCAGCAGCTGCAGTGAAACCCCAGGAAAGGCAGTTTTGCAGTACCAGGGTCTGTGCTACAGACCACTGGGATCATGGGATTGTGCCAACTATGCCAGGATGGTATAGAGGGGGCAATTCCATGATCATAGACATGTTACATGGCCATATTCGGAGTTACCATTGTGAAGCTACATATAGGTAGTGACCTATATGTAGTGCACGCGTGTAATGGTGTCCCCGCACTCACAAAGTCCGGGGAATTGGCCCTGAACAATGTGGGGGCACCTTGGCTAGTGCCAGGGTGCCCTCACACTAAGTAACTTTGCACCTAACCTTTACCAGGTAAAGGTTAGACATATAGGTGACTTATAAGTTACTTAAGTGCAGTGTAAAATGGCTGTGAAATAACGTGGACGTTATTTCACTCCGGCTGCAGTGGCAGGCCTGTGTAAGAATTGTCAGAGCTCCCTATGGGTGGCAAAAGAAATGCTGCAGCCCATAGGGATCTCCTGGAACCCCAATACCCTGGGTACCTCAGTACCGTATACTAGGGAATTATAAGGGTGTTCCAGTAAGCCAATGTAAATTGGTAAAATTGGTCACTAGCCTGTTAGTGACAATTTGAAAGTAATGAGAGAGCATAACCACTGAGGTTCTGGTTAGCAGAGCCTCAGTGAGACAGTTAGGCACCACACAGGGAACACATACATATAGGCCACAAACTTATGAGCACTGGGGTCCTGACTAGCAGGGTCCCAGTGACACATAACAAACATACTGAAAACATAGGGTTTTCACTATGAGCACTGGGCCCTGGCTAGCAGGATCCCAGTGAGACAGTGAAAACACCCTGACATACACTCACAAACAGGCCAAAAGTGGGGGTAAGAAGGCTAGAAAGAGGCTACTTTCTCACAGTAGGACATATAGTAATGTGTTTTATATGTCCTGACAGTGAAATATTGTTAAATTCGTTTTCCACTGTTGTAAGGCATGTCCCTCTCATAGGTTAGCATGGGGGCTACCTTTAAATATGATTAAAGTGTAGATTCCCTTTGGGAGCGGATAGACGTGGAGTTTTGGGACTCTGAGCTCACAATTTAAAAGTACATCTTTTAGTAAAGTTGATTTTAAGATTGTGTGTTTGAAAATGCCACTTTTAGAAAGTGAGCATTTTCTTGCTTATGCCATTTCTGTGACTCTGCCTGTGTGTGGATTCCCTGTCTGGGTCAGTTTGACAGTTGGGCTGGTTGCACCTCACACTAGACTGTGACACAAAGGGTGCTGGGGTATAGTCTGAATTTCCTGATGAGCCATCTGTGCTAGGAGGGAGGGGAGAAGTGGTCACTTACACCGAAAAGGGCTGTGCCTGCCCTCACAGAATGCAGTCTCCAGCCCCCTGGTGAATGTCTAGGGCCTGGCCTGGGCAAGGCAGGATTTCACAATCAAGAGATACTTTGGGTTGACTCAGGCCTACTTCAAAGGAGAAAATGGATACAAGACGGGCACCCAAAACCACAGACTTTAGAACACTTCTGGAAACCAAGAGGAACCTCTGCTTGGAGAACAGCTGAAGAGCTGCCCTGCCTGTAACTGTGCTTTGTGGAGCTATTCTGCAGTTGCTGCTTCTGCCAGAGTAAGAGGGCAAAGAATGCACTTTGTGTGCCTTCCATCTTGTGAAGATCTCCAAGGTCTTGATTTAGAGCTTGCCTCTTGTTGTTTGAAGTCTCAGGGACAGCAAAGACTTCTCTCTGCCAGCACCTGGAGTCTCTGGAAACACTCCTACTCTGCCCTGTGGTGCCCATCCAGTTCCTGGGACCTTGAAAGGAGAAGCTGGCAGCCTAAGAGGAAGAAATCCATGCACAGAACACCGTGCGGGGAAAAGATCGACGCAACTCCGATCTGCGGCTGGGAAATTGATGCGCTGCCGGCTGAAAACCGACGCTTGCCTGCAAAGCGACTGAAGAATCGACGCACAGAGCTAGAGAAACGACACGCAACATAGCTGACGGAGGCTGGTGAGATCGCAACCCGTGCTGCGTGGTTTTCGGATCATCGTGAGGCAGATTTTCTGACGCAAGTACCTTGTAAAAACAATGCAAGGCCTGCCTGTACCCGAGAGTGCTGACCGGATCGACGCGTCATTCTCCTGCGGAGAGAAGAAACGACGCGCACGACCCAACGAAAGGAGAAACAACGCAAAGTCTTGCTCGTGAGTGAAATCGACGCATCGGAAGCCCTTTTTGATGCACACTCACCCATGCAGGGTTATTTTTGACGCACCCAAGGTACATTTCCATGCTAACAGTGTTAGTGTGTGTTTAAAACTACATGAAGACTCTTTTTGCTTTTTAACCCCTTTGGTGCGGGCGTCAGCCACTGGGCGACGCCCACACTACCTCCCTGGTGCGGGTCATTTATTTATTTACTTTATCCCCTGGAGACATGGAAGCTTTTCCGTTTCTCCCCCGCCCTTTTGTGACGTCACCTTGTTGATTTCCCCATTGGAGCAGGAAGCGGCCTTTATGGCCGCTTCCTGCTCCAATGGGGAAAATGGCCCCAAACGGCCTTCCCCACGTTCGGGAAGGCCTCGTAAGAAAGGGGAGACTCTCCCCTTTCTTACGAGGCCTTCCTGAAAGTTTTTCCTGCCCCCCAATAGCAGCACAGCTGCGATCCGGGGCCAGGAAACACCACTAGACACCAGGGATTTCACTTGAGGGGGGTCGGCCACCTCGGAAAACGGGGCGCCCCCCCCCGGGGGCATATATATATTTTTTTTTAAAAGGTAGGTGCCCCCTAGGGGGGCAGTATTTTTCTTAGTAGTTGTAGGGTTTACCTGGGGGGCATTTTGGCCCCCAAGGAAACCATACAACTACTAAAAAAAATATATATATATATATATGTTCGATGGCATGTGTAGCTGCAGATACACATGCTGTGCACATCCCGCCATCTGATGTTGGGCTCGGAGTGTTACAAGTTGTTTTTCTTCGAAGAAGTCTTTTCGAGTCACGAGACCGAGGGACTCCTCCCATTTCGACTCCATTGCGCATGGGCGTCGACTCCATCTTAGATTGTTTTTTTCCCGCCATCGGGTTCGGCCGTGTTCCTTTTTGCTCCGTGTTTCGGGTTGGAAAGTTAGTTAGAATCTCGGAAAAAACGTCGGTATTGTTTGCGTTCGGTATCGGGTTAGTTACAACAGATCGACACCGAATTTTGAAGAGCTCCGGTGGCCCTTTGTTTTTTTTTCGATTCCCCCGTCGGGGCCTGGTCGGCCCGGCCACGTGTGACTTCAAGGCTGATGTAACGGACCCCATTCCGCTTCTGTCCAAAATGCCATAACAAGTATCCGTATACGGATCAGCATCTGGTCTGTAACTTGTGCTTGTCCCCAGAGCACAAAGAAGATACTTGTGAGGCCTGTCGAGCGTTTCGGTCCAGAAAGACGTTAAGAGACCAAAGAGCCAGAAGACTGCAGATGGCGTCAACGCCGACAGGACAAGAGCGTTTCGAGGAGGAAGAGGAAGCTTTCTCTATCCACGAGTCGGACTCGGAAGAGCTCGAGGCCGAAGAAATGCCGAAAACCGTGAGTAAGACGTCGAAACATAAGACTCGCGAGAAGTCAACAAAAGCCCAGGGGACGCCACCGCCAACAGGCCATGGCTTAACCCAAAAAATAGGTGACCGATCCAAGGCACCGAAAAAGGGCATGCTGGTGTCGAAGTCATCCGACTCCGGTCGAGATACCGCCACACAGCAATCTCGGACCCGAGACATCGGCTCAGAGAAATTTCGGCACCGTGACAGTGGCACCGTACAAATTCGGCACCGAGACACCACCACGCCGAAAATTACAAAGGTTTCTTCGGAGCCTAAAAAGACGTCCGAAAAAGTTTTGGTTCCGAAACATCCAGCCTCAGAGCCGAAAACAGGTTCCTATACAGAGGAACAAGGATTGTCCTCCCAAATGCAAAAACATAGATTCGGAGAGGAACTTCAAGCAGTAGAGCCAGACTATACTCAAAGGAGGCTCCACATTCAACAAGACACAGGGAAGATAACCACTCTTCCCCCAATTAAAATAAAAAGAAAACTTGCCTTTCAAGAAAAGGACAAGGAGCCACAGGCAAAGGTGGCAAGGAAAACAACTCCACCACCGTCTCCACCACCATCAGTGCACACATCACCAGTAGCAACTCCTCCACTGATGCACTCCCCGACTCATACTACCATGAGTCAAGATGATCCCGATGCATGGGACCTTTACGATGCTCCAGTATCGGACAACAGCCCAGACTCGTACCCTGCCAGGCCGTCCCCACCTGAGGACAGTACATCTTACACACAGGTGATCGCAAGGGCAGCTGCTTTCCATAACGTCACCTTGCATTCCGAACCAATTGAGGATGACTTTTTGTTTAACACGCTATCCTCCACTCATAGCCAATACCAAAGACTACCTATGCTCCCAGGAATGCTAAAACATTCAAAACAAATCTTTCAGGATCCTGTTAAAGGCCGAGCCATAACTCCAAGGGTGGAGAAAAAGTACAAGCCACCGCCAACAGATCCAGTTTATATTACAACGCAGTTAACACCAGACTCAGTAGTTGTCTGGGCAGCTCGTAAGAGAGCAAACTCTCATACCTCGGGGGACGCACCACCTCCAGACAAAGAGTCGCAAATTTGATGCTGCGGGCAAAAGGGTTGCAGCACAAGCAGAAAACCAATGGCGCATTGCCAATTCACAAGCACTTTTGGCAAGATATGATAGAGCTCACTGGGATGAGATGCAATATTTGATAGAACACTTACCCAAGGAGTTCCAAAAAAGAGCACAACAAGTGGTGGAAGAAGGACAAAGTATCTCTAATAATCAGATACGGTCTTCAATGGATGCAGCAGATACGGCTGCAAGGACAGTAAATACTGCAATAACAATAAGAAGGCATGCATGGCTGCGCACGTCAGGGTTCAAGCCGGAAATTCAACAAGCCGTGCTAAATATGCCATTTAATGAACAGCAGTTGTTTGGGCCGGAAGTCGACACTGCTATTGATAAACTCAAGAAAGACACTGATACAGCAAAAGCCATGGGCGCACTCTACTCCCCGCAGAGCAGAGGCACATTTCGCAAAACACCTTTTAGGGGAGGGTTTCGAGGACAACCTACAGAAACCACAACATCACAAACAAGGCCCACTTACCAAAGCCAATATCAGCGGGGAAGTTTTCGGGGGCAATATAGAGGGGGACAATTCCCAAAAAATAGAGAAATTCTAAAGCCCCAAAACTCCTCAAAATAAGCAGTGACTTACAAGTCACACATCCCCATCACATAACACCTGTGGGGGGAAGACTAAGCCAATTTTACAAACATTGGGAGGAGATAACAACAGATACTTGGGTACTAGCAATTATCCAGCATGGTTATTGCATAGAATTTCTCGAATTCCCTCCAACAGTCCCACCGAAAACACACAGTATGTCAAAACAACATATAAATCTTCTAGGATTAGAAGTTCAAGCATTGCTCCAAAAAGAGGCAATAGAATTAGTACCAAAACAAGAACTAAAACACAGGAGTTTACTCACTGTACTTTCTGATACCCAAAAAAGACAAAAGTCTAAGACCTATACTAGATCTCAGAATATGAAATACATACATCAAATCAGACCACTTTCACATGGTTACATTACAAGAAGTAATCCCACTGCTCAAACAACAAGACTACATGACAACACTGGATCTAAAGGATGCATATTTCCATATACCAATACATCCTTCACACAGAAAGTACCTAAGGTTTGTATTCCAAGGGATACATTACCAATTCAAAGTGTTGCCATTCGGAATAACAACTACACGAAGAGTTTTTACAAAATGTCTAGCAGTAGTAGCTGCACAGATCAGAAGGCAGCAAATACATGTGTTCCCGTACCTAGACGATTGGTTAATCAAAACCAACACTCAAATACAGTGTTCACAACACACAAATTAGGTCATAGAAACCCTACACAAACTAGGTTTCTCAATCAATTACTCAAAGTCACACCTTCTGCCGTGTCAAACACAGCAATACCTAGGGGCAACAATCAACACAGTAAAAGGAATTGCCACTCCAAGTCCACAAAGAGTCCAAACATTTCACAATGTAATACAAGCCATGTATCCAAACCAAAAGATACAGGTCAAATTGGTAATGAAACTGCTAGGCATGATGTCTTCATGCATAGCCATTGTCCCAAACGCAAGGCTGCACATGCGGCCCTTACCACAGTGCCTAGCATCACAATGGTCACAAGCACAGGGTCAACTTCTAGATCTGGTGTTGATAGACCGCCAAACATACATCTCGCTTCAATGGTGGAACAGTATAAATTTAAACCAAGGGTGGCCTTTTCAAGACCCAGTGCCACAATACGTAATAACGACAGATGCATCCATGACAGGGTGGGGAGCACACCTCAATCAGCACAGCATCCAAGGACAATGGGACATTCAGCAAAGACAGTTTCATATAAATCACTTAGAACTG
Organism: Pleurodeles waltl; assembly: GCF_031143425.1. NCBI lineage: Eukaryota > Metazoa > Chordata > Amphibia > Caudata > Salamandridae > Pleurodeles > Pleurodeles waltl. The sequence continues at coordinate 234,682,338 of NC_090450.1, forward strand.
TTAGCGGTGTTTCTAGCGCTGAAAGCATTTCAACCCATAATAACCCACAAATACACTCTTGTCAAGACAGACAACATGACAACAATGTATTACCTAAACAAACTGGGAGGAACACACTCGACACAGTTGTGTCTCCTGACACAAAAAATATGGCATTGGGCGATTCACAACCACATTCGCCTAATAGCACAATTTATTCCAGGGATTCAGAATCAGTTAGCAGACAATCTCTCTCGGGATCACCAACAGATCCACGAATGGGAAATTCACCCCCAAATACTGAACACTTACTTCCGAATTTGGGGAACGCCACAAATAGATCTATTTGCAACAAAAGAAAACTCAAAATGCCAACACTTCGCATCCAGGTACCCACAACATCAGTCTCAGGGCAATGCACTATGGATGAACTGGTCAGGGATATTTGCGTACGCTTTTCCCCCTCTCCCACTTCTTCCATATCTAGTAAACAAGTTGAGTCAAAACAAACTCAAACTCATACTAATAGCACCAACATGGGCAAGGCAACCTTGGTACACAACACTACTAGACCTTTCAGTAGTACCTCATGTCAAACTACCAAACAGACCAGATCTGTTAACACAACACAAACAGCAGATCAGACATCCAAATCCAGCATCGCTGAATCTAGCAATTTGGCTCCTGAAATCCTAGAATTCGGGCACTTATACCTCACACAGGAATGTATGGAGGTCATAAAACAAGCTAGAAAACCTACCACTAGACACTGCTATGCAAATAAGTGGAAAAGATTTGTTTATTACTGCCATAATAATCAAATTCAACCTTTACACGCATCTGCAAAAGATAGTAGGATAATTACTACAATTGCAGAAATCAAAACTAGCTTTCTCTTCCATTAAAATACATCTTACTGCAATTTCAGCTTACCTGCAAATTACGCACTCAACTTCATTATTTAGGATACCAGTCATAAAAGCGTTTATGGAAGGCCTAAAGAGAATTATAACACCAAGACATCCACCAGTTCCTTCATGGAACCTCAACATTGTCTTAACACGACTCATGGGTCCACCTTTTGAGCCCATGCACTCTTGTGAAATGCAATACTTAACGTGGAAAGTTGCATTTTTAATTGCCCTCACATCTCTAAGAAGAGTGAGTGAAATTCAAGCATTTACCATTCAAGAACCATTTATTCAAATACACAAAAATAAAGTTGTTCTACGGACAAATCCTAAATTTTTACCAAAAGTAATCTCACTGTTCCACTTGAAACGGTAGAATTACCAGTGTTCTTCCCACAGCCAGATTCTGTAGCTGAAAGAGCACTACATACATTAGCCATCAAAAGAGCACTAATGTACTACATTGACAGAACAAAACTAATTCGAAAGACAAAACAACTATTTATTGCCTTTCAAAAACCTCATACAGGAAATCCAATTTCAAAACAAGGCATTGCTAGATGGATAGTTAAGTGCATTCAAACCTGCTATCTTAAAGCTAAAAGAGAACTGCCTATTACACCAAGGGCACACTCAACCAGAAATAAAGGTGCTACCATGGCCTTTCTAGGAAATATTCCAATGAACGAAATATGTAAGGCAGCAACATGGTCTACGCCTCATACATTTACCAAGCACTACTGTGTAGATGTGTTAACTGCACAACAGGCAACAGTAGGTCAAGCTGTACTAAGAACATTATTTCAAACTACTTCAACTCCTACAGGCTGAACCACCGCTTTTGAGGAGATAACTGCTTACTAGTCTATGCACAGCATGTGTATCTGCAGCTACACATGCCATCGAACGGAAAATGTCACTTACCCAGTGTACATCTGTTCGTGGCATTATTCGCTGCAGATTCACATGCGCCCACCCGCCTCCCCGGGAGCCTGTAGCCGTTTAGAAGTAGATCTTAAACATTTGTACATTTGTAAATATATTACTTTAAACTTCATTATGTACATACGCATTCACTCCATTGCATGGGCACTATTACTAGCATACACAACTCCTACCTCACCCTCTGCGGGGAAAACAATCTAAGATGGAGTCGACGCCCATGCGCAATGGAGTCAAAATGGGAGGAGTCCCTCGGTCTCGTGACTCGAAAAGACTTCTTCGAAGAAAAACAACTTGTAACACTCCGAGCCCAACACCAGATGGCGGGATGTGCACAGCATGTGAATCTGCAGCGACTAATGCCACGAACAGATGTACACTGGGTAAGTGACATTTTCCATATATATATATATATATATAATTTTTTGGTCAATACATGTGTGATTTCCCTGGGGGCTGAGATCGACCCCCAGGAAAACCAGACCCACATATAAAAGTGATCTATATATATATATATATATATTTGCCACCAGTTGTCTTGCAGTTGCAGCTTGCGTCTTCAAAGCAATGCACATACTTCAACTGACGCATTTCAACTGTAGCTTTTAGGCAGCAATAAAAAAGTCAAGTAAGTATTGTGATTATGTTTCTGCTACAAAAGGATCAGACTTTTGTCTAGTGGCAGTTTTAGTGCCATAAAGAAGCACAGAAGGTTTATATGCCTACTGCAAAGAGCAAATCTATATTTTATGTAAATAGCTGAGTACATTAGTAAAGTCAGCCATTACCTGCGCTATAATACAAATGCAATGTATGTGTGGGGCGGGGGGCGGCTATGGAGAGATGAAGGGCACTTTTGCTGGGTGGTAATGAGGGAATCCGAGGAGGAGGGAGTGGGAGAACCAATAATGATTGTTGGACTGGGCGCAGGAGGTGCTATAGACTGTGACGAATGGTATGCGACAAGGTGTTTTTTGAGTGTCTTGAAAGAACGTGCTGATTGAGGGAAGAAGCGCAGGTAAGGTGGCCTCTTCTGTTGCACGTATCTCACACACACCATCGATTTTGTGACTGTCTACGTAGGCTAGTGTTTTAGAGCAACAGTTTAGCCAAAAGCAGAGATGGCATCTTGATGGATGACTGCTGCTGTCACTCGGGTTATAGAGGACAGCTCTGACATAAGATCAGAGACTGAGACGTCCGATACTGAGACAGCATCTGAGGGATAGGACAATGGCGCAGACTCTGGGAGTGATTTTTCAGTCGGAGGAGTCACATTCGATAGCTCCTCTTCCAGTAAATTATGAGGGAGGTGATCAGGACAGTCCTGCTGTCCCTTCGCAAGCACAGTCTGTGCAACGGGGTAATAGTGGGTTAGCCCAACCCAGAGAGCAGGTGAATGCGCCTGCAAGCAGAGAGAGAGAGAGAGAGAGAGAGTGCTCTTTTGGAAGCTCCCCAATTTAGTTCAGCCCCAAATACCACCACCCAAATCGTATTGTGGAGACATCAAAATTATCTATCACAAAACAAACTGGTTTTGTAAGGCAGGCACCTGTGTTTTTGGTCCTGGGTTCGGCGGCCATATAGAGAAACATACTAAACCCAAACATTTCTGGAAACTAGACATTCGGGGGAGTCCACAGAGGTGTGACTTGTGTGGATTCCCCAAAGTTTTCTTACCCAGAATACCCTGCAAAGTTGAAATGTTGAATAAAAACTCTATTTTTCTCGCATTTCTGTGACACAAACTACAGGAATATGCTGGGATCCACAAAATTCCTACCACCCAGTGATTCCTCACCTGTCCTGATAAAAACACTACCCCACTTGAGTGCCTATACCTAGTGCCTGCATCAGGAATGGATCACCCCAGGGTCCACAGCGGCCTCATGTAAGGACCAACATTGACAGTTGTGTTATCTATTCCTGTTGCGGGCACCAGGCCTACCCACACAAGTGAGGTACCATTTTTATTGGGAGACTTGGGGGAACCCTGGGTGGAAGGAAATTTGTGGCTCCTCTCAGATTCCAGAACTTTCTGTCACCGAAATGTGAGGAAAAGGTTTTTTTTTTGTTTTTTGTTTTTGATTTTTTGTTTGTTTTTTTTGTTTGTTTTTTTTTTAGCCAAATTTTGAGGTTTGCAAAGGATTCTGGGTAACAGAACCTGGTCAGAGCCCCACAAGTCACCCCATCTTGGATTCCCCTAGGTCTCTAGTTTTCAAAAATGCACAGGTTTGGTAGGTTTCCCTGGGTGCCGGCTGAGCTAGAGGCCAAAATCTACAGGTAGGCACTTTGCAAAAAACACCTCTGTTTTCTGTCAAAAAATGGGATGTGTCCACGTTGTGTTTTGGGGCATTTCCTGTCGCGGGCGCTAGGTCTACCCACACAAGTGAGGTATCAATTTTATCGGGAGGCTGGGTGGAACGAAATTTGTGGCTCCTCTCAGATTCCAGAACTTTCTGTCACCGAAATGTGAGGAAAATGTTTTTTTTTTTTTTTTTTTTGTTTTTTTTTAGCCAAATTTTGAGGTTTGCAAAGGATTCTGGGTAACAGAACCTGGTCAGAGCCCCACAAGTCACCCCATCTTGGATTCCCCTAGGTGTCTAGTTTTAAAAAATGCCAAGGTTTGGTAGGTTTCCCTAGGTGCCGGCTGAGCTAGAGGCCAAAATCTACAGCTAGGCACAAATGACCCCTTGCTGAATTCAGAGTTTTGTCTACTTTTCTGAAATGTTTAGCTTGCCAGGATCCAGCATTTGTTTCACACCCATTCCTGTCACTAACTGGAAGGAGGCTGAAAGCACCAAAAATAGTAAAAATGGGGTATGTCACAGTACAATGCCAAAATGGTGTTGAAAAATGTGGTTTTCTGATTTAAGTCTGTTTGTTCCTCAAAGGTGGGAAGATGGTGATTTTAGCACCAGAAACCCTTTGTTGATGCCATTTTCAGGGAAAAAACCGCAAGCCTTCTTCGGCAGCCCTTTTTTCCAATTTATTTGAAAAAAAAAAAGAAAGAAATTTTCACTGTATTTTGGCTAATTTCTTGGTCTCCTGGGGAAACCACAAACTCTGGGTACCATTAGAATCCCTAGGATGTTGGAAAAAAAGGACGCACATTTGGCGTGGATAGCTTATGTGGACAAAAAGTTATGAAGGCCTATGCGCAAACTACCCCAAATAGCCAAAAAAAGGGCTCAGCACTGGGGGGTTGGGGAAAAGCCCAGCAGCTAAGAGGTTAATTGATATCTTGACTTGTTTATTGTGGATTTTTGTCGTTTGGTCTTGTTTTGTTTAGATAAATATTCTATATTTTTCTAAACCTGTGTTGTCATTTTGTAGTGTTTTCATTAAGTTACTGTGTGTGTTGGTAAAATTACTTTACACCTAGCACTCTGAAGTTAAGCCTAGTTTTTGTGCCAAGCTACCAAGGGGGTAAGCAGGGGTTAGCTGAGGGTGATTCTCTATTACCATGACTAGAGTGAGGGTCTCTGATTGGACAGGGGGTAACCTGACTGCCAACCAAAGACCCCATTTCTAACAAACGCATTCTAGAGAAACATGGCAATCTGTCCAACAGCTAAAAGGTAGCCAAAAGTAAATAATGCAAGCGTACAGTGGATCAAAATATACCACTATTTCTACAACAGAACAGCAGAGAAAGAAAGCAAAACAGAATATTGGAATGACAAGTTAAAGTCCAAAGTCAACCCTTTTCAAATCCAGCGACTGGACCTAAATAGCTGTGCGAAAATAAATGCCTTCAAACATCACAGAGTTTATCAGTTTGCTGATGATTGTTTTATAATCTTCTACCCAGGCAGTGTCAGAGCCTGTAACTGTTACAGGAGACGTCTGCTTCAAGGTATTGCTGTTAGTGTGGTTCCACTCCTTATTGAATAGCCATAGAACCTTAAGAGGATGAACTTTAATTTTCACATCACTGTTTTATGCTTTGGCTCTGTCACCCCATGTTGATATCTACTGCTCTATGCAACCTAGACTCTGTATTGAATAAAGCACCCTCTTTGCGGCTTAATTTTTGGGCCCAGTGCTCTGGTTTGCCAGGTAGAATAATTAAATTCAGTCACATGATACTTATGGAAATGCTATGAAAGGTGATATGAAAAGTGATGGCACGAAGGCACCGGAATTCAAATCCCTCAAAGCATTGACATTTCGTCTGTCCCACCAGACAGAAAGTGCTTTAACCTAATGGTATTATTTATCAGTATTAACACGCTCCACACCTCAAGTTAAATTGTATTGTTTTTTAATGTTTACTTGCTAAATTTAGTGGTAATCGTTTTATAGACTTTAGGGGACAAGTCAGACCTATTTGACTGACCTATGAATGTGTGTATTAGAGCATTCTTTTCTTGTGGTAGAAGTGTCCTGGAATTAGCTGGAAAGAGCATAAGTCCAGGGAAGACTAGCTCATCTGTTTTAGTTAAGAGTAGGGCAGCAGAGGTGATCCTCCAGTGTAACAGGATGGCAGATAAATTGGCCATCAGGAAATCTATTAGATTATAACTACGTCCATGTGGATTGAATAACTATGGTCGTCGTGGGGGTGCAAACTCCCCTCACTTAGTACTTGTGAAGAATGGTTAGCACCTATTCAGGCATCCCTCACACAGAATGGATAATTGTAGCTTGGTCGGCATGTTTGCGAGATCTCAGTGAAATGAGCATCAGCAAAGCCAATCAGTCTCACCTATACAAGAACTATAGGCTTTGGCAATGTGTTTTGCCATGCTGTTCACCTGTGTGGCTGCTGTTCATCATGGCTAAACATTAGTGGAGTGGAGTGTCAGAGTGAAGCAAATTGTCATAGAGTAGATTTGTTGGAGAGTTGTGGAGTAAGGGGAGTAGAGGGGAGAAGGATTCAGTGGCAGAGTGTTATAGTGTGGAACAGGGTAGAGTGGGTTGGAGTGGATTTTAGGTAGTTGTGTGGATTGAATGGTAGAGTGGGGGAGGATGAGATGGGTTGGTGGGGGTAGAATTGAGTGGAGTATGGTACATTGGTGTGGGATGGATTGGAGTGAGGTGTATTGAAATGGGGTGGATGGATTTGATTGGCGTGGAGTAAATTGGGTGGGTGGTTTGGACTGGAGTGATAGGGGTGGGGTGGGGTGGATTAGATTTGACTGCAGTGGGATGGATTGGATTGGAGTAGGGTGGTTTGGTTTTATTGGAGTGGGGTGGGGTGGATTGGATTGGAGTGGGTGGGCTGGATGGATTGTATTGGAGTGGGGTGGACTAAACTGGGATGGAGTGGACTGAAGTAGAGTGTGGTGAATTGGAGTGCGTGGGTGGATTGGGTTGGGGTGTGGTGGGCTGCAGTGGGATGGTTTGGATGGGGTGGATTGGAGTGGGTGTGTTGGATTGGAGTCAGTGGATTGCACTGTGGGCTGGATTGGAGAGGGTTGGGTTGGATTGGATGGATTTGATTGGAGTGGGAGGTGGACAGAACTGGCTGGGGGGTATTGGATTGGGGTAGGGTGGATTGTAGTGGTGTAGGCTTGACTGATTGGATTGGAGTGCGGTGAACTGGAGAGGGGTGGATTGGATTGGTGTAGATTAGAGTAGTCAGGTGGAGTGGATTAAAATGTGAGGTGGGGTGGACTGGAGGAAGTGGATTGGAGTGTGGTGGATTCGATTGGGATGGGATGAATTGGAGTGGGGTGGATAGGGGTGGAGTGAGTTGAAATGGGTTGGGTGGATGGCGTGGGGTGGACTCTGAATTTGAGGTTTTTTGGATTGGGTCTGCATGGAGGTGGATTGGATTGGTGTGGGGTGGATCAGATTGAGATGGATTGGATTGAGTAGGGTGGATTTGATTAAGTGGGGGTGTATTGGATTGAGTGGGGTGGATTGTACTGGAATGGGGTGGATTGTGGGGTGGATTGGACTGGTGTGGGGTGGATTAATAGGATAGGGGTGGATTGGAATGGTGTGGATTAAGGTGGTTTGGAGTGGGGTAAAGTGAACTAGAGTAGGGTGGATTAATGAATGTGGACTGCATTGGACTGGAGTGGGTGGATTGTATTAGAGTGGGATGGATTGGAGTGGGGGTTGGAGTGGGGTAGATTGGACTGGAGTGGGATGGATTGGACTGGAGTGGATTCGGTTGGCGGGAGTATTGGATTGGGGTGAGTTGGAGTGGATTGGAGTAGGGTTGATTGGACTGGGGTGGATTGGATTGGTGTGGGGTGGGTTGGCGTGGGATTGATTGAATTGGATTGGAACCAATTGGTTTGGATTTGAGTGGGTTGTTTGGGATTGAATTAGGGCAAATTAGATTACGGGTGGTTCGTGAGGATTAGGGTAGGTTGGAGTGGAAGGGATGAGTGGGGTGGATTGGTGTGAGGTGAGGTGGGTGGATTGGAGTGGGGCGGATTGGAGTGTGGTGGATTGGGTTGTACTGCATGATTAGGTGTTTATAGCATGATTTCAGGAGTTGCACTTAATAAAGAAACAAGGGGGGTCATTCTGACCCCGGCGGGTGGCGGGAGCCGCCCGCCTGGAGGGAACCGCCAGAAGACCGTACCGCGGTCAAAAGACCGCAGCGGTCATTCTGGGTTTCCCACTGGGCTGGCGGGCGACCGCCAAAAGGCCGCCCGCCAGCCCAGTGGGAAACAGCCCTCCATGAGGAGGCCGGCTCCGAATGGAGCCGGCGGAGTGGAGGGTGTGCGACGGGTGCAGTAGCACCCGTCGCGTATTTCAGTGTCTGCAATGCAGACACTGAAATACAAAGTGGGGCCCTCTTACGGGGGCCCCTGCAGTGCCCATGCCATGCCATTGGCATGGGCACTGCAGGGGCCCCCAGGGGCCCCACGACACCCCTCACCGCCATCCTGTTCCTGGCGGGCGGAACCGCCAGGAACAGGATGGCGGTGAGGGGGTCGGAATCCCCCATGGCGGCGCAGCAAGCTGCGCCGCCATGGGGGATCCCCAGGGCAGCGGAAAACCGGCGGGAGACCGCCGGTTTTCCTCTTCTGACCGCGGCCGAACCGCCGCGGTCAGAATGCCCAAGGGAGCACCGCCAGCCTGTTGGCGGTGCTCCCGCGGTCCCCAGCCCTGGCGGTATTTACCGCCAGGGTCGGAATGACCCCCAAAGTCTCTTTGCAATATTTAGAGCAAAATAATCGTCATCTTTTGAGAACCGCGCCCACGAGCAGAAACAAAAGGAAGCAGGAGTACAAAGTGAGAAAAGACGACTTGCCAAAATAGAAGAAAGTTAGCTCTAAAAAGTAAAACTTAGCAATTTTGTTTGTCCTGCTGGGCACATTTTTTCCAGTCACAAGCCTTCTGTTTGCAGGGTGCTAGAACTTAAAAGGAGCGTAATAGTATCTGGTATGTCCGGAGCAGCAGACGGACCCTGATTAAGTCGAATCAGTCAGTGCTTGGTCCTGCTCCACATAGAGTAACGGATATGATGTACGATCTTCTGTGATGATTTGAGGCTGTAAAGAGTGCCACGCAAGCCAACAAATGGTAAGCGACAGGCGGGGCTCCAAGCTCTTTACTGTACACACACAGTCTCGCAAGCGAGACGCATGCACCAGTAGGCTCTACCCTATCAAAAGGTTGCTGGGCTAAATGGAAGCTTCTTGAGGCTGTGGCTATTTTCCTGCAATCAGTAATAAGACAATTAGCTTCATAGATGGGGAATTAATCCCTGTGCAGTCCTTGTCGCCACTGAAATGAGGTGCCACATGGTATTATTATAAGGGCAGGGTAGCTGCAAATAAATTGATCATTGTAGCTTAACAAATGTGAACATTTTGAACATATTTATTTGTTAGTAGAGTGCATTTATGCCTGCTTATCTATGGGAGTATGTGCACCAAGTCTCCTTTAAAAGATTTAGGACCGGATTCCTAGTTTTCTGGAGGTTTCCAATCCCTTCTTTGCCCACAGGTTGGTATTCTGAGTTGGGTCATATTTACCACCCCCTGTAATTACTGTGACTGTAAAATTTCTCAGCCTTCATTACATTTCTGCTGTTGAAACCTTCTAACTTGGGAAAACAAAATGGTATTTACTGATGCATGTACAATATGGTATAGTAAGCAGCAAAATCCAGGTTACTCCCCAAAAACTCGGAAACAATAAACTTAAATGCGGCCCGGGATAATTACCAGTGGTTGAGATTAATTAATGCATTTCATCCATGGGATTTTTTGTATTCTCTGTGGAATGGTCATCTGCAGTCATTTTTAAGAGTAGCAAGAAACAGGAGGACTACTTTATTAACAGAGGTGTATAGGGAATGATTACATACTCATTGTTGACCCCCAGAAAAACCTTTCCATTACAGAAATCATTGAGGAGTTGCCTAGTGAACTAGTTTGTTAATGGAGTACCCCATCGACAAATACATAACCAGTTAAAATACTGTGTGTGTATGGCTTGAAAGGTAAAAGGAATATACTATGTACACTTTGTTAAAGAAAGGCGAGGCTGAAAAGAATATTGATCCATTCTGAATCTAAAAACTTTTTAAAGAGAGATGCACTCAGATTGCTGATGATTTAAGTTTATCCACAACTGAATAAAGAATAGAACCTTCATAGACCTTTAATAGGGAATACACCAATTACAAAGCGGCCTGAACCACTCGGGCATCACAACACATGCATCTTTGCCACTCGAAATTTAGCAACTAAATAGGTCTTTCCCACACATGTCTCTGCAACAAAACTGTAAGTATTTTGCAGGCAAGTATGAAGTGTGTATGTGTGTGTGTATGTACATATACATATATATATGTGTATATATATATATATATATATATATATATGTTTGATGGTATGTGTAGCTGCAGATACACATGCTATGCATACGTCTGCCATCTAGTGTTGGGCTTAGAGTGTTACAAGTGGGTTTTCTTTGAAGAAGTGTTTTCGAGTCACAGGATCGAGTGACTGCTCCTCTTCTGCTCCATTGCGCATGGACATTGACTCCATGTTAAATTGTTTTCTTTCCGCCATCGGGTTCAGACGTGTTTCCTTTTGCTCCGATAGTTTGATTCGGAAAAGCTTGAAAACGCTTAATTTCTCGCTGGTATTGTTTCGATCGCTTTACACCTTCGATCAACACTTCCGTACCGTCGGAACAAACACCTCTACTCGCCCTTCGGGGCCGTGCTCGCCCGTCTCTGAACCGAGCAAGCACCGCTCTTCAAAGTCCAAATCTCGAAAATCATTTTCGGAGCAGAAACCATCCTCAACCCCATCTTTTTCGATACCGAAGAAGCCAACTTAGGAGCTGAAAAGACCTAGTTATACTGAGGTGCATGGACTTTCAAAAACACTTAGAGAAAGCCATAAATCTACTGAGTAGGACTCACAAATGCAACCAATCGTGAAAGTAATAGATGAAAGGCAAACCAGGACTCATATCCATAAGGAAACTGGCAGTATTTTAACTGCACCTCCTCCAAAACCAAAGAGGAAATTAGCCTTTCAGGAGGAATTGGACACTACATAGCCACCAGCTAAAGTGCAAAAAACAAAGGAGAGACCACCTCCTCAATGTTCTTCTCCTCAGCCTCCTCCTCACTCTCCACATCTACATATCTCCCCTCCTACCAGTCCTACACCTATGCAGTCGCCAACGCACTCATTTGATTTGCAGCAGGACAATGTGGATCCATGGAATCTTTATGATCCAGACCCCATTCCAGACAATAACCCAGATTGCTATCCCTCTAAGCCTTCACCACCAGAGGATAGTTCAGGCTACACGCAAGTGATAGCTAGGGCGGCAACATATCATGTCACCAGGCACACTGAGCCATTAGCGGATGATTTCTTATTTAATACGCTCTCCTCCACGCATGCAACATATCAGTCGCTCCCTATGCTCCCCGGCATGCTAAAACATACTGAGTCACTTATGCACTCACTCACACACTCACTGTTGAAGATGAGAGGTTACAGTTAGGAAATAAAATAAAAAAATAAACCTTAGAAATTCACTTAAAAAAACAAAGGCTACAGGGACATTATAGTTAGGAAACAGCACTAGAAATTCACTGGAAAAAACCCAATGTTTACAAAGACTTTATAGTTATGAAATAGAATTAAAAAACCCTTAAAAATTCACTGAGAAAAACAAAGGTTATAGCCACTCATACAGCCAGCCACGTACCCATACAACCATATAGAGCAACACACTCACCCATACAGCTACTTACACACCGATTTACTCACCTATACATACACTCACCCATACAGCCTCCCAACACAGCCATTCACTCACCCACAAAAGCACTCAAACATTCACAGCCGCACAACCACTTGCATACCCACTCACACATCCATACAATCACTCAAACATCCGCTCACTCACCCATACATGTATTAACACAGACACTCTACAATGCAGCCACTCACACAGCAACTCCCACAACTTACCCGCCACTCAAACATCCATAGACAATTACACAGCCATCCATTTACTCATTCAGCCACACACCCACTCACTTACCCATAAAGTCACTTGCTCACCCACTCACTCCCCCATAAAGCCACTCACTCTCTCATGCATCCACTGACACAGCCACACACTCACCAATATCAGTCACCCAGCCATTCACTCACCCACACAGCTACTCACATACCTACTTATACACCCATACAGGCACTCAGGCACCCACACACACGGATACATACAGTCACACACCTAATATATGTTAGAAATAGTGTCACTCAGAATTATAGAAGTATACTATTTTAACTTTTGAAGTACCTTGGTATATATGCTTAACATTTCAAAACTTTTAGAAAACCCTCACACTCACTGGATTATGTCAGCAGTAATGTCATTTGAGATGTCATCAGTGATATCACTGACAATGTCTTGAGTGATGTAATATGTGAGGCCATAAGCCGTGCATTGCAGGGGTGTAAGTTATAGATAACTGGTAACTATAACTGCTGAATTTCACTGGTTTTGTACGAGTGAAATGCGAGCCTTACTATAACATCTGTGTAACCTTTGTTTTTTTGTTCAGTGAATGTGCGTGTGTGTGTGTGTGTGTGTGTGTGTGTGTGTGTGTGTGTGTGTGTGTGTATATATATATATATATATATATCTAATTTTTTTTTTTACTTACCTACTGGTGGCGGTCAGGAGGTAGTTATAGTTAGAACCTAGTTTCCATAGGAAAGGTGTTTTTGACTTGGCTATATCTTTGGCACTGTTTGAAAAATCTTCACAATTTTTTTTTTTTTAAGTATCCTCTAAGGTCTTGTTGTGCATGGAACATTTTAGGGTGATACATCAAGCGGAGGCTGAGATATAGGGGAAATGAAAAAAAAAGTGTTTCCCATGTTAATTTCCATAGAGATTTTGGACATGACTGCAGTCCGAACTACTGAACGGAATTACACAAAATTTGGCAGAAAGGTAGCTCTTGGTCCAGAAAACATCCTTTTTAGGTCGAGCACTCTGGTCTGTGTTCTTGTGGGCTTTTAACCATGCCCACTGCACAACCATCACTATCACTCATTCATGGGCTTGCCTTTCAAAAATTCTTTGTTATCATTGGTAAATGCTTTACGTTTGTCCATTCTTGGGGCACTTTTGTTACCACCTTGACTATCAACCCTGATACATGGATAATAACACTTTTGCCGATACATTTGACTGCAAGCAAACTTCTTTTCCTTTTGTGTTTCTCCTTCACGCTCATGGCAGCCATCGTGCTTTGAATAGGCTTGTTTATGTCAACTGTTTTACTATCTATTTTAAATTTATGTGGCAAGAAAAGTCCAGTTAGGAATTTACAATAAGATTACTCTAACTAGAGCAAATGCAATACCCATTGTACTGCAAATGCTTGTTTTTCTTTGGTGTAAATAGGTTCTGTAGTCTTTGAGATATTTAAAGAAAACCAAATATGTAGATCTGGGAGGTGCCTTGGCACAGTTCTCATGGTGAGATCTGATTGGCTGCCAGCACTTCAACCAGGAAGTGCTGGCAGCCATGTTGGGACCAATATACATGAGAGCCCCCATTGAAATGCATTGTAGGGAATGGCAGGTTTTGAGGGTCACAAAAAGACAACCATGTAAAGGGTGACAGCAGATTTTAGTTGCAATATAAATCATTTGTTGGTGGGACCATACTAATTTTAGAAATTGTGATGTGTTCTAAGGTGATTTTAACTTGTTAAAAAGCCTTCTGTTGAGATTTCATTAATCATGTTTACGATAAAACTTTTGCTCATGATTTTCCCATAAAGGTTATGGAGGGTGCTCCAGAAGCTAAAATTACTTAACAGATTTTTCTTAGCCATATGAGAATGAAGTCTAACATTCTCAGTAAAACATGTACTTCCAACAGGAACAGCCTGTCAGTTGATTCCCTTGTGTTCTAATGTAGCCTTCTAGAGTGTTCTAAAGAACAACTAGAGTGCTAACAGACTTACGACAGAAGTGTGGTACACCTGAAGCCATCTTGATTCAATCAAACTGGTAAAACTTAAAACATTTAGGGCCACATTTACGAAAATTTGGAATAGTGATTTCATAATTTCGATTCCATGCTAATCGCAATTAGGAAATCACATTTCCAAATGTAAGAAGCTCCATTGAGTTTCTTTTGCGATTCCCAGTAGGTCGCAATTTGTGACCCACTTGGAATTTCAAAAATCCCAGGGATGTTGTCCCGCTGGGGTCAGCAGACCCCCATGCCTGTGATTGCTTTTAAATAAAGAAATCTTTTTCTTTAAACACAACTGGTTTTCCTTTAAAGGAAAGCGGAATGTGTTTAAACAGACAAAATTGAAACCTTTCAGTTTCATTTTTTAAGAGTAGGCAGTGGTCCGTGGGACAAATGAACAAAATGTGGGGTGGAAGGGTTGGGGGGGGGGGGTGCATTTTTGCATAGAAATATATGGTCAGTGCTGTAGAAAGCAAAATTAGGCTATGTTGTAGTGAGTTCTCAGATATCTTTCCCTTCTATTTCATTAAAACAGTCTGACATGAGGACAGAAACATGCACTTTCATCACCAGCAACAGATTGCCAGTTAACTCCCTGGTGATCAGCAGCTTAGAGCTAATGAGCAACTAGAGGGCTAACATGAATCTATGCCAAAAATGTGGCACATCTAAATGCCATCTGAATTGAATTAAAGTGGAAAACTGAAAGCATTTTCTACTGAGGGTATTGCAGTAAATAAAGAAATGAAGGAGCTTCATAACAAATAAGTCTTCTAAGATAGCCACCAGAGGAAAAAAAGAGCCCAAATGTAGCACACATCACCAATGAAGCCCAAGTATAACCCAATGACAAAAGTGAAAAATATAATTACTTTTTTGTTTTTTTGTTGCAGTTTTATATAGTGCAGATTTGACCCGAAGATATTGGAGTGCTTTATATGACAATCAGTTACATTACAGAAGAACACATTTGTTTTGTTACATAAAGATAGCAAATAACTTAAAAGTGCTTTGTCGCTATTTGAGAACTCAGAAAATATGTCCCCATTTTAGTTTTTTAGTGCACTAACCATATTTTCTATGGGAATATGACCCTCTCATTTTTATAATTTCTAGCCAGCCTCTTTTGCCTGTCCTGCATAGGAAAGACAGGCAACAAGCCAACTTTGCAGGACATACAAGAAAGGCTGTGGCAATATAACAGTTCATTGAGGGCAGAAGGAAGAGGCAGTGGCAGTACAACCATACATGTCAATAGACCCAATTCAAGCAGGATACTCCTAGTGTTTTTAAGCTCCAAAGAGCTTTATTTTATAAGTTTCTTCCTAAATCTCCTCTTTCGATGGACGTCAATGGGAAGAATAGATTCCCCAGTTTTTCGGGTTTTTTTACGCAAAATCTCCCGCATTCCAAGTTCACAATGTTACCAAGTATGGTACATTGGATCACTGAGGGCAGGAGTAAAGGAGAAATTGGGTAGGAACATGGAGTAGGATAAAAGAGGGCTGGAGGGAGATGGGCAGGGGTACCAAACTGACCTTATAGGGCAGGCATAAGGATTTGCAGCAGCACAATACACCACAAAGGGCAAGCGGGGCTGTAGTGCAGCACAATGGACAATGCCAAGCAATAGGGAAGGGACAGGGCCATGTACATGGACAACAAAGACCAGACGGGAAAGAGGCAGGGGCAGCAAGCTGACCAAATAGGGCAGACAGGAGGGACAGTTGCAGCATAACAGACCATGAAGGGCAAGAGGGAGGGGGCAGGGGCACAACAATGGACCAGACAAGGCAGGAGGGAGGTGAATAGGAGCCTCACATGGAAAACAGAGTGCAGAGGGCAAGGCTTGAGTAACAAGCTCACCATGGAAGGGAGGCAGGATGGGCACTGGAAGCACAAAACACCATGGGGGCGCAACAGTGAGACTACAATGACATACACAAAAACAACAAAGAGAGGGTGAGAAGGGGCAACGAGCTGACCACACAGGGAAGATGTGTGAGGCTGTGGCAGCACAGAAGGCCATGCATGGCAAGCGGGAGGGTTAGTGGCAGCACAGTGGCCATGGTAGGTCAGAGGGAGGGGCGAGGGGCATACACAAAGGACCATGGGTGATTGAAGGGGTGGGTAGGGGCCAGACACAGACAAGAGTGCAGGGGAAGGGGCTTCACAACAGACCACGCTGGGTAGGCATGAGGAGCAGTTGCAGCACAACAGAACATGGAGGACAGAAGAGAGTGGCAGCAAAATGAACCATGGAGGACAACAGGAAGGAGATGGTGGGATGGAACTTGGACAGGCAAGGTAGAGGAGGCAGGGACACTCTGCAGTCATCTGACCCAATCTTCTGCTCCATACTAGGCAGGTGTGTGGGCAGTGGCAGCTCACAGAATACTGAGCACATAGTAGAGGCAGTGTCCAGTCTATGGAACATGGTTGGCAAAAAGGAGGGAGCAGGGGCAAGCACACAGACACCGGAGGGCAGGGGAAAGGAGGGTAGGGGCAGCTACATAAGCACGGAAGCTAAGGAGGAGGACAGTGATGGGGCGTAAAACTGGGCACCAGAGGTCTAGAAGAGTGGGTATCAACATCAAGCTAAATGGAGGGCAGAGCAGCACATTGGACGTTGCAGGGCAGGATGGAAGGGGGCTGAGGCATGGACTCGGACAACAGAGGGTAGCGAGGGGGTGGATGGGGCAGCATTTAAAAAACAAAATCCTAGAAATTCCATTAAAAAAAAAGTTAGAGATGTTAGAGGTAGGAAATAGGATTAAAAAAAAAAAAAAACTTAGAAATTCACTCAAAAAAACAAAGGTTATTGGGACCGCTATAGTTCGGTACAGCTTTTAAACACACAAAATCATTGAAATTCAGCTGTTGTAGTTAGTTATTTCAAGTAACAATAACTTTTGCCCTAAGGTAACTATAACTCGCGCCCTCGCCATGCACTGCTAATTACTCCAGATATTACATCACTTATGACGTCTTCTGTGACATTGATAATATTGTAACATTTGCAGTAAAGCAATTGTTTAGAAAACAATGCATGGCAAGAGCGTGAGTTATGGTTACCTTAGGGCACGAGTTATAGTTAATTGTAATAACTGTAGCTGCAATAGCTGAATTTCTGTGGTTTTGTGCATGTAAAATCTGAACCTAACTATAAAGTCCCTGTAACCTTTGTTTTTTTTTAGTGGAAACATGTATATATGTGAGTGGGTGTAGATTGGGGACATTTTCTTTTAGGGTAGGTGGGGTATTTGGGTGGCAAACTCATTTTCAGGGTTTAGATTGAGTATGGGTATTTAGGTGGGTAGGGTTTTTTTTTTTTAAGGTTTAGGATGGTTGGGTTTTTGTGTACCAACGGTATTTTTAGGGTTTAAGGTCAGTATTAGTATTGGGTGGCAAGGGTATTTTTAGGATTTAGCGTGGGTGTGGCATTTTGAGTGGGAAGGGCATTTTTAAGGTGGGTATGGGTTTTTAGGTGACAAGGGTATTTTTTGGGGTTTAGGGTGGGTGTGGGGTTTTGGATGGCAAGGGCATTTTTATGGTTTAGGGTGGGTTGTGGGTGGCAAAGGCAATTTAAGGGTTAAGGGTGTGTGTGGATTTTTGGGTGGCATGGATATTTTTATGTTGGGTGTGTTTTTTTTGGATGGCAAGGGCATTTTTGGAGTTTAGGGTGGGTCTGGGTTTTTGCATGGCCAGAGTATTTTTAGGGTTTACGGTGGCTGTGTTTTTTTTGGGTGGCATGAGTGTTTCTAGGGATTAGGGTGGGCGGGGGTTTAAGGATATTTTATCTACCTACATATGTATGTATATGTTCACTTAAAAAAAAAAAAAAAAGTTTACAGTGATGTTATAGTTAGGTTATGAATGTACTTGCACGAAACCATGGAAATTCAGCACTTATAGCTATGGTTATCTCAAATACCTATAACTTGCGCCCTAAGGTTACTAAAACTCACTGTAAGTTATAGTTACTTGAGATAACCATAGCTAGAATTGATTGAATTTCCATGGTTTGTGCTAGTAATTTCATATCCTAACTATAACATCCATATAACCTTAGTTTTTTAAAGTTAATTTCTATGTTGTTTTAAAAAAATTCTATTTCCTAATTATAACGTCCCTGTAACCTATGCGTCGGTGCATGAGTGCCTGAGTGGGGGTCTCAATAGGTGCATGAATCTCTAGGTGGGTCTGTGAGTGGATGCATGAGTACCTGTCTGGATCTAGGATTTGGAAGACTGGGTGCATGAGTCTGTGTGAGTGGGTCCGTGAGTCTGCACAAAAGTACCTCAGTGGGCCTGTGAGTGGATGAATCAGTCTCTTGAGTGGGTATATGAGTGATGAATGAGCCTCTGAGTCAGAGTACTGATATAAGTCTCTGAGTGAGCCTCTGATTGGGTGCATGAGTACCTCAGTGGGAGTGGGGTGCATGAGTACCTCAGTGGGAGTGGGGTGCATGAGTCTGAGTTGGTCTGTGAGGGGCTGCACGTGTGTCTGAGTGGGTCTCCAAGTGGGTGCTTCAGTGTCAGTGAGTGGCTGCATAGGTGTCCCAGTGGGTATGTGAGTGGGAGCATGAGTGTCTCAGTGGGCCAGAATTTTTTTCTTTTTCTTTTACCAATATTCAAAAAATCGTCACAGAGGTACAGGGGGGGAGGGCACACTGAGCGTCGCACAAATTCGCCAGAATCCACATTGTGGGGGGGGGGGGGGGGGGAGGGAATCTTCCTGTGTTCACCCATCGGGTCAGGGTACCTCCACCAGACCCCTCATTCCATCTTACACATGATTTCTCAGCCCTCTTTTTGGCCCCTGAGACCTTTTCCCTTTACAGAAGATGGCAGCTGCAAGTTTCAGTTCAGGTTGCGACCAACTGGTGAGAGCTTTGCTGTGGCTCGAGAGTTTGAGAATTCACCGTAAGTGGACTTGCGAAGGGCTCGCGCCTCTAGATATACAAATTTGTTTTTCTTTTAATATTTAAAAAACTACTGAATTGATTTACACCAAATAACTAAAATCACTCTTTCTGGACCAAGAGCCACCTTCTTGCCAAATTTGGTGTAATTCCGTCCATCCGACTGTAGTCATGCTCAAAATTCCTATGGGAATTATAATGGGAAACTCCTGACCCCCCCCCCCCCCCCCCCCCCCCACCTACCTCCCCCGCCTTTTTTCTCGGCTCCCGCTTGACAGATCACCCTAAAGCTTTCCATGCACAACGAGATTTTTGTGCACACGTATTTTCGGGAAAAAATAGTGAAAATTTGTCAAATGGCGCCAAAGATATAGGTAAGTCAAAAAATGCTTTTTCTATGGAAACTAGGTCCTAATTATAGCTACTTACTGACGACTGGCAGTAGGTAATATATATGAACCCCAATGCATTCCTCTCATTTTTGGCACTGTTGTGGGGTGATTTTAGCTCGTGGCCTGAGGCCTGTTCCCTTTCACCAAATTGCATTTCATTTTATTCCTTTCATTATTTTAGCAAGAGCTTTATTTTAGTGGTGCTGTTTTATTCTTATCAGCTGCCCTTCCATGCAGAATTTGTTATTAGTTATTTTGCATGACATTTCATCTTGTGCTCACCTCAAGGCTGAACAATGCTGTACATGATAATTTACAGAGTATTGCCGGTCTAAAGAGTACAATGTATACCTTACACAGAAAAGACGTTTTAAAACATCAGGGAAGTTCTTAGAACAATATGTTTGATTATAAAATGACACGCTGCCTTGAATCAGGTTAGAGGGGGACACTCCAGCCAGCCGGCCATCCTGTTCTGTATCACGTTGTCGCATAGCAGCTAGACTCTGCCTCATCGCTCCAAACACCTGGAAGGAATGCCAGCAGACCAACAGACAACTACCCTGCTCATTATCTCATTATCCCAATATGGGGGTGGGTCTTCCTTACAGAGACCAAGTACAGGCAGATTAGGGCTAACACTGCTATTTGCTCTCATGTAGATTTGTAGTAGTGCGGGTAGGGATTTTTAGATTCACTAGTGTGACAAAATGTGGGGACTTTTTATCTGTTTCTTATTCTTCGTCACAGTAGTGTTTTGTTTTATCGTCCTAATAATCACAATTCATGCCTCTTTATGTAAAACAGTTTCTTCAGTAAAATGCATTAAACCAAATCCTGCTTCTGTTTGTCTTGTACATGTATGATTATGTAGCTGGGAGAAAAGGGTAAGAACTGTTCCACCACGACTTCTCTGAGAAGTCATAGAGTGTCATGCGTCAGGCTGCTACAAATCACGTTCACTTTTGGGCTGGCTAAAAGGGTAGGACAACAGCTGCTAGGCGTGTGTGATAAGACTCTGTCACCAATACGCCGTGGTGCTGCTGCCTGATTCCAGAAGTCTTGTCCCAGTGACCAAAGTCCTACGACAGCAGCTTCTGCTGGCGTATGGGCTCAGCTGGTTGCCCGTTGACATCAGACTTCCATGAGGGGATGCCTCAGTCAGTAAACCTTATGTGATCATCAGTGTATTATCTTAATCACACCACAAGTGCATCTCGACCTCCATGGTCTTTCTCAAATCAGGTGAGTCTTTTCTCTAGATTGCCTAAATGCTCCTCCATATATTTCCAATTAGGATGCATTTAGGGGAGATGTAGTTTCTAACTTTAAAAAACACAAATGTGCAATTCTTGCATACCCTTATCTTTGTTGCAGACCATCATAACATATCTCACATTATTGTATGTTCTGTCATAATGGGATCCGTGCTTCTCATCTGAAATTGATGTGCAAATTTCCTTGGTCCAGTACCTAAAAACCGTACTCATTTTTACCTCTCAATTCCTTCTAGTACACAGTGCAAGGTGTTGGTATGTGTCTAGTACACATCGAACTAAGCGAAGGGGAGGGCCCGAGCGCAACTAATCCTTACGTGAAGGTGACTTTTTGGGGGGGGGACGTGGAAATTATACTATTGTATCTGGACCAAAGGAGATCAAAGGAAAGTGGGGGCAAGGAAGAGGCAGAGGTCGTGGCCAGGGAAGAGAACAATAAAAATGAACCAGAAAAACAAGAAGGGCCAAACGGAAGAAGGCAGTATCCGCTCCGCAGTCGCAAGAAGTAGACATATACATGGACTCTGATCTAGTCAACCTGTCTTATCATAAATGAGCAGAAACTGAACAAAGAGTATTAAAAAAGGATTTTCACTGTTCCTGGGACAACATTTTGATTACACAGAGAATAGAATAGATGTGTACAAATACATACGTAAATTAAAGCTCACCAAAGTACATACCCAGAAACCCCTTAAACCTATTAATGAGACCAGTAAAAGAATCCAGATCCAAGCCAACGGCTGAACAGATCCCACATATTAAAAAAAAAAAACGTTTGATCTGATGTTCGATCTAAAAGATAGTGAGATGACAGAAATTGAGGTATTACAAGAATTGGAGATTGAGACTGACAGACACCAATATAGCAATTTGTCAAAAGCTAATTTGAGTATTGCCCCTTGCTATCACAGGGGAACAAAATTGATATAATTTCAGAAGCAGTTGCAGACCTCGAGAAAATGGAAAGAATGAAATCCATGTTTTTGAATTCGTATTTGGGCCCAAGAAGGTGGTGGTCCCTAGGTTGGGGGTCCGTGCACACCCTCTCCTTAATCTGCAATTTAGCCCCAGGGAGGTGGTGGACCCCGGGGCCAATGAATGTCCCAGGAGGAGGGTCCATGCGGTCCCCCTCCTTAATTAGAAAAAGACCCGGGGAGGTAGTGGTTCTCGGGGCCTGGCGTGGGTCTCTGATAAATCCCTGGTAAGGGGTGGCCCAGTGTGGCCCCCACCCCCTTTTTTTTATTTTTTTGTTTTTTTTACATTATCTGCGGAAACTGAATTTTTTCAACATTTTTGGGAACCAAGACTAGGGGGTTAGGGTTGTCCTATCATGTCCTCTTTTTTTTTTTTTTAACGTTTTCTTTTGGGACTCAGCTGGAGTTACGTCCCAAAATTGCTGCCAACACTTCCTGGTTGAAGTGTTGGCAGCCAGTTAGATATCAACTCAGGAACTGTTGGATCGGCAGAGGATCCGCATCCATTGATATCTATATTAATTTTTTCTTTAATGTCTAAAACTACTGAATTGATTTCCACCAAATCACAAGAAGCACGCTTTCTGGACCAAAGGGTAGCTTTCTGCCAAATTTGTTGTAATTCCGCCCAGCGGTTCGGGCTGTAGTCATGTTCAAATGTTCAAAATCCCTATGAGGAAAATGTGTTTTGGGACCTCCCCTTTTTTTTCTCAGCTCCGCTTGACGGGCCACCCCAAAAGTTTCAAGACAGCAGATGAAATGACTGTTGTATTAGTTTGGAAAATTTTGTGAAGATTTGTCAAATGGCACCAAAGTTATTGGTTAAAAAAAAAACAAGGATGCTTTTCCTATGGAAACTTAAGTCATAACTATAACTACCAACTGGCAATCGCCAGTAGTGTGTGTATATGTATATATAATATATTCTACTTACCTGTAAATTTTTTACCACACATGCCTTTTAACATCCATGTCTTTAAAACGAAAATGTAATTATCTGAGAGGTAAGTACAAAGCCTTTATGTATATGTTTATACTTACCTGTAAATTGCTTATATTTTCATTGTAACGGTATGCAGGGTAAAGGCATATGTGTGGTAAACGTTTGCAGGGTAAAGGCATGGTTGGTAAAGACACTTGTTGTATTGACCATGTTGTAAAGGCATGCGTGTTTCCTTCATACAACCCTTCCGGAGGCATGTTTCTTTTGTTATTATACAGCCCATATTAAGGGCTAAAAATGCCCAATTTAGATCGAGTTTCCCTCTAATAAACCTCTTACCAGACTTAAGCATTTCTGTAAATCAGAAAGTTAGAGCATAAAGTGCAAAACACAGCCTTTGTTGAAGAAAAAGGTGCAAGGGAATACAAAGGCATTGTTAGCCAATAGGCTGCATTAAAATCATAACAAGTAAAAACTGATACCATACGTTTCAGGCATCCAGGGCCTCCTGTATCCCATCTTGCCCCAAGGGTGGCAGGTATGTCAGTTCTTTTTTGCGGCTCCTTCAGTGAGAATCCTTGAACACTGAGCTCTCAGTTTTTGACCCTTTGTCAAAAATTACTTTACCAAAATAATTTTCCCCCGCTTCGCACGGCCTCTGTTTCCATCCACAGTGAAGAACAATCATTTTCTGTCAAAAATATATATTTTTTCCAGTCAAAAATGCCCTCTCTTTTTGTCAAGTATCCTACCTGTTGCAAAAAGAAGGCACAGACTGGTTCCCACTCAGTCTGCCTAGCATGTCTACCTGATACTCATCTGCCTGAGTCTTGCCACCATTGCCAAAAACTCTAAGAGGTAGAGAGAAAATACATGGTCTTCAAGAGAGAGAAAAAGGAGGACCACCTCCATCTTCCTCCAAGAAAACTATCTCATATGGCTCTTCCCAGAGGCAGATCTCTTGACATGCAAGAAAAAAGGAGAACAAGATCAACATCCAGAGAAAAATGACTATTTGGTCCCTGTCGGGAGCAACATAAAAAAAAAAACCTCAACCACGTGGCACTCTGCCTGCATAATCGCCATCTTCAGCAAAACGACAACGACCGACAACGAGACTCGTCACACACGCCTCCATCGAGGGCGAAGCGATATCTCAAGCCGTTGAAGCCTGTGGAGTCTAGGAAAGTCCATTCGTGGTCTCAGCATCACTTGACGTCTGCTCATAAGTCCGTCGACGCCAGGTCCCCTCCAGGTCCCCTCCAGTTACCATCGGCAAGACTCAGTGGATGGTGTCTCATTGGCACTTGTCTTTGAGACACTGTTCACCAAGGCAATCTCCATCGATGGCAACCAGGCGCCAGGCAACCAGGCGCCATTTCATGTCGGGGAACACGTCTGTCGAAGGCAACCAGCAGCCCGTCTACGTTGAGCCATATGTCTCCATCAGTGGCAACCAGATGTCGTTCAAGACAGACTTCTTCGTCTACGAAAACCAGGTGCAGTTTGACATGGAGTCAGTTCTCTGTTGGCGGCAACCAGTCACCAATAGTCATCAAGACAGAAACCTAATAGACAGTCTCCGTCACTGGCACTGAGCTACCGTTCAACTTAAAGTCCTCCCTCACTGCCTCAACATCATGACCTGCCCACAAGACCACCGTCAAATGCACCACCTCGTCGATCTGCATCAAAGCAGCATTCGCCCAATGACAATCCTACAGTGCATCATTCTTTTAGACCTCCAGCTACATCTTCAGGAGCTTCTTCACACTCTATTGCAGGACAAAGATCTCTCCTTCAGTCAGGCACCACAATCACTAGAAAGTGTTCGCAATTGGTCTGTCACACAGTGTCAGGGCTTACAGTACTCAAGGACATACTCTCCTTCAAGGTCTTCTCCTCAGTCACCATCTCCAAAAGTGACTAAGTGAAACAAGACGCCTCTAGCCTGCTTGGAAGAGGTCAGCTCTCCTACGTCCCCAGCAAGATCCAGGGTACATAGGGAGCTGACTCATCGGCACGGAACCATGTCAAGGAGTAGATCTCCATGCAGGCCCAGAACAAGATCTTTTGTGCCTCCCTGAAGATCTCAGAGGTTTGGATAATGCCACCATGCACATAGATCCCTTACATGGTCGACTTCCACAAGATCATCAAAGAGGGATTACTCACCGACACTTATGGACACTCCATCAATGAGGGTATCCCCAGTAGACAACCTAAATATATTTAATTGGTGAGAGGAGCTACTAAGCTGAACATTGATATTCCAGCACCCGCTACAACCTCTTCGGTCATTTTCAAGACCTTACCTCTTAGGTCTTCCTCAAGACCATTGCTGCCTTGGGTCCCACGATCCTCTCGAACCTGGGATGCACATTTTTTTTTAACTCCAGCCTCCCTTCGAGCAGTTCCAGCGGGAATTCTAAAGAAATATAAGGCTCCAGATCAAGATCCTTTATTTCTAAGAATGGACCCTTCACCAGATTCAGTCATTATAGCAGTCGCCACGAAGACACACTCCATTGCAGCTTCATCATCCACCTGGCTGGACAAGGAAAGTGAACAGATATGTTCCTTGGGTAGAAAAATGTGTGGCACATTGGCCTCACTCATGAAGGTGTCTAGTGCAACATTATTACTGGGCCAATACAATAGGTCTCTATGGGACTCACTTGCCAGATTTGCAGAAAAGCTTCCCAGAGAAGACAGACAAGACTTCAAGGAGATCCTGCAAGAAGGAAGTTTGGTTGCTAGCCAAATAATTATCACGGCTGCAGTTGGCTCTGATCTGGCAGTGCATGGATATTCCCATGGCATATGTGCCAGATGCTCATCATGGCTTCATCTCACAGGTCTCAAGCCAGAGGCCCATCGGGGCATCTTGAACCTTCCTTTCACTGGCAACTCATGGTTTGGATCACACACGGATGACAAAATAACAAAGATGAAAACCAAGTTAGACACATTTAAAGTGAATGGCCGTCGTAGCAGGAGCCTTACGAAAGAAAATAATATTCGTCTACCCATACTTAGATGACTGGCTGGTAAAAAGCTCCTTCCAAAGGGAGTTGAGAAAACACTACCAAATCTGCATCAACTCACCTCAAGTCTTTAGGTCTACAGATCAATGTCAGAAAATCAATCCAGATTCCAACTCAGTCTACACTACCTACGTGCGACTCTGGATACAAAATTCTCAAAAGTGTGTCTGTTGAATGAGAGACTATCCTCAATCGTTCAGAAGTGTGCCATCCTCCTCCACACCCTTCAGCCAGACAGCCTCTCTTTTGAGGTCAATGGCTTCATGCACCTACATTGTTCACAATGCCAGGCTGCACATGAGACTGTTGCAGCTGATTCTGGAGAATCAGTGGAATCAATTCACAGACCATTGAGACAACAATCTCACCCAGTCTCAGGCTGTAAAAGCTTCGATACCATTGTGGTCTCAGTGACGAAACCTGATGATCTGCGTCCCTTTTCACCTGGAGACTCCTACACAAACACTCATTACAGATGCATCTTTCCATGGCTGGGGTGCTCACATGGGATCCCTATAGATGCAGGGCC
Organism: Pleurodeles waltl; assembly: GCF_031143425.1. Lineage (NCBI taxonomy): Eukaryota > Metazoa > Chordata > Amphibia > Caudata > Salamandridae > Pleurodeles > Pleurodeles waltl. The sequence goes on from NC_090450.1 coordinate 234,708,712, forward strand.
TGTGCTCGGGCAAGGAACAAAGATACCATATCAGCATGCTGGAACTATGGGCGGTCCATTTAGCCCTCAAGGTGTTTTATCCATCCATTCAAACCAGCTCCCTCCTGGTCCAAATGGACATCACAACCATGATGCACTATCTAAACAAACAAGTGGGCACAGGCTCCTGTTCTCTACCCCTGTAAGCACAGTTCATCTGGCACTTTTTCTTGGCAAGGAAGTTAAGAGTCTCAGCTATTCACCTGCCAGGAGTCCAGAACACACAGGCAGACTCTCTCACTTGACACTTCGCAGAAACGCACAACTGGATTCAGCACGGTGATGTTGAACGAGACATTTTCTGAGAATTGACGGCATCTGTAAATAGACCTATTGGCAGATGAAAGCAACATAAAATGCCCAGATTTTGCATCCAGGTTCTACCGACCCTGGTTGAAGGGGAATGCCCTTTTGATAGACTGATCCGGGACATTTCTTTATGCAGTTCCTTCTATTTCATTGATCCCAACAGTCATCATCAAAATGTACAGAGCCAAGACCAAAATTACCCTGATAGCCCCGGAATGGCCCCACCATTGTGGAACCTGGATCTCCTCCACCTATCGGAAAGCCCACACAGGAGGCAGCCATGCAGAACGGATCTCCCCTACAAGTCTGGAGGGAAGATTTACCACCCCAACCTACCCTCTTTGAGCTTGACAGCATGGCTCCTGAATTCCTCTAGTATGGACATTTAGGTGTCTTGCAGGAATGCATGAACATTCTAAAGGAGTCTAGACAACCATCAACCAGGCGCTCTCACGCTTTTAAGTGAAAAAGATTTTACATGTGGTGTGTGAAGAAAGACTTCCATCCAATATTGGGTCAAGAGTAGATATTACCTTATCTCCTCCATTTAGCAAAATCTAGTGTACAATTCCCCTCTGTACACCTCGCAGCAATTACTGTGTACCTAAGTCCCCTACACAGGCCATTTTTTCACATACCTGTAGTAAAGGATTTTTTGAGGGACTGAAGAAGGTATTTCTACCTGTCTCCAACCTCTCCCCTCCTTGGGAATTGAATGTAGTGTTTTTAAAACTCATGGGTTCCTCTTTCAAACTTACACAAAACATCTTGCAACTCCTTACCTGGAGAGCTGCCTTTCTAGTTTCTATTACTTCGGCACACAGTCAGCGAGATTCAATCTCTCTGTGCCAAAGAGCCTTACATGGTGTTCCATGCCAACAGGGTGGTGTTGAGGACTCAACAGAGTTTTCTTCCCAAGGTGCAGTAGTTCCTGATGTCAGGGAAAAGTAGTGTGGCAGCGCAGGGGGGGTCAATAATAAAACAAAAAAAACAAACAACAAAAAAATATCTTACATGCTGCTCGCAGCTCTTCTGCTGTACACAGGCTGAGGCTCCCAGACTCACAAACAGCCAAGCCATATGCTACTCTCATGCTGGTAATACACATGAGGGTGGTGTTAGGATTGGGCAGAGTGGGTTGGGTGTGCAATCGATCGTGGACTGGGAGCCTGTGCCTGATGTTCTCCACCAAGCAATGCAGCTGGGTTAGAGAGATGCCAGTGTGCATGTCCGTTTGGCCTTCGTAAGATGGTCGGCAAAACCAACATGCGCGCTAACAGCAGTGTCCACCACTAATCCACTATTTTCTGCATGGCCTAGCCCCAAGACTCTGCTCCCGATGAAGAATAAAATGATAATAAAACCATTATTATCATTTTATTTTTCATTTGTCTCTGTGGGTGACGCTCCTCCATCATAACGGAGGAGCGACCTCTGTCAAGGTGTCCAAATTAACCAGACAACTTTGCTCCCTACGTTCTATTCCCTCTACACTGTATTCTTTTCATATACCAATTAGCCAACAAACAATTATCTCCCAGACTCAAAGCCCAATCTACCAGAGGCAAGGCGATAGCAGCAGCCCTACTAAAGAATGTTCCCATCTCTGAAACCTGCTACTGGGAGATTGGTGCATACTTTCACAATGCATTATTGTCTACATTGAGGCACTATGGCCAACACCCAAGGAGGGCAGACCTCCTTAAATTTATTTCGGTGCAGATGACTGCTATTTGTGCTGGCTCTTGATTCGTACCCAGGGGTGTGAGATGGGCTTGCTACTCTGTTCAGTGCTTATGACTATTGATGAGGATCCCCTGGAAGAGAATAAGTTATTTACCTGTAATCCTAGTTCTCTTCCAGGGGAATCCTCATCAAAGTCATAAGCAACCCGCTCACCTCCCTGGGCGAATATTGTGTGCAGCAGTCTATATACGTTTGTGTGTATTCTTCATGTAACTGTAAAAAATAAAAATAAAGTACTGATATAACTGTCATCTTTGGGGCATGATGGGATACAGGAGGTCCTGGAGTCCTTAAAGGCACTTTGCCAGTTTTTAGTTGGTATGCTTTTAATGCAGCCTATTGGCTAACAATGCCTTTGTAGTCCCTTGCAGTTTTCTCTTCAATAAAGGCTGTATTTTGCACTTTATGTTCTCTCTTTTTGATTTACAGAAATGCTGGAGTCTGATTCGAGGTTTATTCAAGGAAAACTCAATGTGAAATGGCCAATTTTAGCCCTTAATATATAGGATATAATTGCACATATATGTATGTGTGTGTGTATGTATATATATATATATATATATATATGTTCGATTGCATGTGTAGCTGCAGATACACATGCTGTGCATACGTCTGCAATCTAATGTTGGGCTCGGAGTGTTACAAGTTGTTTTTCTTCAAAGAAGTGTTTTCGAGTCATGGGATCGAGTGACTCCTCCTCTTCGACTCTATTGCGCATGGGCATCGACTCCATGTTAGATTGTTTTCTTCCCGCCATCGGGTTCGGACGTGTTTCCATTCGCCCCGATAGTTCGATTTGGAAAATCTTAAAAAAGCTTCATTTCACGTCGGTATTGTTTGGATCGCGTAACACCTTCGATCGACACTTCCGTACTGTCAAAACATATTCACTCGCCCTTCGGGGCACGCACCCAGCTCGGGCTTGGTCGGGCCGACCGCGTGGAATCCTCAGGGATCGGGCTCTATTCTGATTCTGTCCTCTGTGCCACATCAAATTCCCTTAAACAGACCAACACCTCATCTGTAATCTCTGCCTTTCCCCCGAGCATCGGGAAGAAAATTGTGAGGCCTGCAGATACTTCCGGTCGAAAAACACACTCCGGGACAGTAGAGCACGGAGACTTGAGATGGTATCAAAAAGCACCAAGCATCTCAACATCGAAGAAGAATTTAGACCGCAGACTCCGTTCATGGATCCGACTCCGACCAGGATTCTGAGGAAGACAGACCGGTCACGGCAGGACAGCACATGAGTACGCCTGCCCCTGTTTCATCTAAGCCCAAACATAAGGCCTTGGGGACGCCACTGCCGGAAGGCCATGGCTCGACCCGAAAGAAAATGCTTGGTGACCAACCCACCAGCTCTGCACCGAAGAAGGCCACCCTTCTGAAGTTATCGGACTCGAGCTGAAGCGCTGTCTCCAAACAGAGCGAACACCGCTCTTCTGAGTCGAAATCTCAAATCATTTTTGGAGCAGAGACCATCTTCAACTCCATCTTTTTCGATACTGAAAAAGCCAGCTTCAGAATTGAAAAAAACCTAGTTATACTGAGGACCATGGGCTTTCAAAAGCACTTAGAGAAAGCCAAAAAACTACTGGCGGTGACTCACAAATGCAACCAATCATGGAAGCAATGGATGAAAGGCAAGCCAGGATTTATATCCATAAAGGAACCAGCAGAATTTTAACCGCACCTCCTCCAAAACCAAAGCGGAAATTAGCCTTTCAGGAGGAATTGGACACTACACAGCCTCCAACTAAAGTGCCAAAAACAAAGGGGAGACCACCTCCTCAATTTTCTCCACCTCACTCTCCACATTTATATATCTCTCCTCCTACCAGTCCTACACCTATGCACGCATTTGATTTGCAGCAGGACAATGTGGATACATGGAATCTTTATGATCCAGACCCCATTCCAGACAATAACCCAGATTGCTATCCCTCTAAGCCTTCACCACCAGAGGATAGTACAGGCTACACTCAAGTGATAGCTAGGGCGGCAACATATCATTATGTCACCATGCATACTGAGCCATTAGAGGATGATTTCTTATTTAATACACTCTCCTCCACGCATGCAACATGTCAGTCGCTTCCTATGCTGACCAGATATTTAAAGAGCCTGTAAAGGCAAGAAAAATTACTCCTAGAGTGGAGAAGAAATATTCCTTCTGATCCTGTCTATATTACCCAACAACTACCTCCAGACTCAGTAGTGGGAAGTGCTGCCAGTAAGACAGCCAACTCAGTCGTCAGGTGATGCACCCCCACCAGACAAAGAGAGTAGGAGTAGGAAGTTTGATGCTGCAAGGAAGAGGGTGGCATCTCAAGAAGCCAACCAATGGAGAATAGCCAACTCATAGGCGTTGTTGGCTAGATATGACAGGGCCCACTGAGACGAGATGAAAAATATAATCCAGCATCTCCCCAAAGAACAGCAAAAAAGGGCTCAACAGATAGTGGAGGAAGGGCAAGCCATCACTAACAATCAGATTAGGTCGGCCCTAGACTCTGCAGATACAGCAGCCAGAACCATCAACACTGCTGTAACCATAAGGAGACATGCATGGCTTAGGTCTTCAGGATTCAAACCTGAAATTCAATAGGCAGTGCTGAATATGCCATTCAACCAGAAACAGCTTTTCGGCCCACAGGTCGACACTGCTGTAAAAAAATGCAGAAGGATTCAGACACAGCAAAAGTCACGGTACACTATACACCATACAATAAAGGGGATCATTTCGTAAACCGCAGTTTAGAGGTGGATTTGGAGCCCAAACTGCAGAGGCATCCACATCACAGCCAAAGCCGGACTACCAACGTCAGCACCAACAAGGTGGTTTCAGAAGCACTTATAGAGGCCAGTGCCCCAGAGGCAGGGAAAATATCAAACACCAAAACAAGCCTCACAACAAAGTAAAAAGTGACATGTGCCATTCCTTTCCACACACCTACCCTGTGGGGGGAAGACTGCAAAAGTTCCACAACAATTGGCTAAACATTACCACAGGCAGCTGGGTATTATCAATTATCCACAATGGCTATTGCCTAGAATTGATACAAACTCCACCAAACATTCCACCAAAACCACACAGGCTATCCACAGACCATATCACTCTGTTACGGGAAGAAGTCAAATCTCTATTACTCAAACAAGCAATAGAAGCTGTGCCACAAAATAAAGTAGGGACAGGAGTTTACTCACTATTTCCTCATTCCCAAAGGATGGAACCTTAAGGCCAATATTAGATCTCAGAACCCTCAATCTTTACATCCTGTCTGAACACTTTCATATGTTAACACTACAAGATGTTATCCCCCCACTTCAGCAACATGAATTCATGGCAACATTAGACCTCAAAGATGCGTATTTTCACATACACATCCATCCTGCGCACAGACAATATCTCAGGGTTATCACTCAAGGAAAGCATTATCAGTTCAAAGTGTTACCCCTCGGAATAACAGCTCCAAGGGTATTCACAAAGTGCCTGGCGGTAGTCGCAGCCTACCTAAAAAGATAACAAATTCATGTCTTTCCATATCTAGACGATTGGCTAATAAAATCAAACAGTCATACACAGTGTCAAAACCATGCGCATTATGTAATACAAACCCTGCACACGCTAGGCTTCTCAAACTACCAAAAGTCACAACTACAGCCTGCGCAAATACAACAGTATTTAGGGGCAATACTAAATACTTAAAAAGCGCTTGCAAGTCCAAGTACGCAAAGAATACAAGCATTTCACAATATATTGGCACAAATACAGACAGGTCAACAGTACACTGTTAAATTGGTCATGAAAGTATTATGTAAGATGGCATCATGTATTGCAATGGTTCCACATGCAAGACTAAACATGCGGCCTTTGCAACAGTGCCTTGCACAACAACGATCACAAGCACAGGGTCAGCTTCAAGATCTATTGTTGATAGATCGCCAAACATACATGTCCCTTCAGTGGTGGAATTCCACACATATAAACAAAGGGCAGCCATTTCAAGACCCTGTGCCTCAGACCTTACTTATAACAGATGCATCATTGATTGGATGGGGAGCACACCTCAGAAATCACAACATTGAAGGACAATGGGATGCCCAACACAAACAGCTACACATAAATCACTTAGAGCTGTTAGCTGTCTTCCTAGCACTCAAAGCTTTTCAGCCTCTCCTTATTCACAAAAAATTTCCTGATCAAAACGAACAACATGACCACCATGTATTACCTAAACAAACAAGGAGTGACACATTCGTCCCAACTCTCCCTCCTAACTCAAAAATTTTGGAAATGGGCAGTACACAACCAAATTCACCAGGTAGCACAATACATTCCAGGGATACACAACCAATTAGCGGATGTTCTCAGCAGAAATCATCAACAGACACACAAGTGGGAGATTCACCCTCAAGTACTTCAAAAATACACCAGACATAGATCTGTTCGCCATCAGCGAAAACGCAAAATGCCTAAACTTCGCATCCAGATACCCACATCCCCTATCCAAGGGCAATGCTCTATGGATCAGTTGGTCAGGGATATTTGCTTACGCTTTTCCCCCTCTCCCACTCATTCCATTTCTAGTCAACAAGTTGTGTCAAAAGACGCTCAGTCTGATACTCATAGCGCCAACGTGGGCATGTCAGCAGTGGTACACAACACTATTAGACCTGTCAGTAGTACCACACTTCAAACTCCCAAACAGACCAGGTCTGTTGACACAACAAAAGGCAAATCAGGCCCCCAAATCTCAACATTCTCAATCTAGCGCTTTGGCTCCCGAGGTCATAGAATTTGGGTATTTACAACTACCAAATGAATGTATGGAAGTAATTCAGCAAGCAAGAAAACCCACTATCAGGCAGTGCTATGCCAACAAATGGAAATGATGTGTATATTACTGTCAATCTAAATAAATTGCCCCTCTTTCAGCATCCATACAAGATGTTGTATGCTATTTACTTCATTTACAAAAATCTAATTTAGCATTCTCCTCCATAAAAATACATCTCACTGCAATTTCCGCCTATTTGCAAAATATACAGCACAGCTCTTTATTTAGAGTACCTGTTATCAAGGCCTTCATGGAAGGCTTAAAACCCATCATTCCACCCAGAACACCCCCAGTTCCTTTGTGCAATTTAAACATAGTGCTTACGCGACTTATGGGCCCACCATTTGAACCTATGCACTCATGTCAAATGCAATTCTTAACATGGAAGGTTGCCTTCCTAGTCGCAATTACCTCGTTGCGAAGAGTGAGTGAAATTCACAATTGAAGAACGTTCATACAAGTACACAAACTTAAAGTCGTACTACAAACTAACCCTAAATTTCTCCCTAAAGTAGTATCACCTTTTCATATCAATCAAATAGTGGAACTACCAGTCTTCTTCCCACAGCCAGATTCTGTAGCAGAAAGAGCCCTATATACATCAGACATTAAAAGAGCTCTAATGTACTACATAGATAGAACAAAACCATTCAGGAAAACTAAACTGCTATTTGTAGCTTTTCAAAAACCTCATACTGGTAACCTCATTTCAAAACAAGGTTTAGCAAGATGGTTAGTAAAATGCTTCCAAACATGTTACCTTAAAGCTAAAAGACAACTCTTAGTTGCTCCTAAAGCACATTCCACAAGGAGGAAAGGTGCTACAATGGCCTTCATAGGAAATATACCAATGGCTGAAATATGTAAAGCAGCTACTGGTCAACACCACATACATTTACTAAACATTATTGTGTAGATGTTTTAGCAGCACAGCAAGCCACAGTAGGTCAAGCTGTACTAAGAACATTATTTCAAACAACTTCAACTACTACAGGCTAACCACCGCTTTTATGGGAGGACTAACTGCTTTGTATTCTATGCACAGCATGTGTATCTGCAGCTACACATGCCAATGAACGGAAAATGTCACTTACCCAATGTACATCTGTTCGAGGCATGTTCCGCTGCAGATTCCATTAGCATGGACATCACTTTTCTTTATACTCTCACTCATACCTTACCCTCTGCGGGAAAACAATCTAACATGGAGTCGATGCCCTTGCGCAGTGGAGCCGAAGAGGAGGAGTCACTCAATCCTGTGACTCAAACACTTCCTCGAAGAAAAATAACTTGTAACACTCCGACCCCCCAACACTAGATGGCGGACGTATGCACAGCATGTGAATCTGCAGCGGAACATGCTACGAACAGATGTACACTGGGTAAGTGACATTTTCCCATATATATATATATATATATATATATATATATATATATATATGTGTGTTCGATGGCATCTGTTGCTGCAGATACACATGTTGTGCACAGTCCGCCATCTGGTGTTGGGTCGGAGTGTTACAAGTTGTTTTTCTTCGAAGAAGTCTTTCGAGTCACGAGACCGAGGGACTCCTCCTCTTTGCTTCCATTGCGCATGGGCGTCGGCTCCATCTTAGATTGTTTTTTTTCCGCCCTCGGGTTCGGGCGTGTTCCTTTTCGCTCCGGGTTTCGGGACGGAAAGATAGTCAAAACTTCGAAAAACTACGTCGGTATTGTTTCGCTTGGGATCGGGATAGTTAGAATCGACACCGAATCGTGAAGAGCTCCGGTAGCCCTTTGGGGTAATTTCGATCCCCCGTCGGGGCCTGGTCGGCCCGACCGCGTGTAACATCGACACCGATGGAACGGACCCCGTTCCGATTCTGTCCTAAATGCCACAATAAATATCCATATACGGACCAACATTTGGTCTGTAACTTGTGCCTGTCACCCGAGCACAAAGAAGAAACTTGTGAGGCCTGTCGTGCGTTCCGGTCCCGAAAAACGCTCCGTGACCGTCGAGCCAGAAGATTACAGATGGCGTCCACGCCGACAGAACACCGAGAGTTCGAGGAACTAGGAGAAGAGGAGGAAGCCTTCTCCATCCATGAATCGGACTCTGATGAATTAGACGTCGATGAAACTGTAAGTAAGACGTCGAAAAGCACACAGCACAAGAAAACAGACAAGGCCCAGGGGACGCCACTGCCAACTGGCCATGGCTCAATCCATAAAGGTGACCGTCCATCGGCACCGAAAAAGGCCGAACTGGTGCCCAGAATGTCCGACTCGGGTCGAGACACAGGCACGCAACATTCTCGGGACCGAGAAAGTGTTGCCGAAAAAGATCGACGCCGAGAAAGCGGAGCAGACGCTGCTCGACGCAGAGACAGCGGCACCGAGGATGATCGACGCCGAGAAGGCTCGACTCCGAAAAAGAAGAGATTCGCCTCGGAGCCGAAAACAAAAAAAGACACAGTTTCGGTGCCAAAACAACCAGCAACCGAACCCACTACCGGCTCATATTCAGAGGAACAATCATTGTCCTCTCAAATGCGTAAACACAGGTTTGAAGAGGAGTTACAGACTACTGATGTAGACCATACACAAAAGAGGATCTTCATCCAGAGTGGAACAGGGAAGATTAGCACTCTTCCACCAATCAGGAGAAAAAGGAGACTAGAGTTCCAAACTGAACAACTAACACCACAAGCAAAGGTGGCAAAGAAAGCAACTCCGCCACCCTCTCCTCCACCTGTAACTCAGATATCACCAGCACAAACTCCGTCACATTCACCGGCTCACACCACCATGAGCCAAGATGACCAAGATGCTTGGGACCTATACGACGCCCCAGTGTCAGACAATAGTCCAGAGTCATACCCTACCAAGCCCTCACCACCTGAGGACAGCACAGCGTATGCGCAGGTGGTAGCTAGGGCAGCAGAATTCCACAACGTGTCGTTACACACAGAACCTGTCGAGGATGACTTCCTTTTTAACACCCTCTCCTCCACCCATAGCAACTACCAAAGCCTGCCTCTGCTTCCAGGAATGCTAAGGCACGCGAAGCAAATCTTCAAAGACCCTGTCAAGAGTAGAGCGATCACTCCGAGGGTAGAGAAAAAATATAAAGCACCTCCCACAGACCCTGCTTTTATCACCTCTCAACTGCCACCAGACTCAGTCGTGGTAGGAGCAGCTCGCAAAAGAGCCAATTCACACACATCGGGCGATGCACCACCCCCGGATAAGGAAAGCCGAAAATTCGACGCAGCTGGGAAAAGAGTCGCTGTACAAGCTGCAAGCCAGTGGCGCATCGCAAACTCTCAGGCGCTCCTAGCGCGTTATGACAGAGCCCATTGGGACGAGATGCAGCATCTCATCGAGCATCTACCCAAAGAATTTCAAAAGCGGGCAAAACAGGTGGTTGAGGAGGGACAAAACATCTCCAATAACCAAATACGCTCCTCTATGGATGCAGCGGACACAGCTGCAAGGACAATAAACACTGCAGTAACCATCAGAAGGCACGCATGGTTACGCACGTCTGGCTTTAAACCAGAAATACAGCAAGCAGTACTCAATATGCCGTTCAACGAACAACAATTGTTCGGACCAGAGGTTGACACGGCGATTGAGAAGCTGAAAAAGGACACTGACACAGCCAAGGCCATGGGCGCGCTCTACTCCCCGCAAAGCAGAGGCACTTTCGGCACCTTCCGTAAAACAACCTTCAGAGGGGGGTTTCGGGGTCAGGCCACACAAGCCAGCACCTCACAATCAACACCGTCTACCTACCAGGGACAGTACCAACGGGGAGGTTTTCGGGCCAGTACAGAGGGGGACAATTCCCGAGAAACCGGGGAAAATTTCAAAGCCCCAAAACCCCAACAACCAAACAGTGACTTACAAGTCACTCAACCCCTCCACATAACACCAGTGGGGGGAAGACTAAGTCAGTTTTATCAATCGTGGGTGGATATAACAACAGACACTTGGGTCTTAGCAATTATCCAACATGGTTATTGCATAGAATTTCTACAGATCCCTCCAAATATCCCACCAAAAACACAAAAAATGTCAAAACAGCATTTAGACCTCCTAGAAATAGAAGTTCAAGCACTATTGCAAAAAGAAGCAATAGAACTGGTACCATGTACAGAAATAAACACAGGAGTCTATTCACTGTATTTTCTAATACCCAAAAAGGACAAAACACTGAGGCCAATCTTAGATCTCAGAATACTAAACACCTACATCAAATCAGACCACTTTCACATGGTCACGCTACAGGAGGTGTTGCCACTGCTAAAGCAACAAGATTACATGACAACCTTAGATCTCAAAGACGCGTATTTCCACATACCGATACACCCTTCGCACAGGAAATACCTAAGGTTTGTATTCAAGGGAATACACTATCAATTCAAAGTCTTACCGTTCGGTATAACGACCGCACCAAGAGTATTTACCAAATGCCTAGCAGTAGTAGCCGCACACATCAGAAGGCAGCAAATACACGTATTCCCGTATCTAGACGATTGGCTAATCAAGACCAACTCGCTAACAAAGTGTTCACAACACACAGAGTATGTCATACAAACCCTCTACAAACTCGGGTTCTCCCTCAACTACAAAAAATCACACATTGTGCCGTGCAAAATACAGCACTACTTAGGAGCGGTAATCAACACAACAAAAGGATTAGCCACTCCGAGTCCACAAAGGGTTCAAAATTTTCACAAGGTCATACAGGCCATGTATCCAACACTAAAAATACAGGCAAAAGTGGTTTTAAAACTCCTAGGCATGATGTCCTCATGCATAGCCATTGTCCCAAACGCAAGACTGCACATGAGGCCCTTACAACAGTGCCTAGCATCACAATGGTCACATGCACAGGGTCACCTTCTAGATCTGGTGTTGATAGACCGCCAAACATACATCTCGCTTCTATGGTGGAACAGTACAAATTTAAACAAAGGGCGGCCGTTCCAAGACCCAGTGCCACAATACGTAATAACAGATGCTTCCATGACAGGGTGGGGAGCACACCTCGATCACCACAGCATCCAAGGACAATAGGACGTACATCAAACAAAACTGCATATAAATCACCTCGAATTACTAGCAGTATTCCTGGCGCTAAAAGCATTTCAACCCATCATAACCCACAAATACGTTCTTGTCAAAACAGACAACATGACAACAATGTATTACCTAAACAAGCAAGGGGGAACACACTCGACACAGCTATGTCTCCTAGCACAAAAGATATGGCAATGGGCAATTCACAACCACATTCGCCTAATAGCACAGTTTATTCCAGGGATCCAAAATCAACTAGCAGACAATCTCTCTCGAGATCACCAACAGGTCCACGAATGGGAGATTCACCCCCAAATCCTAAACACTTACTTCAAACTTTGGGGTACACCGCAAATAGACCTATTTGCAACAAAAGAGAACGCAAAATGCCAAAACTTCGCATCCAGGTACCCACACAGACAGTCTCAAGGCAATGCCCTATGGATGAACTGGTCAGGGAAATTTGCATACGCTTTTCCCCCTCTCCCTCTCCTTCCATATCTAGTAAACAAATTGAGTCAAAACAAACTCAAACTCATATTAATAGCACCAACATGGGCAAGACAACCTTGGTACACAACACTACTAGACCTGTCAGTAGTACCACACGTCAAGTTACCCAACAGGCCAGATCTGTTAACACAACACAAACAGCAGATCAGGCATCCAAACCCAGCATCGCTCAATCTAGCAATCTGGCTCCTGAAATCCTAGAATTCGGACATTTAAACCTCACTCAAGAATGTATGGAAGTCATAAAACAAGCTAGAAGACCATCCATTAGACACTGCTATGCAAGCAAATGGAAAAGGTTTATTTACTACTGCCATAATAATCAAGTTCATCCATTACAGCATCCCCAAAAGATGTAGTGGGATACTTACTACACTTACAAAAGTCAAATCTAGCCTTCTCTTCCATTAAAATACACCTTGCAGCAATATCTGCATACCTGCAGATTACCCATTCAACTTCACTGTTTAGGATACCCGTCATTAAAGCATTTATGGAGGGCCTAAGAAGAATAATACCACCAAGAACACCACCTGTTCCTTCATGGAACCTTAACATCGTCTTGACAAGACTCATGGGACCACCTTTTGAACCCATGCATTCTTGCGAAATACAATTCTTAACCTGGAAAGTTGCATTTCTCATTGCCATCACATCTCTAAGAAGAGTAAGTGAAATTCAGGCGTTTACAATACAAGAACCTTTTTTCCAAATACACAAAAATAAGGTTGTACTAAGAACCAATCCTAAATTCCTACCAAAGGTTATTTCACCGTTCCACTTAAATCAAACGGTAGAGTTACCAGTGTTCTTCCCACAGCCAGACTCAGTAGCTGAAAGGGCACTACATACATTAGATGTCAAAAGAGCACTAATGTACTTCATCGACAGAACAAAGGAGGTTAGGAAAACACAACAACTGTTTATTGCATTTCAAAAACCTCATACAGGAAACCCAATATCAAAACAAGGTATAGCCAGATGGATAGTTAAGTGCATCCAAACCTGCTATCTTAAAGCAAAGAGACAACTGCCCATTACACCAAGGGCACACTCAACCAGAAAAAAAGGCGCTACCATGGCATTCCTAGGAAATATTCCAATGCACGAAATATGTAAGGCAGCCACATGGTCCACGCCTCACACATTTACTAAACACTACTGTGTAGATGTGCTATCCGCACAACAAGCCACAGTAGGTCAAGCCGTACTGAGAACTTTGTTTCAGACTACTTCCACTCCTACAGGCTGAGCCACCGCTTTTGGGGAGATAACTGCTTACTAGTCTATGCACAACATGTGTATCTGCAGCAACAGATGCCATCGAACTGAAAATGTCACTTACCCAGTGTACATCTGTTCGTGGCATTGGTCGCTGCAGATTCACATGTGCCCACCCGCCTCCCCGGGAGCCTGTAGCTGTTGGAAGTTATCTTCAACATTTGTACATTTGTATATATATATATTACTTAACCTTAATTTGTACATACTTATTCATTCCATTGCATGGGCACCATTACTAACACACACAACTCCTACCTCACCCTCTGCGGGGAAAACAATCTAAGATGGAGCCGACACCCATGCGCAATGGAAGCAAAGAGGAGGAGTCCCTCGGTCTCGTGACTCGAAAGACTTCTTCGAAGAAAAACAACTTGTAACACTCCGACCCAACACCAGATGGCGGACTGTGCACAACATGTGAATCTGCAGCGACCAATGCCACGAACAGATGTACACTGGGTAAGTGAAATTTTCAATATATATATATATATATATATATATATATATATATATATATATATATATATATATATATATATATATATATTAGGTAGTTCTAGTTGGGGCTTGGTTTCTATAGAATTCTTTTTGTTTGTTTTGCTAATAACTTTGGTGCTGTTGGATGAATCCCTTCAGCTGCAGTCGGGGTGATCCGTCAAGTGGGAGCCGAGAAAAGGGGGGGGGGGGTGTAGTAGAGTCCAGAAACACTTTTTCCCTATTCATTTTTTGGTTTTGGATCTCCGCAGCCCATCACCTCCCTGGGGCTATACTCAGTGGAGGGGGCAGTGCAGCCCCCTCTGAGACAGTGAGGGCCTTGGGGACCACCATTTCTCCCCCCCTACCCCCCCCCCCCGGGCCAGCTTCTGCTATGTCCCAGAGTTCCTACCCACACAACATAGCTATTTGTTTGTTGCTTGGTGGGAGCTCAGAGCTCCCACCAAGCAAAAGCAAACAAAGTCTGCTTTCTGACAGTGGGAGCTGTCAAACAGCTCCCGCTGTTAGAAAACTGAGTTGTTATCTGTCTTCCTTGCATGCAGGGGGCCTCGTGGCTCCCCTTTGGTCCTGTCTGACACAAACACACACACACACACTCTCTTTAACCCCCCCTCCCACAAAAAAAATAATGAGAGAGATTGATATTGCAATGGTTCGAATGTTATAGCTATGTTTTAATGCAGAGCAGAGTCTTTTCTGACCTACTGGTAAGGCCCTTGGACTCTCACTCGGTTGATGGTTCAAAGCCTAGTATCTCATGGCAGTGGGTCAGTTTATTTACTAGTGTTTAGACTGTTAAATCTTTCTAGTAATTCAACATTCATATCTCTCTTTTCTTTTGAAGTGTATGGGTTAGATGTCATAGTTATAACTGGGCAAAGCACAAAACAAAGTCACCTACGATACGGCCTAATGGTTAACGTCTCACACTAACAGTTGAGTGTTCTAGCCCAGGTATGCCTGAGGTCAATTCCATACTTTAATTTCTTTTCAACTTCAAGTGTTTAAGGGTGTTGGCGCGCCTAATCCTTAATAATTAAACTTACAAGGGCATGTGCCTAGGTCGATTAACTTTTTGATTCGCATGGAGTATCCTAGCTATGATGTAACCAATGTTTCTCAATCAATACAAAAAAGATTCATTAGCTATTAGACTAGTCATTAATCAGCATTTAATAATCATCACACTATGGCCTTTCAGTCATGAATAATCACAACTCAGTATACGTTTTAGTTCCCTATTAGTTACAATACTAAGTCATGAGATTAGTTGAAACTTTATTCAGTTCAACAAATCTGTATTAATTGATTAGAAGGTGCCAAAAACATAACCTAATCAAAACTTGCATCGGAGTACATTCTAAAGCATTAGCATAAGTCAACAAATGAATCAAAGGCAATAAGTGTCCTAGAGTTCAGCAAATCAGTCCGTCAATCATTTGTCTCTGTGATGTCAAACGTCATAGAGTAGGACCCTCGCCTAACCCAGATTAGCATCAGCATGTGGGACTTCATGCGAAACAATGTAGAACAAGAATTTCGAAAAACATCTGGCTTAGAAAAACTTTTTAGACAGCGCAGTTAGTACCTAGAAAGAAAAGGCGCAAAAAGATAATTTAATAACCTTGTCATATCTACCTATCCTCGGTATGGATCAGCAACAAAGTCAGTCTTCGTCCTCAGGTCACCAGTTGCTCAGCATCACATCAGGCTCTCCTCCAGAGAGTATGAGCCCAAAGACAAACTTGAATCACCTCTACGGCCTTGCAGTCTCGCTCCCCTAGCATCTGATCTCTCATCTCTCTCTTTGTCTTGTTGTTATATCAAAGTCTCCAGGACTATTCCCCAGTTCCTAATTGGTCACTTAATCGTATGGTTTTTCCCTACCCCAAAAAATGTGTAAATCAAATCTATGAATTCTAATCTTTCACAGTTCACACATCGTTGATTGGTTTAATTTGAGATGTCCTCATCATCCAGCTCGTCGGGTATCGAAAGTGTTGCTTCTTCTTCTCCAATCAGTGCCTTCACTGTTCGAGTCCTAGGAAAGTACACTCAGTGCGCTTTACACACCAATCATTACATTTCTAGTTCCATCATCTCCTGTCCTTCGGTTCACAAAGAGGGTTCAGCTAAGCACATTTTATTAAACAATGAGCAGTTCACGGTTAGTTGATTTTTTGTGAGCATTTTTCATTAAACGCTAAGAAATACAGCTTCTGCATTCGGCCTGGCAAGACTAGGCCAAGACACTTGCTAAGTTAAGGCCTACAATTATTGCAATGCATAGGTTATATCTTTCAATATGATACATTACTACATTAATCTAATACATTTTCAATATTTCGTATACGTTAATTACTCTTTTAATATAATTCGTGAATGCTGGTGGACACTCAGTGGTCACAATTTCAAACATGCACATTATTTTTCTACGTCAATCATTTTCTACAAATTTCATTATTTAAAATACATAAACATTAATGATTTCTCATTAAGATATTTGCGTTAATCCCTCCTCTGATGACTAAATATGTCATCACACTACATTTACCAGTCAACATTTTATCATTAAGTTTCCTCAGAAATTTGCCTTCTTCTCAAATCTTTCCTAAAGATTCTCTGAGTTTCGTTCTTCCCTCCTCTGATTATTTTTAGACCTTTTCAGTTTAACCTTTTGACATAATTTACATGATTCCCATAATCCTAAAATACAAGCAATTCCGACCAATATTCTCTGTATAATTTTTAGTAATAACCCATTCCGAATATTACTAAGCTAATTTCCCACTGATGCAAATCCCTTTCCAACCTTCTCCCAAAACCTGGTTCCTTCAGTTCCTTCAAATCATTGCTTGAGTTAGTCAGGTTAGTAAGTAAATCTCTGATCTCTTTACTGTTGTTAGGAGTATACAAGCAGCAATGCCTGGAGTTAATCATTTTACAGACTCTGCCGTCCTTCGCTAGAAGGATGCCTAAAGCAAGTCGATTTTGAAGAGTTACAGCACTATCCATAGCCAATTCAGTATCTATCAGGAGTACTGCCCCGTAAAATTTGTCAGCATGTTATCCACAATAGTAGACAAATTTTGTATCTTGATCGAATCAGGATGATTCCCAATGAAGGAATCACCGCACCAAATAAATCTCCCACTACTGCAGAAAAGGACTCCCTCCTCTGTCTCTTATGATGTAATTCAGTCAATTTCGGAAACTTTTTCAAGTCATCTGTTTGATAAATCTTTGGGAATACTATCTCCAAATAACATATCCCATACCATCCTCTTGGAAGATGGTAATAAGCATTAAATCCACAAATATAATAGATCTTTGGAATTGTAGGGTCCTGACCATTCAACATAAAAGCCCATTTACTCTGAAACAAAAACACCTGCCTACATTCATTCGTACCCACAAATAAAGTGTCTGCGTGATTTTGGCCTACATACAAAGCTTACCTACGTGTAATGCATCTAAAGCTAATTTCCCTTGCGTCTTAATTGCAGTGTAAGCATAATCATTCTTGTAAGTCCTTTTCTCTAAACCTTTTTCTAATTTCTCCTTGAGCGCCTTTCTCCTGTCATCAGTATGACCTAAGAAGCTCTTCTCTAAAGGTGTAAGCAAGCATGTCAGGTTATTTTTAGGAGCGTATGCTGTGCCAAACGTTAGCGTAGGCTCAAAGAATCCTCTAACTAATACTATGTCATGATCCTTAGCTACTCTACTCAAATACCTAATAATAGGAACAAACGAAAATACTACGTTGTGGTTGGAGTATAAATATTGAATATACTCCTGGTCATGGTCATAAAACCTTGTTAGTTGCAGACTATAACGTATCCCGTATGTTAGTGGGAGACTATGGTACGTAACTCCTTCCTCAACTGATGAAGGAATTTGTGACAATCCTTGCATCCATCGTCTCAACATAGTCACTCAACAAGCAATAGAAGACATACTGATGTTCAAGGAGAACTTTCTTCTAATCATGCAAATATTTCTTATCTAACTTAAACTTCTCCAAAGCCGTTAGCTTAGTAGTCTCAGAAGCAGAAGTATGGCTGGCTCCCTTCACATCAAGAACAGACATTCCCACAATCACCACTATAAACAAAATCCCACACATGTTCGCCAGCCCAATGCTCATATATTTACAGCGCTTAGACAAGATCTGTAAAGAATCAGAAAGTAGAAGTAACCTTAGAAAAATGCAGCAAAATCAAAAATAGAAAATTCTTCTTTCAGCAGTTTAGTTTCACATCCAGGAACCCTTTTTCCTTTGTCAAAATCAATTAGCAGCTTGTCACATCCGGTTTTCAGTGTCAAATCAGGTTATCAACGTCTTTTCCAGTTATATTTCAACAGTCTCTTTTCTCAAGATATTTTTAGATTGTTCAACAATTCAGCTCCTTGATCACCTTCAGGTTACATCAAAATATTGACTCAGAACTTCCCTATCAAAACAAAAAGACAAACTTGTGTTGCCATTAGTTTTTAGTTGCATACGCCCATTCAGGACCTGCGTATCTTCGACTTGGTATTCTCTTTCCCTTTAACTTTCAATCACCACTTAACTCTCCTTCACTAATTCTTCTTTTCTCGTTGTATCCACTTCTTCCTCTATTGTTTCATTTATAACCACTTCCTTCCTTTTCTCTACTTGCGTTTCAGACCAGTTATCTCCTTTTCTCTATCCTTCTGTCAATATTCTCTTCAGAGTTGGACTCTTCTTCTGTGTGGTGTTTTCTCTTGATGGACCTGCAACAGGTTCAGGAGGAGTCAGATCACTTTGACTTTGATCCAGCTCAACTCCCTCCCCTTCTTGGTCTGGCACTTGCTGTGTTTGCTTCTCAGCACCGTCTACTTCTGGGATAACCCCTGCTGTGCTAGGCTCTCCTGCTGCATCCGTCGAGATTGATTCTTCAGCACCCTCCTGTAATTCTTCACCTGTGCATCTTACAGGGGTGATAGAACACTCTTCCACAAGCTCTTGCTCGATGTCAGGCTCTTTGTTCCTTTTCTGGTTCCGGTGCTGCAGCTTGGTTCGCAGTTGTTGGTGCTCTCGACAATGCTTCTTCATGATCCAGTGGACATACCATTTCATTGTGTGACTCATGTGAATACAGTTCGGGAGTCCTGCACATGTCACAGCTGTTGTAGTTGTCAAAATCACCTGGTAAAGCCCTCTCCAAAGTGGCTTCAAACACGTCTTGCGAATATGTTTTCGGACAACGACCCAGTCGCTGGCTCTCAGGTTGTGCCCTGGATTGTGAATTGGTGCAGCTTGGTGGCCTTCACCTGCTGAGAGAAAAAGCGAACCACATCAGCCAGACCCTTGCAGTAGTCCAACACTTTATCATGTATAATATTGCCAAGTGCATTGGCTGGAACTGCTGGCAATCTCATTGCTCTGCACATAAGGTTCTCGTGGGGCGACAGTCCTGTCTTCCTGTCAGGTGTATTTCTCATTGACATCAACACCAAAGGCAATGCATCTGGCCATTTCAGATTCGTAGCTTCACACATTTTGGCAATTCTTGATTTCAAAGTACCATTCATCTGCTCCACTAGTCCTGATGCTTCAGGGCGGTAACTACAATGCAACTTCTGCTCAATGTTTAGTGCTGCACACAAAAGTTTAATCACCTCGTTCTTGAAGTGCGTTCCCCTATCCGATTCTAAAGAGATCGGAAATCCAAAATGTGGTATCAACTCTCGAAGCAACAGCTTTGCTGCTGTGAGGCTATCATTCCTTCTTGTGGGGTACGCTTCAATCAGGTGACTAAAAATGCACACAATCACCAACATATACTTCAAACCTCCACACACAGGCATCTCAAAGAAATCCAATTAGATTCTGCTGAATGGACCTCCTGCTCTTCCAATGTGGCTCAAATTTACTACGGTCCCTTTCCCTGCATTTAATTGCTGACAAATAATACAGCAGTGGCATCCTGCTTCTGTTGCCTGCCTAAACTTGGGGTTGAACCAATCAATCTTAAACTAACCAAGGCATCCCTCCCAATGTGTGACTGACCATGATAGTATCTCGCCATTTGTGACAGTAAGCTATTTGGCAACACCACTTGACCCTCTTCTGATATCCATAGCTTATTATGTCTCTGAACACACTTCATCTTTAACCATGACCTTTTCTTCTTTGTCAGCATTGCTTTGCAAATTTTTCAATTCTTGCATTGTCAATCACCCTTAATGCAAAACTTGTACATGTAGTGTCTTCTTCAGACATCAACTTCCACTTGTCTTTGAACGATATACAGTTCAATGCCCAAAACCTTGCGACTTGATCTGCATATCCATTTCCCAGTGACACGTAGTTCTGTGATTTTTAGATGTGCACTGCATTTCACCATGACAATTTCTTCAGGCAATTGAATTGCATACAGCAATTCCTTTATTCTATCGCCATATCTCACTGGTGAGTCAGTAGAGGTCAGGAAACCTCTCTGGAACCACAATTGGCCAAAATAATGAACAATTACAAATCCATATTGGCTATCTGTATGGATGGTGACTCTCAGTCTTGCAGACACATGGCACGCTCTAGTAAGAGCTACCAATTCTGCTACTTGTGCAGAATTTATGCCTCGAAGCCAAGAAGCTTCTAAAGTACCTGTAATTGTGCTTATGGCATAGCCTGCTCTCAATGTTCCTGTACCATCTCTGAGACCAGAACCATCAACAAAGACAATTTGCTCATTTTTTTCCAATCAAGTATCTGATAACTGATCTTGGTTTTGTGCACAACTCTGTTAGCTGAAGACAATCATGCTCAATGTCTTCGTCTTTTTCAATTTCAACAGTATTACTTGGAATTAATGTTGCCGGGTTCAGCACTGTACATCTTTTCAGCATTACATTTGGAGCACCTAAAATGCTTGTCTCATACCTTGTCAGTCTGGCACCAGTCCAGTATTGTGTTTTTGTCCTTGTCAATAAAATCTCAACCGAGTGAGGTACCATTACCGTCAGGGGATATCCCATCATTACTCCCTCACATTGTGAAAGCCTTTGATGAACAGCGGCAACTGTACGCAAACAACCTGGTAAGGCTGCTGCAACTGGTTCCAAGGTAGCTGTAAAATAAGCTACTGGGCAATAAGCACCTCCGTCGACCTGTTCCAAGACAGACAAGAACAAGCATCACGTTCATGACAAAGCAATGTGAATGGTTTCGTGTAATCAGGCATACCCAATGCTGGAGCTCTGCACAAACTCTCTCTCAGCTCAGTGAATGCTTTCATCTGTTCCTGGCCTAATGTTATGGGATCAGTGACATCCTTATGTGTCAGCTGCTGCAATGGTTTGCAATCTCAGCAAAATTCGGAATCCACTGACGACAATAACCCGAAACATTCTGACATCTCTCTGTAGAGTCGGGAGACTTCTCTGCAATATCCTTGTAATCCTTTCTCTGGAAATCCTCCTCGACCCTTTCTCAATTTGGTGTCCCAGATATTTCACTGACTTCTGACAGTACTGTAACTTCAGTGGTGACACTTTGTCCAAACTTTCCCAAATGATTCAATAGGGCAGTAGAGACGTACTTACACTCGTCCCTTTTTTTGGATGCAATCAGCAATTCATCAGTGTATTGCACCAGAGTCGATTGGTCCGGCAATGCCAATGACTCCAGGTTCTTTTTCAAGATCTGATTAAACAAAGACAGTGACTCTGAGTACCCTTGAGGAAGCCTGCACCAGCTGTAGACTCTGTGTAGGAATTTGAAACTAAAGAGAAACTGATTATCCTCGTGGAGAGGCATAGAAAAGAAAGCTTGTGACAAATCAATCACTGTGAACCACTCTGCATCACATGGAATCTGGAACATTATTACTGCTGGGTTTGGCACCACAGGACAACATTTGACCACCATGTAATTTACTTTTTGCAAATCCCGTACAATTCGTACCTTCCCACAAGGCTTCTTCAAACCCATTATCGGTGAATTACATGGGCTACTCAATTCTTCTTTCAAGATCTCGGTTTCAGAAAATCTCCAATTATCTGTGCCACCTTCATCAAAACATCTTGTGCCATATTGTATTGTGGAAGCTGCGGAAACACTTCATTTGGTTTCAGAGTAACCTTAATCGGTTCCACTCCCTTGATCAAACCAACTTCTTTACCTCCCAGGTCCCACACATTTTCCTGCACTGTCCCCAGCAAGTCTGCCTGAAGCTCCTTTACTGTGAACATTGGGAAAAATTCAATCAATTGGTATTCTTCATTGGTAGTTTCAGTCTCAATTTCTGGAGCTAGTTCTTCCTCATCACTATTTGTCTGAATCTCTATTCCAGCAGTTGAGCAATAATCAAACATTTGGTCTTTGACAATAAGTCCCTTCCCTGTAGAGATACTGGACTTGAATCACAGACCACAAACGTATGCAGTCCCTGAAAGTTACCAATCTCAACTTACACTGGATCTGTGATCGGATTTGTCAAGTGCTTATTCACTACTCCCACAACCTGAACTGTTCTTCCTGAAAGAGGTATATTACCTCTTACCCTGTGAGTTCGGGACTTCTGCACTCCTTACTGTAGAGCATGTAGCTCCCGTGTCCATGAAAAATGAGACCTTATGACCCATCACCTTCCCTCTCACAAAAGGTCCTCTATGATCTACCTTTAAGGAGGCTGCAAGCATACATGGCTCCTCATCCGAACTATCACTCATCCATTCACCATTTATCTCATTCTCACTGTGTAACGTGAATGAATGCACGGTGTCACTACTTCTGTCTTGTCTCTGACCCGTGACCTGTTGAGTAAGCATCATCTGTTACTGCTCTATCGGGGCTTGAAGTATCTGCATTTGCTGTCTAGGTACCATAGGAACCTGCTGCTGCACTGGTTGCCACTGCATCAATTTCGCCCAAGGCATTTGCACCTGCTGCATGGGTTGAAAATTCTGCATTTGATTCATGTTGTTCTGAAAATTAGGGTTAAGACCTCTCATTCTTGGAACTTTCACATTTTGAAATGTATTGACGTCACCACTTTGCTGAACGAAACCTTCCTGCACCATTGTCTGACACTCCGCTTACAATGTCCCAGGGCTCCGCCAGTGTGACACTGTAACAACATCTTCATCCCTTGCCCATCATTCTGAACCACTACAGTACTTAGATCTGGTCCACAATTCATATTGACTCCACAACCCCTACCTCTCATCTGAGGCTGAACATAACAGCTCCCTGTTCCTGCGGTATCTGCTGCACAGAAGTTCCCTGTACTCCTGTTTGAGCTGCCTTCATCTGCATCACCATAGCTTTCTCCTTCAGCTTTTTCTGCTTCAACTCAGTCTCATCACTACAGTATTTAGCGTACTGCAACACCTCATCAATCGGCTTAGCTTGCTAACAAATCAAATGACTTTTAATCATCTGACCTATTTCAGGTCCAGTCCATCCACGAACCTGAACACAAAATGCAACCTGTCTTTTGGCACTATCGCTTCCTTGCCACTGTACACCTTTCTGGTTCACTTATCGGCCAATCTACTGCTCTCTTACACTCAACCCACAAATCAGCTGGAACCGCTATCTCCAATAAAGTATTCCGGTCTTCCTACAGACATTTCGAAAGCTTCACAAACCTATCTATCTGCTGATACCACTCGACCGGTTTCTCCCTCAACTTTGGATAATCATTTGTGAATGACAGAATCTCACTCCTGTGCCAAGGAACATGAACAAACTGCCCTCCTGGAATCTCCCTTATTGGTAACATTTTCACTGGATCCTTATCTTTCTGTACACTTTCGGACCCTTCTTGTGAATCTCGTTTCTGTTTATCCTTCTTCTTTGCCCATCTGCCTTCCCACTTTTCTAATGCTCCCCAAATCTGAGCACTCTGCAGTAGTTCTTTAAAATGTGCTTTCATCCCAGCTGACCTCATGTGTTCAAAATCCTTCGCCTCAAAATCTAACCTGTAGCTTCGTTTCAAATGCTTTTTCCCAATTTCTATGTCATGTCTTTCTGCTAATTCTGCCAATCTCTGATGTATCCTGCCCTCCTCTCTTGTGATTCTCAGACATAAGTATCTCAGCTTCTCTTCAGTATAGGATTCTAACCTATTCACTTCCATTGATCCTCCAACCAGTTCAGTTATTTCCGTAGCCAGCCTAATGCGATCAATCTGCTCTTCACTCTTGGACACATTCTATGGAGTATTTAAACTACCTAACCACTCATTCAGTTGCTGTGCTGCCAATCCCTGTAATGTAATGTTACTTGCATTTGGTGAGGGCACCTGTTGTACAACTGCACTTTGAGGTTGCGGTGTCAAAAGCTTCAAGCCCTGACACACACTTGGGCCATTTACAGCATCTGGAAGTGCAACAAGTGGACTGACATCCATTAGTGACCTCGATCCATCAAAGGTCTGACCCATGGACAAAACTACCTGCAAATGTTCTCTCACCCCCCCTCCTCACAAGGCTCTGTAACATTTTGCCCTGTTCTCCTGTGATTGGCTTCTTCTGCACAAACAATGGTACCGCTGGCCAACAGTAATTGCCAGCAATATTGCATCTGGGGCTGCTTGGGCACCTGCATTCTGTGGAAGAGTTATCCCCATACTCTGATTCATTACCGGAGTCAAATCCGACTGTGTCCCTGTCAATGGTGTAAACTTCGGCATACCCTGTGACTATGCCTGAGGCTTCAATATCTGAGTCGGCTCAATCTGGACCAACAATGGTCTCGGAACCACTTGCTCCGTAGGTACCACTAAGTTTGAAGTTGTCTCAAGAATCTGTACCGCAGGATAAATTCTCTACTGGTGGTGGGTGCATCTGTGCCTGGACCACTGAAGTAGTCAACGTGTTAAGAGTACTCTGCACTACCCCTTGTACCTGTCCATTATCAACCTGCACTGGACCCGCTGACCCCTGATGTCTGTGCTGGGGTAGTTGGAGCAGAATTAGTACTCTGACCCCCCCCCCTCCGCCCACCCCCATGCAGTGCATATGGTGGATGTCGTTCCCTCAGCATTTGTGTAATGAGATCCTCGACATCTGAGTCTTCTTTTACTATGTAAGCCTTTTTCTTCTTTTTATTCCCAGCCCATTCTTATCACTTTTGCTAGTCTCCTCTTTCCCTTCTGTATAATCTTCCACTATGATAGCAGGAAACAACTTACCGTCCTGCAATGTCACTGTTCTCCATTTCTTATGTTCCCAAACCCATCTTGCTTCTGCTAAAGACTTCTCCACCCTTCTTATTCTTCTCTGAAACGTTATTTCTTGCTGCTGTCTTGCTATCAGCTCCCAACCTGCTGTGCCGGTCTCAGAAGGGGCCTTGTCTCATACAGCGCCATTCGCAACTGATCCAAAATTCTCAAATTAAACGATCCATGCTCCGGAAACGCTACAACTCCCTGTTTGTTTCTCTGTCAATTTGCACCACTGCTTTAACCAAAGACATGGCGCGACACCGCGCTCCTCCATCACAATATAAGCCAGAGAATTTTCTGGTGGGGTAGTTTCCCCCACTTTCGCCTTAATGTATGTATCTCCCTTCATGGAACTCTTAAACGCTTTGAAAAACTTCATTTTCTACTTTTTGTGTATTCAAATTAATTTAGGAAATGACCATTACTCCCAAGATTCTGTTCACCCGCTTTCTCAACCAATTGCCTCTCACGGATGGCTGCCAATCTGAGTGTGACCCTTCTCACCAACCAGCCCATCCAAGCGGCTCCAATTATGTCACACTCACACACACTGTGGCTAACAGAGTCTTGTGGCTCGTCCTCCCACACTCCAATTCACACAAAACTCATGCAAATTATTGCAAACACTAACCAAAAACCATACCAAAACAAATCTGCTGGTTTACTACAGGAAGGTAACACAATCGCTTCAGAGACCTAACGGATTTTCACTGATGATCCTTTCTCTCATGCGGCTATTCCTCTTTCTCAGTCTCCCACATTCGCAAGCAAAATTTGACCCACAAATTTTACTCTCAACTGATCAATGGGTCTGTCCTGGTGCACATAGGACTCGCCAAATCTCAGTTGAATATTTCTCTTACCCATTTAACTCACACACCGACTTGTTGACCACGCCCGATCAACCTACTGAACCAAACAGATTACAACATATAACCAAGTGTCTCCTACACTTGTCAATATACTCCGGAGTCTTAGACTATGCAGGGTCCGTACTTCAAAAACAACCATGTGGACAATTTTGTAGCACAAAGCGCCACATATGTGAAGTTCGACTTCCCTACTCTCATACTGCGGAGTACACACACTCCTACTAAAATGTCATCTGGAGTATGCAGACTCCCTAGTTTCCCTCACATACGTCACAATTTACCTGCGATTTGCATAAGCGTCTACAAGCGCAACCTATAACTAGAACGCCGAGAACATACCTAACACTACTAGCAGGATCTGGGAAAGTCAATTCTGGGCTTAAGGGGACATCATTCTTGCTACAATTGCCATTTTGAAAACAAAAGTCCAAATCTCAATAATAGTGAACAACTAACCTAACTCAAACTATCACCATAAACATCGGTCACCACATAACTAGTTTTCCAAGGAAACTAACCATCCTCTGCTACCAAAAACTGTTGGCGCGCCTGGTCCTTAATAAGTACATTTACAAGGGGAGGCGCATAGGTCGATGAACCTTTTGATTCACATGGAGTATCCTAGCTATGAAGTGAGCAATGTTTCTCAATAATCAATACAAAAAAAATTCAATAACCGTTAGTCTAGTCATTGATCAGCAAGTAATTATCACACCATGACCTTTCAGTCATGAATAATCACAACTTTGTTTACGTTTTAGTAATTGTATTCCCTATTAGTTACAATACTAAGTCATGAGATCAGTTCAAACTTTATTCAACAAATCTGCATTGATTCATTACAAGGCGCCAAAAACATAACCTAATCAAAACTTTCACCAGAGTACATTCTAAAGCATTAGCATAACTCAACACATGAATCAAAGGCAATAAGTCAATGTGTCATGGAGTTCAGCAAATCAGTCTGTCAATCATTTGTCTCTGTGATCTGCAGACGTCATAGAGTAGGAATCTCACCTAACCCAGATTAGCATCAGCATGTGGGACTTCATGCAAAACTATATAGAACAAGAATTTAGAAAAACATCTGGCTAAGAAAAACTATTTAGACAGCGCAGTTGGTACATAGAAAGAAAAGGCACAAAAAGATAATTCAGTCATATTGTCAAATCTACCTATCCTTGGTATGGATCAGCAACAAAGTCAGTCTTCGTCCTCAGGTCATCAGTCGATCAGCATCACATCAGGCTCTCCTCCAGAGAGTATGAGCCAAATGACAGAAACTTGAATCACCTCTACAGTCTCGCAGTCTTGCTCCCTTACCATCTAATCTCTCATCCCTCTGTCTCGTTGTTATATCAGAGTCTCCCAGACTATCCCCCAATTCCTAATTGGCCACTTAATCGTATGGTTTTTCCCTACCCAATCAAATTTGTTAATCAAATCTATGAATTCTTATATTTCACAGTTCACACATCGTTGATTGGTTCACTTTGAGATGTCCTCATCATCCGGCTCGTCAGGTATCGAAAATGTTGCATCTTCTTCTCCAGTCAGTGTCTTCATTGTTTGAGACCTGGGAAAGTACACTTTACACACCAGTCACTGCATTACTAGTTCCATCAGCGTCTGTCCGTCGGCTCTCATAGAGGGTTCAGCTAAGCAAATTTTATTAACCAATGAGCAGTTCACGGTTAGTTGATTTTTTTCAGCATTTTTCATTAAACGCTAAGAAATACAGCTTCTGCATGAGGCCTGGCAAGACTAGGCCAAGACACTTGCTAAGTTAAGGCCTGCAATTTTTGCATTGCATAGGTTATATCTTGTAATATGACACATTACTACATTAATACATTTTCAGTATTTCATATATGGTAATTACTCTTTTAATATAATTCGTGAATGCTGGACACTCTGAGGTCACAATTTAAAAACGTGCACATTATTTTTCTAAGGTAATAATTTTCTACAAATTTCAATATTCAAAATACATAAACATCATTAATAATTTCTGATTAAGATATTTGCATTAACAAGGGTCATACAAAAAGGTGATCTGTCGTTTTCGGTGACCAATACAATTCTTTTCAATTTTTCCTAAAACAAAATCTCACTCTACTTGTATAATTATTCAAAGCCTAAACACCTCTCACTCTCTCAAATTGTCTTAATGTCTCCTTCTGTCTCATTCTCTTACTTTCTCTCTCTCTCTGTTCCATCCCATAATAGGATGGAAGAGAGAGAAGTAGTCATAGCAATGGTCTCTCCATACAATGACTTCACTGACCAATGACTTACCTGTGGCATAATGGTTAAGGTCACAGACCCTCACATTGAAGGTTGAGGGTTATTGTCTGTGTGTCTGTGGTCATTGTCCTACTTTAATTTGTTTTCAATCTTGGAAAGTTTAAGGTTCACAATGAAAGGTGATCTCACTATTTTTCATTGACAAATACATGTTTATTTTCAATTTGTCAAGAAATATATCATTATGCATATATCCTTCACCAAAGTCTAAACAAATTGTCTGTCTATCTCCTTCTCACAATTTCTCTCTTTTGCAATCTTTCACTCACACCCTTACGCACCCACTCACAGACCCACTCAGATCCTTGTGCAGCCACTCACAGACTCACTCAAGCACAAACCCACTCACTCTTGCACATCCAGTCACAGACCCACTGAAACTCTCATGCATCCACTCAGACCCACACAGACACACCCACTAAGACACTGATGCACCCACTCTCTCACCCAGGCACACACTCACAGCCACTCACCCCCAGAGACACCCTCTTAAACCTATTCCCACACTCAGAGAGATAGGCCGCGGTGAACTCCCACTGTGCACGGTCAAAGGGCAAAGCGCAGCATGGGGGTTGGGTGGTTCCGGGGGTTTGGCCGCAGGTCAAACCCTGTGGCCGACCGTTGCGCGCACGACCGAAAGCTGTGCGTGGCTGTAATTGGATTAACGTATAGTGATGAAAATTACTTTACGTTAGAAAAAAACATAATAAATTCACTGAAAAAAACAAAGGGTACAGGAACGTTATAGTTAGGAAATAGAATTTTTTTAAAACATAGAAGTTTGCTTAAAAAAACAAAGGTTACAGGGACGTTATGGTTAGGCTCACATTTTAAACGTACCAAACCATAGAAATTCACCAATTCGAGTTTTCTCACGTAACTATAACTCTTGCCCCCAAGGTAACTGTAACTCGCACCCTCGCCATGCACTGCTAATTACTGCACAAATTACTGCACTCATGACAATTTTGGTAACATCATTGATAATATCAAAACATCTGCAGTAAAATTATGGACCAGATAACTGTGCATGGCGTGGATGCGAGTTATAGTTGCCTTGGGGCACAAGTTATAGTTACTTTAGATAACTCTAACTATAACTGTTGAATTCTGCAGTTTGGTACGTTTAAATGTGAGCCTAACTATAACATCCCTGTAACCTTTGTTTAAGTGATCATGTATATATGTATGCATTTTTGTGCTATATATGTATGCATGCATATATATTTAATATGTGCCCCGGGTAATATTCAATGCTTATGACTTTGATGAGGATTACCCTCGAAGAGACCTAGGCATACAGGTGTGTAACTTATCCTTTTTAATTAATCTGGGGTGCCCTCTAGTTCTTGCCTGTATTGTTCACTTTACAGCCATTGCCAGGTTCATAAAGTACCCAGCCTAATACATGTTTTTTCACAGCTACCAAAAATATATTTTGTTTACTAAGGCCTAAAGATCCGGTATACACAATTGACCAAAACAATCTGACTATGAGAATTAGATATATGCATCTTTATAAGCCTGTGATCAAATCTTGCAATTCTGGAGCACTGCTTCCTTGGTGGCCCTTACACCACGCAGATGGATAAACAAAATGAAAGCTGTATTTCCCCCTTAGAATCCTCCACTTATGAAAGTGCAGTCAGACAATACCAAAAACCATCCCTTTCCTGTCCCACCTCTGGCATCTTTGAATCGTGAAGAGATCCATTTCCATTCGACATACAATAGGTTTGTGAACGTATTTCCCTTGTGGCAAAATATATTTTTCTTTAGAATCTTTAAAAAAATAACATAAAAAATCCTTGCCTCACTCCATGACATAGGCCCATAGGGTATTCTATGGCCTATATAACTTAGGTGTACGAATCTGTCCTTCGACATGTTACAGGTTTAAAATATTTTATGTTGCTTATTGCAAGGGAGAAGCAAAATGTTTGTTGGCGCTTGTAGGGCTTATTGGATTAACTATGGTGGGCCATCCCATAAGGTTTCTATTAAGTAGACAAGTATAGAAAATTGCTGCTTCTACTATTTTCATGAGAAAGCTTATCCTAAAAAGCTTGGTGTTCCAAACTGCCTGATGTAAAGCATGTTAAAGGGTAGTTGTAGTAAACACGAGACCAGTAAGTTGCTTCTGAAGGTTGTGCTACACATGGTACAAAAGTAAAAAAAAACAAAAAAAAATGTCCCTGCAGTTGTCCTTGTAAGACTGAGCCTTTTTATGGAGCCTCAGCATAGAGTTATGTTTTCCAGACTTTAAGTCTCGAAGCAAGTGTTAAACACGCACAAAACAGAGTAATATTTATAAGGTGAATTCTAGAAAAACATGGAGAATGTGTGCTCATGTTTATTGTTGACAATGATAAATCTGTAACTAACAGTATTAATTGTATTTCCTCCTACCAGGAAAAGTGACGTTTACATTGGATATTTGCCTCTTGCTCATGTTTTGGAGCTAAGTGCAGAACTTGTCTGTCTTTCACATGGATGTCGTATTGGCTACTCATCACCTCAAACTTTGTCAAGTCAGGTAATTTAAAATAATTTTTGCAAATGATCTCAGTTATCAACTGTGCTTTAGAATCAAGACAACCCCCATTGCACATTTTCATCACACTGGAGTATCTTACGGTGACCACTGCTGAACACCATTCTGGGTCTTCTCCTGTTATATTTGGTTGGAATTTGGGAATTTAAGAAACAGGAAGCCTAAAACAGGATCATTATGCAGAAAATGCTGTTGTAGCAAGTATAGCAGTTTGGGTCAGGAGCACACTCATTTTCTAAATCCAAACCATCTGCTACTGTTCAGTTTAAAATGTTCTAATATTCATATTAATTTAATACCTTATACAGTTCATAAAAGGTACACCATTATCAAAGTGCCAAATGGAGAAGACGGCCTTCGCTCACAACAAACAAAATGAAGCATTAATCACTTCTTTACCTCATTTGACACACAGTAAAATATTACAGAAATCTCGCAACTTCCTGAATCTCACACAGATATCTTCCTTCGATTAACAATTGCAGCCCTTTATGCCAAATGTGTGCCTCGCAGATCTGAAGAACATCCCGTGGATAAAACAGTGGAATCTGATCAAAGCACATTGCGTTAGGCTTTGTTCCAACATTTGGATCCAGGATTATGGATTAGTAGTTAGACACCAAGGGTGTCTCAAAACCATAAATATGATAGAGACTTCTAGTTGCATATTTCTTACCTTAGAATTTCCCCAGGCATCAGTCTGGACCCGGAGTCTTTTCATCGAGCAGTATCCATGCTCACTGTTTGGTGGCGTCAGTCGCCTCCATATCTGTCGTTGGCCTCATGGCCGCCGAATATGAAGTTGTGGTTCGTATATGGACCCCACCCTGTTGTGCTGATGTCAGTTCTTTTCTTACCGCGCCAGCTTACTCGCAGAGCCGAAGAGAGCTACCCCTACAATAGCTTTTTGGATTGCCTTTCGACCTTTTGTCGAAGTGTTTCGACTTCTTGGTGCATTGAGGATGCCATCATGGAAGACCGGCTTCAAGCCCTGAGACTCCTATCACCGAATGATCTCAGTGACGGATCCGCTCCTCGTGTGTCTGTGGTGTATGGACCGCAACCACGAACCGAAGTCGTGCTCTGACTGCCGGAACATGAACTCGAAGGCTTTGAGGTAGGGGTCCCTGACGCTACTTGCCGCCTGGCTCCGCATCGTTCCTTGTCTCGGTCGAGATGAAGGTCCCGACACTGCTCGCGGAGCCAACACCAGTCCTCCTCGTCCCACTCAAAATTGTCGGAACATTCAGTTAAGCACAAAAAGAAGTTTGAGGAAGCACAAGAGCTCTTTGACTTCAACACCGTCGGTCGGACGATGCGATGGAGTGTCTTCACTCTAGGCCTCCGTCTTCGGTCCCAACTTCTAGGTCAGCTCTGCGCCTCCCCGTGTTTCTGGGAGCCGGAGCCACCCATGCCTAACTGAAGGAATTTTATGAGGCCATGCGCCTCATCTTTGGGCAGTCCACCCCTGTTGGAGCACTTTCAGGCAGAGTCGGCAGGGGCCCATTTCAGTTCGCGGCAGCAGCAGCTTCGACCTCGTCACCAGGAAGCATCCAGGGATCTGCTTCCAGATCTGAACGAGCATCGGTGGTATTATTGCGATCTTCTCCAACTATGGTTCGGTCGTCAGCGCTGCCTGGGCCTGCTGGTGGTGTCAATCCCAAACTCATTGCGGACTACGACATGGAACCCGACTTCAGCAGGGACCTTGTTTCCTAGGTCAGATCCTGAACCTTATACTTATGGGTACGAGTTTTGTAAGAGTATTGAAGGGTCGCTGGGCCCTTTAAAATACCAACTTGAAGACCCAGTGGACTGGGCTCAGGAACTGGGTGAAGCCAGCGGTCTGGAAACCTCCTGTAGAGCTGGTATGCTTCCTTCCCCTACCGTGGCTACGGAGGAGGGGACATATTATTCCATGTTGGTGCAGAGAGCAGCCAAGGTTTTGGGCCTCAAACTGCCTCTGGTAAATGTCATGATGAACCTCCTGACTGAGATGCCTCAGATTGAGGCTTCCAGGTCAGAACCCCTTTTGCCAGAGGCTCCTATGAATAGGACAATAGCTTGCCGCCATAGCCCTGCACCTAACGACTCACCTTTCCTGACCCAACACCCTACTCCCTATAGATTGATCATCCAAGCCTCAACATCCCATGGTGCGTTCCATTCTGCTCCCCCAGATAGCGAATCCAAGAGGCTTGATCACCTTGGGAAGAAGCTTCTTGCATCCTCCATCCTGGCATTGTGGCATTGAGGTCCGTGAACACTCCATGCCTTTTGGGCAGCAACACCCATACTTTATGGGACACGGTTGTGCAAGTGCCCCCACAGGTCCTGGAGGAGGCCCAGGCCATTCTCTCCCAAGCTGTTGCTGATGGGAGAGACGCAGCGCAATCCATGATCAGATGTGGGCTGGATACGACTGACTCTCTAAGCAGATCAGTTGCTTCAATGGTGGCCTTGAGGTACCAGGTCTGGTTAAGGACATCTGGCTTTTCTGGGGATGTCCTGTATACACTGATATCTTTTGATGGCACCTGTCTCTTTGGAGACAAAGCAGACTCTGCACTCAGGTGCTTTAAGGAGTACCGGGCTACAGCCCGGTCCCTTGGTTTTGTGACTGCCACCTGCCCCCTCAGTCTTATTTTTGCCCTTTTTATAGCTATGGAAGTGGCGCCTAGCCACTTCATTCTAAACCAGCCACCACTTAGCGCCCAGCCTCTGTGGCTGGGGATGTGGGATCCAGCATCTGCGGGGATCAGGGTGCTAGAGGTCTAGCCAGTACACCCCACCCCTGTTAAGCTGCAACCTCCAAACCTTCCTAGTCTGACACTTCGCCACCAGGGACTGGTCGGTGGCAGGATTCGCCATCACCTGGCCTGCTGGCCAACCATCAAGTCACAGGTGGGTTTGCAAAGAGTCCAAAGGGGCTACTCCTTCCCATTTGAAACTACTCCGCCAATGCCACCATTCTATTATCAGATGACGGAGGATCACCTGCCACTTCTGCACGAGGAGGTTAAAGCTCTCTTGGCCAAGGGAGCCATAGAGAAGTTCCCTGTGCCAAAAGTAGGTTGTGGCGGTTATTCTTGCAACTTTCTGGTGCCCAAAAAGGACAAAGGCCTCTGTTGTATCCTAAACCTCTTCTCCCTTAATCTATTCCAAAGGAAGGAGTTCAAAATGCTCACTCTGCCCTGGACCCAGGAGACTGGATGCTAGCGTTGGACTTGCAGGACACATATTTCCATTCATCCTGCCCACAGATGTTACTTGTGATTCCTGGTAGGTCACAAGCATTTTCAACTTAACATGCTCCCCTTTGGCTTTACCATCGCCCCTCTGGAAATTCACCAAAGTGATGGCGATTGTCTCCGCTCGTATGCGCAGGTTGGGGTTTTCAGTCTTCCCCTACCTTGACGACTGGCTGTTGAAGATGGGCTCACCCAAGACTGTCATCTCCCAACTCCAGGCTACGGCGGACTTCCTGTATTCCCTGGAGTTCACTATACATGTGCCGAAGTCACACCTGACTCCCTTTCTGATGCTCCCTTTCATCGGAGCTGTTCTGGACACAGTGCAGTTCTGGGCCTATGCTCCATAGCTGTGAATCCAGGATATTCAGGCTATGATACCGATGCTTCAGCCTCTATCCTGGGTTTTGGTGAGAGTGACTCTTAGGCTGCTGGGGCTCATGGCCTCTTGCATCCTGCTGGTGATACATGCCAGATTGCATACGCGGCCTTTGCAGTGGGACCTGAAGTTCCTGTGGGCGCACCATCAGGGTAATCTCTACAACATGGTCCGGATTTCGGAGGGGACTGCACAAGATCTGCAGTGGTGGTTTTCAAACTGCAATTGGGTCAGAGGCAGATCACTCTTCCTTCCCTCCCTTCTACAGATGCAACGGCCGCATGGGAGAGGTGGAGATCAGAGGCATCTAGTCTCCGGTTGAGTCCGAGCTCAATATCAATCTTTTGTAGCTCAGGGCGATCAGGCTAGCATTAAAAGCATTCCTTCCCTCTCTCAAAGGGAAAGTGGTGCAGCCACCCTGTGGTACTGCAACAAGCAAGGTGGGGAGGGATCATGGACTCTTTGTCAGGAGGCACTGCGCCTTTGGGCAGCTGGAACATCAGGGCATATCCCTGGTGGTTCAACATCTGGTGGGTTCTCTAAACGCCAGAGCGGACAAACTCAACGGTCAGTGCCTGTTCAATCACGAATAGTCTCCATCAAGAGGTGAAGCACAGTCTTTCAGCAGTGGGCAGAGCTTTGGTTAGATCTGTTCACCTCCGCAGAGAATGCGCACTGTCAGCTATTTTGCACGTTAGAGTTTCCAAGGCAGCACTCGCTCAGCGACGCTTTGTCTTGAGTGGAACTCAGGCCTCCTTTACGCCAATATCACTTCTGCCCAGAGGTTTTCAAGAGGATCAAGAACGACCGGGCCCAAGTCATTCTTGTGGCTCCGGACTGGGCACAAAGAGTCTGGTATTCTGAGCTCTTGAGCTTGGCCATTGGTCCTGTGATCAGACTGCCCCTTCAGGAGGATTTTCTGTCGCAACATCAGGGGACAGTTCTCCACCCAAACCAGTTCAGTCTCCATCTTCTTGCATGGAGATAGACCGGCAGCAGTTGACAGCTTTTTACCTTCCATCCAAAGTCGGTGAAGTTATCTTGCCAGCCAGGCATCCCTCCACCAAAATGGTGTATGCCTGTCATCGGAACAAATTTGTGGTATAGTGTACAGACAAGTCTGTTGATTTCCCCTCCCGCACCCAGCCTTCTTTCGGAGGTTCTTTTGTTTGTTCTTTCTCTGGTCCAGCAGGGCTTTGCTCTGGGGCCCCCTTAAGGGTTATTTGTCTGCCATCTCTGCTTTACTCCAGTTGCCTGGCCAACCCTCCTTGTTAAGCCTCCCATTATTGGCAGACTTCTTAAGGGTCTTACCCATCTGTTTTCTCCTTCTCCGTTCATAATTCCCCAAAGGGATTTGAACTTAGTTACTACCTTTCTGATGTGTGCTTCCTTTTAGCCACTTCACAACTGCCCACTTTGCCTGCTTACTCTGAATACAGTCTTCCTTGTAGCCGCTGTCTCTGCCTGTAGAGTGGGTGAGCTTCAGGCTCTTTTCTCAAAACTACCTTCATTTCCATCCATCCTGACACGGTGGTGCTTCGTACCAGGGGCTCTTTTTCTACATAAGATAGCTGAGTCCTTTCATGTAGGCCAATCCATCAACGTGCCTACTATTTTACACACCTCACATTTTTCTAAGGAAGAAGAGAGACTCCACCGCCTGGACTCAAAAAGAGTGTTGGGGTTCTAGCTTGATTTTACAAAAGAATTCCCGGGTGGATAGTCAACTCTTTGTGGGTTATGTGGCTGCGGAGAGAGGTCAGGCTGTACAGAAGATAACCATCTCTAGATGGATTGTTCTCTGCCATGCTGTTCCTGATGGGAGAGATGCTCCCATGCTGTGCTATGCATTGTCTAAAAAGCAACCCCTGGCGAGCTTGCGCTCTCTCTACTAGAGCAACAGCTGCAACCACTGTTAGCATGCGAAGTTCCAGTCCTGGACATCTGTCAGGCAGCAACATGGGTTTCCTCACTCACATTTACCAAACACTGCTGCCTGGACAGTGCAATCCAAAGGGATGGATAATTTGCCCGTTCAGTTCTATAGGACTTCTTGGTATGAGCTTGGTTTGCTGACCCTCCTCCAGAGATGGTATTGCTTGGGTATCTATTCTAAGGTAAGGAATCTGCAACTAGAAGTCTATACCAGATGAACAAGTTAACTTAACCTTTGGTAACAAATGATTTGGTAGAGACATTCTAGCTGCAGATTCCTTATCGACCCACCCATCCTACCCGCTCTGCAAACTGATTTCTAGGGACAGGAACTTTCCTTTCAGGGCCCTAGTTCTGGTGCACCAGGGTCAGTGTTCTTCATGGCTATGTGCTTCTGGCATGGAAAGTCGTGAAAAGAAACTGACGTCAGCGCGCCAGGGTGGGGCTTAAATACAACCCGCAATGTCCTATCAGGTGATCACGACGCCATCGATGAGCGCGGATTCGATCAATGCCACCTAGCGGTGTGCAGGGGTACTGCTCGAAGAAAAATCTCCGGACAGACTGACACTTAGGGGAAATTCTAAGGTAAGATATCTGCAAATAGAATGTTTCTACTAGATCATTTATTACCGAAGGTAAGAAACTTGTTCTTTAAATGCACTTTTAAAAGGCCACTTTTATGTCTTGGTTTGAAAGTAACTTCTGCCGCTGGCCAGATTTGTTACTACCCCTCTCCTCTAAGAATCAGGGCTTGTTACTGTCCTTGTGCATAGCAGTGCGAGTGGCAAGGCCTAGGTATGTCCAGTTTATCTTCTGGGTGCCCCACAGTACAAGAGGGTAGGACATTTGCTTCATGTTGTTTTGAAAATATCGACCGTTTTCCTCCTCCCTTTGAAGGCAACGAATGCAAGTGTAGCTTTTTCATTTAGTCTTAAGGAGGTGGTAACCCGACCAATTACGAGCTAAAAATACCCAAGTACTCGCATGTTTAACCTCGTCAAAGGCTGCAAGGCTAATTACCTATTTGGTATTAGCCTTTTTTTTTTTTTTTACAAATGAAATCACTTTCATTTCTCCATGCTTTAAGGCTAGTTAAAATAACTGGGCATATACAATACAAACGGTTTCAGCTGAAATGGTGACCATTGGGCATTCCGATTTTAAAACACTACATTTTCCAATTGATGCTGAATCACCGAAGCTTTGGTGATTCTACCTATGTGCTAAAGTATAGATCCAGTCCACAGTCGTTCTTGGGCAGTTTAATCAAATGATTTACAACCCCCTAGTATCCCAGGCATTTAGACCTTTTATTGCTTCATATATTTTTTTTAATCAGCCACCCAAGCGTGAAACCATGATCCAGTGTCAACTTCTGCTTACCCATTTATTAACATAAATTAAGGTCATTTTCACCAGCATCCTGACAGACCAGTGGTGATAAGGCGCAGTTTGCTATATCATTCACCATGTTTTCGCACCAAGCCCTTTGTAGTGTCAGTTGAGCAGAGACATGTGTAAGAGAATTAGTGTGCGAGAAAATAAATTAAGCTTGTTTACATTATGCATTTATTTGCAACAAATTGATGCCGTTTCTTCCCTAAAAATAAATGTTGAATACCATATGTTACGGTTCAGACGGCGTTTAACCAAAAACACATTTTATTCTTGGAATTGTTGTTTACTGAATACAATTGCAAACCAAGGATTATAATCCCAGCATGCAGATTGCTTTTGGTTTATAGAGTGGTCCAGGATTTCACAGTTGACTGTTACTGCTGGTCACACTTGGCTGTGCTTTGAATTTGGGATTGTGATTGAGTTTGGATGTTGGGGCTTTCAGGAGCAATATTAGAAAACAATTTTGAAATGAAATGATGGGTAGTACATGAAAAAAAATAAACTTTCAACCGAATGACTGGAAAGTAGAGCGCAATGATGATTTAAAAAAAAGCTGATGCAGACACGGAGCAATAGCAACGAGTAAACAAGACTTCTGGATATGTACTTTCGCAAATATAGACACTAAACATGGATCTTTATGTCACATGAGAAACATGAAAATGTCAACAACCTTGATTAAAGTGGAAAACACTGTGGATCAGTTGGTACGGGCATTTGCTGATACTTTCCCCCACCGCCACTAATGTTCTTTGTGGTACAGCACAAGTGTCAAGCACTGATGGCATCCATTCCCGGCGATCCAGCTCATGAACACTTTCTCTTACTTCATGTAGATGTTGGTGGAGAGCAGAAGGAAGATTTTGATTCTCGATGATCTCCTTAGCTGCTCTTTTATCCAGATCCCATGTCAGTGAATTTTAGCAACGTAGCGCCATGAGTACAACGGTACTTGTAAAGTCGGGAACAGGGATGCTATTTTTGTTTCTGTACTTCTTCTGTAGTAGGGTGTAATTCTATTAACCACCAAGTGATCACTCACCATGTGTAATACCTTCAGCCAGTTGTGGCTTTCCCTTAACAGCATGCTGAGACTCTTGAGGACATTCTGACATTGTTAAATGCCATATTGCAAGACTCCTAGGGGAACTTGATGCGAGTTAAAAACCCTGGACTGGCTAAAACCGTTGTAAATGACGAGGGACCGATTGTGAAATCCTAAGAGTAGGTTAATGTTATAATTGATTGCTTAAATATCTCTTCCCAATATTTGTTCTGAAAACCACTGGTCTGAATGTTTTTTCATTAGTGAAAAAACATTTTAATTTAAGGCAGGAGTTTACAAAATAGTAGACTGCTAGTGGTACCATGTGCCCCTAAGTGACGTATGACACATTCATCCACTTCTACTTTTTTAATAGCACTACCTTGCTCATTCCTGTCATCCAGTGTGGTACTCAGAGCAGTGCTTAATTTGAGCCGGTGGGACCCACGTCACTCTTTTTATGGGACCGGCATATTTGTGTCCCCATCAAACTTTGGGCCAAAGCCAGAGAGAGCGATAAACAAAAGGGAGATAGATGAAAGAAGAGGAAAGCGATGAATTAACAGTGACAAAGTGATTATAAAGACCCTTAAAGAGTGATAAAGGTGCTGGGCGTGTGCGATTATGGATGAAAGAGGCACAGGGTGCAATCAAGTATAAGCAGCCATTATGTACTAACCAAAAGTATTACATTTTTTTCTTTTCTCACTCAAAGTTGTTTCGACTATGACCTCTGATTTTTCGTTGTCATTTTGGAAGCAAAATATATGAATGGGAAGTAGATGTACAATTAGTAAACAGTTACTTTTGCAAAGGGGTACAACATTTTTCCAACTCGCGTGCGATGACAGAAAATGCCAAATTTATTCAGCAAGACACAACAACCCAACTTCAAGTGGACTGCACTGTTGATCAGGGTTTTCAGGCATTTTCTTAACACCTTTCACCCACTTCAATGGCCTTATGTGTTGCAGCAGATGTTTCAGGCTCTACGGTCAATTATTTTTGCCTCTTTTAAAAGAACACGATTTCACAGTCCTTAGAGCTGCCCAGAAAGTTGTTGGTTCTGCATGGTCACCTCAGGTTTTCTTGGGAGATCTTGTATCCAGTTCCCCAAGTGTGTGAATTTAGAAACATAAGAACCGAAATAATAGGAGTTTTGTGCTTTCAACTGGCACAAGAAGGCATGCAGATCCAGAAAAGCACTTGCCATTCTGCAAGAACTTGCTATGCTTCAGCATTTAAGAGGTTATCTAGTGAAAATATTAAAGCGTGTTTTTTTTACCCACATTTGCATCATCAGTAATTATCAGCATTAACAGTTCTGATATGCCCCTTTGTTTGATGATATCTGATTGGGTTGTAAAACCTTTTGTGACTGAATGGCCACTTTAAAGTGATTTGATGTTTGTTTCCAGGCAAATGGTGTCAAATGCATGATTGATATGCAATCACTTTTTTTTTTTAGAATACTAGCCATTGTGGAATTATTAAATGAAAGGCTTAACCTTCTCCACCATATTATGCACAATGCCTCTTCAGACGGCTTATATACTGAGATAGACACTTATTTGTGTGGATGTTGAGCCCAATTGTGCAGTGCTAGTGACTTTCATGTTCAACAGTGAAACGTTACATTCAAATATGATGGGGTTGTTTTGGGTACACACTTTGGTGTTCTCTCCAAAGTTCTGTCTCCTTCCAGAAAAGTCAGAAAATTGAATTGCCTATTACATGAAAGGCACTTCTGTACAATATTAGTTGCACTGAGACTTTTCACAAATTAAATTGACTCTTTGTAGCATTTGGACAGCGTCCCAAAGGGGTTGGGGGTTAATAGTTGTAAGCCAATTGACTACTCCTGATCCCTCCTGCATAATGTCCTGCATTTAAGGAGTAGTCACTTTGGCATGGATCTCTGTATGTAGTTTTGGAAATGCATTTGTGTTGACATTTAAACCCAGCGAGGAAGATCCGGTGAACTAGGCATATCTTCAGTCGTCTTTCGAGCTACTGCTGTCTAGTCCATTTACAGAATATGAAAATACAGCCGACTCCTGTTGAAAAGGAAAACATTACATACTTTTACGCTAATTTTACAGCTTGTTTCTGTTAGAGATCTATATATTACCCACCCACCTCCTGTGGACTAGACGCACACAATATGTTCAAAGTACAGAAAATATGGTGTCAAGATGCACGGTGGATTTTCGGGTGACACAGTGCTGGCCCATTCCAGTCATGCCATAAAAATAAACTTTGGTAAAACAATAAAAAAAAGTGGATGAAGTATTTCAAGCCCAGTATTAGAGGGTGGATTAGGCCGAGCATCGGAGTTCTTCACCGAATCAAGTTGTGGAACCACCGTTAAATGTAAGTAATGTTTCACTAGTTCCCTAAATGTCTCGTCATACAGAGTGTAGTTGTCTGTAAACCTTGGACTGACTGAGAGTTATGCATGACGTTGGGGGTGGTGGGGTGGGGGAGCCTGGTAACCATGTTCTGTATACTAGTGAGTAACTGATATGTAACTGATAACGCAGTTCGTGGTTAGGTACTGAAGTGGAGCACTTGGGATCTGTGTGAACAGTAATGCAGGAGAAATACACGACATTGAAGCAGTATGAATGGAGAGATTATCATAAAGTGTTTGTCACATCCATGAATACATTTAATGCTACTAATTCCCAATTGGACTAGTTAGGACACTTTCACACTATATTCGTTGATATTGTATTTAGCTTTGCAATCACTGTTGCTTTCTATGAACCGTTTTGGGGGGCAACCACTCTCCAAATGCTTCTGTACATGTCTTGGTAAATCCAGTGTGATTATTATTTCACCAGTCGACTATCTCCCTAACTGTGCCAACATCAGAAGCCTGTCTTCATGTCATTGTCTGTACTTGTCACATACATTCTGGGCCAGATGTAATCATTTTTGCAACTGTAAATGCTCTGGTTCGAAGTTTGTGCCTGCACAATTTTTGGGGGGAATTTAGAAAGGCTATATTGTAATTCTGTAACAAGTTAATGAATCACAAATTGTGTTTGGAAGGGCATAACAAATTGCTATCTGGAAGGGGTGCATTTAGGGCATTCCTTCCAAACAGTAATTCATAATGGTATGTATCAGTGTATCTGATTTAGACGTCTAGTCACAGATTCCTTATCTTAGAATATTTCAGAGGCTTTAGACTGGATCAGGAAAGTTTTGACAGTCAGTACTCCTGCACACCGGTTTGTGGAGTCCTTTGGTCTGCGTGGCGTCATCAGCGCTTAAAATGATGCATGCCTGTATATATGCGCCACCCTAGCGCACTGGCGGCAAGTTATTTTCTTTCCACGCTAGTAAGCACACATCTAGAGAGATACCCAGAGTAAATTTTTGACTGACCCCTTTCAGCCTTTTGACTAATTATTTATTTATTTTTGTCTTCAAGACTGTGTACCTGACTTACATTTAGACGTACGGGTTACTCCGTCACAGTGGTGACAGATGTATTGTTCGCCGAAATATAAATCCCATTATTTCCTTAGGGATTTATATTTTGGCAGGCGGGATATCCGTCACCGTTGTGATGGAGAAATCCATCTGCTGGAATCTAAATCAGGCCCTTTGTCTCCTGGTTTGTTTGAAAATGTCCACCAAGAAGGCAGGTTTCAAACAATGCCGCCTGTCACCATCAGATGTCAGTGACTGACCCGTTTGGTTTGCCGTTGGTGTGTGAAGTGCAGTCTAAATGCCAAGACTTGCAAGGATTGCTGCATCATGCAGCCGAGGTTGCTGTGCAAACACTCCCTCAAACACCTTGCTGCCTAGCACTGGATGACCCTGCCATGTTCCAGATCTTCATCACAAGTATGATCCTGAGATCCTTCGCCAAGCCACTTCCAGTGATTGCTGTCCAACTCGAAGTCATCAGGAAAGTCCGGAAAGTCCTGCATGAAGAAGTAGTCGTCATTGAAGAGGTGTTCGATTTCGCTATGGAAGTCTTCAGACAAGACGCTGTGCTGTCGGTGCTTAAGGGCTAGCTTTGTGGTGGAGCCCGGGCTGTCTGCCCCTCCCTGAGTTTCCGGGAACCAGAGCGACCTCATCCAGCTAAAGGAATTTACGGGACCATGCATCCCCTCCTTAGGCGGTCCAAACCCTCTGAAGCGCCTTTGGGCCCTACAGGTTTAGGACGGGCCACTACTGGTTTTCCACTGCCGAGCCTGCTTTCAGCACCATTCGGGCCCATGGATCCAGTGACCGATCCAGGGCAGTGCTTGTCGAGTGACCTAGACTTTCCCTAGCGCCCGCTTCAGTGCCGATGCCCATCCGTGGCATCTTCCCCATTGTCATTCCTGACTCCGACACTGAGTTGGACGAGCATCAGAACCTCCCCATCTAATACACTTCTCTCTTTCAATGAAACCCTTACCGATATCCTGCTTG
This sequence comes from Pleurodeles waltl, assembly GCF_031143425.1. NCBI lineage: Eukaryota > Metazoa > Chordata > Amphibia > Caudata > Salamandridae > Pleurodeles > Pleurodeles waltl. The sequence continues at coordinate 234,752,394 of NC_090450.1, forward strand.
GGGCTTGGTCTGAGCCCTGCACAAGAGCTCCTGTGCTCAGAAAAATTGAATGGCACTATCGCCCCTTCACAGGAGACCTCTGTTTCTTCATCCACCACCACACCCCACAGATCTTGGTAGTCCAGGCTTCCACCTCCAAACTCCACCAATCTGCGTTCCATACCACCCCACCAGAGAGAGAATCCAAAAGGCTGGATAGCTTTTGGAAGAGGATGTCCATTTCTGCCAGCCTAGCACTGTGGTCAGTGAACACTGCAAGCCTCATGGGACAATACTCTCATACAATCTGGAGCTCTGTTATGCAAGTGCTGCCTGTGGTCGCAGAGGAGTCAAGAGCCCTAATCTCTCTCAAGCAGTTGCTGTCAGGAGAGATGCAGCCTCATTCGCCATACATTGTGGGCTGGACACAACAGCCTTGCTGGGCAGAGTAATGTTATCATCGGTGGCCTTTAGACACCACACCTTGTTTGAGAACCACTGGCTTTTCAGGGGATGTCCAGTCCTCACTCATGGACATGCCCTTTGAGGGCTCCTGTTCATTTGTAGAGAAGGCAGACTGCTGGAGTACTTTATGAACAACAGGGGCTACAGCCAGGCCCTTGCAGCTTTCCACGGCCCCTCGCCAAACCCATTCTGCCTTGCGTTCTTTCGTGGCCATGGAAGGGGCTTTCAGCCATGTCTCCATCCTTCCAGTCAGCAGGCTTCCAAACCTTTGTGGTGGAGGACGCAATTTCCTTAGACCACGCTGGACAGGAAACCAGAGGTCTGAGCATTCCACCAATCCCCGGCAATTGCAGCCTTCGAATCGCTTTAGTTTGTCCTCCAGTCATCATGGGCATCCAGTCGGCGGGTAAGATAACCATCACCTGCACTACTTGAGGTCAGTGACTTCCAACCGTTTGGTTTTGCAGATCGTCCAAAGGGGTTTTCCCTTCCCCTTTGTGAGCACCCAGCCTCCATGCCAGCAACTTGCGACAGTCTGGAAGACCACCCCTCCTTACTCTGTCAAGAAGTGTTGAGCATCTTGGCCAAGGAAGTCATAGAGAGGGTGCCAACATCAGAAGGTAGGTCAAGGTTGCTATTCCGCTACTTTCTGGTGCCATAGAATGACAGATGACTTCATCCTATTTTAGACCTGTTCCTTCTCAATCTCTTACTCAAGAAAAGCAAATTCAAAATGCTCATGCTCATTCAAGGTATGTCTGCCCTGGACCCAGGAGACTAGATGGTAGAGTTGTACTTGCAGGACACATTTTTACATCCCCGTCCTGCCTGTGCACTGACTTCACCTGCAGTTCACGGTGTGCCGAGAGCAGTTTCAGTTCACCCTCTTCCCCTTTGACCTTACCATCCCCCTCGGGTGTTCGCCAAGGTGATGGTGGTGGGTGCTGCACAACTGCGAAATCAAGAGTGGAAGTCTTCCCATATCTCAACCATTGCTGTTGAGGGCAAGCTCACCCCAGGCAGTCGTATCCCACCTCCAGATTAAGGTGGACCTCTTGCACCTCGTTGGGGTTTGCTAACAAATTGCCTAAGTCACACCTGGCTTCTTCTCAGATGCACCCCGTCATCAAAGCTGTTGAGGACACAGTACACTTTTTGGCCTATCTTTCTGAGCTGAAGGGGATTATCAGACACTATACTGTATTTCAGTGAGATTGACTCTGAGGCAGCTGGGCCTCATGGCCTCCTTCATCCTGCTTGTTGCGCATGACAGTTGGCATGTGCAGGCTCGGCAGTGGGTCCTGAATTTCCAGTGGGCGCGGCATCAGGGGAGTCTCTCTGACATGGCCTACATCTCAGAGGGGGGGACAACCAGTAGTGGCTGGAGATCCACGATTGGCTCAGCAGCAGATCCCTCTCCCTTCCCCAACCGTAGCTGACTGTAGTGATGGATGCATTACTCCTGGGCTGGGATGGTCAGATGGTAGAGATGAGAGGTCTCTGGTGGAAGGTAGGCTCCACTTTAGCCTTTTGGAGTCCGCGTAATCTATTTGGTGTTGAAAGCCTTTCTTCCTTTAGTCGGGCTCTCTCAACGCCAGAATGAGTGAACTAAGCTGTTGATGCCTAGCAGATCATGAGTGGCATCTCCATCCGGAGGTGGTGCAAAGCCTCTTTCAAGAGTGTGGAGAGCCTTGATTAGATCTATTTGCCACCATTGAGAACATGCAATGTCCGCAGCATTGATTCCTAGAGTTTTCAAAGTAGCTCTCGCTTGGAGACGCCTTTTTCCTCAAATGGTGCACTGGCCTCCTGTACTCCTTTTCACCAACACCACTGTTGCCCAGAGTTCTCAGGAATGACTTGGCCCAAGTCATTCTTGTCTCCAGATTGGGTTTAGAGAATCTGGTATCCTGAGCTAGTGAGCATGAGCATCGGATCTCTGATCAGACTGCCTGTTCGGGAATATCTTCCGTTGCAGCAACTGGGCAGGGTTCTGCACCCAAATCTGAAAAACTGTGTTTTCATGCGTGGAGAATGAGCAGGAGCAAATGTTGACAGCTTTTGGCGTTCTGCTGAAAGTCTGAAATGTTATTTTGGCAGTTAGGCGTCCTCCACCAAGATGGTATACCTACTTCACTGGAGTAACTTTGTGGCATGTTGTACAGATAAACATGTTGATTCTCTTTCTGCACCCCTTTCACTGGGCTCTGCTTTGGGCACATTAAAATGTTATCTTTCTGACATTTCATCATTTGTGCAGTTGCTACGCCAGCCATCCCTTTTTAAATCCCTTATTGTAATTAGGTTCCTTGAAGGTCTCCAGCATATGTTCCCACCAGCACCTTTTATTTTGCCCTAGTAGGACCTAAATCGGGGTCTTAAATTCCTGATGTGTGTCCCCTTTGAGCCTCTCCACAACTGTCCACTCAGACTTCTCACCATCAAAACAGCCTTTTTAGTGGCAATCACATATTTCAGGAGGGTTGGTGAGTACAAACACGGTCAGCAAATCGTCCATACCTTACTTTCTACCCAGACAAGCTGGTCCTTTTGACTCAAGCATCCTTTTTACCAAAGGTGGTTACTCCTTTCCAAATAGGTCAGTCCATTACTCCGCCTAACCTTTTCCACTTTAAAGAAGATGAGAGGCTCCATTGGTTAGACCTCAAAAGGGCGTTTTTGTTCTACCTTGATTTTACTCATGGTCAGCTCTTTGTCTACTCTTCGTGGGGTATGTTGGGACCGAAGAAAGGAAAGGTGTTGCAGAATCAGACCCTCGTGCGATGGCTAGCGCTCTGCATCAAAATCTGCTACGCATCGGCCAAAAAGCAACACTCTGATGGTTTGTGGGCTTACACTACCAGAGTCAAGGCAGCTACCAATGAATTCGTTCGTAGAGTCCCTGTCCTGGATATCTGCCAGGTAGCACCATGAGCTTCCTTGCAAATGTTTATGAAACACTACTGTCTGGGCAGGCAGGTCCTGTATGATGGTCACTTTGCCTGTTCGGTCCTACAGGACTTTTTAGACTAATCTATATTTCAGCCCTACTGTTATGTTTACAGAACAAGGCAAAGAATCCTTGAAGAGTTGTAAATCTTCTTTCATAAGATGTTGGAAACCTATGGAAACCTGAGCCCGCTACAGCAACAGCCAACTGAGTTAGAATCCTCAGTTGAACAATTATATCCTAGCAACCATCTGAGCATTCCATCCACCATGTGCAGCCATTACATAATATGTATACAGAATACACATCACTTCCTTCCCCAATAATATACAAAATAATAAAGTCCCTAAGATGTCTAATCATTATGAAACTAAAATGTGTACACGTATACAGACAATTATTTGTGTAAAAAGAACAATTCACTTCATTCAATAAGGTCAAGGCTTCAAACATAGTCTTTAAGCTGTATCAGTGTTTTTCCTGAAAAGTAGTGGTCTCACCACAGAACTTTCCTTTAACTGAGTATTATTCAAAGTAGTACTTCTTGAACCTTGGGACTCCAATATAGGAGACACTGGATAATATTTGCCCACTCTGTTCAAGTTCCATATTTTATTATCACTAGTTTTCACAGTATTATTAAACAGTTTAATAATCCTCAATAATTGACTAAACTTGGAAAGACTGCTACTTTTTCTCTGGGATTTTATTTTGATCAAGTCTCCAACCTTCACAGTTGCTTCCTAACTGCCTTTCATGCAACATACAAAGTTTTCCTTCTCATCATTTTCACTTTCCACCCTTCCACTTTCCCTATTTTATCATGCTATCTTTCTCTTTCCTCATTCACTCATACTTCTATGACCTCATTATTGGGAAGTCTGCCTCTAAAACGTTCTAAGGGCCTGACACCTGTAGATGAGTGTGGGGTTAGGCGGTATTCACACACCTTTCTGAGTTCATACTCCCAATTCACACCACTTACAGAGCCTGCTTCAAACACTTCTTTAGTACTTTTATAAACCGTTTCACCATACCATTACTTTTGGGATGATAAAGCACAATTTTTTGTGCTTTATGCCTCTTGCTCTTAGATACTCCTCCACCACTCTTGATGTGAACTGCACACCATTGTTGGAAGAAGCGATGAAGAGAGACTCTTTCAGACAATTCCTCAAATAAATGTATTATAACTCCAGACACCACAGAGTTTACTATTTTGATCTTAGGCCAACGAGTGAACATATCTACAAACACAATAACATGTCCATCACATGTTTTAATCTCCACAGGACCCATAATGTCCAGTGCTATACCTGCTCATGGACCAGAAGCTTGTTCTCTGAAAACCATGGGTTGTATCCTGCATTTTAGCACCTTTCCACTGTGCACACAGTCTATACAGTTCCTCACAGCCAGCCACCAGTATCCACCCCGGACTTTCTCCTTCGATTTGGCTATACCTATATGACTTGCATGTGCATTTTCTGCCAACGTTTTTCTCAATTTGTGAACAAACCATCCACAATATTTAATTTTTCTTTCACCTGCCAAAACCATATAATGTTCTCCTCACATTCATTCTTATCACACCCAACCCTCTCATCATTTTCATGACTTTCTGCAGTACCAAATCCTTCACTAATTCATTTCACCATTCTTCTTTCTGTATAATTCCATCAGTGATCCGAAAAATGTGCACCACCTCCTTCGTGTTCTTCCCCTTCAAAACAAATATTTTGCTCATTTACCTCAGCTGTGACACCTAACCTTGAAAAATAATCTGCCAAGAAATGGTTGGCACCAGTAACATATGACATTTCAAATTCTGAGGGGAGCCACCCACTTACAAATCCTATGAGACACAAATTTCACACCTTTCTTGGGAAACACCCCCAAAGATTTTACACTTTTTTCTCAACTATAGAATAATTCTGTTCTACTCCCTTCCTTTCTTTCTGCTCCCTTCAGTCCTCTTGTTATAAACAAAATGATGCTGTATTGTTCCATGGATTTTTGCATTAACACGCCTCTAGACCTTTTAAGCTTCCATCAGTCATTTCATACATCTCATCTTTGGGTTCAAAACTTCCTAAATGTGGTGTTTTATCCTGACAAGACTTTATATTCACAAATTCTTTCTCACACAGCTGACACAAAAAACTTTTACCTTTAACAAATTTCTCACACTCATTTTTCTCTGTGAATTATGGCACAAACTTGTTATAAAATTCAGCCATACCAAGAAAGTGAACTAGCTCCTAGATTTTCTGTTTCAGTGACATTGAACTAGAATTATTCCAAGATTAAAGTCAATCCACTGTTTTGTAATCTTACCAACACCTCATGTAACCTGCTGTTATGTTAATCTATATGAGACCCATACACCAGCAAATCATCCTGGTATATTTTGACACCTTCATTGTCTCTGAGGATTCTCTCCACAGCCCTTTGGAATACTGAGGCAGCAGAGATTCATCCAAAGGGCATCCTCAAATTCTTGAAAGTTCCAAATGGAATAATAAAAGTTGTCAGTTCTTGGGATGAGAGATGCAATTGTATCTGATGGTAAGCTGACGGTGGGTCAAGTGAGGAGAAGAGTCTTGCACTATTAAGACAACACAGCATCCCATTAATGTTTGGTAGAGTATGTTGATCAACCACAACTGCACTGAGTTCCCTTAAATCAACACAAAGCCTAGATCAACTATTCGCTTTTCTGGCCATAACCACTGGAGCATGCCTCTCTGTAGCTTCCACCTCCTCCGTAATGCTGTTCTCTATTAATTTGTTCAGTTCAGCCTTCATGCTGTCCCTTACCAACAAAGGAACATTCCTCACTTTAAGTTGCACACCTGACAATAGTTTTGATATATGCTGATAATCTTTGAGGCATCCTAATTTATTTGCAAATACCTCAGGGAATTCCTTCATTAACTCACAAGTATTTTCTGAGACCATCATAATAGACTGAATCTATTTGGCTCTTACAGAGGGATTCTCATTGGGATCTAAGAAAACCTATAAATCACATTAATGGAACCAGTTGATGAGCAAATTCCCTTTTAAGGCAACCTAGTTCTTCCCTGGTCTTGATGATCCTGTCCTTAAACTCAGTTGTGTCCCAAAAATAGCCACGCAACTCATAGGTTCCACACCATAAGCCTTTGGTTTAATGTCACGTCTCAATAACTTAACTTTCCCTTTTAGATTCTGTTCATTTGGCACCAGAGTCAAACAAAATGTTGACAGGCTCGTCATTAGCATGAACAGCTTCAGACAAGCCATCTGAGGAGCTTTCTTTGACTTGGAGTATATTGACCTCTTTGATGTTCTCGTCACCACAAACTATTTCTCTTGCTTTCTTCATCTCTTTAGTTGATTTACAAAATTTTGCAAAATGACCCTTGCAACCACAATTCTTACAAACCACCTTCCACCCTGGGCAATCTTTATTTGCCATGTGTCCTCACTGTTAGTATTCTTTGTACTCACTGAAGATTTTCCTTGTACAAATTTTTCTTGCAGCATTGTAACTGTAGTACTCTCCCCTCTGTCAGACAGAGCTGTATCTTTTTAAATGTCATCTACACAAGCCTAAGTATGTTCATGGGCCCTGGCCATTGTAAGAGTACCTCTTGTCAGGAAGGGTTATTTTTTTGCCAAATGTTCTCCTTGGCTTTATATATTGCACACCTCAACATAAACTGATTTCTCAAATATTCTTCATAAGAGGTACCAAAACCACATGTAGCAGCCAGCCTGTGAATGTTCAGTGAGATACTGCTCTACGGATTCAGCCGGACACTAGAGTCTTCTCCCAAAGTGGTAATGTTCTAATAACGTGATCACCTTGGGAAGATAATGCAACTCAAGTTTCTTTAAACAAATTTCATGCTCTTTCAAATTTGCTGCATCACTATCAGATAAGTCCCCTTTGGGCCCTAGACAGTGCATAAACAAGGACATTTCCCGCTGTGCACAAGAAGTACCACATACTCTAGCATAATGGCTCAAGACCTTCCACTGTTAGTGCCATTGTATAGGAGTATCACCAGACTTTGTAAGAAAAAAAGGGGGTGCTGTAACATTTTGCATATTGAAATTACTGGTTGTCAAACACAGAAGTAATGATAAATAATTCACAAAAAGCTTGTAAACGTATTCACAGTAAGCACCAATATGCCAGTGTTCAACCTCTGTACCCGAAATCTAGGTATTCTGGCTGTCTTCTTGATATTTATAATAATAAGTATGTATATATATGTGTATGTATATATATATATATATGTTCGATGGCATGTGTAGCTGCAGATACACATGCTGTGCACATCCCGCCATCTAGTGTTGGGCTCGGAGTGTTACAAGTTGTTTTTCTTCGAAGAAGTCTTTTCGAGTCACGAGATCGAGGGACTCCTCCCCTTTTGGCTCCATTGCGCATGGGCGTCAACTCCATCTTAGATTGTTTTTTTTCCGCCATCAGGTTCGGACGTGTTCCTTTTTGCTCCGTGTTTCGGGTCGGAAAGTTAGTTAGAATCTTGGAAAACTCGTCGGTATTGTTTGCGTTCGGTATCGGGTTAGTTACAACAGATCGACACCGACTTTGGAAGAGCTCCGGTGGCCCTTCGGGGTTTTTTCGACCCCCCCCCCCGTCGGGGCCTGGTCGGCCCGGCCACGTGTCTCTTCAAGGCTGATGGAACGGACCCCATTCCGCTTCTGCCCAAAATGTCACAACAAGTATCCGTATACAGATCAGCATCTGGTCTGTAACTTGTGTTTGTCTCCAGAGCACAAGGAAGATACTTGTGAAGCCTGTCGAGCGTTTCGGTTGAGGAAGACATTAAGAGACCGAAGAGCGAGAAGACTGCAGATGGCGTCGGCGCCGACAGGTCAAGGGCGTTTCGAGGAGGAAGAAGAAACCTTCTCCATTCAGGAGTCGGACTCAGACGAGCTTGATCCCGAAGAAACGCCGAAAACCGTGAGTAAGACGTCGAAACATAAAGCTCACAAGAAGACCACAAAAACCCAGGGGACGCCACCGCCAACAGGCCATGGCTTAACCCGAAAAATAGGTGACCGATCATCGGCACCGAAAAAGGGCACGCTTGTGTCGAAGTCATCCGACTCCGGTCGAGATACCGGCACACAGCAATCTCGGGCCCGAGACAGCGGCTCCGAGCAAGTTCGGCACCGAGACAGTGGCACCGAAATGGGTAGGCACCGAGACACCACAATGCCGAAAATAAAGGTTTCGTCGGAGCCCAAAAAGGTGACCGAAAAGGTTTCGATTCCGAAACACCTAGCCTCGGAACCGAAAACAGGTTCCTACACAGAGGAACAGGGGTTGTCCTCCCAAATGCAAGGACATAAGTTCGGACAAGAACTTGAATCAATGGAGCCAGACTACACTCAAAGGAGGCTCCACATTCAAAAGGACACAGGGAAGATAAGCACTCTTCCCCCAATTAAAATGAAAAGAAGACTTGCCTTTCAAGAAAAGGACAAGCAGCCACAGGCAAAGGTGGCAAGACAAACAACTCCACCACCATCAATGCACACATCACCGGTAGCCACGCCACCATTGATGCAATCCCCGACTCATACTGCAATGAGTCAAGATGATCCCGATGCATGGGACCTTTATGATGCTCCGGTATCAGATAACCGCCCAGACTGTTACCCTGCGAGACCGTCACTACCTGAAGACAGTACATCCTACACGCAGGTGGTCTCAAGGGCAGCTGCTTTTCATAACGTCACCTTGCATGCAGAACCGATTGAGGATGACTTTTTGTTTAATACACTATCCTCCACTCATAGCCAATACCAAAGCTTACCTATGCTCCCTGGAATGCTAAAACACTCCAAACAAGTATTTCAGGATCCTGTGAAAGGCAGGGCAATAACTCCAAGGGTTGAAAAAAAAGTACAAGCCACCGCCAACAGACCCTGTTTATATTACGCAGCAATTAACACCAGACTGTGGTTGTTGGGGCAGCTCGCAAGAGAGCAAACTCTCACACCTCGGGAGATGCTCCACCTCCAGACAAGGAGAGTCGCAGATTCAACGCTGCGGGGAAAAGGGTTGCAGCACAAGCAGCAAATCAATGGCGCATTGCCAACTCACAAGCACTTCTGGCAGGATATGATAGAGCTCATTGGGACGAAATGCAGAATTTCATAGAACATTTACCCAAAGAGTTCCAGAAAAGGGCACAACAAGTGGTGGAGGAAGGACAAAGTATCTCAAATAATCAGATACGGTCAGCAATGGATGCAGCAGATAGAGCTGCAAGGACTGTAAATACTGCGGTAACAATAAGGAGACACGCATGGTTGCGTACGTCAGGATTCAAGCCGGAAATGCAACAAGCCGTGCTGAATATGCCTTTTAATGAACAGCAGTTGTTTGGGCCGGAGGTGGACACTGCTATTGAGAAACTTAAAAAAGACACTGATACGGCAAAAGCCATGGGCGCACTCTACTCCCCACAGAGCAGAGGCACATTTTGCAAGACACAATTTAGGGGGGGGGTTTCGAGGTCAACCAACAGAAGCCACAACCTCACAAGCAAAGCCCACTTATCAAAGCCAATATCAGCGGGGAAGTTTTCGGGGACAATATAGAGGGGGACAATTCCAAAAAAATAGAGGGAAGTTCCAAAGTCCCAAAACTCCTCAAAACAAGCAGTGACTTACACGTCACAAATCCCCAACACATAACACCTGTGGGGGGGAGACTAACCAAGTTTTACAAACATTGGGAGGAAATAACAATAGACACTTGGGTCCTAGCAATTATCCAGCATGGTTATTGCATAGAATTTCTCAAAATCCCTCCAAACGTCCCACCGAAAACACACAATATGTCAAAAGAACACATGATCTTCTAGGACTAGAGGTCCAAGCGTTGCTACAAAAAGGAGCAATAGAATTAGTACCAATTCAACAGAAAGGAACAGGAGTTTACTCTCTGTACTTTCTTATACCCAAAAAGGACAAGACTCTAAGACCTATATTAGATCTCAGAACATTAAATACCTACATCAAATCAGATCACTTTCACATGGTGACATTACAGGACGTAATCCCACTGCTCAAACAACAAGACTACATGACAACACTAGACCTAAAGGATGCATATTTCCATATACCGATACATCCTTCACACAGAAAGTACTTAAGGTTTGTATTCCAAGGGGTACATTACCAATTCAAAGTGTTGCCATTCGGTATAACAACTGCGCCAAGAGTTTTTACAAAATGCCTGGCAGTTGTAGCTGCACATATCAGAAGGCAGCAAATACATGTGTTCCCGTACCTAGACGATTGGTTAATCAAAACCAACATGCTAGAACGGTGCTCACAACACACAAAGTATGTCATAGAAACCCTCCACAAACTAGGTTTCTCAATCAACTACACAAAGTCACACCTTCAGCCGTGTCAAACACAGCAATACTTAGGGGCGACAATCAACACAACAAAAGGGATTGCCACTCCAAGCCCACAAAGGGTACAGGCATTTCACAATGTAATACAGGCCATGTATCCAAAACAAAGAATACAAGATGAAACTCCTAGGCATGATGTCCTCATGCATAGCCATTGTCCCAAACGCAAGGTTGCACATGCGGCCCTTACAACAGTGCCTAGCATCACAATGGTCACAGGCACAGGGTCAACTTCTAGATCTAGTGTTGATAGACCGCCAAACATACACCTCGCTTCAATGGTGGAACAATATAAATTTAAACCAAGGGCGGCCTTTCCAAGACCCAGTGCCACAATATGTAATAACGACAGATGCCTCCATGATAGGGTGGGGAGCACACCTCAATCAACACAGCATCCAGGGACAATGGGACACTCAGCAAAAACAGTTTCACATAAATCACTTAGAACTACTGGCAGTATTTCTAGCGTTAAAGGCATTTCAATTCATAATAAGCCACAAACACATTCTTGTCAAAACAGACAACATGACAATGATGTATTACCTAAACAAACAGGGAGGGACACACTCAACACAGTTGTGTCTCCTGGCACAGAGAATATGGCATTGGGCGATTCACAACCACATTCGCCTAATAGCACAATTTATTCCAGGGATTCAGAATCAATTAGCAGACAATCTCTCTCGGGATCACCAACAGATCCACGAATGGGAGATTCACCCCCAAATACTGAACACTTACTTCCAAAGTTGGGGAACACCACAAATAGATCTATTTGCAACAAAAGAAAACGCAAAATGCCGAAACTTCGCATCCAGGTACCCACAAGATCAGTCTCAGGGCAATGCGTTATGGATGAGTTGGTCAGGGATATTTGCATACGCTTTTCCCCCTCTCCCACTCCTTCCATATCTGGTAAACAAGTTGAGTCAAAACAAACTCAGACTAATACTAATAGCGCCAACTTTGGCAAGACAACCTTGGTACACAACACTACTAGACCTCTCAGTAGTGCCTCATGTCAAACTCCCAAACAGACCAGATCTGTTAACTCAACACAAACAACAGATCAGACACCCAAATCCAGCATCGCTGAATCTAGCAATTTGGCTCCTGAAGTCCTAGAGTTCGGACACTTAGACCTTACACAGGAATGTATGGAAGTCATAAAACAAGCTAGGAAACCTACCACTAGACATTGCTATGCAAATAAGTGGAAAAGATTTGTTTATTACTGCCATAATAATCAAATTCAACCCTTACACTCATCTGCCAAAGACATCGTAAGGTACTTACTACATTTGCAAAAGTCAAAGCTAGCTTTTTCTTCCATCAAGATACATCTTACCGCAATTTCAGCTTACCTGCAAATTACGCACTCAATTTCACTATTTAGGATACCAGTCATAAAAGTGTTTATTGGAGGCCTAAAGAGAATTATACCACCAAGAACACCACCAGTTCCTTCATAGAACCTCAACATTGTCTTAACACGACTCATGGGTCCACCCTTTGAGCCCATGCACTCTTGTGAAATGCAATACTTAACATGGAAAGTTGCATTTCTAATTGCCATCACATCTCTAAAAAGAGTAAGTGAGATTCAAGCATTTACCATACAAGAACCATTTATTCAAATACACAAGCATAAAGTAGTTCTACGGACAAATCCTAAATTTTTACCAAAAGTCATATCACCGTTCCACTTGAATCAAACTGTAGAATTACCAGTGTTCTTTCCACAGCCATATTCCGTAGCTGAAAGAGCACTACATACATTAGACATCAAAAGAGCGTTAATGTACTACATTGACAGAACAAAACAAATTCGGAAAACAAAACAATTATTTCTTGCTTTCCAAAAACCTCATGCAGGAAATCCGATTTCCAAACAAGGCATTGCTAGATGGATAGTTAAATGCATTCAAACTTGCTCTCTCAAAGCAAAAAGAGAACTGCCTATTACACCAAAGGCACACTCTACTAGAAAGAAAGGTGCTACCATGGCCTTTCTAGGAAATATTCCAATGACTGAAATATGTAAGGCAGCCACATGGTCTACGCCTCATACGTTCACCAAACACTACTGCGTGGATGTGTTAACAGCTCAACAAGCCACAGTACGCCAAGCAGTATTACGAACTTTGTTTCAAACAACTTCAACTCCTACAGGCTGAACCACCGCTTTTGGGGAGATAACTGCTTACTAGTCTGTGCACAGCATGTGTATCTGCAGTTACACATGCCATTGAACGGAAAATGTCACTTACCCAGTGTACATCTGTTCGTGGCATGAGTCGCTGCAGATTCACATGCGCCCACCCGCCTCCCCGGGAGCCTGTAGCCGTCTCGAAGTTGATCTTGAACACTTGCAAATTTCTAAATATATCACTTTAAACTACATTATGTACATACATATTCACTCCATTGCATGGGCACTATTACTATAATACACAACTCCTACCTCACCCTCTGCGGGGAAAACAATCTAAGATGGAGTCGACGCCCATGCGCAATGGAGCCGAAAGGGGAGGAGTCCCTCGATCTCGTGACTCGAAGAGACTTCTTCGAAGAAAAACAACTTGTAACACTCCGAGCCCAACACTAGATGGCGGGATGTGCACAGCATGTGAATCTGCAGCGACTCATGCCACGAACAGATGTACTCTGGGTAAGTGACATTTTCCATATATATATATACACACACACACATAGAGAGCGAGAGAGATATGCACACAACCGAAATTAAAATAAACTTTCACACTACTTCCAGTGTGTGCGTATCACCTCTGTAGTGTGCACACATTTATTTATAATATTGTATGGTGAGCATGTCACTGCTTTAGGAGGGCTGAGAGAAATGCCCTTTGACATGCAATTGCAACTTCCAAGGTGTGCACATCACCGCTAGTGATAGTCAGATGTTCAGTCAAAAATGAATTAATTACAGCCGCGCAGTTTCAACTTTCGAGGTGTAGTGTCACCCCTCTAGGAAGACCTAAGAAATAATGCCCCTTGACACGCAAGCACAACTTCCAAGGTGGTTGTGTAACTGATAGCGGTAATCAAATGTTTAGTTGAAGATGAAGTAATTACAGCCACAACTGCTTCTGAACATGTTGTTATTAATCACCATAAGCCACCGAACGAGTGAAGACGCTTTTAGTATAACTGCATGTGTTGTAGGGCAGTAGTTCCCAACCTGTGGTCCGGGGACCCCTGGGGTCCGCGAAGCCTCCTCAGGGGGTACGTGACTGCTAAGGAATTTAATAATATTAACAGAATAGGTCCCCAGCTTCTAGTAATGACTCGGGGGGGGGGGGGGTCCCCGGATTCCAATAATAAATCCATGGGGGTCCGAGGGTCCCATTACTGATAAAGCTGTGGTCCACAGAAGTCAAAAGGTGGGGAACCACTGTTCTAGGGAATAGCGCTAATAAAATCATAGGGCAGACCCCCATTCCTTCTCTGCCGCGTTCGTAATCCAAGGCTGCAACTATTTTAACAATGTTGCAAGGGTACAGCGCTCGTCTTTAGTAATACCGCAAGTTTGTTGCTATGTGATGCTGCCAAGTAACGCCTGATGTGCACGTAGTACAAAATCAAGGAGGCCTGCCTGCTGAATCTAGCAAAACCCTGTTCTGGTGACTTTGAGGAGTTTTGTCAGATTGTGACCCACTACAGATCAGAATTTTGTGACTCGACGTATTTGTACATTGGTTGCAAACTGCGAGCTAGATTTTTGCAAGCCAGCCTGTTTTTCGTGCATCTATCCCATTGGGTATCCCTACTCTTAATCTCTTCTTTTGTTTGTTGAAACTTGCATATAGCTTGCTTTGCTGTGCACGTTAATGGTTATAGAGTTCTTGAGCGCTTCGGCCTGTCTAAAAAAAAAACCTTGAAAGAGAACACCTAAGCTGCGCTTTGCAAAAAATGTGGGTATTTGTTAACATTCGCTTGGGAGGAGGCTGGTACATTTTCACATGTGCAGACAGATCTTTGTGAAATATTGTTGCAAACAGATTGATGTTAGCAAGGCTTTTTGTAAATAAAGTACTTAACAAGTCTGAGGTCTTGTCGGAGTATTATATGTTGTAAATTCTGTTTTTTTCTGTTTAAAACCCGTTCAGTCTACTAAAATCAAGAAAGGAAGCAAAGGAGACGCCTCAGAACTTCAGCCAACGTTGATGGCGGGTGTTCCAGTAAGTGTGCGCCCCTGCACCCTCGTATCAAAGTGTGCTTGACGCAGAAGCCTGAAAGTTTAAATAGTTTAAGTGTCAGAAAATGTCCCGGTATAAATATTTACACTGCAGCGCGAACCTCCACCTTATGAATGTCACAGTGCTTGAATTTCCCAAACATCGTGTAGTAGATGACGCTAGTGTTTTCAGTATGCCTTATTTACAGAAAGAAAACATTGTTTTATACAGTAGGTATATAGAATAAGCTGTTCATTGTACCGGTACCATTGCCTGTTAGCTATTTTTTCTTATTTTAAATCCCTTTGCCCCCAAAAGTCAGAATGTTCAGTCTGAAGGAAAAACAGGAGGTTGCGGGAGAGCCACAGCTTTTCCTTGCTTCAAGAAACAAAACCGCTAAATCAAGTGGCTTATGTGAAACGGCTATAACCTAGGTTCAGATGACACATTTACCAACTGAACAGTTTTAAGGATCTATGTCTGGGGGGGGAAAAGGCAGTTAAGTTTGTTCATGAGTGGTGATAATCATAACTCCTACCTTACTTGTGTCCACTGCTTGTGGAATTAGTGCATGGGTAGTACCAGCCCTACAACGCAACAATAGTGAGACATCCCATAGGTTTTGGCCTACACCAAGTGTATTTTCTGCCTCCTCGAATGCACATATATTGTGCTTTGGACTATATTAGCAGCTACATCGAGTAGTTAAACGTAGCAATTTGATTCTGTGGTGGTAAGAAGGAGGCTGTTTTGTTTATTTTGTCTCTTGTGTGGCTTCTCAGGTAGCTGAAGGTCCACAGACCACCCCTGCTGTGGCCCACCCTGGCTTCTAGAGTCCTCTTCATTCTCGATCAGTCTGGTTGAGCATTACTTTTGGTAGAAGATGGATGGAAATAAGGCTCAAGACTAACCAGACCAAATCACCATGCATCCTAGTACAGAGGTCCTGTAACTGGAACAGAGTTGAACACAAGGTTTGCCAGAATGTATCCAGTACAAGAACGTGTAACCTTTGCACCAGATTTC
Organism: Pleurodeles waltl; assembly: GCF_031143425.1. Taxonomy (NCBI): domain Eukaryota; kingdom Metazoa; phylum Chordata; class Amphibia; order Caudata; family Salamandridae; genus Pleurodeles; species Pleurodeles waltl. The sequence continues at coordinate 234,768,470 of NC_090450.1, forward strand.
CACTTACAGCCAGTCATATCTCATCTGTTCTGAATATTGCCCAGAATTATCAGAGCACTCCTGTGTATGGCACATGAAAGCCCTACCATTGCTTCGAAGAGCTCTGGTGGCATATGTGAGGAAGTTGGGAGGTGAATTTGAGCCTACTCTCATATTTCTGTGATCTCTGCCGTGAAAGTACCAGGCCAAAAAAACTGATAGAGGATACAAATTGGTCTCAACTTTATTTAACAGCCACTGACACTTTCAGCATTCAGTTTGGCACACAAATAGATAATGTGAAATTCAAGAAGTCTGGCAGAAATGCCGACAACATCGACATACTTTAAGTATTCACTTGTCCATCTAACCCTGAAATCTATTTTTCTCTTAAAGTTGAAAACAGTAATGGCTGAAACAGCCAGCACAACTGCTATGTACCTCTTTCTGCAAACAGGGAGAAATAATGTCCAAGAAACTCTTAATAAAAGCTCAGACAGTCGGGCTCTATCTGTTGACACATGGACAGCATATTACCTGCCTGTCCCCTATGGACTGTATTTTTCTGCCAGAGAAACCACAGAGTTACCTTTGGACCGGTTCTCCTGCCCAGGATAGAAGGCACAATCTAGCATCATTGCCATCAAGTGCCGTACTGGTCTCTACTTGTGTCTCTGCGTCAGTCCCAGAGACTTATCACCCAGGGTCCTTCGGTTCCGTCATAAGACATGTTCCGAACTATCACCAAGCCCCACGCCTATCAGATATTTCAAAAGCTTAATCAGATAGGAATATTTTAACATCGAGCTCTCATCCATCATATGCTCCCTTCTAAAATCCATACAGAGGCAAAATGCTGCTCTTCGTGTGTACTAAACAGCTAAGAATCTAATCTATGTAGCATCAAAAATGTGAAGCGTAACAACAATAAAGACACACAAATACAGCAGATTGTCACAGATCATTCAGATGGCAACACGTTGTTGCCCCACAGCATTAAGCACACTAACACTGGAGCATAATGTTAACGTGTATACGAGAGCGCTAACCTTTATCTAATCTTTATCGCTTCAGCTCACTTGCCACCTGCCCTACTAGTCTAGAGAATTTACTGGCCATATCAGGGCTGCATGTATGCAAGCAGTGCAGCGATGAGAGCCATGCTGATCGGAATGCGTCACTTCCAGGAAGCACTGAGAAAAGGCTTTTGAGACTGTGAATAACATTGGCCTCTTAAACCATCGAAGCCACATGTATTCATTATGTAACTCATTTCTCACTTCTCTCCTACAAGCCATCTTGTTTTATATCCACTCACCGTAGGAAAAACTCAGGTGCTACCCCCGCAAAGCTTTCATAACCCTCCTCCCGACATTATGCCTCGTGCCCCCTGCCTGCTTCAAACCCGCCACACAGTTCTATCAAGTGGAGCTGTAACCAGTATACTGGTATTCAATGTGATGAGATGAATCCACTGTTGGTTCTCTTGGACTGATTTAAAGCTACCTCAAGTGGCTTGTTGTAACCCCTGGGTGGTCTCACGTAAACTGGGATTTGATCTGCCTACCTTGGTGGGTGGGAGTGGCCCTCTGCCCTCTATGCAGTACGAAAGAAAAGCATCCTTTATTTCTATTAAATATGTTTTCTCTAGAAATGCCTGTCTTCAGGCTGATGAAGAAAGCCTCACATTTTTGTGAAATTTGGTAATGATAATGCTATTTTGTAAATTAAACCTGGAAATAAGGACTTTTTTTGAGCAGCTTTTCCAAATGAACCGACCCTTCTCCAGGCGCTGATTGAAGAGGTCGATAATCAAATTGGGAAGGCTCTCCAGGCACCAGATTAGAGCTTTTTTACGCTCCCCAGTTTCGAACAGCTCTGTTCTGTAACTCGATCTAGGACTCTAAAACAGCACTAGCAGTCACGTTTTTATTTGTTCAGTGCAGGTTTGCCTTTGCAAATGTTTGTTGTTAAGGGTATTTTCTGGGTTTGATGGGATTGTGAAGATCGTACTGTGATGATGGACTATGCTGTTTTCTGATCTAGCTGCATCCGTTGTTTTGTTTTATGCAAATAGGCCATCATGGATCGGATATACAAGAACGTAATGAGCGAAGTGAATGGCAGGGACCGCTTACACCGCAGTCTGTTTTATTTGGCGTATAATTTCAAACTGAACCAGATATCAAGAGGCTACAGCACTCCTCTCTGTGACAGGTAATCATGTTACCTTTTCCTAATGTATTCTGCCACTGACAGAACGAAAATTCTCAACGTTTAGTCATTTTTCCTTACTTTCCCTACTTGGGTATTTTTAAGCACTTACACGCGTTTTAATTTGTGTGAAGCTCTGCCTTTTGAGTACCAATGCCTCGTCAAATTATTAATTTGTCTTTAGAGATTTAAGATAATGACTACCGTGTGTGTGTCGTTAGCTAATTGATAGTGTTATCAACATCACTACTGTCTTTGCTAGGGGTTTACTGCAAATGTTTTTTTTTTTTTTTAGCCATGATTTTAAGAGCTAAACTGCTTTTGGCTTCTGTCCCCATTGCTTGGCTAACTTTGCTCAGAACCTCTTTATTTTACGCGCACACACTACCAAGGACAAATTTTCATTTAAATCAGTGCTATTTGTAGTGGGTTTGAAGCGTTCCACTGAAATTTAGGAGTGTTTCCTATCAGCTGATTGTTACACTATCCTGTGCTTAGCTATAGTTCACTAACGTATGCATGCTGCCTGGTTGGTACACACTTAGCAGTGCTGCTTTTTGCTTTGTTTCTAACTCCATATTCAGAAAATGTTTGGAGACCATTTTAGCCTAAATCATGATTTTGACCAAGCTGAAAATAAATCCACTTCAAATATCAAGAAAGACCTAAATGCCCCAAGCCACAACATTATAAATAATTTCTCTCTGACTAAAGGTGTTCAAACGTGCCAGAATTGAACCGGTCAAACCAATGAAAATGAAAATCCTATTTTGCCATTGAAAATGAACTTCCAATGTCTACACCTTCCTCCAAATTTTTAACCATATCTTTAGATTTTCCAGCTCTCAGACTCGCCCTCAAAACTTTTCCATAGAAATGTCTCTGACACCTAGGTCTTCAAACTTCTTTGTGCCAAGCCTTCCCTGAGCAAAATTATTTAATCCCCCTCCCCTCGTCCCCTCACCCCTCCCATCCCTGCCACCGCCAAAGGTTTAGGGCTCAGAAAAGGAAGTGCGTGAATGGCAGGTGTAGGCAGGATTTATTAAACCAGCTGTTTATTTTATTTTTATTTTATGTTAAAATACGCCCCTGGGCTATGGCTAAGAATGCTCATGTTTTCCAGAAGTATGCATGAGCAGGTCAGGTACTCTGTTTGTTTTTCTTTGCATTCTGGGGCTTGTGATCCTGATTTGGTAATGAAATGCACAGAACTACAAGTTCCAGAATGCAAGGAAAAACACTGGACTTGAACTAGGACCTAGGAAAATTAAAAGGAAAGAGCGGCCCCACAGTTTGTACCTTAATTTACTCCCCTGGGTAAGGACAGTTTCAGGGCAACTTGAAAGCGCTCAAGTTTCTTAGGTATGTGCATCTAGTTTCACAGACACATACATCCAAGTCCAATTTTTTGTGTGTGCACTCTGGAACTTGTAGTCCTGAATTAACAACGTGATAAAGAGGACCTCAAGTTCAGAGTGAAAAGAAAACAAATCTGGCCTGGATAAGCTATACACACATGGACCTTGGATAAGTGAGTGTACTTCCCCAGCAGTCTTCCCCTTTTAGAGATTTAAGTAGAAATGAAACTCAGCTATGCAGCTTTACAACCACCTCCGGTACTTAGCGCAACAGCCCCCAGAAGTCTGCTCCATCAGGGACTTTTAAGGGAAAGAAAACATTTAGGTCCACACCTCCTTTCTTTCCCCGAGCCTACGGTTATGCGTCCTCAGAAAAGCACTCAAGTGTCCCAGGAACAGTCTTGAGCAGCTCATCCAATACAGGTATCTTTTCATTGCATTCTGAGACTTGTAGCCCTGACTTAGAAATGTAATAAACAGGGCAAAACATGTCTGAATGTAGAGAAAAAAAAAACATGGACTTGGAGGACTTGCTCACAAATGAACCTGGGTAATATGAGTGCTGCTCCAGCTGCCTGCCCCCTCTAGGCTTCCAGTGAAAAATGAACCCTGAATCTCACCTCCCTCCTATGGGCCATAGCAGAAACCCCTCCAGCCAGCTATCTGTTCCCTGTGAGTCTTCTAAGTAAAATATTCGGCTCTGCACCTCACTTTCTTTTATTTCAGTTTTTCATATCATGAAGTGGACCTGAAGGTACCGGAGCACTTTTATGAGCACCAGTTACATTTCACAATACTGCATTAATTTTTTTAGCCATGGGGCTATTAAGTATTTTATCCAAAGTCACAAGATGTTGAGCCAACGCCTCTGGTTCCCCAGTATAAAATTAGGCAGCTCTAGTGGTAAGGCATGAGTCTGTTCAAAGGAGAGACCTACTTGGAGTTGGGGCACTGGCTGGCTCTGTATGCAAGCTCCATTGCCTTTCTGATTGGAGGCTTTCCCCCAGAACCCTTCATCCTCCCTGTGTCTTTGAAATGTGCACAAGAATTTTACGCTCCGGAGCAATTTTAATTGACTACCCTCTCTCCTCCCCCCCCCCCCCATTATTGCAGTGGTCCTCTAAAGTACCTGAGCCAGGCAATGGCATCCCTCTGAGTATCAAGTCACAGACCCCCAGGAGAGCGCACCCCCACACTTTGAAGACCTGTGCTCTAACGCCAGGAGGCAGAGATATGCGGCCTCTGCTGTGACTATACATTCGGACATGATAACACTAGAGAGTATTAGATGCCAACCGGCGCACTGGCATCGGGTCCCGTTTTTCTTGGTGTTTCACAAACAAACTTCCTTACTGTTTTGATGGCAGCTAGCTCGCTTGTCTCCACCCAAAGATTCAGCATTTAAGCCATCTCAGCCTGTGTTTGTTGCCTGACCACAAAGAAGCAGAATGCAACGCAATGAAATCTTTATGCTCGCAAAAACTCTTTGAGAATGTTGAGCATGTCACCTGTAAATGTTATGCAGAGCTATTGACGACACTCCGCATATCTTTGTTTGAAGAACATACCAAAGAGGAAGAAATCAACCTTCTGCTGCGGAGGTCGAGGGCATTTCGGGCTCCGACCTTGAAGTCAATTTGGAAATGTAGGGCGTAATGCTTGCTCAACAAGGTGTGAGTACGGTCTCCCCTCCCCTCCCCTCATGTATCACCCAGATGTCACCAACAGAGACTGCTCCTCTGGATCAACAGTCAGATGCCTTCGGTCCAACAGTGCCTTCCGGCCATGGTCGGCACTGTGCAACTGGTTCAGCCCACCGCCCTCCGGCTCGGTGCTGAAACCTCCATTGAAGCCTTCAGCATCAAGTACTTCGACCCTGGAACATTCCCCAGTGCCTTCTCAGTGATCCACCACCTTGATTCTGAGAAGACATTTGAAGCTGAAATCAACTTCAGAGCCGAAATATAAGGAACAGAGATATTCGAAGGAGACCACAAAGTCTGGTTTCAAAACATCGGTGGAGCTGATCCTGCATAGACTTCAAGAACAGCTGGACGTGAGGCAAAAACAGATTCATATCCAGCCTCACGCTGGACGCATCCTTGCAGAGGCTGCCCTTCCTATGCCTCCTCCACAACCTAATGGGAGGCTGACTTTTAAGAGGCTTTGGACATGACAGTTCCTCCCAAGCAAAGGGCAAAAAGCAAGGCTACCAGTCCTTTGCCCTTTCTGCCTGTCTCACCAGCTCCACCACCTTCACCACCAGTTTCACCTTCTCCACCACATGATGAACAAGATCCGTTAGACAGATCACCACTGGGGTCCCTTCAGCCAGAGACTGCTGGGTATGGTGGGACACAGGACACATTTGCAACACCACCACAGGATGACCCTTGGGATACATATGATGCTGATCCTCCCTTAGATACAGATCTCTACCATGCACACCCTCCTCCTGATGATTCCATCCCTTACTAGCTACCTCTTTCCCCAGTGTGGAACTTCATAAAGAGACTCTAGAGGAAGACTTTCTCTTTGAAACACTTTTCAGCACCCATAGGGCTACGCAATATCTCCCTATGTTAAAAGGCATGTCACAACAGACAGCAGATATCTTCAAAGACCCTATTATGACAAGAAATACAAGCTCTCGTCATCAGACTTTATATACATTAGGGCCAGTTGCCACCAGATTCCCTTGTGACCACCAGTGCCCGCAAACATCCAAACTGCCAGGCAAATGTGGATACCCCACCTCCTGACAGAGTCAGGAGGTGGGGCTCAGGCTGCCAATTAATGGCGCAGTGCCTTCTGGTGCACTATGACCTTGCCACTGGGATGAAATGGAGGACCTCCTACAATATCTCCCACATGAGCACATAAAATGAGGTGAACTGGCTGTAGAGGGGAAATTAATCTCTAACACCTTTATACAATATGCAATAGATGCTGCTGACACCACAGTTGGGGAGATTGACACCAGTATACTACTTATCTCCATGCTTGGCTTAGAATCGTTGGTTTTAAACCAGACCAATATGCCCTTTGCTAAGGAACATCTCTGTGGTCTCCGGTAGATGCCACACTAGAAAAAAACAAAAAAAAGACATGGGGATAGTAAAAGCATTGGGGGCTCTTCAGACCCCTGCCTCTTGTGGCACCTTTCATTGTCCCGGTTATCATGGGAGCTTAGAAACCACCTGCTCGGGTGCCTCCACTTGCTATCTGTTAGAAATGGGGTCTTTGGTTGACAATCAGGTTACCCCCCTGTTCAAGCAAGAATCCCTCACTCTAGTCAGGGTAAAAGAGAATCACCCTCAACTAACCCCTGCTTACCCCCTTGGTAGCTTGGCAGAGAAGTAGGCTTAACTTCAGAGTGCTAGGTGTAAGGTATTTGTACCAACACACACAGAAACGTAATAAAAACACTACAAAATGACACAACACAGGTTTAGAAAAATAGGTAATATTTATCTAAACAAAACAAGACCCAAACGACAAAAATCCTCAATACCCAAGTCAAGTTATCAATAAAAATGCAAAAAGAGTCTTTAAGTAGTTTTAAACGCACACTAACACTGTTAGCGTGAAAAAGTACCATAGGTGCGTCAAAAATAACCCCGCACGGGCGAGTGTGCGTCAAAAAGGGCTTGCGATGCGTCGATTCCACTCACGAGCGGGACCTTGTGTCGTTTTGCCTTTCGTCGGGTCGGGCGTGTCGTTCCTTCTCTCCGCAGGAGAGTGATGCGTCGATCCGGTCAGCACCTTCTGGTCCGGCTTTGCGTTGTTTGTACACACCCAGCGGTACTTGCATCAGAAATCCAGCTGCACAATGATCCGAAAACCATGCAACGCGGGTTGCGATCTCCCAGGCTCCGTCAGCGATGCTGCGTGTTGTTTCTCCTACTCCGTGCGTCGATTCTTCGGTCGCGTTTCCTGCCAGCGTCAATTTTCAGCCGCAGAGCTGGCGGCGCAGCACTTCTTCAGCTGCAGATCGGAGTCACGTCTATCTTTTCCCCGCACAGCGCTCTTTGCGTGGATTTTATTTTATTTAGGCTGCCAACTTCTCCTTTCAGGGTCCCAGGAACTGGATGGGCACCACCGGGCAGAGTAGGAGTCTCTCCAGAGACTCCAGGTGCTGGCAGAGAGACTTCATACAACAGAAGGCAAGTTATAAATCAAGCCCTTGGAGATTTATTCACAAGATGGAAGGCACACAAAGTCCAGTCTTTGCCATCTTACTCTGGCAGAAGCAGCAACTGCAGGATAGATCCACAAAGCACAGTCACAGGCATGGCAGCTCTACTTCCTCAGCTCTTCTCCAGGCAGAGGTTCCTCTTGTTTCCAGAAGGGTTTCTAAAGTCTGTGGTCTTGGGTGCCCTTCTTATACCCAATTTCTCCTTTGAAGTAGGCCTACTTCAAAGTAAAGGCTCTTTTGAATGTGAAATCCTGCCTTGGCCAGGCCCCAGACACTCACCACGGGGTTGGAGACTGCATTGTGTGAGGGCAGGCACAGCCCTTTCAGGTGTGAGTGACCACTCCTTCCTTCCCTCCTAGCACAGATGGCTCATCAGGATATGCGGGCTACACCCCAGCTCCCTTTGTGTCACTGTCTAGTGTGAGATGCAACCAGCCCAACTGTCAAACTGACCCAGACAGGGAATCCACAAACAGGCAGAGTCACAGAAATGGTATAAGCAAGAAAATGCTCACTTTCTAAAAGTGACATTTTCAAACACGCAATCTTAAAATCAACTTTACTAAAAGATGTATTTTAAAATTGTGAGCTTAGAGACCCCAAACTCCACATGTCCATCCGCTCCCAAAAAGAATCTACACTTTAATCAGGTTTAAAGGTAGCCCCCATGTTAACCTATGAGAGGAACAAGCCTTGCAACAGTGAAAAACAAATTTAGCAATATTTCACTGTCAGGTCATATAAAACACATTACTATATGTCCTACCTTAACCATACACTGCACCCTGCCCTTGGGGCTACCTAGGGCCTACCTTAGGGGTGTCTGACATGTAAGAAAAGGGAAGGTTTAGCCCTGGCAAGTGGGTACACTTGCCAAGCCGATTTTACAGTTAAAACTGCACACACAGACACTGCAGTGGCAGGTCTGAGACATGATTATAGAGCTACTTATGTGGGCGGCACAACCAGTGCTGCAGGCCCACTAGTAGCATTGGATTTACCTCTAGTGCACTTTACTAGGGACTTATTACTAAACCAAATATGCCAATCATGGATAAACCAATTACATACACATTTTGTAAAGGAGCACTTGCACTTTAGCACTGGTTAGCAGTGGTAAAGTGCCCAGAGTAACAAAAACAGCAAATCAGAGTCTAGCATACATCAACAACCTGGGAACAGAGGCAAAAAGTTAAGGGAGACCACGCCTAGGATGAAAAGTCTAACACTATCAAAGACAGCAAAACCAAAGCACATTGCAGAGGGGCTACTATTGTGGTATAGTAAAGGAAGACGTGGGGCTCTCCACTAAACAGTGACTTCCCTCTCCTGCCCTCTGATCAGATAACACCTGTGGGGGGCGACTACAGGATTTTCTACCCAAATGGCAACAAATTACATCAGACCAGTGGGCGTTAGCCATTATCCAACATGGCTATTGTCTGGAGCTGCCTTCCACACCTTCCAACATTCCACCTCGCATTCACGGGATGTCACTGGAACAGCAAACATTACTTCAAACAAGAAGGCAAAGCTCCTCTTCTCAAAGGATCTGTAGAACCTGTCTCTCTTCTACACCAGGGCTCAGGAATATAATCTCTATACTTCCTAATCCCCAAAAAAGATAGGTCTCTACGACCAGGCCTAGGTCCCAGACCACTAAGCAAGTACATCCTGTCAGAACACTTCTACATGGTCACCTTGCAAAATGTGATTTCACTTCAACAGGGGAACATTATGGCTACACTAGACCTAAAGGATGCCTACTTTCACATACCAATACACCCAGCCCATTGCAAATATCTCAGGTTTGTGGTGAGGTGCAAACATTATCAGTTCAAAGTCCTTCTTTCGTGGTAACTACTGCACCTCAAATATTCACCACATGTCTAGAGCTAGTAGTAGCTCATCTGCACAGACAAAAAGTCCACATGTTTCATATCTGAACGACCGACACTCATCAACAGTGTCAACAACGCCTTTAGATTACAATAGATCTGCTATACTGTTTGGGATTCAGCATCAAAGTATCCAAGTCTCCCCTGCATCCTCTGCATGTTCAGCCTTATCTAGAGGCTATTCTAAACACCCAAATAGGATTGGCCTATCCCAGTTCAGCAAGAGCCCAGAATTTTCAAACAGTATTGCTTCAATTTCAGGCAAATTAACTCACGCTGAGGACAGTAATGCACCTCTTAGGGATGATGGCCTCCTGCATTGCATAGTACCCCATGCCAGATAATACATGCACCTGTTACTGGAGTTTAGCCTGATAATGGTCTTAGTCACAGGGTCAATTAAGGGATCTAATATTGATCGATCAGCAAACTCATCACACTGCAATGGTGGAATACCAGCAATCTGTTAAAAGGGCAGCCTTTTCTTGACCCTGTTTCCCAACTTATTCATGGGATGGGGTCCACATCTAAAGGCTCTCACAATACAGGGTATTTGAGGCAAGAAACACCGGGGTCTCCATATCCACTACCTAGAGCTTCAAGCTGTTCACCTAGCCTTAAAAGCGTTTCTACCTCACCTCATTCAGAAGGTCATGTTAGTCCAGATGAACAACCTGACATCCTTGTACTAGCTGCAAAAGCAGGGGGGAGACATTCCCCACATTTATTCCATCTATCACAGACCATTTGGAGATGGGCACTACATCACAGCATTCACCTGTTGGTAGAATATCTCTCCGGCATGGCCAACGACTTTGTAGACCTCCTCAGCAAGATGCAACAAGTCCACAAATAGGAACCCACCCACAAGTCCTCCTCCCATACTTCCACAGATGGTGGTTCCCTCAGACTTTTTTGCAACTGCAGAAAATGCAAAATGCCCACACTTCACCTCCAGGTTCCCACACCCACTATCCAAGGGCAACGCACTATGGATGGGTTGGTCAGAGATATTTGCCTACGCTTTTCTTCCTCTCACTTTCCTTCCATTTCTGGTTCAGAAGTTCAGGCAAACATCTCTCACAATTAATCTAGTGCTTTCCACCTGAGCTTGTTGGCCCTGGTTCACAACACTACTAGACTTCTCTGTAGTGAAGCTTCCCAACAGGCTGGACATTCTCACCCATAACCATGGAAAAATAAGGCACTAAGATCCCAAAGCTCCCAACTTGGAGATTTCTCTCCTGAGGTCATAGTTTGGTTACCTTTACTTGCCTCCTGAATGTATGACCATTCTTAGAGGCGCCCGTAGGTCTGCCACTAGAGCTTGCTACATGGCAAAAAGGAAAAGATGTGTCTGCTACTGTCATTTGAAACACTTTGAACCTTTCAAAGCTTACTATCAGTACATTGCCTGCTGCTTGCTTCATCTACAAAAAGCTGGTTTAGCATTCACATCTAGAAGATTACATCTTGCTGCAATGGCTGCCTAGGTATAGGATAGGCAACATGTTTATTTATTTGAAATACTAGTCATCAAAGACTTTATGGAATTACTCCAAAAAGTTATTTCACTACAGGTTCCACCTACACCCTCATGGAATCTTAATGTTGTTCTTACACGCCTTATGGGCCCTCCATTTGAACCACTACATACATGCCCCCTTCAGTTTCTTTCTTGGGAAGTGGCATTTTTATTTGCTCTCACCTCACTCATGTGTTAGTAAACGCCAGGATTTAACCTTGGAAGACCCTTTCTTCCAGCTACACGGAGACAGGGTGGTTTTTGACACACAGCCCCTAAATTTCTAACTAAAATTGCCTCCCATTTTCATGTCAATCAATTAAGCTACCCTTTTTCATCCCACAACCACATTCTGTTGCAGAGGGGGCTTTCCATTCAGTAGATGTTAAAAAGGGTGCTTATGTTCTACATTGATAGAACTAAAACTTTCAGAAAAACTAAGCAACTATTTGTTGCTTTTTCACCTCCCCGTAAATGGAAACCTAAATGCAATTCAGGCATAGCCAGATGGATAGTTAAGTGCATTCAAACAAGTTATGCCAAAGCCAAAAGAACTTTACTACACCTCCCAGAGCACACTCTTCTAGGAAGAAAAGAGCATCCGTGGCTTTCCAAGGAAATATTCCAATAGCTGACAATGTAAGGGAGCTACAGGGTTGACACCACACACCTTCACAAAATATTATTGCAGTGGATGCTTTAACATGCCAACAAGCCAATGTAGGTCAGGCAGTACTATGCACACTTTTCAAACTGCAACACCCACAGGTTAGCTATAGCTTCTGAAGGGGACTGCTTTACAGTCTATGCAAAGCATTTGTATCTACAACAGAATATGTTAGGAACCCTGTAAGCATCTGTTTATGGCATGCAATGCTGTAGATTCACATGTGCCCACCCTCCTCCCCGGACCTGTGGGTGTTGCAGTTTTCTTACTTTAAATTCACATGGGCTTCTCATTGCTTACACTCATAAACTCCAGTCTCACCCTCTTGTTGGAAATACATCTGACAATGGAGTCAATGCCCATGCACACTATCACAGAGAGAAGTCACTCAACCTTGTGACACAAAAGGCTTCTTTGAAGAAAAGCAACTTGCACGCATCCTGACCCAACATTAGATGGCAGGAGTATATGCAAAGCATGTGAATCTACAGCACTACATGTAACAAATAGATGCTTATAGGCTAAGTAACCTATTCCTTCCGGTGGATTCTGCAAATTCCTTCCCTCTCCCTTATGAGTTCGTGCTGCATCCAATAAATTCCAAAGGTATGGAAGCATGTTCTATGTTGTAATCTTTGCTCTCATGCTTCCTCTCTGCTTAACTTGATGGGGCACAGAAAAAGTTCAGGGAACTGGTGCCAGAGCATAGATTGGAATGTAATGCCCTCTGGTCTCATCATGTCTGGAGGTGGAGGCACGGACGAGGCTGCATGGTGCAACCTACCAGCACTGTGGAGATATACCTTAGAAAATGTTTTCCAGACCAATCTGGAGCCTGAAGGGATAATTCATAAAATGAAGAATCTGCAGGAAGGTTTTATATCAACCAGAAAAATTGTTACCAAGCATAGGCAACTTTGTCATCATTTGCTTTTGTGACTAAAAGAAGTTAAACTAAGTTTCCGCTCAGACCTAAAGATTTAGATTTTCTATGGGGAGATTGTGAATATTAAGGAAAAATAGGTAGAACTGTGTTAATGACATGATCCTGATATAAGCGGTCTAGTTTGACTTTATTTTTATAATAGTTAAACACACATTTGGCGGGAGAAAGTAGGGCATTAAAGCAATACTTAAATAAAAAGGTTATTCGGCTACTCTACAGTGAAGGAATATAACTGTTTATTTATTAAGATGAGCTAAAAGTAAAGCTTGTTTATGGATAATGCTATTTCTAAACGCCCATGCCTTTAAACCTCTGATTGTAACTTTACAACCTGCTCATTACTGCATGTGGCACTTCTATATGCTACAAACTTTGTGCTCTCCTGCCTTCTCCATATGTAATACATGAGATGTTGATGTATAATTGACAAATGTCTCTGGTCCTGAACTGTCAGACCTTATCCATGTTTGTTTCTTTAACAGAAAACCTAGTAAAACAAATGTAAACAAAAAAATTGGATGATGGTATTTTTAAGAAAGTGGAATATTATTTGGGGTCGATGGGAGTCCACCACAAATTTTCAGGATAAAACAGTTTCAATAATTTAAATCCGGGCTTAACCCCCTTGTAAGTATTGCACAGAGCAGACCGGCTTAGCTTAGGGAACTGTATAAAGTGTTTAGCACTAGTAAAACAGTTACAAAATCTACTATAACAAAATAAAAAATCCCACAACTACTTAGAGAATATTTTAATAAGCTAAATAACACCAAAACGGCAAACATCCAACAAGCCTCTGAAATGAATGTTGAAATCTTTCAGTGGGCAGTTTGCTGGCTGTGTCTGCCGAAGTCCTCTCAAAGCGGGATAATCGCCAGATGTGGTCAAGTTGAAGCTGTTTGTTTTGGCAGGAAAAGCTCAGAGTGGGAAAAATTCTAATTTTGCAGCCACCAAGGACCTCTCATCTGGCAGACACTTTTTTGTGCGTTTACCCGATCGCGATTCCTACTTTCAGACTTAAGTCTCTTTTTATGGAGTTCAAAATCCTCCAGTGGGAATGCCTGGAGCTGTGTCAGATAAAGTTCCCTCAAAATTGGCCACTGTTGCCACTATATGCTCTGCTGAATCTCCAAAGACTTTGGAAATACAAAAGTGTTTTAAGTGCCAACTTTTGGAGTTTCTGGAGTAGCTCCTATTGGCTGCTTCTAAGTCATCCAGAACCCCAGGGACAGGACTTAGGGCCATGAATCACTGCAGCAGAGGCCACCAGTAAGGTCCAGTTCAGTTCCAGTTAATAGTGGGCAGCATGGTACTTCTGCAAAAATGCCTTTTGCAGTTTGTTTTGCCTCTATAACCGCACTGTAAGTCAGCCAACTGGACCTCGGAGTCCACTTCCTAGTACTGGATGCAAGTAAGAGCAGGTCAAGCCTTTCAGATCTCTATGCAGTTCATACAGCAGGTCCAGCCCCCCCCCCAACAGGTGCAGAAATTGTTCAGATGAGCTGTGGGCGAGGTGCCACTTTGATAGGATTCACTAGCTAGCAGGTGGATTTGACACCTGGACACTTGCTTACCAATGAGGAAAAAGTTTCAGAGGGCAAACCAACTTTTGCAGCACATCATGTTTGCCTTACTGCAAATTCCCACATTGTGCAAAGTTCAAAGTAAAATCCAAGATGGCACAGCATTTCTGCCTCAGGATGGTGTGTGCGCGCCCACCAGTGGTTTGTTTAGGCAAATTAGCAGTCCTCTCCTTCTCAGCTACACCAAATTGGTTCTGAGACCGCCTCCTCCTCTCTCTGGGCTAGTGCCGTGCTTCCTACAGAGAGGCCATGGATTAAAATGGTTTCCCTTCCCCCAGGTCTTTCCCCCTTAAATATGAATAAGTAGACGTAACCTTGGTCCCTTTCAAGCTAATGAAGATCCTGAACCCTCCCGAGCTGTCCTTCGTGAGCTGCTATTGTGTGGTGTCATATACCTCACACTCAGCAATTCCTGCTAAAAACCCTAAAACATTGTTTCTGGTCTTCGAACGGTTTTCACATCTCTTTAAACTGCTCATTGGCTAAGTGGTCTATTTGAGGTTCAGGCAGACAAAGTCTATCTTTTTAAAAGATGATTTTTATATTTTTGGTTTGAAAGATGATTGAATTTACCACTGAATTCGACTTTTAATAAGCATTGAAAATTGTATTTTAAATATTCTAGTAGCTTGTCCCAAACAAGAGAGACCAGAGATTTTACTCTAAACTTTGGTTTTTCTCTTAGGACAACTTTAGCCCTTCACAGTGAAAATGGTGTTTGGGGCTAGCCACTGTAGGTATGTACCAGTATTAAATTCTTGCATGAAACACATTTCCATACTATGCACACTACCTTTTTGACTACAAGGCCAATGTAGGGGTGACTTATTCAATATTTAAAAGTATGGTTATTTCCTCACAAAAAGGGTTATTTTGATACGTTTGGCTGCATGTTTAAAATTTGAAGCAGTGAGGTGACATTGGTGGGCCTGGTGCTGTTTTCTTTGTCAACCTATTTATACCACAACATGTGCCGCAGCCCACCGATGACATTTAATTTTTCTATGCCTTTGGTGTATTGTCCTAAATGTTACATTATGGCCTTATTGGAGAGTTAGGTACGCAAATAAGGAGTTAGCCAGTGTTACCATGTTTTAGGTGCGTGAGCACATATACTAGGGCCTGGACAGTAGTACCCCAGTGTGTAGAGCTCCAGAACTAGTTATAGCAGTCAGCACAAAATGGGAAATACCTAGCAAAAGAATCACTTTCTCAGAGTATTAATAAGGTTAAAAGTGGAGCCAAAACAAATGCAGGATTAGCTAGTACCGTACTTGAATGTAATCTAACTTTGGAATTTGTTTTGAAAAGAGTAGCTCCACTCTCTGCTTTTGAAATGTTTTGTAATATACATCGGGAATCGCAAGTAATAGTACCAGAAAAAAACAGAGGTTAAACCCACACCTCAGTTCTCTGTACAGTATGGTGATTTAGCAGTGCAAAAAGATGGTAAACAGTGTAGGTTGCACATGTATGTTTGGCATCACCGAGAACACATCTCAGTCGGCCACACAAATGCTTCTCTTCCCGTATGACCATTGCAACTTTCTGTTCTTTTTGGATGAATGAAACTTAATTTATTGTCTTAATAGCTACTTAAAAATAAAAAAATGCATAGACATCTTTGTGGATTTAAGCTATTGGAACACATTTGTTTAACGATTGGATGTTTGAGAATTCTGAAACTGAATGTTCATACTTTTTTTTTTTTTTTAATAACACACAAGACACTCTAAAGCCATCACTTCTAAGATGTAACTGGACCAACTTCTTCAACATCATTTACTGAATCCCTTCTTGACCCTTCAGCAATTGTGAATTAACAAAATTAAAGGCTGTCTCTAATGCAGTTGAAATGTACCTAACAGACTTTTAGGGCTTAAATCCCAGTCTGCGGTCTCAAGCAGAAAGATGACAGTTTTCTAGTCATATGCTGGTATTTACTAGAAAGGTAATTTCTGCAACCGAAACAAGAGATCTACTATATGTCCTCTGGTTCTAAAGCCATTGCGGCTACTGTGCATGCTATACAAAAACAAACAACAGTTTGGTTATCTGAAGTCAATTGTAAACCCTTTTGTATACTAAGTTACTGCTCCTCTGTCATACTCCGAGAGGTCATTTTTTTGTCTGTATTTAATTTGACTCTTTGAAAGCTGCTGTCTTGCACATTCACACATAGCACTTTATACTTAATTTCCATGTTTGCATTATCATATCACTTCACGATTTAATTTTTTTCCCCACTTAGCTTTCCGCCTGTATGTAGGCCATCTTGGATATGCTTGCTGCTTTTGCACAATTCCTCCATGCGTAGTTTTAATTTGTAAACCGAATGTAAACCAAGAATACCAGTAGTTCTCCAAAAGGTTTTTAGTTTCGTTTTCTACCCATAAAATCACTGTGTCGATGGAACAATACAAATAAATCATAATAGATCATTGCCTGTAACAATGCTTTATGAACAAGTGGTCACAAAAAGTCAGAATCCTTTTGTTTATTAGCAGTTGGTCAGGCTGCATATTGCAATTGTTTTAGCTGCTCAATATTTGTGTACGTGTACCTCATTTGAAATCTATGCATATGTTTGGAAATTATTTCATATTAAAACAGTTTCAAAACATCTGCATGTATGTCGAGCAGGTAACTAAATTAACCAGGTTCCTTTTAGCCAATCAGGGAGTGAGCCACATTTTCGACAAAAAAAGCAATAATTTGTGAAAGAAAATTGCCAAATGTTGCTGTGAATGGTACTGTAATGTTTCCTTTTCCATTTTTAGATTCGTTTTTGATAAGACACGAATGCTGCTTGGTGGGAAAATACGACTGATGCTGTGTGGCGGTGCACCGCTTTCTGCAGCAACTCAGCGGTTCATGAACATCTGCTTCTGCTGTCCAGTTGGGCAGGGGTACGGTCTAACCGAGACATGTGGAGCTGGAACCATCACAGATGGTCAGTGCAGATTTGAGCAATTTGTATAGCTTGTCTGTGGGTCGTTAAGCAAAATCAATTTAGTTGCTAACCTTCTCCAAAGAAGTAACGTAAAAGCATCTAATTGGGTAACAGGTCAATTGTTTACATGACTTGTATGTGAAAGCACCCTTTTCAGATTGATTTCCTAATTTTTCAGTTGTAGTCCCTTCTGTTAAAAACACTTTATGTCAAAGTTCTTTTATTTGTTGTTATGGACCTGTGTATAAGTAAAGTTCTGATCATGAAGCATAGATGTGCCAGAACTGATATTACATGGTTCCAGCAAGCTTTTTAATACAGAATCTTTCTGATGAATTCTTCTAACCACATATTCCACACACTAAAATATACCCCAGGCTTCTGACTGAATCTAGAGAGTTTTGCAGCAGTGCTAACCTGGGCTGATAGGTGGTGTTGTGTGGCTTGTCCTGACTCCATAATGCCCCAAAAGTAACAGAGTGGAGCAGCATAAAAGCACCATCCCTGCATGGTTTTGTTGTGTGCCTTCTGGTACCAAGCCCTGCTACCAACTTTGCTGGTCCTCTGATGATGCCACAACTTTACCACAGTGTCCAAGGGAATGATGCCTCCTTCCCCAAAACCACCAGGATTCAAGCCTTGTCCTGAATGTAGGAAAATGATGTTGGTCACCAACCCGCAGGAGGTGTGACTTTCATACCTGGGCTTCAGATAGAACTCTTTTGTTGTTTGATAAATGCACTCTTATGCGCCCAAAGGTAATTTAAGACCGAGGCAAATTAGCACTTTGCCAAACACAAGGATTCACAATCTTTGCACAGCTTTGCACAGTGGGCATTTTCTGCGAGTGCTGCACCTCTCGCTCAAAATCTTTGGGTAAGTCGAGATACAGGTCAGTGTACAAGCGTAAGTGGGACATGGCCTCATCCTACCACCCTCACTCCAAAGAGAAGGTGCAATGGCATCAAGATTTAAGCCACACTCCATAGGGAGCTACTGCACTGGAACTTATTCCTCACTTTGTCACAGTGCACTATAAGTTTCTAGGTCGACATCAAAATCTTCAGTGCACTCTTGGCAAATTCTAGCGCTCCTTCAGCTCTCAAGGAAACACAAGGGAATCCAGTCTGTTGTCCCCCAGCAGGTAATTCCCTGGTGCCACCTATCCCCTTGGGACCCATTACCAAGTCAGTTCCGCCTCTGGCACATACTTCCACTCCAGCCTCTAGATTCACACCGGATCCTGCTGCCCCGGTTAGAGTACAGACACCATTGTTGCAAATAGATGATCTGGTGCCAACACCCATGTCAGACCCCGAACCGATGTTAGCTCAGCTTGACCAATATTGTGCTTAGAAATTACAAAAGCTCCATCAGTTGACCCGAAGCCTCACTCTAGCTAAGTGCCTCTACCACATCACAACTATCACTGAAGGCTCATTTTGGTTGTAGCTTTTATTCTGTGGCAGGACCGCGTCCACCTCAGGATACTGCTAAGGATAGTGAGGGAAATTGCTTGCTCTCCCCATTTGTCACAGTTGATTCCTTAATTCTTGATTTGTAAAACACCAGTGGTCTTAACACCTCTTCTGAGAAAGCAAATAGGCCATCAGTGGAAGAAAGTGTTTCATTTGAAATTAAAGGTTTGGAGTGCCGCCGAAGTATTAAAATTATAGCTGTCCACCACTGAAATTAAAACAGATGTTTTGCCGGGAAATATTGCAGCCTGGGCAAGCCACTTGTGGGTCCTTGCTTTCTTTTAATGACACCCTCCCAGATGCTTTGATGGCTGCCTTGTTAAAACCACATTCTTGCATGCCTATTAGCCGGCAGGTGACAAATGCCAGCAGTCTGGTACTCAGGTTTACTCACCAGATACCCTAATCCAGAGAGTTTCATTTAAAAGGCCCAGCCAGTAAGGTGAACCCTAATTAATTTCCAGCTAGTCCCTTGGATATCTAAAAGGATTAACGTATTTGGGTTATGTGTTTTTTGCTGCCAGCTGGCACTGATATGTAGATGCAGTCTACGTATTGAGCCTTATGCACAGTAATGCGGCAGACAGACCTCGTACAGGCCAGCAGGGACAACAGTTCTCCAGCTCATCATCTTCTGCTGTAACGGGCAAGAAACTGCTTTCAGTTTGCCATTAGTGATTCACTCCCAACCAGTGTGGGGCAGGATTCAGCACACCAGAATGAATTTCTGGAAGAACACCTGTTGCTCGCTAAGGGTGCCATAGAGAGGAACCAGACTTGGAGAAATGCTGGGTTGTTATTCCTGCTACTTCCTCACCCTAAAAAGGACGGATTCCTCAGACACCTAAATGCCTTCCAGCAGAAGGACAAATTCAGAATGCTCACATTGGCTCAGATGGTTTCTGTCCTGGTCCTAGGAGACTGGATGATCTCCATGAACACTCAGGGAGCTTATTTTCACATACCTGTTGTAAGGAAATGCCTCCTTGGCATGGTTACCCCCTGACTTTTTGCCTTTGCTGATGCTATGTTTTGAATTGAAAGTGTGCTGAGGCCTGCTAACCAGGCCCCCGCACCAGTGTTCTTTCCCTAACCTGTACTTTTGATTCCACAATTGGCACACCCTGGCACCCAGATAAGTCCCTTGTAACTGGTACCTCTGGTACCAAGGGCCCTGATGCCAGGGAAGGTCTCTAAGGGCTGCAGCATGTATTATGCCACCCTAGAGACCCCTCACCCAGCACAGACACACTGCTTACCAGCTTGTGTGTGCTAGTGAGAACAAAATGAGTAAGTCGACATGGCACTCCCCTCAGGGTGCCATGCCAGCCTCTCACTGCCTATGCAGTATAGGTAAGACACCCCTCTAGCAGGCCTTACAGCCCTAAGGCAGGGTGCACTATACCATGGGTGAGGGTACCAGTGCATGAGCACTGTGCCCCTACAGTGTCTAAGCAAAACCTTAGACATTGTAAGTGCAGGGTAGCCATAAGAGTATATGGTCTGGGAGTCTGTTTTACACGAACTCCACAGCACCATAATGGCTACACTGAAAACTGGGAAGTTTGGTATCAAACTTCTCAGCACAATAAATGCACACTGATGCCAGTGTACATTTTATTGTAAAGTACACCACAGAGGGCACCTTAGAGGTGCCCCCTGAAACTTAACCGACTATCTGTGTAGGCTGACTGGTTCCAGCAGCCTGCCACACTAGACATGTTGCTGGCCTCATGGGGAGAGTGCCTTTGTCACTCTGAGGCCAGTAACAAAGCCTGCACTGGGTGGAGATGCTAACACCTCCCCCAGGCAGGAGCTGTAACACCTGGCGGTGAGCCTCAAAGGCTCACCCCTTTGTCACAGCACCGCAGGACACTCCAGCTAGTGGAGTTGCCCGCCCCCTCCGGCCCCGGCCCCCACTTTTGGCGGCAAGGCCGGAGAAAATAATGAGAATAACAAGGAGGAGTCACTGGCCAGTCAGGACAGCCCCTAAGGTGTCCTGAGCTGAGGTGACTCTAACTTTTAGAAATCCTCCATCTTGCAGATGGAGGATTCCCCCAATAGGATTAGGGATGTGACCCCCTCCCCTTGGGAGGAGGCACAAAGAGGGTGTACTCACCCTCAGGGCTAGTAGCCATTGGCTACTAACCCCCCAGACCTAAACACGCCCTTAAATTTAGTATTTAAGGGCTTCCCTGAACCTAAAGATTTTAGATTCCTGCAACAACAAGAAGAAGGACTGCCTAGCTGAAAACCCCTGCAGAGGAAGACCAGAAGACAACAACTGCCTTGGCTCCAGAAACTCACCGGCCTGTCTCCTGCCTTCCAAAGAACTCTGCTCCAGCGACGCCTTCCAAAGGGACCAGCGACCTCTGAATCCTCTGAGGACTGCCCTGCTTCGACGACGACAAGAAACTCCCGAGGACAGCGGACCTGCTCCAAAAAGACTGCAACTTTATCCAAAGGAGCAGCTTTAAAGAACCCTGCAATCTCCCCGCAAGAAGTGTGAGACTTGCAACACTGCACCCGGCGACCCCGACTCGGCTGGTGGAGAACCAACACCTCAGGGAGGACCCCCGGACTACTCTACAACTGTGAGTACCAAAACCTGTCCCCCCTGAGCCCCCACAGCGCCGCCTGCAGAGGGAATCCTGAGGCTTCCCCTGACCGCGACTCTCTGAAACCTAAGTCCCGACGCCTGGAAAAGACCCTGCACCCGCAGCCCCCAGGACCTGAAGGACCGGACTTTCACTGCAGAAGTGACCCCCAGGAGTCCCTCTCCCTTGCCCAAGTGGAGGTTTCCCCGAGGAAGCCCCCCCTTGCCTGCCTGCAGCGCTGAAGAGATCCCTTGATCTCTCATTGACTTCCATTGCGAACCAGACGCGTGTTCTAACACTGCACCCGGCCGCCCCGCGCCGCTGAGGGTGAAATTTCTGTGTGGGCTTGTGTCCCCCCCGGTGCCCTACAAAACCCCCCTGGTCTGCCCTCCGAAGACGCGGGTACTTACCTGCTGGCAGACTGGAACCGGGGCACCCCCTTCTCTCCATTGAAGCCTATGCGTTTTGGGCACCACTTTGAACTCTGCACCTGACCGGCCCTGAGCTGCTGGTGTGGTAACTTTGGGGTTGCTCTGAACCCCCAACGGTGGGCTACCTTGGACCAAGAACTGAACCCTGTAAGTGTCTTACTTACCTGGTAAAACTAACAAAAACGTACCTCCCCCAGGAACTGTGAAAATTGCACTACGTGTCCACTTTTAAAATAGCTATTTGTGAATAACTTGAAAAGTATACATGCAATTGAAATGATTCAAAGTTCCTAATGTACTTACCTGCAATACCTTTCAAACAAGATATTACATGTTAAATTTGAACCTGTGGTTCTTAAAATAAACTAAGAAAAGATATTTTTCTATAACAAAACCTATTGGCTGGATTTGTCTCTGAGTGTGTGTACCTCATTTATTGTCTATGTGTATGTGCAACACATGCTTAACACTACTCCTTGGATAAGCCTACTGCTCGACCACACTACCACAAAATAGAGCATTAGTATTATCTCTTTTTACCACTATTTTACCTCTAAGGGGAACCCTTGGACTCTGTGCATGCTATTCCTTACTTTGAAATAGCCCATACAGAGCCAACTTCCTACATTGGTGGATCAGCGGTGGGGTACAAGACTTTGCATTTGCTGGACTACTCAGCCAATACCTGATCACACGACAAATTCCAAAATTGTCATTAGAAATTGATTTTTGCAATTTGAAAAGTTTTCTAAATTCTTTAAAGTCCTGCTAGGGCCTTGTGTTAGTCCCTGTTAGCATTTCTTTTAGAGTTTAAGAGTTTGTAAAAGTTTGAATTAGATTCTAGAACTAGTTTTAGATTCTTAAAAGCATTCCAACTTTTAGAAGAATAATGTCTAGTACAGAGATGAATGTGGTGGAACTCGACACCACACCTTACCTCCATCTCCAGATGAGAGAGCTAAGGTCACTCTGTAACATAAGAAAAATAACGATGGGCTCCAGACCTACCAAAGCACAGCTCCAGGAGCTGTTGGCAGAGTATGATAGAGCCAACCCCTCTCTGGATAACACAGAGGAGGATGATAGTGACTTGGAGGTTGATTCCCCACCACCAGTCCTATCTAGGGAGAACAGGGCCTCTCAAGCCCTGACTCCAAAAATAATAGTCAGAGATGCTGGCTCCCTCACAGGAGGGTCCAGCCTCTCTGAAATCACTGAGGATAACTCCAGTGAAGAGGACATCCAGTTAGCCAGGATGGCCAAAAGATTGGCTTTGGAAAAACAGATCCTAGCCATAGAAAGGGAAAGACAAGAGATGGGCCTAGGACCCATCAATGGTGGCAGCAACATAACTAGGGTCAGAGATTCTCCTGACATGTTGAAAATCCCCAAAGGGATTGTAACTAAATATGAAGATGGTGATGATATCACCAAATGGTTCACAGCTTTTGAGAGGGCTTGTGAAACCAGAAAAGTGAACAAATCTCACTGGGGTGCTCTCCTTTGGGAAATGTTCACCGGAAAGTGTAGGGATAGACTCCTCACACTCTCTAAAAAAGATGCAGAATCTTATGACCTCATGAAGGGTACCCTGATTGAGGGCTTTGGATTCTCCACTGAGGAGTATAGGATTAGATTCAGGGGGGCTCAAAAATCCTCGAGCCAGACCTGGGTTGACTTTGTAGACTACTCAGTAAAAACACTAGATGGTTGGATTCAAGGAAATGGTGTAAATGATTATGATGGGCTGTACAATTTATTTGTGAAAGAACACCTATTAAGTAATTGTTTCAATGATAAACTGCATCAGCATCTGGTGGACCTAGGACCAATTTCTCCCCAAGAATTGGGAAAGAAGGCGGACCATTGGGTCAAGACTAGGGTGTCCAAAACTTCCACAGGGGGTGACCAAAAGAAAGGGGTCACAAAACCTCCCCAGGGGAAAGGTGGTGAGACAGCCAAAAATAAAAATAGTAGAGTCTTCTACAGGCCCCCAAAAACCTGCACAGGAGGGTGGGCCCAGAGCCTCTTCACAAAACAATCCTGGGTACAAGGGTAAAAACTTTGATCCCAAAAAGGCCTGGTGTCGAAACTGTAGTCAGTCTGGACACCAAACTGGAGACAAGGCCTGTCCCAAGAAAGATACCACTTCTAACTCCCATCCAGCTAAAACTGGAATGGCCAGTCTCCAAGTGGGATCAACAGTGTGCCCAGAGCAAATCAGGTGTCACACTGAAGCTACATTAGTCTCTGAGGGTGGGGTGGATTTAGCCACACTGGCTGCCTGGCCCCCTAACATGCAAAAATACAGGCAGCAGCTCTTAATTAATGGGACAAGTGTAGAGGGCCTGAGGGATACAGGTGCCAGTGTCACTATGTTGACAGAGAAACTGGTTTCCCCTGGCCAATACCTGACTGGACAAACTTATCCAGTCACCAACGCTGACAATCAGACTAAAGTACATCCCATGGCTATGGTAACTTTAGAGTGGGGAGGGGTCAATGGCCTGAAACAGGTGGTGGTCTCCTCAAATATCCCAGTAGACTGTTTGCTTGGAAATGACCTGGAGTCCTCAGCATGGGCTGAGGTAGAACTGAAAACCCATGCAGCCATGCTGGGTATCCCTGAACTGGTGTGTGTCAAGACTAGGGCACAGTGCAAGGCACAGGGTGAAAAAGTAGAGCTGGAGTCTGGAAAAATGGCCCAGCCTACCAAGAGAAAAGGAAAGTCAGCTGGGAAACCAGCTGCAACACAACACCAAAAAGAGAACCTCTCTTCTCAGGAAGAAGTTCTGCCCTCTGAGGGAACTGAGCCTATGGAGCTGGAACCTTATCAGGTTGAGCTCTTGGGCCCAGGGGGACCCTCAAGGGAAGAGTTGTGTAAGGGACAAGAAACCTGTCCCTCTCTTGAAGGCCTTAGGCAGCAAGCTGCTGAAGAGTCCAAAGGCAAGAAAAATGGAACACATAGGGTCTATTGGGAAGATGGACTCCTGTACACTGAGGCAAGAGATCCCAAACCTGGTGCCACTAGGAGAGTGGTAGTGCCTCAGGGTTTCAGAGAGTTTATTCTGACCTTAGCCCATGATATTCCCCTTGCTGGGCATTTGGGACAAACCAAGACGTGGGAGAGGTTAGTCAACCACTTCTACTGGCCCAATATGTCCCAGAAGGTTAAGGAGTTTTGCCTCTCCTGCCCCACCTGTCAATCCAGTGGTAAGACAGGTGGGCATCCAAAGGCCCCCCTCATTCCACTTCCAGTGGTGGGGGTCCCCTTTGAAAGAGTGGGTGTGGACATAGTTGGTCCACTAGAACCTCCCACAGCCTCAGGAAATATGTACATCCTAGTAGTAGTGGATCATGCTACTAGGTATCCTGAAGCTATTCCCCTTAGGTCGACTACTGCCCCTGCAGTAGCCAAGGCCCTCATTGGTATCTTTACCAGAGTGGGTTTCCCTAAGGAGGTGGTTTCTGACAGAGGTACCAATTTCATGTCAGCATACCTAAAACACATGTGGAATGAGTGTGGAGTGACTTACAAATTCACTACACCATATCACCCACAAACTAATGGCCTTGTTGAGAGATTCAACAAGACATTAAAGGGCATGATCATGGGGCTCCCAGAAAAACTCAAAAGGAGATGGGATGTCCTCCTGCCATGTCTGCTTTTCGCTTACAGAGAGGTGCCTCAGAAGGGAGTAGGATTCTCACCCTTTGAACTTCTGTTTGGCCACCCTGTAAGGGGACCACTTGCTCTTGTTAAAGAAGGCTGGGAGAGACCTCTTCATGAGCCTAAACAAGACATAGTGGACTATGTACTTGGCCTTCACTCAAGGATGGCAGAGTACATGGAAAAGGCAAGTAAAAACCTTGAGGCCAGCCAACAACTCCAGAAGTTGTGGTATGACCAAAAGGCTGCACTGGTTGAATTTCAACCAGGGCAGAAAGTCTGGGTTCTGGAGCCTGTGGCTCCCAGGGCACTCCAGGACAAATGGAGTGGCCCTTACCCAGTACTTGAAAGGAAGAGTCAGGTCACCTACCTGGTAGACCTGGGCACAAGCAGGAGCCCCAAGAGGGTGATCCATGTGAACCGCCTTAAGCTCTTCCATGATAGGGCTGATGTAAATCTGTTGATGGTAACAGATGAGGACCAGGAAGCTGAGAGTGAACCTCTCCCTGATCTCCTCTCATCAGACCCTAAAGATGGCTCAGTAGATGGAGTGATCTCCTCAGACACCCTCTCTACCCAACAGCAGTCTGACTGCAGGAAGGTCCTGCAGCAGTTTGCTGAACTCTTTTCCCTAACCCCTGGTCAGACACACCTGTGTACCCATGATGTGGACACAGGAGACAGCATGCCTGTCAAAAACAAAATATTTAGACAGTCTGACCAAGTTAAGGAGAGCATCAAGGTGGAAGTCCACAAGATGCTGGAATTGGGAGTAATTGAGTACTCTGACAGCCCCTGGGCTAGCCCAGTGGTCTTAGTCCCCAAACCTCACACCAAAGAAGGAAAGAGAGAGATGAGGTTTTGTGTGGACTACAGAGGTCTCAACTCTGTCACAAAGACAGATGCTCATCCCATTCCTAGAGCTGATGAGCTAATAGACAAATTAGGGGCTGCCAAATTCTTAAGTACCTTTGACTTAACAGCAGGGTACTGGCAAATCAAAATGGCCCCTGGAGCAAAAGAAAAGACCGCATTCTCCACACCTGATGGGCATTATCAGTTCACTGTTATGCCCTTTGGTTTAAAGAATGCCCCTGACACCTTCCAAAGGTTGGTGAATCAAGTCCTTGCTGGGCTGGAATCCTTTAGTGCAGCTTATCTTGATGATATTGCTGTCTTCAGCTCCACCTGGCAGGATCACCTGGTCCACCTGAAGAAGGTTTTGAAGGCTCTGCAATCTGCAGGCCTCTCTATCAAGGCATCCAAATGCCAGATAGGGCAGGGAACTGTGGTTTACTTGGGACACCTTGTAGGTGGAGGCCAAGTTCAGCCACTCCAGCCTAAGATCCAGACTATTCTGGACTGGGCAGCTCCAAAAACCTAGACTCAAGTCAGGGCATTCCTTGGCTTGACTGGGTACTACAGGAGGTTTGTGAAGGGATATGGATCCATTGTGACAGCCCTCACAGAACTCACCTCCAAGAAAATGCCCAAGAAAGTAAACTGGACTGTAGAATGCCAACAGGCCTTTGACACCCTGAAACAAGCTATGTGCACAGCACCAGTTCTAAAAGCTCCAGATTACTCCAAGCAGTTCATTGTGCAAACAGATGCCTCTGAACATGGGATAGGGGCAGTTTTGTCCCAAACAAATGATGATGGCCTTGACCAGCCTGTTGCTTTCATTAGCAGGAGGTTACTCCCCAGGGAGCAGCGTTGGAGTGCCATTGAGAGGGAGGCCTTTGCTGTGGTTTGGTCCCTGAAGAAGCTGAGAACATACCTCTTTGGTTCTCACTTCCTAGTTCAGACTGACCACAGACCTCTCAGATGGCTGATGCAAATGAAAGGTGAAAATCCAAAACTGTTGAGGTGGTCCATCTCCCTACAGGGAATGGACTTTATAGTGGAACACAGACCTGGGACTGCCCATGCCAATGCAGATGGCCTTTCCAGGTTCTTCCACTTAGAAAATGAAGACTCTCTTGGGAAAGGTTAGTCTCATCCTCTTTCGTTTGGGGGGGGTTGTGTAAGGAAATGCCTCCTTGGCATGGTTACCCCCTGACTTTTTGCCTTTGCTGATGCTATGTTTTGAATTGAAAGTGTGCTGAGGCCTGCTAACCAGGCCCCCGCACCAGTGTTCTTTCCCTAACCTGTACTTTTGATTCCACAATTGGCACACCCTGGCACCCAGATAAGTCCCTTGTAACTGGTACCTCTGGTACCAAGGGCCCTGATGCCAGGGAAGGTCTCTAAGGGCTGCAGCATGTATTATGCCACCCTAGAGACCCCTCACCCAGCACAGACACACTGCTTACCAGCTTGTGTGTGCTAGTGAGAACAAAATGAGTAAGTCGACATGGCACTCCCCTCAGGGTGCCATGCCAGCCTCTCACTGCCTATGCAGTATAGGTAAGACACCCCTCTAGCAGGCCTTACAGCCCTAAGGCAGGGTGCACTATACCATGGGTGAGGGTACCAGTGCATGAGCACTGTGCCCCTACAGTGTCTAAGCAAAACCTTAGACATTGTAAGTGCAGGGTAGCCATAAGAGTATATGGTCTGGGAGTCTGTTTTACACGAACTCCACAGCACCATAATGGCTACACTGAAAACTGGGAAGTTTGGTATCAAACTTCTCAGCACAATAAATGCACACTGATGCCAGTGTACATTTTATTGTAAAGTACACCACAGAGGGCACCTTAGAGGTGCCCCCTGAAACTTAACCGACTATCTGTGTAGGCTGACTGGTTCCAGCAGCCTGCCACACTAGAGACATGTTGCTGGCCTCATGGGGAGAGTGCCTTTGTCACTCTGAGGCCAGTAACAAAGCCTGCACTGGGTGGAGATGCTAACACCTCCCCCAGGCAGGAGCTGTAACACCTGGCGGTGAGCCTCAAAGGCTCACCCCTTTGTCACAGCACCGCAGGACACTCCAGCTAGTGGAGTTGCCCGCCCCCTCCGGCCCCGGCCCCCACTTTTGGCGGCAAGGCCGGAGAAAATAATGAGAATAACAAGGAGGAGTCACTGGCCAGTCAGGACAGCCCCTAAGGTGTCCTGAGCTGAGGTGACTCTAACTTTTAGAAATCCTCCATCTTGCAGATGGAGGATTCCCCCAATAGGATTAGGGATGTGACCCCCTCCCCTTGGGAGGAGGCACAAAGAGGGTGTACTCACCCTCAGGGCTAGTAGCCATTGGCTACTAACCCCCCAGACCTAAACACGCCCTCAAATTTAGTATTTAAGGGCTTCCCTGAACCCAAAGATTTTAGATTCCTGCAACAACAAGAAGGACTGCCTAGCTGAAAACCCCTGCAGAGGAAGACCAGAAGACAACAACTGCCTTGGCTCCAGAAACTCACCGGCCTGTCTCCTGCCTTCCAAAGAACTCTGCTCCAGCGACGCCTTCCAAAGGGACCAGCGACCTCTGAATCCTCTGAGGACTGCCCTGCTTCGACGACGACAAGAAACTCCCGAGGACAGCGGACCTGCTCCAAAAAGACTGCAACTTTATCCAAAGGAGCAGCTTTAAAGAACCCTGCAATCTCCCCGCAAGAAGCGTGAGACTTGCAACACTGCACCCGGCGACCCCGACTCGGCTGGTGGAGAACCAACACCTCAGGGAGGACCCCCGGACTACTCTACGACTGTGAGTACCAAAACCTGTCCCCCCTGAGCCCCCACAGCGCCGCCTGCAGAGGGAATCCCGAGGCTTCCCCTGACCGCGACTCTCTGAAACCTAAGTCCCGACGCCTGGAAAAGACCCTGCACCCGCAGCCCCCAGGACCTAAAGGACCGGACTTTCACTGCAGAAGTGACCCCCAGGAGTCCCTCTCCCTTGCCCAAGTGGAGGTTTCCCAGAGGAAACCCCCCCCTTGCCTGCCTGCAGCGCTGAAGAGATCCCTTGATCTCTCATTGACTTCCATTGCGAACCCGACGCGTGTTCTAACACTGCACCCGGCCGCCCCCGCGCCGCTGAGGGTGAAATTTCTGTGTGGGCTTGTGTCCCCCCCCGGTGCCCTACAAAACCCCCCTGGTCTGCCCTCCGAAGACGCGGGTACTTACCTGCTGGCAGACTGGAACCGGGGCACCCCCTTCTCTCCATTGAAGCCTATGCGTTTTGGGCACCACTTTGAACTCTGCACCTGACCGGCCCTGAGCTGCTGGTGTGGTAACTTTGGGGTTGCTCTGAACCCCCAACGGTGGGCTACCTTGGACCAAGAACTGAACCCTGCAAGTGTCTTACTTACCTGGTAAAACTAACAAAAACTTACCTCCCCCAGGAACTGTGAAAATTGCACTGTGTCCACTTTTAAAATAGCTATTTGTGAATAACTTGAAAAGGATACATGCAATTGAAATGATTCAAAGTTCCTAATGTACTTACCTGCAATACCTTTCAAACAAGATATTACATGTTAAATTTGAACCTGTGGTTCTTAAAATAAACTAAGAAAATATATTTTTCTATAACAAAACCTATTGGCTGGATTTGTCTCGGAGTGTGTGTACCTCATTTATTGTCTATGTGTATGTGCAACAAATGCTTAACACTACTCCTTGGATAAGCCTACTGCTCGACCACACTACCACAAAATAGAGCATTAGTATTATCTCTTTTTACCACTATTTTACCTCTAAGGGGAACCCTTGGACTCTGTGCATGCTATTCCTTACTTTGAAATAGCCCATACAGAGCCAACTTCCTACACCTGTCCTGAAGTCGAACGGGCATTACCCATATTTCAAGGTTGGCTGGGAGCATCTTCAGTTTGTTGTTGTTCTCTTCACCCTCAACAGCACCCCTCTAGTATACTTAGAAGTGATGGATGTAGTCGCTACCAATCTTCAGAGGTCAGGCGTTCCAGTATTCCTGTACCTGGGCAACTGACTTATGAAGACGGGTTTGTTGCAGTCTTCATGGACCACCTCTGGAAGAAGATGTATCTCTAACTTTGGTGGGGTTTAATATAAATGAGCCAAAGTCCGACCTGATTCCATCACAGAGACTTGCATTCATTGGAGCAGTCCCGAACACATTGGAGTTCAAGGTCTCTCCCCTGCTGCAGTGAGTCCAGGACATTCTGGCTCTGATGGCGAGGTCTCTTAGCCTTTTGCATCCTCCTTGTCTCCTTCCCAGGTGGCACATGTAAGCCCCGCAGTGGAACTTAAAGTCCTATTGGAACCAGAATAAAGGCTGCCTTTCTGGCAGTATCCAGGTCTTCAGGAGTTGGCCAACGATCTACAGTAATGGATGGCCTATCATAATCTGTCGTTTTGCAGATCACTCGCCCTCCTCCACCCAGAGCTAACAATGGTGATGGATGCTTCACTTCCAGGGTTGAGGAGTGATCTGGAGGAAATTGAGAACAGAGGCCTACGGCCTCCAATAGAGGGGTGACTCCACATCATGCTTTTGGAGCTGCAGGCCATTCAAATGGCCCAAAAGGTTTTTCTGCCTTTTTCTCACAGAAACACCGCTGTCCTGTGGTACTGCAAAAAGCATGATGTTGGGTCCAAGGTTCTGCACCAAGAGGCTTTGTGTTTCTGGCTGTAGCAGGAGCGCTAGACCATTTTTCTGGTGGCCAACCACCTTAGCCAGAGCAAAAATCTGGAAGTTCATGAGTGGTGTCTACACCCAGAGGTGGCGAGGTCTTTGACAAATGGCAAGAGCCCTCGCTAGAGTTTTTTCGCATCCAGTCAAAAGCGTGCAGAGCCAGCAATTTTGTGTGTTGGAATTTCCACCAGAGTACTTGTTACAAGACATGTTCGGCTGTGTTCGAGCAAAGGATTCCTCTATGCATTCCTGCCACTCTCTTTCCTGATTCCTGAAGATTAAGAACAAGTGGGCCCCAGTCATGTTAGTGGCTGTGGATTGGGCCAGGAGAGTGTGGTACCTATAACTTTTGAGCTTGAGCATCTGTCCTCCAACAGGCTTCCCTTTCAGGGGAACCACCCTGTCTTAGTAGCAGGGCAGGATCAGCCACCCAAATCTTATGCACCTTCCCTTTCCACATGGAGTTTGAGCAGTGGCATTTGACTGCTTTTGATTTGGCGCCTGAACTGGTGAGGGCCCTCCTTGCAATCTGATGAACCTTCACAAAATCCATCTATGCTGTGCACTGACAAATCTGTAGCAAAATGTCTTGTTTTCTTTATATGTAGCCCAGCAAGGCCATGCAGTGGCATTTAAAATGTTGTCAGCCTTTTTGGCCTTTTCTTTGGTCACTGAACCAACCATCCTTGTTTAAACCACCTGTTGTGATGAGATGTATTAAAAGTTTGAACCTTATTCCCACCCAAACATTTTGTGATGCCATAGTGCATCTTAACTTGGCCTATGATATTAGTCGTGTATGCCTTTTGAACCCATGCATAGCTGTTTGCTGTATCTCCTGGCTTTAAGGACTTTGCTTTTTGCGATTACGTCAACTTGTGTGAGTGAACCTCAACCACTTTTAGTGCATCCGCCCAACACCTACTATTCTAAGACAAACTGGGGTTGAGAATTTGAGCGAACTTCTTACTTAGTTTTGAATCCTTTCCACATTGGGTACCACTGTACAGGTGTTCTTTGTCCTCTGCGGCCCCCCCAAAAAGAGAATAAGCTCCATTGTTTGGACCTTAAAAGGACTTTAAACTTCTGCGTTTATCATTCCAAGGCCCAGTGAGAGGACAAATACTTTTTTTTACCCTGGCCAAGAAGCAGCCCTAGAATGTTCGTGAGCACATTCTGCCACAACCAGATGCACTACCACTGCATTGGCAAGTGTCAGTCCTTGAAATGTGCCAAAGTGCAACGTTGGCATCTGTACATATGCTCAGGAAGCGCTACTGCTTTGACACATCGCCCTCTCTATTCTGTGAGACTTTTTGGTCTGACCCAACTCTGCAGACCCTCCATCTTGGCTGCTTAGCTATCTGTTCTGAGGTGTTTTAGAAGTATATATCAGAACCGGTTACTTTTGGTCACACACAATATCTCACCTCCTATTCCTCACTGCCCTCCTACTTTTCCGTTCCCTGGAGTGGTCTCTTAATAAAATCTAAAAGATCTCACGTTAGTACTCAGCATACTGTTACCAACAAGTATTCACCCTCCATGTCTGAGGGTTTGCAAAAGGAAAAGACAAACTGATGTCAGTTCCACAGGAGTGGTGCTTACATGTGACTCGCGCTGTCGTTTTCAGAGCATTATGAAGTTAGCTCGAAGCCATTCAACACCCACCTATCAGCGCATGGGAGCACTTCTACAAAGTTCTCCCTATCCAGTCTGGCACTTGAGGGATAGTCTAAGGTGTGAGGAACTAGTGCTACCTGCCAACATGAGACATTGATACATATTTTTTGCAGTAGTTAAGGACTGATGCAGCCCTTTCCCTTTGGTTGATTTTGTAATTACAATGGTATAAGGATTGATGTCTTGTAGACTTGATCTTTTGCATTGTTAGATACTCTGGACTTTGTCATATGGAGGGTGATGTGGAGTACCCGTCACTTCATTTAGGCCCATGGTCTGTCATCTGCTATTCCAGCACATCCCAATGCTGCAGGAATATCTCCAGTTAGTCTCATGGTCTACTTTTCTGTCAAATGCTGTATTGTGGGTGACACAAGATGCTTTTAGATACTCGGCATCATTCTGAGGCACCTGCATCGCATAGCAAAGCCTGTTCTAGAAGTACCCACACATCTTAACACATATTTACCCTCATAACCAGGCTCTTACAAATATAAGTGCTTGCCCTTAGATGTCTAAAGAGTCTAAAACTGGAATGTGTCCCAATGTGATGGTTTTATCGAACATCAAAATTCATTTGAAGATGCCTAATTCTGCCTCCATCACTTGCACCTTCAGAGTGACTAGGACATCTTTGCAGGTTGCCACTTACTAGAGCATCCAATCCAGCGCATTTGTCATGGGCTCTCTGCCCAAAGTGCACAGACTCATAAAAGGGAAAGTGCAAGGTTGTTTCAGAAAACCAGAATGCAGCCCCCTCTTTTAATAGTCATATGCAAAAATGGTATGGCAATCTTTTACCAAGGTTTTGGACATGTAGATCTAACCAGCTAATGGGGAGGACACCCACGAATGCCCAAGGTCACCAGCCTCTGTGATGCTTCCAAGGCTTTTCATGGTTTCCAAAACGGCCTTGGTGGAAGAGAATCGCCTTTACACCTCTCCAATTCCTATGTTTGTGAAAGGGTAGAGAATCAACAGCTAAAATGTGTTTTCTTGCAGTCAGCAG
This sequence comes from Pleurodeles waltl, assembly GCF_031143425.1. NCBI lineage: Eukaryota > Metazoa > Chordata > Amphibia > Caudata > Salamandridae > Pleurodeles > Pleurodeles waltl. The sequence goes on from NC_090450.1 coordinate 234,802,216, forward strand.
ACGGATTACTTCAAGGGAGAATCAGCACGCGAGCAATCACTGATATCTCCATTTCTGTCTTTCTTCTTCAATAGGCTCAATAAATCTTAGTTGCCTCATACCCCTTCAGTGATCCCCTTGGGCTCTGCTCAACTGTACTTACAGCATTGAGTTTCACTTTGAATATTATGGTCTAATGTTTCTACCCTGGTGTGTCGTAGTTCATTTGACCTTGGGATAGGGCCCACTTTTGCTGCACCTGGCACCGTTTTCATGACTACAGTTCGAGCACCTGAGACCTTAAAAATCGCAAATGTCAGTCTTTTTATTAGGCTGGTATCCAGTTTCTTAAACCATGAAAGTCAGGCCCCCTCTAGCCAGAATACCATATTCTTTCCAAGCAACTCCTGTAACACCAGCCTGTTATTCTCTTCACTTAGTCTGGTTCTGGTTGGATCACTTCTTCCATGAAGCATAATGATCCACTTGAAGTGCCTGGTTTCACCCATTAGTCTCAGATTGTTCTTCTCAGAAATTAAATCACCACAGCAGCAGATCATGGCTTTTATTCTATACTGGTGGATGTGTACTGCTGCCACATTTATAGAGAAGCACTGTGGTGCTTTGTAATAGGCCTTTTAGGTTGTCTGGTGCCAACTAATGTTATGGAGGTGCCTGGCACATTTGAACACTATTAGAGAAGGTAATAACAGTGCCAGCATAAATCAAGCCTGCTGCAAGAATCCGTGTGACAAACTTAAATGTTCCATGAGCCAATGATGGTGATTGTCAAATAAGAAAAGCGCACCAGCTGAGCCCCCCAACTTTACTATGAGTAGCTTGAGGACAAGATCTAGAGTTATATTAAGGCTCCTGATGTAGAGCAGAGTCTGTTAAAGGCATCAATGCACATCCCAGCACTGGAGTGGGCTGAGGCACTGTAGGGTTACTTGGTGCCAGGGAAGGAACTGCTGACAGAAGATCAGCTGGAGACTTTGACAGATCCTGGGGTCTCGAATGTGAATGAGAGGAATCCAGAGCCATCGTGAAAAGCTGCATCATAGCCTTCTTAATGGCTACAGTGTTCTGCGGGTTCAACTATGGCCCAGGGAATTGGAGTGTAATAGTTCCAGATTCAAAATTGGATCTGAATCGTACATAAACGCCAGGGTCATTCCTTAGGAGTGCAGCTGCGTGGCTTCTTCTGGGAGAGGAAGAGATGCGAAGGGGAAGAGCATTACTTGGATCTACTGTATTTTCTTTTCGACTTTGTCCTGGATTTACCAGATCATGGCGAATAGAAACAGTGCAACTTGGAATGTTATCAGTCCCACTTCTTGTGTTTGTTGATGTAAAGGTTGACTTCCCACTTCATTCGCCCCAGGATCGGGAGAAGTATGTGATGCTGAGGCACCAGAGGCAGGTGCCCTTTGGGTCTGGGACTGACTTCGGCTTGTGAAAATGCAACACAGCTTAAACCCTGTTGTTTTGGGGAGTTGGAAGTTTTGGAAAAAAAAAACAACTCTGTATAATAAAATAAACAATAGAAGAGCAGCTCAGGATTTATCCCTCAGGGAGCACAACAAGAGGAACTGATGTTGGTGCACAGAGCTGCCACCTTTAAACCGCTCTGTGCTGCCATGTCCAGAAGAAGGACAGGATTGTGACGGAGACCATCGGCACCACCTTCCATCATGCAGGACCTATTACAAACCATTGTCTGGATCCATTCTGTCACATGGGGAGAGTCACAAGGTGAGGAATCTGTTGCTAAATGGTAAGAGTTCACCCGAAAAAGCGTTACCGGAAGTAAACAAGCTACTCTGTTACTATTAACCAATTTATTGATTCTTGGTTTGTGACTGAAGCCATTCTTGCATACTTTGCTAGTTTGATTTTTGGTACATAATTCGTATAAATTGGTCCGAGAGAGAGGAAGGCGGCTCTAAGATAATTTCCGGCAGGTAAATCTTGTAAAAAGGATTTTAATATTTCATTGATTAGATTATGGAAAAACTTCAGTTAAGAATGTGTCATGTAATTTTTGGTAAACAAATGAGAGAGTGGTTCAGATGAGCAATAAAGGGAGCAGTTCAAAATCAAGCTGTCTCCCTTCTCCCAGTGACTCCAGGTGTGTGATTATTAGAGTGACTACATAACTAACGCGGAGTGCATCTTGTGGCCACTTGTTCATAGCTTCAATTCTGGATGTCGGGGTGCACAAGTGAGCTTGACTGTGATGCTGCCATTCACTAGGCTACCTATCGCATTAGGCACCTTCAGCAATGTTCTAGTTACCTATATCTACGAATATGGTCACAAATTGTTGTTAAATGATTCTGAAACACCTCTCAGTAATATTTACCAAGCCGCTTTTTAGATCCTCAATAAGAATTGTTTGTCTGCCATGTAAACCTTTAGTCACATGTTTTTCTAAAAACTTTTCTAGCTGCTGTTTCAAAGAAAGCATCCTGTCTGCTGTCCAAAGGAGAATATACCAAATTATTCAAGGGCTAAATATTTCTTTTGCAGCCTAGTCTGAACACATTTTTTCTAAACTGAATTCTGCTCCCTTGAGATCAGTAACCATTCCTCCTCAGATGTAGTAGAGACTCCTTGTAACAAAATGTTTGACCAAATTTGATTCTATCAGTGGTCGAACATGATTTCAGGCTTCAGCTTTTGCTGATCTTTCTTACTTCTCCACTCTATCTTTACCCGACATCTAACGACTTCCTTCTGGATATTTAGACGCCCTGTGAACGGAGCATTAATAGTAATGCTTTAGAGGGTCCAGACGTGGTTAACTAGGGCTTTTACTACCTCCTGTTTGCTTCGGGAAAAGGGATTTGTGTACTATGTGTGGTCCTCAAATGATTCTACCTGTTCTTTCACAGTTACATTAGCTGCTCGAGCGTTGATTTTTCAGCCATTCTACTGTGGGAGGTAGGATGGATTTTTGCCAAAGCCCCTACAGGTCCCCATTTGACAGCCTCACAGTGAGTATTAGCCTTTCCGCAAGGGGAGATGGTTAGACCGAAAAGAATTACAAGTACGTGAATCTCTCAGTTCAGCCATAATTGGCTCTGTGCATGTTCTTGAAAGTAATGGTTGTGTTTTTTTTTTGTTTGCTGTCCTGGGTTGCACTGATGATCCTATCTGGATGCTTATTTGGTCAGATTCACATCCTTTCAGGGGTTGTAAGGTTCTTCAACCTTTATTGGGTCTTGAAATGGTGTAGGTCTGGTATGTATTGCCTAAGAAGTCATTCCATTAATTTTGATTCCTTCTTGTAACCTTATCAGGGTTTATGCCCTTAGTCCTGGGGTGATAATGACAGAGACTGCCTTAAAAAACATGATGGAATTGAAAGTGACTCTCCTCTGACTTGGTTTGGTGGTCGTGGACTGCCCAAAACCTTACTTTAGGAATTCTCCACAGTGGTTCATACTACAATGCACAGAAAGTCAGAATATATGTTCAGTTTGGAAAAGCCAAACCGAGAAACCTCTTTAGCTCGGCCTCTGAGCTTGCATTGGTTGTTGCCTACAGCTAGCATTATTCAGTACTTAACATTTTTACTTTTTAGTCAGAAAATCTAGAAGATTTGTGACTGGGATACTGGACTGTGCGCAAGAACTCTAACAATATATATATATATATGTTCGATGGCATGTGTAGCTGCAGATACACATGCTGTGCACATCCCGCCATCTGGTGTTGGGCTCGGAGTGTTACAAGTTGTTTTTCTTCGAAGAAGTCTTTTCGAGTCACGAGACCGAGGGACTCCTCCCATTTCGACTCCATTGCGCATGGGCGTCGACTCCATCTTAGATTGTTTTTTTTCCGCCATCGGGTTCGGACGTGTTCCTTTTCGCTCCGTTTTTTTGGGTCGGAAAGTTAGTTAGAATCTCGGAAAAAACTTCGGTATTGTTTGAGTTCGGTATCGGGTTAGTTACAACAGATCGACACCGAATTTTGAAGAGCTCTGGTGGCCCTTTGGGTTTTTTTTCGATCCCCCGTCGGGGCCTGGTCGGCCCGGCCACGTGTGACTTCAAGGCTGATGGAACAGACCCCATTCTGCTTCTGTCCAAAATGCCATAACAAGTATCCGTATACGGATCAGCATCTGGTCTGTAACTTGTGCTTGTCCCCAGAGCACAAGGAAGATACTTGTGAGGCCTGTCGAGCGTTTCGGTCCAGAAAGACGTTAAGAGACCGAAGAGCCAGAAGACTGCAGATGGCGTCGACGCCGACAGGACAAGAACGTTTCGAGGAGGAAGAGGAAGCTTTCTCTATCCACGAGTCGGACTCGGAAGAGCTCGAGGCCGAAGAAATGCCGAAAACCGTGAGTAAGACGTCGAAACATAAGACTCACGAGAAGTCAACAAAAGCCCAGGGGCCATGGCTTAACCCAAAAAATAGGTGACCGATCCAAGGCACCGAAAAAGGGCACGCTGGTGTCGAAGTCATCCGACTCCGGTCGAGATACCGCCACGCAGCAATCTCGGACCCGACACATCGGCTCAGAGAAATTTCGGCACCGTGACAGCGGCACCGAACAAATTCGGCACCGAGACACCACTACGCCGAAAATACAAAGGTTTCTTCGGAGCCTAAAAAGACGTCCGAAAAAGTTTTGGTTCAGAGACATCCAGCCTCGGAGCCGGAAACCGGTTCCTATACAGAGGAACAAGGATTGTCCTCCCAAATGCAAAAACATAGATTCGGAGAGGAACTTCAAGCAGTAGAGCCAGACTATACTCAAAGGAGGCTCCACATTCAACAAGACACAGGGAAGATAACCACTCTTCCCCCAATTAAAATAAAAAGAAAACTTGCCTTTCAAGAAAAGGACAAGGAGCCACAGGCAAAGGTGGCAAGGAAAACAACTCCACCACCGTCTCCACCACCATCAGTGCACACATCACCAGTAGCAACTCCTCCACTGATGCACTCCCCAACTCATACTACCATGAGTCAAGATGATCCCGATGCATGGGACCTTTACGATGCCCCAGTATCGGACAACAGCCCAGACTCGTACCCTGCCAGGCCGTCCCCACCTGAGGACAGTACATCTTACACACAGGTGATCGCAAGGGCAGCTGCTTTCCATAACGTCACCTTGCATTCCGAACCAATTGAGGATGACTTTTTGTTTAACACGCTATCCTCCACTCATAGCCAATACCAAAGACTACCTATGCTCCCAGGAATGCTAAAACATTCAAAACATTCAAAACAAATATGGCGGGATGTGCACAGCATGTGAATCTGCAGCGACTAATGCCACGAACAGATGTACACTGGGTAAGTGACATTTTCCATATATATATGTTTGGTGGCATGTGTAGCTGCAGATACACATGCTGTGCATTATCCTGCCATCTAGTGTTGGGCTCGGAGTGTTACAAGTTGTTTTTCTTTGAAGTCTTTTCGAGTCACGAGACCGAGGGACTCCTCCCTTTTGGCTCCATTGCGCATGGGCGTAGACTCCATCTTAGATTGTTTTCTTTCCGCCATCGGGTTTGGACGTGTTCCTCTTCGCTCCGTATTTCGAATCGGGAAAGTTAGCTAAATTATCGAAAATTAGACGGTATTGTTATCGTTCTGTACCGGGTTAGTGTTATTGTATCGGCACCGACATCAAGAGCGCTCTGGCAGCCCTTCGGGGCTTCCGTTCTTCACCGAGGCCTGGTCGGCCCGACCACACCCGTCGCCGAAGACTAATGGACCGGACCCCCTTCGGCTTCGGTCATTTGAAGTATCCCTATACAGACCAGTACCTGGTCTGTAATCTGTGTTTATCACCTGAACACAGGGAGGATACTTGCGAGGCTTGTCGAGCGTTTCGATCGAAAAAAAAACAAAGAGATCGACGAGCAAGAAGACTGCAAATGGCGTAGACACCGAGAGAGCAACTCGACCTCGGAGAAGAGGAAAGCATTTCCATCCAGGGATCGGACTCTGACGGATCCGAAAGTGACCGAACCTAGACGGTGCAGCGAACAGTGAGTAAACCTGCCCCGTCCAAAACTCGCACACAGATATTTAAGGCCAAGGGGACGCCACCGCCAACAGGCCATTGCTTAACCCATCGAAAAGAGGGTGACCAAACATCGGCACCGAAAAAGGCCAGGGATTTGCCGACGACTTCAGACTCCGGTCGAGATTCAGGCACCGAACGCTCTCGACACCGAGAGTTCGACTCACCCAAAGTGAGAAAAATATATTCGGAACCGAAAAAGACTATATCTGAAACCTCAGTACCGAAAAAAGCGGCTTTGGAGCCGAAAAGAAGCTCTTACACAGAAGAGCAAGGACTTTTCAGCCAAATGAAGGAAAGACAGAGATTTGAGCAGGAATTAAGTATGGAAGAACCGGACCATATACAAAGGAGGTTACATATCCAGAAAGAGACTGGAAAAATACACACTCTACCTCCAATCAAATCTAAAAGGAAACTTGCATTTCAGAAGACAGAAATGCAGCCTAAGGCAAAGGTGGTTAGAGACAAATCCCCACCACCAAGGTTCTCACCACAACCGTCCCCACCGCACTCACCACAACTATCACCAGTGGGAACACCTCCAATGCAGTCACCCACACATACAGGGATGACACAGGATGATGCTGATGCATGGGACTTATATGATGTACCAGTATCGGATAACAGTCTGGATTGTTATCCAACAAAGCCGTCACCTCCAGAAGACAGTACTGCATATACGCAGGTACTATCCAGGGCAGCTACGTTCCACAACGTAGCAATGCATTCAGAGCCAATAGAGGATGATTTCCTGTTTAACACCTTAGCACCTACCCACGCTTCCTATCAGAGTCTGCCAATGCTCCCGGGTATGCTCAAACACGCAAAACAAGTATTCCAGGAGCCAGTTAAAGGAAGGGCTATCACGCCTAGGGTTGAGAAGAAGTACAAGCCTCCCCCAACAGATCCTGTGTTCATAACACAACAACTTACACCGGACTCAGTGGTTGTAGGAGCAGCAAGAAAGAGTTCAAACTCTCAATCGTCAGGAGACGCTCCACCGCCTGACAAAGAGAGCAGAAAGTTTGACGCAGCGGGCAAACGAGTGGCAGCACATGCAGCCAATCAATGGCGGATTGCTAATTCACAAGCCCTACTTGCTCGCTACGACAGGGCACACTGGGACGAGATGCAACACATCATACAGCACTTGCCCAAAGAACACCAGAAACGTGCCCAACAGGTTGTGGAAGAAGGACAGGCCATATCCAACAACCAGATAAGGTCCGCACTGGACTCGGCAGACACGGCAGCATGAACGGTCAACACAGCAGTAACCATTCACAGGCATGCATGGTTAAGAAGCTCTGGATTCAAGCCAGAAATCCAACAAGCGGTGTTGAACATGCCATTTAACCAGGAACAATTGTTTGGGCCAGAAGTTGTCACAGCAATTGACTAGTTAAAAAAGACACGACACGGCCAAAGCCATGGGCGCGCTCTACTCCCCACAAGTCAGAGGCACCTTTAGGAAACCACAATTCAGAGGAGGTTTTCGACAGCAAACATCAGAGCCTTCCACCTCTCAAACCAGACCCACCTATCAGGCACAATATCAAAGGGGAGGGTTTCGTGGTTCCTATAGAGGACAATTCCCAAGAGGAAGGGGAAAGTTCCAGGCAACCAAACCAAGCCAGACCAAACAGTGACTTCAATGTCACAAAACCCCAACACTTATCACCAGTGGGGGAGGCTAACCGCATATTACAAAACTGGACACATATTACCACAGACGCATGGGTCCTATCAATTATCCAACATGGTTATTGCATAGAATTCACAAATTTCCCGCCAGATGTGCCACCAAGAACACACAATCTGTCCAAACAACACTTAGACCTATTACAAATAGAAGTCCTAGCACTATTACAAAAACAAGCAATAGAGCTAGTACCCAATCATCAGAAAGGAACAGGCGTCTACTCACTATATTTCCTAATTCCAAAAAAAGACAAAACGTTAAGACCTATCTTAGATCTCAGAACACTGAATCTCTTCATCAAATCAGACCACTTCCACATGGTAACACTTCAAGACGTGGTTCCCTTACTAAAAAAGGAGGACTACATGTCAACATTGGATCTCTAGGATGCATATTTCCACATACCCATCCATCACAGAAAATACTTAAGGTTTGTAATGCAAGGCGTACACTATCAATTCAAAGTGCTACCGTTCGGGATAACAACGGCCCCAAGAGTATTAACAAAATGCGTAGCAGTAGTAGCCGCTCACATAAGGAGACAGCACATGCATGTATTCCCATATTTGGACGACTGGCTAATAAAAACCAACACTCAACAACAGTGTCTTATTCACACACAATACGTCATAGAAACTCTACACAAACTAGGGTTCTCTATAAATTACCAGAAATCAAATCTGCAACCATCCCAAATACAACAATACTTGGGAGCAACACTCAACACACAATGAGCAATTGCCATTCCAAGTCCACAAAGGGTCCAAGCGTTCCAAAATGTAACATCAAGCATACAGTAAAACCAACACTACCCAGTAAGGTTTGTAATGAAACTTCTAGGCATGATGTCTTCATGTATAGCCATTGTCCCAAATGCAAGGTTACACATGAGGCCCCTTGCAACAGTGCCTAGCAAAACAATGGACACAAGCACAGGGTCAACTTCAAGATCTAGTGTTGATAGACCACCAAACACACTTCTCGCTTCAATGGTGGAACCCTATAAATTTAAACAAAGGGCGGCCATTCCTAGACCCAGTGCCTCAAGCTGTTATCACAACAGATGCTTCCATGATAGGGTGGGGAGCACACCTCAACAAGCACAGCATACAGGGCCAATGGGACAATCAGTAAAAACAACTTCACATAAATCATTTGGAACTGCTAGTGGTGTTTCTAGCATTAAAAGCATTTCAACCACTGGTAGCCCACAAACGCATTCTTGTCAAAACCAACAACATGGCAACAATGTATTATCTGAACAAACAAGGGGGGGGACACACTTGTCACAACTGTGTCACTTAGCACAAAGGATTTGCCATTGGGCAAGTCACAATCACATTCGACTGATAGCACAATACATACCAGGCATTCAAAATCAGTTAGCCGACAATCTCAGTCGAGATCACCAGCAAACTCACGAATGGGAAAATCATCCCCAGATCCTACAGGATCACTTCCGCCGCTGGGGAACACCAAACATAGACCTATTCGCAACAAAAGAAAACGCAAAATGCCAAAACTTTGCGTCCAGGTACCCACACCCTCAATCCAATGGCAATGCACGATGGATGAGTTGGTCAGGGATATTTGCTTACGCTTTTCCCCCCCTCTCCCACTCATTCCTTATCTGGTCAACAAACTAAGTCAAAACAAACTCAAACTAATACTTATAGCACCAACCTGGGCTCGCCAACCGTGGTACACAACACTGTTGGACTTATCGGTAGTACCCCACATCAAACTACCAAACATACCAGATCTGTTAACACAATACAAACACCAGATCAGACATCCGAATCCAGCATCGCTCAATCTAGCAATCTGGCTCATGAAGTCTTAGAATTCGGACATTTAAATCTTACACAAGAGTGAATGGAGGTCATTAAACAAGCAAGAAACCCAACAACAAGGCATTGTTACGCAAACAAATGGCAAAGATTTGTTTGCTACTGCCACACTAACCAGATCCAACCACTACATGCCTCCACAAAGGACATTGTAAGCTACTTATTACACTTACAAAAGTCTAACCTAGCATTCTCTTCCATTAAAATACATCTCACTGCAATATCTGCCTATCTACAGATTACACATACAACATCGCTTTTTAGAATCCCAGTCATTAAAGCATTTATGGAGGGACTAAAAAGAATCATACCCCCAAGGACACCACCAGTCCCTTTGTGGAACCTTAATATTGTATTAACACGACTCATGGGCCCACCATTCGAACCCATACATTCTTGCGAAATGCAATATCTGACTTGGAAAGCAGCCTTTCTAATAGCTATCACATCACTTAGAAGAGTAAGTGAGATACAATCATGTACTATTCAAGAACCCTTTATACAAATACATAAACATAAAGTGGTTCTCAGTACAAATCCAAAATTCTTACTTAAGTCATATCACCATTCCACCTAAACCAAACTGTGGAACTCCCAGTCTTCTTTCCGCAACCAGACTCAGTAGCCGAAAGAGCCTTACATACATTAGACATAAAAAGAGCACTAATGTATTACATTGACAGAACAAAACAATTTCGTAAAACAAAACAATTGTTTGTAGCCTTCCAAAAACCTCATGCAGGTAATCCTATATCCAAACAAGGCATCGCCAGTTGGATAGTTAAATGTATTCAAACTTGCTACATTAAAGCAAAAAGAGATTTACCTATTACACCAAGAACACATTCCACAAGGAAAAAAGGCTCCACAATGGCTTTTCTTGGGAATATACCTATGACGGAAATTTGTAAGGCAGCCACCTGGTCTACGCCTCATACATTTACTAAGCATTCTGTGTAGATGTGTTAGTAAGCGCAACAAGCCACAGTACGGCAGGCTGTATTAAGAACATTATTTCAGACAACTTGAACTCCTACAGGCTAAACCACCGCTTTTTGGGGAGATTACTGCTTGTTAGTCTATGCACAGCATGTGTATCTGCAGCTACACATGCCACCGAACAGAAAATGTCACTTACCCAGTGTACATCTGTTCGTGGCATGAGACGCTGCAGATTCACATGCGCCCTCCCTCCTCCCCGGTAGCCTGTAGCCGTTCTTAGTTGAATGAAAATGGTAAATATGTAAATAAATATTCTTTTGATACACATTAAGTACATACATAACTACTCCATTGCATTGGCAGCTCTAGTATACTCACAACTCCTACCTCGCCCTCTGCGGGGAAAACAATCTAAGATGGAGTCGACGCCCATGCGCAATGGAGCCGAAAGGGAGGAGTCACTCGGTCTCGTGACTCAAAGACTTCTTCGAAGAAAAACAACTTGTGACACTCCGAGACCAACTCTAGATGGCAGGATAATGCACGTCATGTGAATCTGCAGCTACACATGCCACCAAACATATATACTATCTTTTCCGAACCGAAACACGGAGCGTAGAGGAACACGTCCGAACCCGATGGCGGAAAGAAAACAATCTAAGATGGAGTCGACGCCCATGCGCAATGGAACCGAAAAGGAGGAGTCCCTCGGTCTTGTGACTCGAAAAGACTTCTTCGAAGAAAAACAACTTGTAACACTCCGAGCCCCACACTAGATGGCAGGATAATGCACAGCATGTGAATCTGCAGCGTCTCATGCCACGAACAGATGCACACTGGGTAAGTGACATTTTCCATATATATATATATATATATATATCAGTATCCCAGTCAAGAAGCTTCTAGATTTTCTGACTAAAAAGTAAAATGTTAAGTACTGAATAATGCTAGCTGTAGGCGACAACCAATGCAAGCTCAGAGGCCGAGCTAAAGAGGTTTCTCGGTTTGGCTTTCCCAAACTGAACATATATTCTGACTTTCTGTGCATTGTAGTTTGAACCACTGTGGAGAATTGCTAAAGTAAGGTTTTGGGCATTCCACGACCACCAAACCAAGTCAATCACATGCAGCTAATGTAGTCAATGCTTTATTTTACAAAGACTTGCATATATACGTTTTGTGAAATGTGTAGGGTTTGTCTTGTCTCTTTCCTCGCACTTCTGTCTAGTATCTGTATTGTTAACCACCACTCTAGTTTGATTCTCATGCATTCAGTCACTGACTCCGCAAAGCATGACTATTTTCGACATTTCGTTGTCGAAACATATTTTTTCTGCATCTTCTGTGTAGTTTGTGCTATTGGCGATGTTCTCCATCTGCCTGCACTGAAAGTATGATCATAACTTTTTTTATTGGGCGGAAAAAACACATTTCCTCATCAATGCTTTCAGACGTTGTAGGCCTTGTTTGTAATGTTGGTGCGTAAGAGTCGCATGAAGGCTTTTAATTGCCTCTACCCTCACCGTGAATTAAGTGCTTCTGAAATTTGTGGTATTTTCACACAGGACTGAGAAAGGAGAGGGGATTATGGTTTCTTGGTAAAACCCAAGCAGAAGCTGTCTGACAAGCCCAGAAAAAATCCAACACATTTACCCACCATAAAGATAAGACTCCAAAAGAGACGTCTCTTCTTCTGTCAGTATGTTCTGAGCCCCAGAGTCCATGCCAAACACTGAAAGGGATTCCTGTGAGGTTTATCCGAAAGTGCTGTAGACGCCTTTTTTATTCTCCCTTAACATCAGAGTCCCTGTGGTGGTCTTTATCGTCTGTCTGCATGCAGCAAAGGCTGTGACCTTGTATCTCTTGCTACTGCTTTAGGAATTGATCACCCTTTTAATGTCTAATCCAACATTAAGCACCTGATACAAGCATAAGAACTTTTGTTTTACACCTATCTCATCATCAGCTGTTAATAAAGAGTATTAAAGGTTGGATGGAAAAACCGAGGTGAATACAAAAGAGAAAAAAGGATGGAATGGGGAACCGAAAACCAGAAAAATCCCCAAAAGATGTAAGCAAGTGGATATACAGATGTAGAACGCGTATGCTGAAACTCTTTCAGTATATCAAATACACATCACTTTGTGAGCCAGTTGTCAGAGGATCTGATAAATCTCATTCACATGATGTCGGTGAAGCAGGATAACAAAAACACACTCTTAGCCACCACCACAAACTGAAGGTGTCTTTTCCGCCAGACATAAAGAAGAGGAAAATAAAACCTTCCACGTTTTGTCAATAACTGACCACTCTCTTGAGTAGGCTGCCAGGAACCACCAGTCTAAGGTGGAGGATGACCCTTTGCTACTCTGCTAAGATTCATTTCCAGAGAACTCCTTTACAAGTAGGTATGTTCACGCAATGTAGAAGAAGAATGTTGTGTTTTAGCTCTGGAAAAAAGTCTTCTGTTTCCGAGCTAGGCAAACTCTGAAGTAGAAGGGTTTACTAGAAGCATTGTATGAACCTGGTTTCCAGAACACTGATGTCACTAAACAAAGAATGAAGGAAAGAGAGCATGGTGAGAACAGTGGCTCCTCTAATTCAACTACAGCTTTAAAAATTAGCATCGAACAAAGAGTACTGAAAAAGAGCAGGAAAAAATGGGGTATATAGATCACGTTCCCACTAGCAGAACATCAAGAATTGAAGTTGACATCCACGCATGCCGTAAAAGGTTCCTTTAAATGCTAGGGCAAAATATTTCTAGGGTAACACCATCACCTCTCCTCCCACCAACCCCAAACCCTCCCGAGAACATTTGGCATTGTGTATGTTGAATATTATTTATGGCACATAAACTAAAACGTGCTTCGTTTTACACAATTGTAGATTTACATAGACACAGTTGAACAAGGACACACATTTGATCGATTTGGTTGAGTGCTGAATGTGCATATACAGAGAAACGTGTTTGCCTAGTTGGAGTGCAGTAGTACCATAGGCCTTTGGAGACAAGTGGTAAATGATAGAAAGCCTCACAATAGGCAACAGGACTGTAGCAACAACATTATAGGTAAAACGTTTTTTTCATTAGAGCTAGGGCAGTTCTTGGCATGGCAAAACTAAGGAGCTACCTTGGGCATCACCAACAAAGAGTGCAATTTTACCACTCAAAGTGGGAAACACTAAGTATTACATAGGATGCAAAAATCTGTGCGTCAAGCTTATGCGATCCATAGATGAGGGTTGAACGTGCATTTGTATTACTCTGTCAGACAGGGAACTTTGAATGCTACAAATGTGAAATACATCTTGCCATATTTAGCTGTGCTTGTATCAGATAGTACACATGCTTAAATATGTTATATTTTATTTGCATTTCAGTGTATGATTACAGCACAGGAAGAGTGGGAAGTCCTTTGGTTTGCTGTGAAATCAAATTAAAGAACTGGGAAGAAGGTTAGTATTTAACTGCATGTGCCATTGTTGTATTTGTAATGCATATGTTATTTAGATCCAGAAATCCGTGTAGAAATATAGAACAAAATGAAAGATTTGAACAGCGTCATTGTATTAGTCACAAAACCATTGTGTATGGCTCATCAATAAGTCGGCTGCAGGGAAAAATGATGTATCTGGGCTGACTCATGAGTAAATGTTAAATCAAAAGGTGAGAAAAAGGTATTCCTATGCTTTATTGATCACTTGGTACGAAACGGATGAGGAGGGCAGTCACTGACCTTGATTCATCTCTTCATCCTGTTGGCATAATTTTACTGAGTAACGCCCCCACATCTCTTCTGATTCTGAAGGCCCTTTTCCACCTACTCCATTATCTCCCATTCCCTTACATCTACTCCACCTGTCAACAAAGCATCATCCAGTGTTGCCCCACAGGCAGGACTTTTTGTCTGGGTTTAAAGGACACAGATATCACTACAGTGTGACGTTGTTCTTCTTGATGTCATGGCTTCTGATGTGACCATCTCTATAGAATACATGGGAATTGAAATGAGAGTAAGAAGCATTCCATTTATTACTTCAAATGTGACCCACCTTGTGTTAAGGGTCTGTTAATAGGGTCAGACCCTTTGACATGCCAGGAAATGTGTCTTGCCATACCGCATTAGTGGTACAATAGTCCACTCAGTGGGACCATCTATCCATCGTAATTACCACAGGAATATAAATACTTTGCATTTGTTTAGTATTCTAGACATAGAACATTTATAACGTATACTTTCCATTTAGGTCATCTCTCTACTCTGAATGTAACCTACTACTTTCCAAATCTGTAGCTCTTTTTAAGCAATTGCCTAATTCAGAACTGAAATAACCTTCCTAGTAGCCATTCCAGTGGTTGGGTAAATTAGCAAAGTTTGCAACATGCATGACCTTCCAAGGACATAAGTCTGTTTTTAAGACACAGCCTTGTATTTTTCCTAATGTTAGACCAGACCTCTGGTCTTTGGAAAAAACTGCGAAAGTTTGATAAAAACAAACACCAGTAAAAGATGTGGTGGACATGATAATGGCACAAGAGAGCAGGTGATGAGGAAAGGTCCACATTAATTGAAAGGTGAATAATTATTGGCTGTAGGCAGGAGTTGATGTACTGAGGTATAGGTAATTGTTTAGGTACTAAGGTGCCGGGTGAGTATAGGTACTACAGTATAAAAGGTGCTAGGGTATAAGCAGTGAGGAAGGTGCTAGGGTATAAGTAAGAGTGAGTTACAAGGGTATAAAGAGGAAGAGATGTACAAGGGTATAAATAGGGGTGACGTATTAGGATATCAGTAGGTGTTGCAGTACAAGGGTGTAGCTAAAGGACACAAGGGCAGGGGCTGCGGTGCTAGTCCAAATGTAGGGATAGAACATAAGTTTCTAAACAGGGGAAGAGATTCCAGAATTTAAGGAGAACTAGGGGTACAATGTAATAGGCTGCGATAGAGGTAATAGGAAAACAGCTGGAAGTAGACACCAAGGTACAGGTTTGGGTGGAGTTCCTAGGGTACAGGCATGAGTAAAGGAAAGGGGAAAGATACTTTTAAAGGAGCGGGGCCGGCAGTGGGTGGGTTGTCGAAAGAGATGGAAGGTGAGGGTAGATAGGAAGAGCGAAGGCTGGAACATGTAATTTCCCATATAAAAGGGAGACAGTGAATTTTGTGATTCTCCAAAAATAGAATGCAGTGGAGTTTTATGACAATAAGGGAATTTGTCATGAATGATTTGCGATCCAGGGACGACTATCTATCTATTTGGAAAAAGTGGAGGAAGCTGGTTTCGATAGACAGATTTTCAAGAAGAGTGTCAACTCAGTATTTTTTTAAATTGTAGAATCACGTAAACATTACTACCTATTTTGTTGGAGCTCATCTTCATATGTTGTAAAAAGTTGACACCAGCAACTATTCGACTGAGCCTTCTTGTAACTATATAAAGTGTTGGTCATCTAACACTTGAACATGATTGTCTGAAGTGTGATGAGACACATGCAGCAGTTAATCTATACAATTGGAGAACAAAGGGCGACGTTGTGGGTTGAATGAGAGATCTTCATAGTTGCCTTAAGTTACAGGTAATCCTTCTGGCAACATGATGCAACAGTTGTGTAGCCAGATAAGATAGACAGAGTGTTCCTAAGCATTACAATGCTTCAAATGTGTTCAGACTTCTCCTTAAGTACATTGTCCTTTCTATAAGTAAATACTGCTCCTGAAGGTCTGTTGAAGCTTCAGGTGGCCCTGAATAGTCCCTTCGAGGAGGTCTAAAAGAAGAGTCTTCCTGTGTGCATAGCTGTAGCAGCGGTACCTGGAAAGACCTTGCTGCGCTTAACAGATTTGTTCAGTTTATATGTGGACCTAGATTCACCAGGAAAACACCTTTTTGCCTCACTTTTGAGGTAACTGGACAGAGATGCCTTACGTATTCATCCCAAATTTAATATGGTAAATTGATAATTACTAGCAAAAAGCATTGTTTTGCAGTCTTCTTTCAAATACGTGTTGAAAGACATACCCACTGTCGCTAGCCCATGCCCTTGGAATGTTTTATATTCTCGCTGCGTTATCCTTCAGTTTTCAACCAGCTGTCCGAGAAAGGCTGTTCCTTGGTCATTAATGAAACCCCTTTCCTAAGTTTCCAATATTGTGGAAAAACGTTAAGTTTGATAGTAGATCAGTTGTACTTCTCATAATGAATCTCATTGTGATATCATATTAGTGTCCTGTTATTTGAGGCTGTATTCTAACCGCTTCTGCAACAAAACAAAACAAAAAAGTGAGGGGCCCACTAGAGCCCCGCTTACTGGGAAGATGGGTAGACCTGTAAGTAAAGTGGCCCAAGGGATACACTCTCCCTAATGTTGTTGTAACACAAACAAAACCGGGGGTATCCCTTGCCTGTCAAGAGTGACTCCTATCCCACATGGTATAGGAGCCACTCTTGACAGCAAGGGATATATCCCAAGTATTGTTTGTGTATTATAAACCCTTCATGCTCACATTTGTCATATATCCTCTCTCTGGTCAAGCAGAGGTTCTAATCCTTGGTTCCTTAACACATGGATAAGCACATTTATTCCATGATAGCCTATGGCCCTGTCCCACTGTTGATGATATCCAAGATGATGCTTCCCACAGCAGCACACTGCTACTAAGAGTCTTTTCTGGTTCTTCTGGGATATTCTGTCACATCCGGAACAACCTCCTAGCCTCTGTGTAGGGGCCTTTAGTGCTTTTGTTTAACCGGGGATAGTCTGACGCCTTGGCAAAAGGTTTTGCCTATGGGATCTATTGGCTTTGATTAAGATGCGGCCCGAGCGGTTGCCAGTGGCTGAGATTAATTCAAGCATTTCATCCATCACCTTGTTGGTATTCTTGCAATGGTCTTTAGGCATGCTGTGCTTATGACCCGACTGGTCAATTCATCATAGAGGTGCGCATACCACGTTTTATTTGCCCACTTAGTGCTCCTATAACAAGAGTGCTGCAGGTGTGCACAATAGCTTTGTATCCGTCTCTTATTAAAACATTTATATAAACACTTCAGGCGTTTCGCAGTGGAGGCGCTTTTGGGACCTAGGTACTGGCTTGGTGTACTCTGGTGTGTCTAGGAACCCAGGATTGCAAACCAAGCTATGCAACGTAGGCATTCTTCTCTGATAAAGACTTATCAGTATACTGATACTCCCAACGTGGAGTAGTGTATTTACATGATTTCAGGTTATGGAGCTCACACTAGTGTTTAGCCTGCAGCTCTGTTGGATTTGTTCTATCGGCTTTACTTCATTAAAAAAAAAAAAAAAAAAAAGGTGTTCTCCACCTGGGCAATGTGCTGGTCACCAATTCATCCTCATCTGGACTGAGTGGGGTACACCAAATGCCAACAACTATATCCGATGAGTGGATCGCTGGTCTCCCTGCTTGATTTTTCATGTGAAATGTGTTTTATGACACTGGACTCCATTGATGTTTTATATTCTGATATATCTTTCTGATATAATGTTCTATTTAAAATTCGTAAGTGTTTTACAGTGTTTGATCTCTTTTGAAGGAGGTTTTATATTTTTCATGTTTAACTCTTCCAGGTGGATACCATACCACAGATAAGCCAAACCCAAGAGGCGAGATCATTATTGGTGGACCAAATGTAACAATGGGCTACTACAAAAACGAGGAAAAAACCAAAGAGGATTTTAGTGAGAGTCCAAATGGAGAGAGGTGGTTTTCCACAGGCGATATTGGAGAGTTCCATCCAGATGGATGTCTGAAAATTATAGGTGAGACATAAAAGCATGCATACGTTTGTTAGAAAGTAATTAGAACTTTAAGTTGTTTTGAGGTAGTGTTTACATTTAAAATAAGTTATTTACTATTTTCCAATGTCCGCTGGGTCTAATTATAAATTTAAGCTCATATTTCGCTTTTCATAGATAAGTATGTAAAAGGAGTAAAATGGAGCCTCTTTTGGTGAACTTTGATTACAGTAACGGTTTTACCTTAACAGTAAAATAAATTACAAGTTCATTATTACGCTGTGCTCAAAGTTACTTCGTTTATTTGAGACTTTATGCATTTGATTGTCTACAAAACAAGTACTTCAAAGCATTCTAAAAGTATTGCACACTTAATAGTACCCCTGAGGACTCAATACAAAAAGCGTTTGCAGTTATACTTATCTGCTCACCCTCTCGCTCTGTGCCCCATTTGTCAATATTTCAACACCACAAAATTGAGGGTGATGTTTCAGCTCACTTCGAAATTTTGCTTTTTAGTTCTCACTTAAGACAGAGCATGCATGTTATCTTACAGTAGGCTTAGAGCCTGCCCATTGTTTACCATTGGCTGTCTTCACTGTTAGTCTCATTTGCTTGCTTCTTACGTGATAGCTGTATGAGTTTTCCTTCCTCTTCTTGTGTTTGTACCACTCTTGGAGCATTGACACATTACTATGCCATTACACTGCTCACTTTTTCAGGCGCTACTTTTTTGTATGTTTAAACACTCTATAATAGTGCATGTGTTTTCCTACTGTCTCACACATACGTGTGCTTCCCTTTCATCACTGTGCTGTCTTTCTCTCACCCATATGCTTTGCCCCCTCTCTACCATTGTTAGTCTCATTCGTCCATTGGTGATGCTGTGCGCTATGACTCAAACCATTAGCAAAGCCAGTTGGTCCCAAAGGCAAGGCCTTTTGGCTTGGTCAAGGCTTGCTTCATTCTCAAATTACAAGATTTCAAGATCGTTTTGAAGGGTGTTAGTGGTATCCCTCGAGAACCTTTTGGGAATGTTAAGACAATTGAAGTATAATTAAAATATAACTGTAATATAATAATTAAAGTATAGTGACCCATGACATAGGCCATCAGTAAGGGTGTGTACAATTCACATGACTTACGAGCAACATTTTGTCAAAGT
This sequence comes from Pleurodeles waltl, assembly GCF_031143425.1. Lineage (NCBI taxonomy): Eukaryota > Metazoa > Chordata > Amphibia > Caudata > Salamandridae > Pleurodeles > Pleurodeles waltl. The sequence continues at coordinate 234,821,662 of NC_090450.1, forward strand.
CATGCAAAATTATGGGACTTGCAAATCTGTCATTTTGTGCTATATTTTAGTGTGAAATGCATTTATACGCCAATTTATGACACAAGGACGCAAAAAAAAAAATCACCTGGTACTACAGCCCCTTGAGTCCTGTTGTCCCTATGCTTTCAAGATAAATTTGTACCAGTATATGGCACGTAATTATGAGAAGTTTCATGATTCCTTGAAGTTCATATAACAAGTGAAACTTGTCATTATGTGAATTACACTGTGTAATTTAAATTTAGACTGGGCCTAGTCATGACACTGAGTCACAACTTAACAGTGTGTATGCTGTTTCAGATGGGTGACAGAAGCGCGCAGAATAGCAAAGATTGTGCATGCAGTTATCGCCATCGCTTTGAATGAAAAGGGCTTTGTTAAATTTGATCATGTAGTGGAAACAGATTGGGAGCGAGCACATGAGAGAGTTAGCTTTTGTGTTTGGACGGTCCATCCTGGACTTGAGTTTGTTTGGACCTCGTCCTACAGCTATGTAATGTTGCTATTTTTTCACATTCAAATCTTGGATACCATTGGTCTTTGTATCACTGAGCGAGCAGTTGCTTTATGAAAACCTGTCCATTTTAGGAGTACTTTGATGGGGGGGAAGTTCCTTTAAATAAATCTTTGTGAGATTCATGAATACATATAACTGAATTTGTTGCAGTTGTATTTCTGATATCATGTTATTTTCAGTAGTAAAAGAGTAGAAAAAAAAGAGTAAAAACAATTATGTAGGTTTGCGTACCAGGGTCGGACTGAGGCAGAAAATAGGCACACAAAAATTAAGCGAATTAATTTAGTGAATAAGTAAGCTTAAACAAAGTGGCCTGCATTTCCAAATCAGGGCAGTTTTAAACTTGTAAAGACCTTCAGTATTGGTCTTCGGCAGGCATGGGGTATTATGTTCATTTGTGCTTGCTGCAGGCAATGTTTGTGGTAATGTCAGAGAACCCAACAGTAAATCCTGCCCACTAGACCATAAAACAGGCCCACAAGCAGCCAGAAAACCTCTTACACGGACCTGTCTGACCAGCCTTTGGGCACTGCCTTATTGCCTATAGGCCAGTTTGTCTCTGTTGCACACACAGGTTTGCATACTTACATGTAAATGTTTTCGCACATCACACGCCACTACAGATTCTCAATTGGTGAATAATTTGGGATGTTTTTAGGTTGAGCTTAGACGGCGCATGTGCAGTCGCTTAGCAACCCGTTGTAGATGGCATGTGACGTTCAGCTCCACCTACTCATTGTGATTTGTTTATGCCAATGTCCTTTAAAAATCCTTGCTTGCTACTGGGTAATATTACTATTTGTCCCACCTTTTTTATTTTATGTCTCCTCTCAGGAGATAGGACCAACTACTATCTAAATATACTGCTCACCATTTTAAGATGTGCTCAGGGACTACTTTGATCTTTCATCTGGAGCACTGGACAGGAGTGCTTGTCATTCCAAGCTCTGCTGGGAACAGGGCTGTAAATCTTATCTGGTCACATATGCTGTAACAGTCCTAGGCTCAGAGGAGGCACTCTCTCTCTGAGCATTCGTCTTTTCCCTGGCATGCCCGTTCCCAGGAAAGCTCCATAGGCCTTAGCCATGCAGGAGCTGCTCAACAGGTGAGGAGAGATGTGCAGCTGCTGTAGGTTAGCGTAAGGAGCAATGTGTTATCTGCATACCATTCTCTTCCAAGTACCTTGCATGCAGGCAGCCTGTCTTTTTTCATGGCACAAAGTATATGCTTGTTCATTTTGTTCAACATTTCCAGGTGTGTTTCTGTGAATTGAAGGGATGCATATATCATTTCCAGTAGTCTTTCGTTTAATGCTATAAATACCATCTGAAACATAGCATGTCTTCTAGTTCTTGTTCTTAATTTTTATTTGTTACACTTTCGTATTTAGGGATAACGTTTCAATATTAGTTATATGCCTTACGATATATATATATATAAATATAAACGTTGCACTCTTATTATAGTTTACATTCCAAATTTTTAAGATCTTTTACTTATCGCATAGAGCTGTTTCTGTTGCGCTGCACACAATTCCACCCCACACAATTCCACAACTAACAATTGCAATTCATACTACAGATATATACTCCACACCACATACATTCCCTACGCTCCTAACCAAAACACATAGATAAAAGACATTGGTGGTCATTATGAGTCTGGTGGTCCTGGGACCGTCCGACTCACGATGGAGGTCGGACTGCCGTGCAGTCAGCGGTCCGACCTCCATATAATGATCATGGCAGAGCCGCCACAGTGCGTCTGCCGGCACCGTCAGGCTGCCGCCAGTTGACAGCTTGGCGGACTCGGAGGTTGCAATCCACCAGGGCAGCGCTGTCCTGGGGATTACGAGTCCTCTTTCCGCCAGCCTTTGCATGGTGGTCGGACCGCCTTGCAAAGGCTGGCGGAAAGGGGGTGCCGGGTGCCCCATGGGGGCTCTTCCACTGCCCATGCACTTGGCATTGGCAGTGCAGGGGCCCCAATGGACAGCCCTGTCAAGCTTTTCACTGCCCGAATTAGGGGCAGTGAAAAGCGCAACAGGTGCTGTCACACCTGATGCACCGCCACATTGCCGCCGGATCAATTATGAGCCTGCATCAATGCTAAGGTCCTGTTCCCCACTGGACCAGCGGGCAGAAACACTATTTCCACCCGCTGGCCCAGCAGGGAACTCTTAATAGGGCTGTTGGGCAGAAGACCGGCGTGGCGGTCTTCCGTGTGAATGAGTTTGACGGGCAGCCTCCCACCAAACTCATAATGAGGGCCATTGACATTTACAATGCCAGCAAGTGTAACTCTCACAAATGCGAGAACTATTGCATTGCAAATGCGTGTTATTATTTGTGTATGGTTTTGCCACTGTTCCCTCAGAGGGCCCTTCCTCAATATGCATGCATAAGGTACAGACTAATTTTTCCTGTGCAGTGCTCTGATGGTTTGTTGACAGGGTCGTGTTGGTCAGTCCCAGCCTCGCAGCCCCCAGCATGACCTCGCGGGTGGCTCCTCTTGCTGTCAGTGCTCGATGGAGATCTCCTTCCCGTCTTGTCAGTCCGTTAGCTTCTGCACGGACTCCGCAAATGACTGCAAATCATGCAGTGTCTCGGGCATGCGAGAAAAAAACATAATGCCTTCCCGTCATGACTTAGTGATGGAGGAAAACTAGCGTGATCTTAGAGTGACTGGCATAATTGTGTGGTTGTTAAACCCTAAATGCAGGTGTCAAGTCTGCTATGCATTCTGCTTTCTGATTACTCTAGCTCTATATCCGGCTGCATGAATAGACGAATTAAAAAAAATAAAAGTGTGGTTTGTGCATAGAATAAAATTGAACAAGCATTGAAAGTGTTTTAAGCCCTTTTGTTGATGCATTTGTTTCCTGTAAATTTAATGTAATACTATTGTTTTTGTGAGCTTACATTTTTTGTGTGAACTTGGATGCGTATAGAATGACAACCTGATTCTTTGAGTGATGTGTTATTTATAGTTTTTGAAAGACATTCATATTTTGTCACAGTAAAAAAATCTAACCAGTTGGTTATCTATGTAACTATGTAATTATCTATGTAAATGTCTCCGAATGGAAAACATGTAATTTGTCTGGCTTGCTTCAGCCTGACTCCGAACTGTTTCATGTCAGTGAAGTGCAAAAACCCTATTTCATTGAACGTTTTATGGATTCATTCACTTTTTCTGAAGGTACTTTTTATTGAATGTGTTGTAGGTTAGCATTGTTTTTTAGATTTCAGTCCTTTTGTGCAAGTATTTGCAACAGTGACGATCTGTGATTCTTGTTCTATAATGGGGCACACTAAAAGTCTCTGACATATAAGACTTTCTGCGCAAAATGAAACCTAAAAAGCCTATTAATGATGCTATGAATAGGCTGCACCTCTTTTGTTGGCAGAGTTTCAAGCGAATTCCAACACTATATTTTTGTTTAAACTCTGATAATTGAAGAGTAACAGTACTGAATCATCATTTCATGCTTATAGTTCTTGTGGAATTAACTATTAGTGCTGTGTTTCTAGTAGTTGTCAGTGGATGAAGGAAAAAAAAATATTTCAGAATTAAGTACTTATGGAAGAAGTTAGTTACTGGTACGTGTGAAAGAAATAGCACAAATAACATTTCTGCAAATGATCTCCCTTCACAAACCGCCCAATTTAAACTGGAATATCCACCTACAAAAGATAACATAAAAGTGTAAACGGGTCCAAGTTCTAGTGCCCAGTTAACGAAGGTAACAAGAATCCACTGGTCTATAACTTGAGTTCAGCACACACAATCAGTGCCTCATCCGATGAGGGGACTGCACTTGTGAGCCAGGGCAGCATCGTCCTAAAAGTTTGTCATAACTGGAGTTTTTAAGTGGCTAGGCCATTGGGGAAGGGAAGCACTGGTTTTAGGGCTAGGATCCTATTTCAGATTTCAGTCATGACATATCAGTATATAATGCAGCGGCTGATTCAGCTGTTTTTGAATACCGGGACCGTTCTTAGCTCAAGGTGAAAGGGAATAACCCTGGTGTTCCTCTCAGGCTGGATACTGGGTCTTATGTTCTTCCCCAAAGATGAAGGGACATGGCATGCTCACCAATAGGTGCTGTCATTTAGTGGCAATAGCTGCCAAGTTTCTGAGGTCCTTGGGTGATGATGCTGCTCAAATCCATTTTTTTTTCTTTGAATTCTGTGACTTGAAGTCTTGTTCATAAAACAAGACTACAGGTCCCAAAATGTAAAGAAAAAAACCTGGACCCTGCACTTCACGTATGAACCTAGAAGTCTTGGCAGCTATGAATGGCCCAAGTACGTTCTCAACACTCAAGAGATGCCAATGTCTTAACATTTTTTTTTGTTACTCAGAGGAAGGTTCAGTTCTTGACGTCGTCCTTCATATGTATGCCAGTCAATGGGACGGCACTCTTGTTCACTAGGCCAGGGCAGTTTGTCTTTTTCCAGTGCAGTCCAGCAGCTCACTAATGCTACCTGATACAGCAGCACAGCTTTTCTGTATCCTATGCTTAGATTATGCCTCAGCAACTTCTAAAGTCATGATCTGACAAATCTTCTTTGGAGTTTCTTCCAACTTCTTATCAGCTATTGAGGGTCACTTTTATCCAGCTTTGTGAGGAACAGTAGAGCAGCAATGCCACAGCCATTTAAAAGGTGTAACATATTCATAACCTATAATTTGAACCAATTCAGTTTAAGACCAATCAGCCTTACTGGAGTGGAACACCTGATAGTCAAAGGAATAAGAATACCAGGAAAGAAGTGTAGACTTCCGGGGCGAGGTTCTAGACAGTTATCACAGTACAAATGTGGAGGCAAGAACTGGATGTTTAGTAAGGAGGGATGCAAACATCCCATGCAGGAATACACAATCTCTGAGCAGGTTAGGTGCCCGAGCAGCCCAGGGAGCCAACCAGTTGTAACTTTATAAGGTCTCATCTAACAGTGCAAAATGTCTGATTTAATTTAAAAAAAAAATCCTTGTGTGCTGATCAAGAACTTAGCGCTTACCCGTTGCTTACTATTGGTTGGCTTTATTGTCATTAATTTGTTTGCTTGTTATTTGTTGGTCTTTTTCTTGTGTTTGTATCTCTCCTGGAGCATAGTTTCTTTACCACCCTTAAGTGACCAGAAAGGAAATAAAACTTCCAAGTAAAAAAAATAGTTTTTGAGGCACAGTAGCATTAGAGATGGCAACTTTCCAGACTAGTTTCGACCTCAAGTGAACCCAGTCCATCTTCCAGAGCTCTATGTTGACATCAGCAGTGACCCAACAGTGTTCCACCAAAAGGGGGCATTGGCGGTCGAAAGGCCATCAACACACGTCTTTTTGATTGTCAGCTTCAACTGCTCATTATTAGAAACTATTTTTGACTTTTGGTTATATACTGCATGAGACTGAAAGTGCCCTCCATCTCTCATTTTCTTTTCCCCTTCCCTGTGCTTTGTGTTGCTCTCTTACATATCGGCTGTTTGTAATCTCATGTGCCTCTCCCTCGCACATTACTCTATTTTGCACTCTCCTTCATGTGCTTTTCCCTCTCATCCCATATTGCTCTTTTGCTCTTGCACTTCTTCCTATCCTCTACGTTGCTTTCAATTTCTTATGTGCTGCTTTTTTCCTTGTGTCTGCTTTAATTCCCCCCCTTTTTTTTTTTGCTCCGTTGACCCACCCTCTGGTGGCTAGGTTAGAAATTAAGAGAAACTCCATCCTATGCTGCATTTTCAGCATCTGTGCAGGATGCCATTCACGACATATGGACACACTCCTTGAACAGATGTTATCAATTAAAGTTTGTGGGGTTCCCTACTGGCTTGCATGAAAGTCCCAGTTCTCAAAAGCATGATGGTACATGTATTAACAAACAGTCTTTACTCATGGTAGATAAGTAGTTGCTTGCACACTCAAGCAGAGCCCAGTGTATGAAAGCACTTGACATGTGTTTAAAACTTTCAATAATCTTCTGAAGGATAGGTCTTGGGGTGGGGGTGGCGTGTATTACTGCTGTATCATTCATGAATACGTGTCAGCCCTGCTCCCAGGTGCTAGCTCTGGACCAGAAACCAAATGTTGAGCTTCCCTAATGAGCAGGAGCCTGCTGCAGTCAGATTAGGTGGAGTTGCACATTGGCTGGCATTTCTCCAGACCTTTAAATACTTACAACATAGAAGGGATGTAAATGGATGACATTAAAATGTTTGTTCTAAAAACAAAAAAACAAAAAACTGTTGTGAGTGGAAAAAGTACAGTTGTACAAATAAAATTGGCAGTGCAGAGGTGAAGAAAAAGCAGGTGATGCTGGTGGAAAGATGGAGAGTGAGTTAGCCAGATTGGTGGTGAGGGTTTGCAAATGTTGTGTTCGTCTTGAGGTCGGGAGTTCCATAACTTTGAGCACCCTGTCTTTCAAGCAGAATGTTGATACTTCAAGATGGTGCTGGTTGAAGACCTGGACTGTCTAGCTGATGCATGGTATTTTGACTAAAGGCTAGAAGTAAACATGATGATTTCTGCGAAGTGTTCTGTGTAGTGATGCATGTGGATTTTATTTTTATAATGAATTCTGCAGGCTGTTAATTCTGCGGTCTTGCTAAAAGGCTCTTGTTACTTTACCTTTCTGCATTATTTTGAGTGGGCTCGAGCTTGCTGAGTAGGGAGATAGGTAGTTAAAATGAAGATGCTTCACATTACTGAGACAATGACAGACGTAATCAAACAGCCTTTTAGATAAAAAGGCAGAAATGAATTGATCTTTATCAACAGAATGTGAAAGTCGCATTCTTGACCAGATGGTTTAATTCTTGAATAAAAGGTTGTTCCCCATCCAAGCATCTAAATTGCTGAGAACAATGATTGTGGCTGAAGGTCAAAGATATCCAGCCATGGGAAATGGAAAGTTGTCTGCTTGTCGAGATTATTATGAACCATTGAGAGGTAGATTCCTTTGAGAGAGCCATGTATAGGGTGAGGTACAAGAATGTGGCCGTTTTCAGTCCTCTGCTCAGTGAAGAATGAGTTTAGTCATGCTAGTTCTGAATTAGGTCAAGGCAAATCATCCTTATTACCATGTAGGTGAACACATAGACCACCTGTTAAAGGGTTGGCTGAAATTTAGAAAGCTATTGAAGACAAGCCTTTTTCTAGACTTTTTGTTGTTTTCTATTCTCGTCACTCTTAATATCCTACTTTTGGAACTCCTTGTCTTGGATTCGGAGTACTAAGGTACTTCTTCGGTTGAATACTGCGCTTACTTATTGCTAAAATTAAAAATAATGGGTGTGACCGATAAAAGCCCTAGAAAATGAGCTCGGTCTGTCTGGATAGTAATGCTAAAAAATGTGTGCTAGGTGGCTGCATTTTATTCTGAACTCCGGTTCTGATATCATTCTGGCTACGTATAAAAAGACTTGCCGTACACTTGTTTAAGGTGTTATAATGGTAGCTTACGCGACAATTGCGTCTTGTCCTGATCCGACTTGAAAGGAAGCAGAGACGATAACATTGCCTTTCATACATTTCTGTAAATGAGGCTTGGTTATTGTACTCAAGTAACATCATTGGAACTCGACAGGAGTGCTCCTTCCACTGTACATAAAGAATCGTTTGGGACAAAGGTATAAAGCGATGCCATAATTAGAGAGGGGTGGAGCACGCGGGTCCAGTTGCTGAAGGGAAAAACTGAATAACCAAATTCCGACTGTTCGCCCGACAGTGACATAAGGTCTGCAGGAAAACATACATTGCTTCCTATAATAAAGCTGATCTAAAAATACACACAAATAGCCTGACGGCTGGTAGCGGTTTATATAAATTAGGTAGGGTTTATATAAATTAGGTGGGGTTTGGACAAACATGTGGGAATGTGCGATGAAATACATTCAAGCCATTTCGCTATGATGATTGCTGAGCGTTTTATAATATTTATCATCGCGGATTCACATGCCTTTTAGAGGAATAATGCCTAGTATATATAGTTGTCCTTAGGAACAGTAGACACACAACCAGTGATTTTGGCGGTCTACAGTTTTCTGGGAACGAAGGTGGGGTCCATATACAACACCTCCTGCAGATAGGAGATTCTGTAAGAGAATGCATCCAGCTCCTAATACTCTGTCTAAAAGAACATAACTCGTTAGAGAGAGGACAGAGACACACCTGCCAGTTTTATTCTCCTGAAACGGTAAAATGCTTATAGTTCCTTTAAAAACGGGGGAGTTTACTGGTTGTGCTTACTAAGATTGTGAAGAAAGTGACATGAGTGGCCGAGCAGTATGCAGTGAATCTCTCTATCAGACGGAGCCATTCACTTATAAGTACCAATAAAGGAGGGCAGATTTGAGTTTTGTAGACATACACTATGGGGGTCATTCTGACCTTGGCGGTCCATGACCGCCATGGCGGAGTGCGGCGGAAGCACCGCCAACAGGCTGGCGGTGCTTTCTGGGCGATTCTGACCGCGGCGGTAAAGCTGCGGTCGGAAAAGGGGAGCCGGCGGTTTCCCGCTGGCCCAGGGAACCCGCCATGGCGGCGCTGCTTGCAGCACCGCCATGGGGATTCCGAGCGCCTTCCCGCCAGCCTGTTTCTGGCGGTGTCCACCGCCAGAACCAGGATGGCGGGAACGGGTGCCGTGGGGCCCCCTAACAGGGCCCCACAAAGATTTTCACTGTCTGCTGTGCAGACGGTGAAAATCGCGACGGGTGCCACTCCACCCGTCGCACCCCTTCAACTCCGCCGGCTCCATTCCGAGCCGGCTTCATTGTTGAAGGGGCTGGGCCGACCGGCGGTCTTCTGGCGGTCGCCCAGCGGGAAAGCTGGAATGGCCGCCGCGGTCTTTTGACCGCGGAGCGGCCTTTCGGCGGGAACCGCTTGGCGGGCGGCGACCGCCGACCGCCGCGGTCAGAATGACCGCCTATGTGTTCAGTTGTCCAAGAAAAAGAAATGAGTACTCACACTGAAATGTAGATTCACTCTCACATACACCAGAGCACTGGCGGATATTAACCTTGCAGGTGGTGCTTGTTTTCTTTCCATGACCCCTAGATATAGATGAACAGTTTTAGTTAGACATGGGTTATTTTTCGTCTGTTTTTAAACGTGTGTAGTGTAATAATTACAGTGTGTTTACTGATGATTTTTTTATGGGGTTTTTTCTTTTTCCTCTAAGATGAAAGTTTTGACATTTTTATAATGGAAGCCTTTGTCAAGATGAGCGCGCACTAGTTTGTTTGGATCAAATCAGTGGAGTTTTAAAATCTTTAATGCTGTGGTTTATTTTGTCACCTTTTTGATAATTCAGGAGAGAAGAAGGCTAGTGAGAGCAGTTTGGCCCTTTGCTGAGTAGGGTCTGCACACTAAGCCGTTCTATTGATTTGTAGCCATTTAGTTTTATTTTCAAATTGAACGAATAACAAACCGTATCCAGGTAGGTAAGATAAGGAATGAACAGGTTAGGTCTTGTTAAATGTATGTAATTATTCATGAATGTATTGCTTGTTCGGAAACAAATGATCTGTGAGATTCAGGGATGAAAGAATAAATTGTATTTGGAAATTTGTGCACTTTCTAAGTATTGTCTTCCAGTGTGCTGTTTGATTATAAAGTGACCTCATCCTTATTGCAGCAAATCATACGATGTGGCACGGCTCGTGTTTCTCATGATAAAAAAATGCATCAAAATATGCAACATTGACGCTGAATGTGAAAATCTAAACCTGTGACTAAAATAAGCATGATAATTTGTAGGTCGTGCCTACTAGAGAGTGCATGTACTGTCTGTTGCAAGGCATATGTTGTGGCTTACTAAGAACATAGAGGGGCTTGGAGCTCACCCATTGTTTACCATTGGGTGGCTTTCCTTATCAGTATCATTAGACTGCTTCACATTCTTGACCCAGCTTGTCATTCTTGTGTTTGTCTGTACCATGGAGCATTTCATTTTTTAGAATCGCTTTGATTGGCTGGCATTGCTGCTTAAATGCTTGCTTTTCCAACACTATTTTCTTTTGTGAAACACTTCATAAGACTATTTTAAAACAGTCTTCCTCATATACATCTCTCCCCCTTCACTCTGTTGTTCTTTGTTGCTCGACTGCTTCTCCCCACATCCCCTTGCCTCTGTGTACCCACCATCCCATCCTCCCCTGTGTTGCTTCGCCATTCCTCCTTATCCGACCCATGTAGCTTTGCCATTCCTGGACCCTCTCCCTTGTTACTTTCTGCTCACCAGTCCACCCGCTTAAAAAAAAAATACATATTTTCTGTGTTTTATTTACTTTTTAGTTATCGATCCAACTCTGATCGGTAAATTAAGAAAAGTGTCCCCATCAATTTGTAGGTGCACGCAAGCATAATGTGCACCTACTACAAAATTACATTGGCGACTGCATCAAAGCCATTTTTATATTAACTTTTGCCACTCCACATAGCATTGCGGAGCTGTGCAGTGTGACTAAAAACCAGACTGTAAAGCCAGAAGGTCACAAAGGCAAGACGTATTGGCTTTGCCAGTGCTGCTGGTTATTGCTCCCCACTTGTAATAAAAGCCTGCCGATCATATGTTGCAGGTAATTGTTTGTGAACTGTGGAATTTCTGATTTAGTTGCTGCACTTTCACTAATAGCTTTTAAACTGGAGCCCTGTGGTATGCACCTAGATTCATAATTAATTTGAAAGAATGTATCTGATGGAGACTTCTAGTTGCAGATTTCTTACCTTAGAATTTCCCCAGGACGTCAGTCTGAATCCGGAGATTTTTCTTCGAGCAGTACCCCTTCGTGTTAGTTGACGTCTGTCGACTCCGCGTAAGTCGTTGGCACTATGGTCGTCTGATATGGCGTCGCAGGTCGCATATAGGCGACATCCCAGCACTCTGAAGTCAGTTCTTTTCTTTCCACACCAGCTACACGAAGATCCAAATAGAGATACCCATAATACAGTCTCTTTTTGACAGGCCTTTTTGTCAAAGTTCTTTGCCTTCTTAGTCCATCGAGGATGTCGTCACGGAAGGCCGGCTTCAAGGCCTGCGACTCTTGTCACCATATGATGTCAGTGACAGAGCCGCACCTCATCTGCATGTGGTGTTTGGAGCGTGACCACGCCTGAAGTCGCGGTCCCTAAAGCAACTTGCAGCCCAGTGTCCGGCTCTCTATCGCTCTTCGTCGAAAGGAAGATCCTGAGACCGCTCGCGGAACCATCACCACTTTTCATCATCCCTTTCAAAATCGTCGGGACACTCTGGTAAGCGCAAGAAGTCAAAGAAGCACAAACATTCTTCAACTTCACCCTGTCGGTCAGAAAGTGTGATGTGGAAGAAGAGTCCTCGCTCTAGGCCTCTGCCTTTGGAGCCTACTTCTGGGTCTGCTCCATGCCTCCCTGAGTTTCCGGGAGCCACAGCCACCCCTGTCTAAGTCGAGGAATTTTACAGGGCGATGCGCCTCATCTTTGGGCAGTCTGGCCCTTTCCGAGAGCCTTCAGGCCCCGCCGGGTCGTCAGGTGCCCCTTCAGGGTCCGTGGTGGCTTCGGCCTCTGCTCCGACAGCCACCCAGGGATCTGCTTCCGATCCGAACCGAACCAGCGTCAGTCATACCACAGTGACCTTCCCGACAACGTTTTGGCGTCAAAGCTCCTTACGCCAGCTGGACCCATGAGTGGCATTGATCCTATACTCATTGCCAACTCTGACATGGAGCTGGAGCGGCGTTGCTCGATGCAGATTCCAACTTCGGCTGGGGTCTTGGTTCCTCAGGTCGGATCCTGACCCTTGGAGGGATCATTAGACCCATTAGAATACTAGCTAGAAGACACTATGTACTGGGCTCAGGAATTGGGTGAAGCCAGGGGTCTGGATACCTCTTCTGACACTAGTATGTTTTCTCCCCCTACTGAGGCCACGGAGGAGGTGACTTCCTACTGCATGGTGGTGCGGAGAGTGGTCAAGATCTTGGGCCTAGAACTGCCTTCAGTGCCTGTCAAGACTAACCTCCTGACTGCGGTGTTTCATCCTAGGGCTTCCACGTCCAAACCCCTTTTGCTCTTTAAGGATGCCCTCACAGATGTTGTGCTGGGGGACTTAGTAAAAACACAGCACAGGGCTCCTGTTAATAGGACAACAGCTTGCCGCCATAGGCCTGCGCCTAACAACCAGTTAACACTGCATACCTCTTAGGCCGTCACACTCCTACTTCATGCCACAGGTCCCGGAGGAGGCCCTGGTCATTCTCTCCCAAGCTGTTGCTGATTCCGACTCTCTAGGCAGATGGGTTGCTTTGACGGGGGCCTTGAGGCGCCATGCCTGGTTAAGTACATCTGGCTTTTCAGGGTATGTCCACTCTGATGGACATGCCCATTGATGGCACCCGTCTCTTCTGAGACAAAGCAGACTCTGTGCATGAGCACTTTAAGGAGTCCCGGGTTATGGCCTGGTCCCTTGGCCTTGCTGCTGCCACTCACCCCACAGTCTGCTTTTCACCCCTTTTGTAGCTACGGCAGGTGCACCAAGCCACATCTGTCCCCACCAGCGACCGTGCTGCGCATGCTGCTCAGCCTGTACATAGCGAGGGACATGGGATCCAGGGCCCACGTGGATCAGGGAGCCAGAGGTCTAGCCAGTCCACCGCCCCCTCTTAGCCTCAGCCTCCAAACCTTACTAGTCTGATGCTATCCAATCGGGGACCACTCAGCGGCACAATTCACCATCACCTGCCCTGCTGGAACACCATCACGTGGCTTTTGCAAATAGTCCGATTGGGCTACTTCTTCCCCTTGGGGACTACCCCTCCATCCATGCCACCATCCTACGATCGGATGATGGAAGATCACCTGGCACTTCTCCGTGATGAGTTTACAGCTGTCTTGGCCAAGGGAACCATACAGAGGGTTCCTCTGCCAGAAGTACATTGTGGTTGTTATTCCCGCTATTTTCTGGTGCCCAAAAAGAACAAGGGTCTCCACCCTGTCCTATACCTTCGGTCCCTTAATCATTCCTCAGGAAGCAGTTCAAAATGTTCACTCTGGCTCCTGTCTGCCCTGGACCTAGGAGGCTGGATGGTAGCATTTTACTTGCAGGATGTATATTTCCATATACCCGCCCTGCCTGCCCACAGATGTTACTTGTGGTTTGTGGTAGGGCGTGTGCATTTTCAATTCACTGTGCTCCCCTTTGGCCTTACCAGCACCCCTTGGGTGTTCACCAAAATGACGGCGGTGGTTGCAGCTCATCTGCGCAGATTAGGGGTTTCTCTCTGCCCATACCTCAACAACTGGCTGTTGAAGGGGTGCTCGCCCAAGGCTGCCGTCTCCCACCTTCAGACTACGGCAGACCTCCTGCATTTGCTGGGGTTCACTGTAAACGTGCTGAAGTCACACCTAATTTCCCTCTTAGATGCTCCCTTTCATTGGAGCAGTTCTGGACAAAGTCCAGTTTCTGACCTATCCTCCTGAGCGGCAAGTCCAGGATATTTGGGCTATGATGCCAATGTTTCAGCCTCTATCCTTAATTTCGGTAAGAATGACTCTGAGGCTGCTGGGCCTCATGGCCTCCTGCATCCTGCTGGTGACACATCGCAGATGCCATATGATATAAGCAAGCTCCGCAGTGGAACCTGAATTTCAAATGGGTGCAGCATCACCGGAATCTCTCCTACATTGGCCCAGTTCTCGAAGGGGACTTCGCAAGATCTGCAGTAGTAGTTTTTGAACCGAAGTTGGGTCAGAGGCGGATCCGTAGCTCTTTCACAACCAGTAGCGACAGAGGCATCACTCTTGGGATGGGGCAGCTACATGGGAGACAGAGGCTTCTGGTCTCCTGCTGCGTCCAAGACCCATCTAAATCTTTTGGAGCTCAGGGCGATCAGAATGGCGCTGAAAGCATTCCTTTCCTCTCTCAAAGGGAAAGTGATGCAAGTGTTCACGAACAACACCACTGCCATGTGGTACTGCAACAAGCAGGGTGCGGTAGGGTCGTGGACCCTTTGTCAGGAGGATCTGCGTCTCTGGACATGGCTGGAACATCAGGGCATATCCCTGGTGATTCAACATCTGGTGGGTTCTCTGAGCGCCAGAGCGGACAAACTCCGCCGTCAATGCCTGGTCGATCACGAATGATGTCTCCATACAGAGGTGGCACAAGGTCTCTTTCGGCAGTGGGGAGACCCTTGGCTAGATCTGTTCGCCTCTGCGCAGTGTCAGCTGTTTTTCACATTGGAGTTTCCAAGGCGGCACTCGCTCGGTGATGCTTTTGGTCTCCTGAAACTCAAGCTTCCCTTCCACCAATACCACTTCTGCCCAGAGTACTCAATAAAATCAAGAACGACCAGGCCCAGGTCATTATTGTGGCTCCAGACTGGGCACAAAGAGTATGGTATCCTGAGCTCTTAAGCATGGCCATTGATACTCCGATCAGACTGCCCCTTCGGGAGGATCTTATGTCCCAGCAGCAGGGGACTGTTCTCCACCCGAACCTGTCCAGTCTCCGCCTTCTTGTGTTGAGATAGACCAGCGGCACTTGACAGCTTTTGACCTTCCGCCCGAAGCCTGCAGTGTTATCATGGCAGCTAGGCGTCCCTCCACCAAAATGGTATACGCCTGTAGATGGAACAAATTTGTGACATGGTGTACAGACAAGTCTGTTGACCCTCTCTCCGTTCCTCTTTCTGAGTTTTAGTTTGACCTTTCTCTGGCCCAGTAGGACTCCGCTGTGGGCACCTTCAAGGGTTATTTATCTGCCATCTCAGCTTTTCTCTGATTGCCTGATCAACCCTCTTAGTTTAAGTCTCTCATTGTGGGAAGATTTCTTAAGGGTCTGGCCCATCTCTGTCTTCCTTCCCCGTTCATTATGCCCCAATGGGGTTTAAACTTAGTTCTTACTTTTCTGATGTGCGCTCCTTTTGAGCCACTTCAGATCTGCCCACTTCCATTGCTTACTCTGAAAACAATCTTCCTTGTAGCTATCACATCTGCCCGAAGAGTGAGCGAGCTGCAGGCTCTTTCTTCAAAGCCACCTTGCATCTCTAGTCATCCTGACAAGGTGATGTTTTGTACTTCCTTTCTACCCAAGCTGGTCAAGCCCTTGCAGATAGGCCAATCAATCACTTTGCCTAATTTTTTACGCACATCCTTCTAAGGAAGAAGAGAGGCTCCACCATCTGGACCCAAAAAAAGCATTGGCATTCTATCTTGATCATACCAAGGTGTTCTGGGCGGATGATCAACTCTTTGTGTGTTACCTGGGTGTGAAGAAAGGTCAGTGTATGTACAAAAGAACAATCTTTAGACAGGTTGTTCTCTGCATTAAAATGTGCTACACATTGGCTAAAAAGCAACCCCCGGAGGGCTTGCACACTCTCTACTAGAACAAAAGCTGCAACCACTGCATTAGCACGCGGAGTTTCAGTCCTGGACATCTGCCAGGCAGCAATGTGGGCGTCCTTGCACATGTTTACCAAACACTAATTCCTGGGACATCAGGTCCGAAGGGACGGGTACTATGCCCATTCGGTCCTTCAGGCCTTCCTGGTATGATCTTGGTTTGCAGATCCTCCTCCGGGGATGGTATTGCTTGGTATCTATTCTAAGGTAAGGGATCTGAAAACAGAAATCTTTATCATATGAACAATTTACGTACCTTCAGTAACAAATTATCTGATAAAGACATATTCTATTTGCAAATTCCTTACTGTGACCCATCCATCCTCCCTGCTCTGAGAACTGATTTCTAGGGACAGGGGCTTCCATTCAGGGACCTAGTTCTAGCGCACTAGGGTCAGTGTTCTGCATGGCTCCGCACTTCTGGCGTGGAAAGTTGTGAAAAGAAACTGCTGTCAGTGCTACAGGGTGGTACCTATATACGTCCCACAATGTCATATCCGCAACCACGATGCCAACGACTGACATCAAGTCGACTGACGCCACCTAACAGTGGGCAGTGGTACTGTTCGAGGAAAACATCTCTAGATCCAGACTAATGCCTGAGGGAAGTTCTATGGTAAGCAAATTGCAACTAGAATGTCTCTTCCAGATAATTCATTACTGAAGGTAAGTAACTTGTTTGTCTAGGCTGTATGCATGCTTGACTGTGGATCCCACCTCACTCTTTCACTTTAAGATCCTTCTGGAATTATTTGTGTTCTGAGATTCCTTCCTAAAAGCTCTCAGACTCCTGATTCTTCCTATTGATCAGTCTGTGTTATCATGAAAAACAATGCCTTATTCATTTTTGTATATATCAATTTACGACATGGTGTCTACTTGTGTACGTTTTCCATTAGTGTTTGTACAATAATATAAGGGCTATATTACCCACTGACGTACATATTAAGCATATTGCAAGTCACAGAGGAGTTCGAATAACCATATGGAAGACAAAGCCGAAGGCAGAGTTCCTTTATAAGTTTATGAAACTCCGAGCTTTATTCTTACTAAAGAGTGAAAAAAATAAACATGTTCTTTCTACTTGTCATTGTAAACTAAAACAAGCATTGGTAAATGCATTTGGTGTCGCTTATGGGATTAATAATAAGTTAAGAGGTGAAGGGGGACAGGTTTTTTTTTGGGGGGGGGGGGGGGGTTCGGCAAACCACACTTCAGCAAAGTCCTGTGGAGGCTGATTGTTTCAGAAACCTGAAGATTTATAGAGAAATGGAATGTGAGCTGCCCCCATCCTAGGTGCCCTTTACCAATCAGCAGGCAAGTGATCGGGGGGGGGGGGGGTTAGGGGGAGAGGCATGAAAGGGAGGGCTGTCAGTGCGAGTGTGGAGGAAGTAGGAAGGAGTGGTAACAGAAGGGCCTGCTTTCTCTGTTTGCTGAAGCAATGACAACTAGCTAGTTGTTGCACACATGACCAGGAATGATGATGAAGCCAGTTCAGTGTGGGGGTCATCTGGTTCTGAGCTCGAGCATTTAAGTCAGCTTAACAACTGAGGTTGATTAATGACGCAACCTCACTACAAATATTCTTCAGAATACTGGTTTATACCTAGTGTATCCATACAAGAAACAAAACAATATTGTTGCTGGTTTGAACCTTGTCAGATGGTGGCATTTACATTAGCGACCCAGATTATTTTAAAGTACGCTACATTTTTAAAAGACTTCGACAATGAAGCAGAAATGCGCGCCCTAGTTCATTGTAATAAAACGGAAAGTATGGCGTGTGTGATTGTAATTTGTTTTTCTGCTACATTTGCTCTGCATGCTTATACACGCCAGGAATGTCAGATTCTCATAATGTAGAGGAGGACAGGATTTTGAGGGAGTTCCTAATTGGATCAAACACTTTTAGGCTGAGTCATTTCAAAGATTAGTGCAGCACAAGATATCGGCCTCACTCCACTTAGTGTTTTGCTTATTAGTGTTGTACTTCCAGTAATTGGGTTTCTGCTGCCTCTCTTATGAGAATGTTTTGTGTACCGGACAGTACAACCTGTTTGGTCTCACGGCGACTGGCGCTTTAGTGCATAGTGTGGAAGGTATAGACTTTGGCATTAGGCTTGCAAAGAGAGTCTCATGAGTGCCTGCTGCTGTTAGAAAGGTGAGTCTGCCTCCACTTTGATTGATTGCGGACTTTTCTGTCAATCTCGTGAAAACTTATGGTGAACAATCACGAATAACGAAAAGAAGTAGTAATTTTGGAAGAGTATTGCAGTGCCACCTCATGCAAAACCCAGGGGCGGTGCTCAGGGCTGAAAGTGATCATCACGAGTAATGAAAACATAGTATAACGGTACTGCCGCATGCAGAACCTGGAGATGGGGCTTAAGGCTGAAAGCAAGGCTTGGAAAACAATGTGTTCCAAACCTGGTGTAAGAAATGCAAGTTACAGTGCGAGAGAAACAAATGAGACACCAGATTGGATGGTGAACAATAATGTTTAGGCCTCCTAAGAGAAATGCCAGCAGTTGAAAAACAAGCACATAGCAAGTGCTGTGCATACAAAAGTTCAAAAACAATTCCCAGAAAACAGATGAAGCCAGTACTTGGGACGGGAGGGCGGAATGTAAGCCCCTTCTAAGGTTTATTTGAAATACAATAGATTTCACAGGCACAGCGCAAGCAAACTAAAGATGGAGAAGAAGAAAAAAAGCAACTTCTGTTTTCGTTGCTTCAAACAGCTGCTTTAGTTATATGGGTTTACCTGACCTGCCTTTCACCTCTGCTGCTGGCTCTGGCAGCAGTCTCTGTGATGTCAGAACTCAACTAATAACTTACAGTAGTCGAGTTCTGACGTGTTTTCTTTGTAATCGGCAGCGAGGAGCGTCACAAGTGACCGATTTTAAAGAAATCTGAGACCGCCTTATATTAAGCGATTACAGCATCCCATGTATTGTAAAAAAAATTAAAACAAATTTAGACTGTCGTTTATACAGGGTTTACAGAATCCCATGTATTATAATTGTAAATTCACCTATTGATTTTTTCAGTTTCTCATAGTTTCTCCTCATATTTAATTTCTCTCCTTCGGAAGAAAGGAGATTTGTAATTACCTCATGGTGTCTTACCTGCTTTCAAAGGTCCAGTGATTGATGCCTCCCACCAGGTATTTATGTTTCCAAAAGTTCAGATGTGCTAACCATCACAGGTCTGCTTCGATCTTTCTCAACACATGGCTTCTATCGTTTAGAGTGTAGTCTTTTGTAAATAGAGGTTGCTTGCAGCATACACGTATTTGTTTTTTTTATCCTTATGCTGTGTGGAAACGCAAGAGATGAAAATCCCTGTTTAGTTAAAGGAAGGTCTATGCTGTTTCGTATAGCTACGATTATGGGGTACGAAAAGCAAATAGAAAACATTTAATAGACAAACATTATTAAATTCAGGATCCTTTATCATCTTATGTGAACCGCAACCAAGCTAAAGCTCTTATTTCTGCTGCATTGAAGCTTTCACAGATTTAAAATGGATTTAGAGTTCTTGGTTTGTCCATCATTGGGCCGACGCTCTCCGTAAACTCTGTTAAACTGAACATAGCAAAGAACCTTGCTTAGTTGCATATTCACCTCAACTGGCCAAATTTTAAGGCCCAATTTTAGCCAAAGAGGTGTCTGTGCTGAGCTCTCGTCTCCCTCTGGTGGCCAGTATAGTTTAGATTTGTTTGGTGTGAATGAGTCCCATCAGAGCCCTGCTTTTTTTTTTGTTTTTGTTTTTTGCTCCAAATATGTTTTTGTTTTTTGTTTTCTCTGGAGATATGTTCTACACCTCTTTAGCGACCCTCTCCTGGAACAGAGGTGTTTGGACCTAAGGAAATCATTTTTTTTTGTCGCTCCAATTACACTAAGAAGGAACATGCCTTGAGATATCTAAAGCTTTGTAATTGCTGTTAAGTCCATTCACACCATAATGCTAAGGTCTGCAGCATTTGCAGGATATTTTTCCTCTAAAACTTTGAAAGATGGAAAGAGATGACATTATCAAGTTTTGTACGAAGCACCCTCTATGGATGTTAATTATTTAGGAGCAGGTTCGGTGAAGAATATCTCCTGCAACCACCAGGAAAGGACATGAAAAACACACAAAATTGTCTCTTTAAAAATCTGCTGTGAATGTGAACTATGCCTGTGCACTGAAACTGACGTTCTTTAGGGCCTGCCTCATAAGACAGCTTACAAATCTGACAAATAGTCCACCACAACTTCTGACAAGGTGGCAGAGTTCCTGTCACAGTTGTCATCAATGTTGACTTCCAGGAGTAAATTCTTGTCAGTTAAGTTGCTGATGCTCTTATTAGTTATAACCACACTGAAGCTGGTACCTACACTGTCAGTTGGTGGCTCGTCTGTTGCCATGTTGACATTTGAGATTACTTCACCACCCTTGTCAGTTGCCCAGCTAATAGTACTTCCACCCAACCTAGAGTCTCCCTATTGGCACCTTCCCAACTTCTCTTCTGTTGAAAACAAGATTGCCAGTGACCTTTACTGTGCTGTCCACCCTGCAGGTGTCACAATGTCCTTGCTGTCTGCACACTGGTCACATAGCATTGTAAGCCATATTTGGTGCACTGAGGCATGTGAAGCCGTTTGTATCCAACCCAACTTAGTGTCTGCTTGTCCCCCTGATGAAATAGATAATGATAGGGATTAATTATGAGCATGTGTAGGACTACCTGGAGGATGAAGCAGGAGTTTCTCTTTAGTCTTATATGGCAGAGGAGGAACCATCTTGAGATTAAAATCAATGTTATGGAGCAGTAGTAGCAAAACTGTGAAGTTTGCTCGCAGTACAGCAGTGAAAAAGTTAATGCTGGCCGATTTAATTGCCTCGTTGTAAGGGATGATGCAGGCATTTCATGCAAGCTTCCCTACCCACCTTGAAGCACAACCCTCTGCTCCACCATTGTCTCCACCACCACAAACTTTCTCTTCCAGGGGATCCTCATCAATAGTCATACACACTGAATATTCCCCCCCACATGCGGGGACCCCGGAGCATATACAAACACACATGTATATGTATGAAATATATATGAAAAATATTTTAGTTGAGAATTTCAATACAAATATAATAATATATACATGTGAAAACAGCAATGCAGCCTATGTTGAGAAACAGGCTAAAAATGCATTATTTTTTTGAGTTTTTTTTTTTTAACATAAATTGAAATGTTCAATTGAAGGTAAAAATATTTCTGTAGTCAAAGTAGAAGGCATAGTAAGTGTAAGCAATCCATTTTAAAAGAGAGAAACTACACTGAAAATAAAGGAGCATTATTAGCCAATAGGATGCATGCAGATTAACACCTGTTTGTTAAAGGTTTGACACAGGTTTTCTCTTAAAGCATGTGTGATGCAATAGTGGGACTTTAAGTTAGTCTTGACATTTCTCATGTGTACGTCTTTCGAATGATTCATATTTGTTCATGGCATCTCTTCATATTGAAGTCTTCCTCCTATTAATTAATGCTCTGGTATGTTCTAATCTGTGATTAGAAGTATCCCTAGTAGAACAAGTTACCTACCTTTTTAGTGCTCTTTCTGATAGGTACTCTATGTAACAGCTGACTCGTACATTTCCTGCCATCTTTCTGTTCTGTAGAGAGGTTTCTTTTTAGTGTTTCAAAAGGTCATGAGTTAATAATCAGCACACTGTAGCCAACAGTGGTTCATGCTGTGCTACGGAGGGTGCGGAAAGATTACTGATGAGGAAATTACGTTCTCATGCAGGAATGGCGCTTATATGCGGCTCCACTGTTACTTCCGGGGTGGTATGTAGCCATCGTGGATCTTCACAATGCCACCTAGTGGTGTGCGGGGAGCACTGCTATGGAAACATTTCCAGATACAGTCTGGTGCCTGCAGATATTTTTGCGTGAAGAATCTGCAGGTAAATAGAATACCCACCAGGAAGATCGATTCTCTTACTTTCCAAAGACGTGAAGGCAGTTCGAAGAGGAAGACCCCCTCATGTATCTTCATGTATCCAAAACACTCCAAAATATGGCAATATTCCCTAAAGCAGTGTTTTACTTGATGCCTTTAAAACTTGCAGTCAAAAAGTGAACTACGTTTCTAGATAGCAGTGTTTTTAAATATTACATTCTGTGGCAGATCCTCCGAATTTTCTTGAACTGGCTGAGAGCAATATTATTAGATTGTTTACTTTACCTACTCTTTGTTTCTCAAATTTGAAAAACTGAAAGGCGCTGAATTGTACCTCGTGGTTAACCAGATTTTAGCACACCTTTTTGACAGGCATTACTAACTCCGTAATGTTAATCATGGAAATAGTTTCTCCTCCTACAAAAAAAAGTAATTTACTTCCAGATATTTGGAGAGGGAACTTATGACTCAATCTTCAGAACGTTAACTGAAGTTCTGGCAGCACTGGAAAGTTGGTATTAATGGTATGCAACTTTTCAGCAGGTCTTTTGAGATCTTTATCAGTTATTTTCCAGTATAGATACATTCCACAAGCAAAATAAAACTCACTTCCATCAAGTACTGTTTATTCAACTGTATATTTCTTTTTCATTTTTAGCCATTTCCCCATGAAATGTTTGCGATACATTTAAACTATTTCTTAAGGTACCATCTATAAATTACGTTCCAAACAATAACTCCTCAGTTATGTGATTCACTAAAATACTTACCTCCTCATATTTATAAAGTACAATTAAATATGATAGTGTCTAGAACTCTTGATCTATGCACTAACTATTCAGATAGATTATGGAATGTTCTACCAATTACTTTGTACAGGTTAACATTTAGTAGATGCAATTATTTTATAATTTACTTATAATTTTACAGCTGCTGTTCGCCATGTTTTAAATGTTTACTGCTCAAACTGAATGTCATTTTCCTGTTTTTTTAACAGACCGTAAAAAAGACTTGGTAAAACTTCAGGAAGGGGAATATGTGTCTCTTGCCAAGGTGGAGGCTGCTTTGAAGAGTCTTCCATTTATAGACAACATCTGTGCATATGCGAACAGGTACGAATGCTGACAAGTTCACATGTTTGTAAAGGAATTGCGTAAATTCAGCTTTGCCGCCAAACACTATACCCAAAGTGCAACTACAAATATTTCACTTAAATGAGTCATGTAGATGTCCGGATTAACGCAGCACTCATATGTATTCTCATCCTACAGAGATCATAAAAAGTTACTCAGGTAGTTTTGTTGTCTTATACACGTTCATTATCTGCGCTTAAAATGGATCACTGGTACAAGCACTCAGCCAGAGACTTGTAGGTTGCAGTTTCTAATCCTGCCATATTGTCAGCCTTTCATGTAGTCAAAGATAATACAATGTTTACCACTGACTTTTCTTATAATATTGCCTATTAGTTGAGATTCCACCCGCCGCCACCCCACCCCCAACTCAGTTCTATTATCCTGCGCTACTTGATGGGTGCCATATTATTAATGGGCGGATAGGTGCTTCGGCTCAGCCTAGATGAGAATTTGAGATTTGCAGATTACATGCACAGAGGAGTTTTGTTTAAGTGACTTAGAATTGGTGCATCTGTTGAATGATGTCACTTTTCCTAACGCCGGATACCACTCAAAGGACAAGCAAATGTATTTGTTCCAGTTAGCCCCAATTTATAAGAACTGAAATTCCACGATTACACTCGATGAACAGTGGAGACAACCAAAGACATCAGTGATGTAATGAAGCTGGGAAAGTCTGTTTTTCTCTCCTTTATGTGATATCCATTTGCAGAGGGTATGGATATGGTTAATTTTAAAGGGGGGGGGGTCAAAAAAAGGTTTCCTTTGAAAAGGGCATAGAATCGGTTGCAACAGGTGCAACATGCCTGTTTCTGTTTGTCTGTGGGATTCTACAGAATCTCGCAACTCTGCAAGTTCCACCCAGGTCTAGTCATAACGGACATCTTATTAGTTGGATCCGACAGAAGGGACTTAATCCATGAAACTGCCAACCTTGCCCATGACGGATCGCAAAGAGGGGATGGTTGGAGAGCAGATCACCTGCTTTATTTTGGGAAGTGGTCTTATGACACCGTGGAATCTAGAGAGAGCAAGAGTGAAACTTTTCATAAATGACAGGCTGGTTGAACAATGTTGACTATTGTATATTTCCCAGTGACACCTATTTTGATAAGGAGCTCATTGATTAGAATACTGTTGACTATTGTTTATTTTCATAATCAAGATTAAGTGGCATTCTTTCATAGAATTTTGAGAAGTATCCATGGTTATAGGAACAGTGCATTTTATTTGGCCATTTTGGATAAAGAACCGCAGTGGGTGTTATTGTGAGGCAGTGATGCAAAAAGTACAAATATGTTTTCAGTGTTCTCTGAAAGAAGCTCACTAGAGTTCTGGAGGATATGTAGCCTATGAAAAGCATACCCCTGTTTCACTTGACGTTGCATTACTCTAGAATAAACATATTTTTGCGTGTAGACAGACACTGCATCAAAGGATCTTCATTGATGGAGATAAATTTTAGAATAATTACCTGCTGCGTAAGTAAACCCCAGAGCAAATCCTATGATGTATTTGTCCATAAACCTTAAATCGCATGGTGCAATTTGGCATATGTCCATTTAATGGTCATCATGATTAGGAAGCGTATTGTGAGCAGGATTTCTCCAAAATATAAACTGGCAGACTCCATAATTACACTTTCAGGAATGTATTGCAGCATCTGAAGTATAAAAATATTTTAGACCTGTCTACCAGAGAGTAAAAAGAGCAGCTCAAACAAGCTTACATTGAAAAACTGAAAACTGACACCTGTCTCTTCTAAGGTTCCAGAGGCTTCCCCTATCCATGATGCATACTCCTGGCAGTTGCCTCCCACTGTCAGCTCTTTCACACCTCTGCTTTCAGATGGAATTTTAGTCAGAATTTGTGATTTGGCAATTTCACTCAACATCTTTAATAGACTGCTGTGGAGTCAAGTGAGAAATGCCTTCAGACTTTAAGTGTTTCTCCTATGGAAGGAAGAAGACCATGCAGGATCTACATAAATTGTGTGTGGTATGCCTCTCAGCCTCATGTTCTGTTGCACATTGAGGTATTATGAAAGATTTCCAAAAGAGAACTCTAAGGGACCGGGAATGCATCCTATTATGTGGGATGCTTCAGGACATGAGCTGCGAAGGAGAGGAAGAAGAAGAAATTATATATTTATTTATTTATTTATTACATGCCACCCAGTGTGATTCAGCCAGCATCTGGAAAGGGATTCCACAGCGGGAGGTCTAAGGAAGGGAAGCTGAGTGGTAACACTCTGTGTCATCCCAAGCTGACATTTAAGGTAATGGCATTGGCCCAACTTATTCACCATCTAAACCTTGCTCAAGGCCTCCCTTGCCATTGAAGAAGGATTGGACAAGGGTGACACACTCATTTGACATCAGATACACCCTGCTCAATGTCGCCACACTTTCCATCACAGTTAATGTCACAGAGGTCGAGGGTATGTCAACTTTGCTTTCTAACCACTCCACTATGTCTCTGCATTTCCTTAGATACTCATCTACTCAACACTTTTCAACATTACCCTATTAAACTCCAAGATTTCCAACGCCCTCAGCCTCTCCAACACCAAAATAGAGATCAGAGTAATGCCCTTCCAAAGCATCTCAAGAGGTACTTTCACCTCCGGTTCTCATCTGATCCTACTCCTGATCCAACACCACTTTTTTGTCATCCTCTGAGGTCCAATATTCCTTTCAAGGATCCACAAGTGTCATTGCATCCTTTAGATCTACCTGCACCTAAGATGGTTTTAGGGCTAATTTCTTGTCACCTATGAGGAGGTGCCACCTCTTTAAATGAAGAATAATCACCTGTATGCCTTGTGCACGAGTTATTCCTTTACTGCAGTTTCTCATAATTATGTTCCACAGATCTACTCTGATGCTTTTACCCAGATCCTCATTCCATGTAAACTAAAATCTGGGGTTTTTCACTGCTACAGCCTCTTGCAGGAACATATATATATTCTGGAAACTGGGTGTTTTTAATCTGTAGTCCTTTTGAGCAGTTTCTCAAATCAGGTCACTAGTTGTGCAGCTGCTGCTTTTATCTCCAGTAGACCCAGTGGTGTTCCGGATTCCTAAAGTATAAATTGGTTTTGCATCTCTTCAGATTTTTTAATCTCTAGTTTGAGGAACACATTGTATAATGTGTTAAAATTTGCTTCTTGTCATGCATCGTATGCTTCCCTGTTTAAGACTGGAGTAAAAGTTCACCCATAAATAGTGCTGGTAAGGATGTGAAGCCCACCCTTCGGTCACCTGATGCCAAACTCTGATGTTAGGTTTCTTGACTGGGGAACGGGACGTGTTAGTTGAGTCATGATAGTTCCCAGACACGTCTCCCCACCATTGGATGATGAATAGTGTATCACCATTATCTTTTGGTTTCTGCTCTGGACCATTCCAAGAGGTATTGGAGGTTATCTGCCTGATAATACCACATGATGTTTCCTATACCTAATCACCACTGTTTGTCAGGTGAAAGCCAGATTCTTTATAGATATTGCATATATTTGAAAGCTGTGGGAAAACTTGAGTGGAAGTAGTTATGGACAAGGTCTGAACAAAGTGGAGCTGGGACAGTTGGCTCATTTCCACTGTGAAAATATGGCAGAGCCACAAGAAGTCCAGGTTATGCCTTTACCTGAGTTGCTGCTCTTATCTCATTTGGCTCAGTAAACCTTGGTTATTGTTGCGGCCACCTGGACTCTTGAGTGTTTTATAGTACCATTGATTTGTTTAAATTGAATTGCTAGTGTGCTTGAAGGCAGCTGACTGTCTCTGGTGAAAGTGTTATCAGTATCTGTCATTTGGATAGGATAATTTAAAAGCATGCAACCTTATTAAATACTTGCAGAATTTTAAAAAGCAATGTTGGGGATTCTTTGGGGTTAGTAGTCAATATTTAAATCTGATCTACCACTAGGGAAATCCTAAATGCCTCAATGACCAGCTATACCCCTTCAATGCATTGTTCTTGGCCAATCATTCAGGCTAGAGGTTCCACATACCAGGCAAATAATAGTGGGAACAAATGCACCACTGCCTGGTCCCTCATCTTATTTTAATTGTTTGGATAGACCTGCTGTTTGTGATGCACGTGAGTAGCCTGCCAGTGCCACCAATCTAAATCTTCGCTCAAACCCTCTGTTATGAAGGGGGGGGGGGGGCATGAGAAAGGCCCGGTTAACTCTACAAAAGGCCTTTTCACCATTGAAGGATATTAACAGGGCCACCTTTCTCTTTTAGCATATTTTATCAATTATATGTAGTGCCTTTTTTTCTGTTCTCGCGTAAATCACGATGTGATCTGGATATAGCAACTGTTGTGAGTGTCCAGTCTTTTTGCTAAAATGTTTTTGAATATTTTTGCGTCCATGTACCTCTATGTAGCTGAGGTACAGTGAGAAGAAATCACAAGGAGTATGCAGTTCTTTTGAGATAAGAGAAATAGGAATGAAAGTAGGTCAGTGGGAAAGCGAGCAATGCTGAATGGTCAGGAGCAAGAGCCCTCACACACGCAAATGAATGTCATGCTTCATCATCAGGCAGCTCTTTGTTGGGCCAAACGGGCCACTCAGGGGGTTCTTTGCCGAATCTCTTTTGAAAGTAAGTTGCAGTGGTGAACGCTGAAGTTTTGATCACTTCTAGGGTGCATGTATGCTGGACCTAAAAGTGCTCCTAGTCCCCTCTTAGTTTTCTGAACGGTGATAAGAGCCACATTGTTATCAATTTTTACTGGGTTTAACTAAGAGTCCTCATTTTCGCCATGGACTAAGATACTGCTTTTCTGTGGGCTACTCAGCTATGCCCCGATGGGAGAATGGGTATCTGTGAGTCCACCCCCTTCATAAACCTTGGGCTGGAAGCGATCGGTTTCCAGGGCAGAAAGGGAGCTAAGTAATTTGTGGTTATTGAGTGTTTATTTGTTCCTCTGAAATGTGAATGGGTATTATGTGATTGAAAGGGGTCTCCATGTGTGTAATTTTTGACGCAAACCAGATACTATGTGAAACCGAGAGACAGCTGTTGATTCTTAAGATCTAAGATTCTTTTTAAACTTGCAAAAGTGATATCTCAACTTGTGCTTATTGAATCTTAATCGTTTTGACCTTAATTTAACCAGATAAATATCTTATATTTTTCTAAACCTGTGTGGTATATTTTTGTGGTGTTTTCACTGTTAATGTATGATTTACTGCACAAATACTTTACACATTGCCTTCCAAGTTAAGCCTGACTGCTCTGTGCCAAGCTACCGGAGGGTGGGCACAGGATAATTTGGATTGTGTGTGACTTACCCTGACTAGGATTGCGGTCCCTATTAGGACAAAGGTGAATACCTCTGCCAACTCGAGACTCCATTTCTAACAATTTTCTTTTATATGTGTGACTCTCTTGATATATAAATCTTGGTAGCATGCTCTAATGATCACAGCTTTACACTGTTCGTGAGTCCTCCGGTTTTACCAGCTATCTTTGATTATGAATGTCTGCGGTTTTGTTCAAATTTCATCTTGGCCACTAACATTTTTCCTGCCTTATATTCACCCTCATAATATAATTTTTTGGGATGCTTGCTATAGTTCATTCTGCCTTATTTTTGTCTTTCTGTCTCTGTTGGCCACGTATTGCTGGTACTTCTTTTCATATTTTCTGTGAAAGTGTGTTCTTGTGTTGAATGTCTAGGTCTTTTAGCTGCTTTCTACTAATTGTTTTAATGCCTCTTTTCTAACCCTTGCTGCTTCTGTAGAGCAAGTCCCTCTGGACTTCTCCAACTGAGTCCCAACAGTTAGTAGCGAGTACTCGCCTGTTACATTAAACTGTAAGAATTTCTTAATATGTGAAATTATATACTGTCCACAACATCTCAAGTAATTGATCAAGCCCCCAGGAGAAGTCTCTTTTTAGATCTCTCTGGGCCGATTTCATATTACATATTACTGGGCTATGTTAAGTTATTGTAATGACTCCCTGTTCCATCCCTTGCATAGCAGAACTAAGTTACTGATCTATGAGAATCATGTCTGTTGTTGAGTAAGCTTTATGAGCAGCTGAAAAGTGGGAATAGTCCGTGGCTCGTGGGTGTCTCTTGCTACAGAAATCTAATAACCCTATGTCCGACATCCATTTCGGACTCTCTTTAGATAGGACTGTGGTTTCCCCACCACTTAAGCTTTAATTGGAAGTGCAGATTACAATTCAAGTCTCATAATATCAGATGGTTCTGTTCCAAAAAAAGTAATTTGTGATTGTGGCTCTCAGAAAACCCACCTTGCATGATTTGGGAAGGACACTGCACCTAAAGAGATTTGGTGTCTATTAAAAAGCCAATTACCCTCCTTATCTGCTATTGATGAAATTAGTGTAAATTTTGCAAATTTAAGGGTGCCATTGAGTAAAACCTAGTTGCTCTTGTTAACGCGTCCGTTTATGATAATTTATTACACATCAGGACTCGTTTTAGGTCAATTAATCTTTTGACCCAGTTGAGAGACACCATAGGACGAGATAGCTAATCAATATGTCAATCAATATGTCAATCAATACGTCAATAATGTCATCAATATTTATTATAATGATACATTTCACTTTAGTCAAAGTCATCAATTAATTTCAAGACACTACCATGACCTTGCAGTCATGAATAACCACACCAGTTTAGTAGAATTTTATGAGGTTTTATTCCCTATTGATTACAATTCTAAAAGCAGATGCGTCAATCTCAAAACCAAGAAACACAATAGCACAGTCACAATATGGCAACTTTGATAAGATTTCATTAAGGCGAGAATCACAAACATTAAAACATAACACAGCGTAAACATAGATTATTTAGCAGAGTGTCAATAACGCGTCCGTTGGATAAAGCATAGTTTCGGTCGTTTGTCTATTTGCGTCAGTTCAGTGAACACCTGTCCTAACCACTGATTGGCATTAGCATGTTGGGCTTCATGCAAAACAATTTAGAACACCAATTTGGAAAACATCTAACTATGGTCTCTGTCGAAATAAGCAGTTGGGACCTAGAAAGGAAAAACAAACAGACAAATCAGAAATGCATTGTCATAATTACCCTCCAAGGTTTAGGTCAGCGCACAGGTTCAGTCTTCGTCTTCAGGACATCAGTCAAACCACCATCAGTCAGAACTCTGCTCTGGGGCAAAAATGAGCACTTCCCTCATAAGGAGGTAAAGTGTAAAGATGGGCAAATCTAAGGACGAGGATGGTTTTAAGCAAACCAATAAGTCACCAAACAGAGTGACAATGTTTCTGGATAAAATCAATAGCATTCCCTAACCCACCTAAATGGCTCCCCGTGTCAAGGGTTTCTATCCCTTTTTCGTTGTACATTCCCCTAAAATTCTATTGGACATTTGTTAAAACCCCACTATTGTTAACCTATCAGAAAATGCATTAGGTCATTAATCTTTCACCCCATATTATTTTACAAGCTTCTTATTCGTCTTCATAATTGACGTCTTCAGAGGTAGCATGTCCGGTATGATTTAATCTTTCTGTAATTCTTTGCACATCTTTTGGTCAGTAGCTCCATTGTCTTTACCGGTTTGAATGACCTTGTACATTACATTAATCTACACTGTTGCATTTTGTTTTAATAATTTCTGCAAGCAATGAAGAATTCTTGAGAACGGATCTACTATGGTTACATTCAGCTTCTAGTTTTGAAGAAAACAAGAGGTCATGTCCTTTTGCGAGTCAGCACACTGCAAGATAGGAAAAATAAGTTTAATATGAGAGCCAAGGAGCTAAGCTTCGGCTCATGCTAATTTAAGGCCTACAAAGATTTCAGCATAGATTCAATATTGCAATCATTAATAATTAGTATAAAACTTATTCAGAATAACATTTATAAACATTTTAGTCATCATTATTAGTCTACGTATACATTGGTGGCCACTCCCCGTGGTCACATTTCAGGTGCACGTTTAAACAAAATATATTAAAACAATTACTTAAGCGGCATTATCACATACTAGTTCGTAAGCATTTCATATTAATATAGATTATATAAGCTACGCTCTCTCACTCTCTATCTGCTACTGGTGTAAAATGTGCACGTCTCCTAAAGAGGATCTCATACTACCTTTTTCTGTACCGAGTTGGAAAATTGCTGCAAGAACTACTATGAGGCTATCTTACTATTTGGAAAGAATATAGGTTCTTGTATCAAATTGACATCTGCTATCTGATAGAGACTTCTAGCTGCAGATTCTTTACATGTGAATTCTACCCACGCATCTGACTGGATCCGGAAGATGTTTGTGAGCAGTACCCCTGCACACAGGTGGCATCGGTCGGCTCACTCTGGCATCGTCTACGCCAGACATGACGTTGGGAGTCCTGTATAGGCTCTACCCAGGAGTGCTGACGTCAGTTATTTTTCTTTCCGTGCCAGACAGTGCTGATCTGACGAGAGCTACCCCTCAGTCGTCTGACTGGTCTTTTGTTCGACTTTTATATAGCTTTTTTGACAAGTTTTCTCCTGGTGCATCGAAGGATGTCTTCTAGGAAGATAGATTTCGAGCCCTACGGATTCTGTCTTCATGTGATGATCTAGACCGATCTGCACCTTGTGTGTTTGGAACTCGACTACGATCCCAAGTTATGCTCAAAGTGCCAGGCCATGCATCCAAGGCTTTGAGGGAGGGGTCGCTAAAGCTGATGGTGGCTTTGCACAGAACTCTGAACATATTGAAATCTTGTTGGAGCGGAAGGTCCTGGGACTGGATGCAGAGTCCAAAGTTGTCATCGTCACATTTGAAGTCCCGGAGGATCAGTAAGTCGAGGCACAAGAAGAAAACCAAGAAGTAGAAGCACTCTTTAACTTCTCCTCATCTGTTGACCAACGCAACAAGGGTGTGTCGACATTCTAGGGCTCGTTCTACAGAACCTGCTCCAATTCTGCATCTCCCTGAAGTTCCAGAAGCTGGAGCGACCCCTGCTCAAATTAAAGAATTCTATGAGGTCATGCACCTAATTTTTGGGCGGTCCAACCTTGTATTGAGCGCCTTTGGGCCTTGTGAGGTCAGAGGGGCCCCTTTGGGTTCTGCGCTGGCAGCTCTGGCCCTGCTCCCAAATGTCTGTCAGGGATGCACTCCTAGATCCAGAAAAGTTGTACCACCTCAATCTTCCCCACCGCTGTTGCTGATGCTCCCATTAGCGCCATCCCAATTGTAATCCCCAACTCTGCCACGGAGCCAGATGGGTGTCATCCGACACAGATCCTGACGTCTACAGGAGCTTTGTCCTATCGCTCGGATCCTGAGCCCTATTTCTTTGGGCTAGGCCGCAGGGAAGAAAGGAGGGGATCGCTGGGCCCTTTAGAATACCAGCTTTACGAAAGTGAAATGGACTGGTGTGAGGACTTGGGTGAAACCAGCGGACTGGACACATCTCCAGATATTGGCATGCTTTCTCATCCTGCCATGGCTACAGAGGAGGGAGCTTCTTATGCAATGGTGGTTATGAGGGTGGCTGAGGTCCTGGACGTTCAACTACCCTTGGTGGCCATCAAGACTCATCTCTTGACAGAAGTGCTCAACCAGGAGCATCCACCTCAGAACCCCTGCTTCCATTCAGTGATGCCCTCACTGTCCAGGATATTCAGGCTATGATACGGATGTTTCAGCCTCCATCCTGGATTTCGATGAGAATGACTGTGAGGCTGCTGGGCCTCATGGCCTACTGCATTCTGCTGGTGACACATGCCAGGAGGCATATGTAGACTCTGCAGGGGGACCTGAAGTACCAGTGGGTGCGGCATCAGTGGAATCACTCTGACATGGTCCAGATGTCAGAGGAAACTGCGAAAGATCTTCATTGATGATTAACGAACCACGATTTGGCCAGGGGAAGATCCCTCTCCCTTCCCCACCAGATATGACAGTAGTGACAGATGTGCCACTCCTGTAATGGGGCGGCCAGCTTGGAGAGGTGGAGACCAGAGGAATGTGGTCTCCAGCTGACATGGGACTCCGCATCACTATGCTGGAGATCTGTGCGATCCCGCTGGCATTGAAAGCCTTTCTTCCCTCTATTGAGGGAAAGATAGTGCAGGTGTTCATGGGCAACACCATCGCTGTGTAGTAATGCAACAAGCAGAGTGGGGTCATGGACCCTTTGTCAGGAGGCTCTACGCCTGTGGACATGGCTGGAGCTTTAACATCTGGCTGGCTTTCTGAACACCAGAGCAGACAAAATCAGACTCAAAAATGTTTAGCAGATCACAAATGGCGTTTCCATCTGGAGTTGGCACAAGGTCTCTTTCAGCAGCAGGGAGAGCCTTGGTTAGTCCTGTTTGCATTTGCCGAGAACACAGGTTGGAGTTTCCAAGGTGGCAATTGCTTGGAGACGCTTTTCGCCTCAAGTGGAATTTAGGCCTCCTGTATGCCTTACCACACACTCCACTCCTACTCAGAGTTCTGAAGAAGATCAGGAACCACCGGGCCCAAGTGATCCTTGTGGCTCTGGACTAGTCATGGTATGCTGAACTTATGAGCATCTCCATTGGTCCTTCGCTAAGACTGCCCCTTCGAGAGGATCTTATGTTGCAGGCACAGGGGAGCGTTCTTCACTCGAACCTGTCGACTCTCCGTCTTCATGCGTGGAGATTGAGCGGCAGTTGTCAGCTTTTGACCTTTGTCCTGAAGTCCGTAATGTCATGTTGGCAGCCAGGCGACCCTCCACCAAAACATTATACGCCAGTTGTTGGAAGAAATTTGTGGCATGGTGCGCAGACAAGTTTGTTGAACCCCTTTCTGCCCCTCTCTGAGGTCCTATTCTTCATTCTTTCCCTTACCCAGCAGGTTCTGCTTTGGGCACTCTTAAGGGGTATTTTTCTGTTATTTCTGCTTTTCTGTGGTTGCCTGGCTAACCTTTTTTTTTAAGTCTCCTATTGTACGTAGGTTCCTTAAAGGTCTTACACATCTCTTTTCTCCATCCCCATTCATTTTGCTTCAATATGACCTGATTTTGATTCTGACATTTTGAATTGCGCTCCTTTCGAGCCCCTCCACAATTGTATTGTCAGGCTTCCCACAATGAAAACAGCCTTCCTTGTGGCGATTAGATCTGCCCGCAGATTGAGCGAGCTGCAGTCTTGTCATCTAAGCCGCCCTACTTTGTCTATCCTGACAAAGTGGTGCTTCGCACTAGTGCCTCTTTTCTACCAAAGGTGGTCCCGCCTTTTCATGTAGGCCAGTGGATAACCTTGCCTAATTTTTACGCACCCTCACATCCTTCTAAGGAAGAACAGAGAGAATATCGCCTGGACCCAAGAAGAGCTTTGGCGTTCTACCTTGATCATACAATAAAGTTCTTGGTGGATGACTGGCTCTTTGTAAGAGAATCTGGATACGAAGAAAGGTTGGGCAGTGCAGAAGCGGGCCATCACCAAATGGGTTGTGCTCTGCTTTAAAATCTTCTACGCACTGGTCAAAAAGCTACCCGAGGGTTTGAACACATATTCTTCCTGCGCTAAGGTTGCGACCACTGCGTTCTCACGCGGAGTTCTAGACATCCGTTGGGCAGCAACATGGGAATCACTGATCACATTTACCAAACACTACTGCTTGGACAGTCCGGTCCGTAAGGACGGGCAGTTTGCCTGTTCGGTCCTGCAGAACATTCTTGTATGCAACTGGTTTGCAGACCTACCTCTGAGGATGGTATTGCTTTGGTAGCCATTCAAAGGTAAAGAATCTCTGCAGCTAGACGTTTCTGTCAGATGAACAAGTTACTTACCTTCGGTAACTCCTTATCTGGCAGAGACTATACCTACCTGTAGATTCCTTACTGACCACCCATCCTCCTGGCTGTGCGAACTGATTTCTAGTGAGCAGGGACTCCTCTTTCAGGGCCTTTTTTTTTGACACACCAGTAGTCACTGTTCTTCAACGCTCTGCACTTCTGGTGTGGAAAGTCATAAAAAGAAACTGATATCTGTGTGGCACTTATATAGGACCCATTGACGTCCTTTACACGCCGACGTGGAGCCGATCGACACTACCTAACGGCGCGCAGGGGGACTGCTCACGAAATCTTTCGGATCCAGCCTGAAGCGTGGTGAGAATTCAAAAGTAAGGACTATGCAGCTAGATATAGGGGGTCATTCTGACCCCGGCCGGCGGCGGAAGCCGCCGGCCTGGTGGGGACCGCCAGAATACCGCTGCGCAGTCAAAAGACCGCCGCGGGTATTCTGGGTTTCCCGCTGGGCTGGCGGGCGACCGCCAGAAGGCCACCCGCCAGCCCAGCGGGAAACACCCTTCCATGAGGATGCCAGCTCCGAATGGAGCCGGCGGAGTGGAAGGGGTGCGACGGGTGCAGTAACAGGATGGCGGTATGGGGGTCGGAATCCCCATGGCGGCGCAGCAAGCTGCGCCGCCATGGAGGATTCCCCAGGGCAGCGGGAAACCGGTGGTACACCGCCGGTTTTCCGTTTCTGACCGCGGCTGTACCGCCGCGGTAAGAATGCCCATGGGAGCACCGCCAGCCTGTTGGCGGTGCTCCCGCGGTCGTTGGCCCTGGCGGATTTTACCGCCAGGGTCAGAATGACCCCCATAGTCTCTACCAGATAAGACGTTATAGAAGGTAACTTGCTCTCTATGTGTCTTATTGCCTATTCTCTTGCTTGTGCTGTTGAGGCCTGTTACAAACACCCAGGCACATAGGAGAACCAGACCTGTCTGAGATGGATCAGTTGTCAAACTTGGGAGAAAGCAGCAAATTTAATGAGAAAGGACTAGGTGAAGATAGGGGCCAGCAGGATGAAGAGTGGGAGTGTTACAAAGTGACAAGTGACAAATCACCTATGCGGTGCGATTCGGCCCAGAGGCACACTGTATGTATATCAACAAATTACTAGCTTGCGTACATGTTTCAAATGTGTAAAAGCTAGTTATGATAAAATTCAGTAAAACTGTGATTAAAATGCAGAACATTCATATTGTAGGAAGCTGGGTTCTGGTTGTAGACCCCCCACAACACACCTGCCTGCCTGCCAAGGTTGGGTCACCTAGACCTTGCTGGGCCCCACAATTCCTGCAAACTCCACACAGCGTGTGTTGCATTCGCCCTGGCTTGTTAGTGGTCCTGCTGACCACCTCTGCAATCTGACGACCTGGTACAGCTTGTGGATGACTCCTAGGATCCTCCTGCATTGCCTGGACTCCTCAGCTGCACTTCTTTGCCCACCTTCCTTCAGGAAGCATCACCAAGAAGGGTGGGCATTGCCGTCCTGCACTGCCTGGGCACCACTGGGTGGTGTGGACTCTGTCCCCTTTCTCCTTAGGTCTTTTTCCTCTGTAATAAATGCCTGGGTTCCATCGACCTGGTCTGCGGGTCACAACAATAGCTGGACAACAGAGGTCCCCATTGACTTCAGTGGGAAGTTCTGACACGACTTCACCCCTATGTACCTGAGGTCCCAGGTATAGGTACTCCACTGTTCCGGGTATCCATGTGTAGGGGCACTATCCAACCTCCCTTGTCCCAACGGATTTCCTTGGGGTCCACTGGGAAGGCTCCTAATACGTGAAACCTTCAACCACAGCTTCTTAATGTTATCCTGTTGACACTGACCCGAGATTTCTACTCTGCACACGGGTACCTGGAGAATTCTACCTACTTACCTTTGAAGTGTTAATACTTCCTCAGTCCTAAGGGTCCTTGGGTGGTAGTGTGGGTTGGGTGTGGTTTTCACATTCCATTTTTTAGTATATGGTTTGCCCTAGTTCCTCCCCTCCAATAGGGGCCCATGTTATTTTATGCCTTTACTTACTTGTTGATAGGTTTATTTTTGTATGACCATATCTCCAGTTAGGAGATATAACAAAGTTAATTCTAGAGTGTGTGTTATAATAAATATTACATAATTTTTCTAACACCTTTGTAGTTCTTTCCTGTGTGTACCACACTGACTGACCTGTGTGGTATTCACAGCAGCTTTACACCATCCTGGATGAGCCTTACCAGCTCTCCACCGTTACCACTATGAGAGCTCTAGTTATCTAGAGCCACCTACCCTATCACTAAGGGGTGCCTGGACTCAGCACAGGGTGCCTCACCTTTAGGTGTACACCATATACTGAGCCAGCCTCCAACACATATCTCTACAAAGAACAGTATGCAGCAAGAGTTCACCTTTTTTCCTCTGAAAAAGGCAAGAGATGAAGCGAAAAACCATTCCAGCAGCTGCAAATATCAGGAACTAAATGGAATTATTAAGCTGACCAGGGTCTCGTCAACATGCACTCAATCCATAGCTGGTCCACCTATACAGGTTTCCTTTCTTTTCATTTTGTAATGAGTTATGTATGATGCTGGGGAGAGGTTGAATCCTAATAATTAGTTTACTGTAATGCAGTCTACTCAGAAATGCAGAAAAGAGCGATTAACAAACTTTCTAGATGGAACTAAAGAGGGACCGCACTACCTCTTAAACTCCATGGGTTCCCCACCCGTAAGAGAATTAACATCCAGGTCAAAGTGATAAACTAAGCTGTCACTCTCGTTCATGATACACCGACTTAACCAATGCCAGCAGTGCAAGAATGGCATCCAAATGGCTTCCGTGAAGTAAAAACTCCAGCCATCAAGTGGAGGTGAAAGAGAGGATGGACATTTTTCTACGAAAGTGCAGTCCTTTGGAAAATTTTCACCCAGACCTTCCAAGCGTCCCCGTTTCGCTGTAATTAAAAAAAAATAGGAAACAAGCATTTGCAATGTATTGTGTCTCACATTTGCTCGAATTAGACCAATTGGCGCTATAAATTCCTAACTGGACTTTTCTTTCCACATAAATTGAAATAGAAAAGTAAAATAGTTGACATAAGCGAGACGATTCAAGGTGCCATGGCCGCCATGAGCGCAAAGAAGAAACATAAAAAGAAAAAAAGGTTTGCTCGCAGTGAAATGAATCAGCAATTGTGCAGTTATCCATGTAACAGGGGCAGTCTGCAATGCGGTAACAGAAACGCCCAAAGGAGGGACAAACATAAAGCATGACCAATGATAAAGGATTTTTGAAAAGCACGCCCACGAACGAGTGAAAGTGATGGGTGTGCGGTGGGTGTGGTTAAAAGCCCCCAATACTCACAACACGTCAAATCGCTTGTGCGCTTGACCTGAAAAGGCTTTAACGGCTTCCAGGTGTGTTTCCCAATCCTCATTTAATATTATTCTCCCTCATGTGGTAACTTTTATGTCTTTGCCCTTCATCTGTTCATATCACATCCCCTCTACACCTTACTTTCAACCTATTCCTCATGGTTGTAGTTGTCTATGCTGCACATGTTCATAGGCGATAATTGGGGGATTCCGTGTTTAAAAATAAATAAATCAATCAATCAATAAAAGCATTGTCAAAGCCATTAGGTAAGGCCTTAGCTTAGGAAGCCTGCAATTTTTTGGATATTATTTATTTCTACTATTTGTGTATTTATTTATGTATAGCAAATACGTGCAACAGCAATTAAAAGTGTAAATATAAGAAAAATAATCATAAGTACGTAATTTAAATTGAAATATAAAAAAATCCAAAGATAGTTTGCATATGTTTGCAAACAAGAGTACGTGTAGTACATGCCCATTGCAACATTATTTTAAAACACGAAATGAAATCAATGATTTCCCTACGAGCCCCGACACTAAAAGTGAACGTTCCTGGCGGCTGTGTACATGTGAAAAATCAAAATGCTGATATTCGGTGTGGGTTTGGAACACTCCAGGCTGGCAAAACAGCCAATGCTTTCTACGTCAGCTCTAAAAAATGTCCCCTAGTGTTTACTATTTAAAAACTGCATACGTAAAAGGATATACCTATTCATTTAAGTCAGAGAAGACCGATAGAACAAAAAAAAAATTCATTCAGATTAAAATTTCTGGTGCAACACGTTTATTGAAAGACCTGGATATTCTTTAGGTCTGCCATCTTACATTGACACCCTTGGGTACTCAAATTGTCTGGGAATGTATCACAATTTTAATGATTAACAGATTGCATGAAGGGTCTGTCCCTTTGTAAAATGTAGGCATAGCCTCTTTAGGTTGTAAGGCTTGCTGTATTTTGCATGCTTGAAACGGTTGGAAGGTAGCAAGTCATTCAGACTTATATATGACTGTATTACAGTTCACAAACTTTGTAGATCAGAGATGCAAAGCAGCCATTAAACTGTAAATCAAAATTAGCAGTGTACCAGTGTCCGCTATCTTTGGAGTGCACTCTGCTGCTGTACACACTCCTAAAAATGGCGACCTACATAGGAATTAGGTACATTACTTAATGACATATAATGAATATAGCGCATCTTTCTGATATTTTCTGGATAAATGCGAAAGTTGTTGAAAAAGTGAAAATGTGAATTCACAAATCGGTTAATTTAGCAGTGGGTAGCCTCTAATGCATAAGCTTGCTCCAGGGAGAGTCGAAATAACAATCACAAGAGAGTGTAGTCCCAACCCTTCAGTCAAGCTGTTTTGGTACTTGTTGAAATATTAAATGTCCATTCTTTTATTACTTTTGAAATGTGTTAATTTAGTAAACCAGTTTTCCAAATGCCACCTTCGGGATACAACAGCCCCCTCCTTGTTTATGCACACCCCAAGCACAGAAAGTAATTGTAGAAACCAAGCAGGTTACCTCGGGCACTGCATGGCATCAATTACAACAGGCATGCATTGAAGAGTAAAGTGGTATTATTTACGAAGGCTCCGCCGATTGCCCCCACAGACCCAGGGTAACAGTAGAGGACATTTCCCTAGATGTCTTGTCGTTTCACTGCATTTAAGATCTTTGGAAGTCTTTTCCCTAAGAATTTCCCTCGAGCCACTTGTGCTCACTCCATATTTAATGATCTATTTTCACCAGTGCCGCCCTCTTTTTGCTCCGGCATTTACTCCTTCCTCTCTTCTGACTCAGTCATCCTTTTGCAGCCGTGCTGCCTGTAATTCTTTCACTACTTGACCCACTATGTTTATTACTTCTCTCGCTTTCAGCAAATCCTGCCTTTTTACTCATTTGTTAGTAACCACTTGCAACCTGGTGCTCTAAGCTCCTGTGTATGTTGTGAAATCCAAAAGGACAAGTTACAGAATGCAGAATATGACAAACAGTGTAATAGCCAGCACAGACCACCTGTCCTGGTTGGTGCTTGACCTAGCCCTGCCACCTCCTACCCCCCCTCGTTGGACTGCTCCACTTAGCCTGCTGCGTGAACGGCACAGCCAAGACGCTTTCAGGTACGAAGGTAAGGTTGGGACTCTGGTGCTTTTGATGCTAACTTGTGCAAACGGGAGGGCGCAGCTGGTAGCCTCTTGATAGGTTATTTGCTTCAGCTTGCTTACAGTTGTGTATGGGGCAGTCAGAGCTGGGCCGAGGTAGCACTGCAGATGGTCAGGCCTAGGTCTATGCCATGGACAGGAAGCCTGACAGTCCCTGGCGACCATTAAGAGGGAGTGCCTGCTGGCCTGCCTGGCCCACTCCAGCTGATGATTCCAGCCAGGCAGTGGGAGTCCGGGCAGTGCTGTAGCTCCCTGCTTGTGGCTATATCACGTGTGGGTCTGCGCTGCAGTGCATGGCGAGCCTCGCATGTGGCATTGCCAGTGTCTTTGCCGTACCAACAGTAGTAAGCGTGTCTCATTTTTGTGCGATGCAGTCAGTTTGAGCGAGGCAGACATTTATTACATTCTCTGACCGGCCCC
Organism: Pleurodeles waltl; assembly: GCF_031143425.1. Lineage (NCBI taxonomy): Eukaryota > Metazoa > Chordata > Amphibia > Caudata > Salamandridae > Pleurodeles > Pleurodeles waltl. Next base: position 234,862,382 of record NC_090450.1, read on the forward strand.
CTCTGTGCACTGTTGTCACTGCCGATTTCTAACAGCAGAAGCCCTGGCTCTCTTGAAGGAGTCTCGGCGCCGAGCACTGGCACGCGTGTAGCACGGGTTGAGACGGTGAATCTTTGTCCTGACAGGAGTCAAACGCCTGTGGGGAAAAATATGCATTTTGCAGGGAATGCAACAGTTATGTCAGTAAGAAAATTGAGAGAATATTTGAAATCGTTGTTGTCACTAGGGGGTGGATGGTTTGTCAGTGTAGGTCTTGGGTACTACTCATTCTTGGCTCAGACCGAAAGACTTCTCATGTTGAAGGTTCGGTCGACTGTACCGACAGCTTGCGAATGTGGTCGTTTTATCTTTGTTTTCAAATGGGCAATAGGCAAATGCAGTTTTCCCCAGTGACTGACTTCATGATTTTTAAACGATATTTCTTTCTGGTTTTAGGTACTAAATGTGCACGCTGGTTTCAAGTATTCTTCCGTGGATTTGTTATTGAGACTTCCAATGTATTTGAAATGCTGTATTATTGATACTATTGGCCGTATTTCTGTGTTCTTTGAAAGACCAGTTAGCCATTGAAAATCATTAAGTCAAATAAGCTGTGTGGTTTGATAATGTGTCTGCTGACTCCCAGATACAACCATTTGTCCACGTTGAAAGAGCAATACATGATGACATTGGGGAGAAAACAGTGTTGCTTTAAGGTTATTAGCATTATTTTTATTGTGTTCATGTTTCAGTGACCAGTCTTACGTCCTTGGATTTATTGCGCCTAACCAGAAGGAGCTCCTAAAATTGGCCGAAAAGAATGGCATTCGAGGGACATTTGAAGACATCTGTAACAATCCCAAAATGGAGACGGTTGTACTAAAAATTATATCTGACGGTGCCAAAGCAGGTGAGTTTTTTTTGTTGTTGTATTTTTTTGTTCCTTTGCCATTTTATTTGGTATAGTGAAGGAAATCTGTTTGCCTTACCTACGTTGTACAGAAAGTGAGTCTTGTTTTTTAACAAAATGTCCTACTTATACCGAAAAGACATTTTACCAAACATTTCTATCAATTTATTCACAAAATTGAATCTTCGGATTGAGACATGTTTGCAATATTTTTTAAATACAATGTTAGCGAGATTTAGGTTACAATTCATATCCAGTTCAATAAACAAATTGCAAGCTTTAATGAAGTTCAGAAATGTAATCCCAATCAGCGAGCCATATGCACAGTAACAAAGTGGCAAGCCTGTGGGAGAGTTCTCTGTACAAAATCACATGTTCATTTCTTAATTGACCCGAAAAGATCTTCCCAGCGTTCAAGCTGCTTTAGCTTGGATACCGAAGGCTCAGGAGTACTGCCACCTGCCTGTATTTTTAAGTCTATGGTGGTGTCTTGCTCCTAGTCACTTAATGGGATGCCCTTCCCACCTCCCTTGGCCGCACATTGCAGTGCTCATTGACCCCTCATTGTTTGGGACGGAGCACCTTCCTGGGAACTCTCAAACAGTGCTTTGCAGGAGAAGTCAGACGTGTCACTGTACATAAAAAATTTTGGAACTGAAATTGTTAGCTTTGATCTAGAAAATGCTCTTGTCAGTGCAGAGATCCGTGGTGGTCTACACAGAACTATGGCTCTTTACTTCACCAGAAAACGAAAGGGAACCACTTCCCTTTGCTCGTACGGCTGGCTACAGCACCCTGGTAATTGGCACTGCAACAAAGCATATTCCTGCCAGTCTTTTATGTGGTTAGGGATCACACCACCACTGCGGACAGGCTGGTTAGCACCTCTACTCTTCACTTCAGGAATTCCTTGCCAACACCCCCCCCCCCCCCCCCCCCCCCCCCCCCGACACCCCACCAAAAAAAAAAGGCTGGGGTAGGAGAAACATTGAATATTTTATGGGCTTCCACAGCACCAAGCAAGTTTGATATCTTTGTTGGATGAACAGAGAGGGGGGCGTTGTATCTCTAAGGACAACATGAGGCTAGATTGAACAAAGATTCTGGATCTGAATCACCTATAACAGTGGCTTTTAACCGGGGCCCGTGATACTTACTCAGGAGGTCGCTGATAGCTTATAAAATACATTCTAATAGATTAATAAACTATGTTCTTAAAAAACAATATTGAAATTTGGCATTTCAAATTGGACGCTAAAAAGTGAGTTGATTCGTGGAAGCAGTGCAGGTATACCTACCACATGAAATCTAGTAGGAATGCTTGTGGGGTCTCTTTTGAAGCAGTGGTATGAGCCAACAGAAAAAGAGCTTGCATTTGGGCATAAAGGAGTAATTTACTAGCATAACACCTTTTTTTTTTTTTTTTTTTTTTAAATAAGTCGATTTTGAAAAGCCCCAACCTTCCCATCAAATTAAAATGTTTGCATTTTTGTTTGTTTGTGAACTAAAGAAAAGATTTCATATTTTGTAGACTGGGTTGATGAATACTTGTTTCTGTATTTTTATGTACTGTTTGAGGTGTGTAGAAAGTCGTAAAAACGTTCATGCCGCACTCCCAGGCTTCCAGTAAGTGATTCGCCTGTAGCCTACAGAAGTCTAAAGATTAAGAACCGCTGATCTAGAAAATCATTAAAAGTTTGAGGCATACAATTTGCTCTTTAAGTATTTGTCAAATGGTTAGCACTAGTCATTTGTTTATTCTTACTAGACAACTAGATGGTGAACTGGAGTTCTTCTAAGGGCGCCATAGTACAAACAAAAGGAAATGAAGTTATTTCATATTTGGTTTACAAGGAACTAGTCAACATAAAGTTTCAACTTTCAGTGCAACAGAAGGAATGTGTAGGTAAAGGTAGACACTAAGTGAATTATATCTCCCAGCTAGGTAGAAGGTAGCTGTGTTTATTTGGCTATTCCATGCACTTGACTGGACCCGGAAACATTTCTCTTCTTGAGAATAGTACTATTTTTTCCAAGTGTTTTGATGCAGGTCCACAACATTCTAACTCAGATTTTCTAGGAAAATGTATTTATGGCAGGGCGTTAGGGATTATGCCCCTTACTAAAAAGTTGTGGTTTAAACCCTACAGCAGGTGTTAAAGGCAGATGTCTATCATGGACCCACAAGACAACTTACCTGGCTCCAGACATGTCTTCAAATGGTGACCTGTGTCAGAGAACGCATCCCAAAGCCATTATGGAGGTGGAAGCCAAGCTTGTTATGGCTTGTACCAAAGACGTTTACTGGAGAAGACGACCAGATCACAAACCAGGAATCATTCTGCTTCGCATTCCCCTTCTTCCTTAAAGTCCTTTTGGGAAAAGAGTTAAAAACATAGAGAAGCGTAGACCATCTTTAGTGGTTGTTCATGCTTAAAAGAGAAGCTTCACACACACACACCTCAAAAAATCTGTCAGAGCTTCCTATAATTTAAAGCTTGAACTTGTAGACATCAAACCTACAAAGGGGGGTTCCTTTGATGCCTCTTGCCCTGGCACCACTCTTCTCGATGCCTTTTGATGCACCAGCGCAGAACTTCTGGGAGTTTATGTTGCTGAATAAAAACACCTTTCCCGTTAGTAGGCACAGCATTTAAAACACAGGATGAGTTCTTAATATCAGTATTGGGAAACAATGCTTGATACTTTCAGGACAGATTTTGATACGTGAGTGGGGTGTTTAGGACACAGATGACAGTGATTCAGTAGTTCTATTTCACCTACCGGCTCCGTAGACTTAAAAGGCCTACAAACTGCTAGTGGTCTGGACATCTCCAGACATAGATAATAATCCCACTTGAGGTGCTGCTCCACCAGAAATTGCTTCTTTTAATTCGGTCCTATCTTTTAAGGCCAGTCTGTGTTTTTACAGGTCTGTAGTCATGGCCAGGCAAGAGGTCAGCGAGGCCTACCTGGTCGGTTCTTTGAAGACACCTACCTGTGCCCCATCCGCACCTAGAAGAGTCACCGTTATGCCCCAGAACATTTAGCTGGTCAACCATATGCAAGGCGAGAGGGCCTAAGGGGACAGCTGATCGACACTAGCATCCCTAAAAAAGTCTGGAGAAGACATATAACTTTCCCTTCCTTTGGTTGACTATAGGCCTAACATCTTGACAGAAGTTCCGAGAGCCAGTACTTTTTACAGTGAGGCACTTTTAGAGGCAGTTAAGGATGAAGTGGCAGAACCAACTTTAGCCTCAGCATTCATCCATACAGTGGCAAGGTGATAGACTGACCTTCGGGGATCCTTCTTTCCTCTTGGTTCATCGGTCGTCTAAAAGTCTAATGGTGCAGCCTTCTCCTTACACAAAACTCGACCCACGTTTAATTCTCACCTACTCTCCGCTTTCGGAATCAACAAAAATTAGAAGGGATGGGTAAAAAAGTATTTTCGACTGGCTTTTTTGCTCTGCACTAGTTTAACATGGCATGCCTGCTTCAAATGGTATGTCCATAGCCCTTGGGATATGGCGGCTTTGGTTGTTCCAAACTCGACTGAACATCTTTGTGATCACTTCGAGGTGGTCCTAGATGATTAGGAGGCTTCCAAGCATGTCATTAATGCTAGATTAGACACTTTTGTCTCTGGCCAGAGCCATGGGGGTCCTCTATAATGCTTCAGTATCATGCATGGCTGCACTCCTCAGGCTTTTTAGAGGATATGCAATATGCCCTAATCTGCATACTTTTTGATGGAGAATGCGTTTTTTGGTGACAAGGGCAATGCCTTTGTGGAAGGATTAAAGGTGGGTAAAGCCGTTGCCAGATCCCTAGTGTTGCAGGGATTTTCGTCTCTTTTGAAAATTCAAGGAACTTGCAAGAGGTCTACAAGGACAGCAACATCAGTGTGGGCAACTGCCTCGGAAGCAGTGAAACCACTTGGTCGGGCATTGCAGAGGTAGAGGAAAAGGTAAAGGATGCAAACTGCGTATTCTTCCTCTTCCCCAAAACTACCAAGAAAATCATAATAGTTTGACATGAAAGAAGTATGTTTTGCTGATAGGAGGATGGATGTCCTCTTTTCTACAGGCATGGAAAACCATCACTTCGGACCAATGTATTCAAAATGTTGTGGAAAAGAAGTACACCCTACTCTTGCAACAGTCCCCCTCCATTGCCCCCTATCCTCCAGAACTCCCTTCAGCTGGAGGGACCACCTGCACGTTCTGCAGCAGTGGCAGTTCTGATGGTGCCAAAGTTGGAAATTGGACAGGCTTCTGAACTTTTACCTGAGGAAGGAAATGCTGTCTCTGGCTCAGGTCCTTTTGGCACTAGAAGCAGAAGTTTGGGTAGTTCCACCGTATTTGCAGCACACTTATTTTCATATACCAATCCAGCAGTCATACAGGAGGTAACCGTGATCTGTGTCGAGGTCGGCACAGTACCATTGTGTGTGGGCCTCCCGTTGGGGGGTACAATGGCACCTCAAATCTGCACAGACATGGTGGTGGGGGGGGAGAGGGGGGAGGGGGGGATGGGTTGGTTATCTCCGGTGGTCCAGAATAGCTGTATTGCCGTACCTAGATGTCTGGCTACTCCATGCTGAGTCCCTGGAGATGGTGCTGCATCACTAGACAGTAACAGCATTCCTTCTGTACGACTTTTGGGGTTCTCAATCAATATAACCAAGTTTCACTTGCGCATCCTCTTGTTAGGGACAGTACTGGATACTACAAGTCTCTGAGCTTTCTCCCCTCCACAGTGAATCCAGGTCATCCAGGATTTGATCCTGTTACAGAATAGAGTTTATATTCCAGTCCTGATGGTCTTACCCCTATAGGTCCTTAGGCTTTCTGCAGCCTTCTAGTCACTCATGCATGTTGGCACATAAAGGCTCTCCAAAGATGCCTCCGCAGGTTGTGGTTCCAACATCAGGGAAGATCCATTATATTCCATAGTGATCTCCAAGGATGCTGCAGCAGAGTTAGGCTTGGTGGTTCACAGACTGACTCAAGAGGAGTACCTAGGTCTTCCCTGGTGGTCACCACTGTACTGACTGACACATCCATCTTTGAGTGGGATGTGCATCTTGAGAAGCTGGAATTAACAGGCCTCTGGTCTCCAGATGTGTTGGGAAAAAAAAAAAAACATTGACAAAGCCAAAAAGTAGATATTAATATTTGTCTGTTTTTTTTGTCTTGTTGAACAGCAGCGCAACTGCTGTGCAATAGGGTTGAAAGTTGAAGAAATAAAATAATAATAATTAAAAAAAATTATGAAGCGGCCAGCTTTCACCAACATTTTCAGCCATGCCACACAACAGCTGCTCTGCTGTACAATATGGCTAAAAGAAAGACACTTTGATAAATCCAAAAGATCCTGCATATGGGAGATCTATTGGCTTTGCCAATGGTTGTTTTTTCTTGTGTCTAACTTTTCAGAAAGTCTGCTAATCAAGTTGGAGCAATGAAAATGGCGTAATTATACCGCTGGCACAGATGCTTTGCCACATGCTGTCCAATTCAAGAAAATGCTTAGTTTTTAAGCTTTTTTTTTTTTTTAAACGAGACATTGTGCAGGAGGAATTCTGAACGGGCGTCCAGGTGTTTTTGTGTATTTGTATCTGTAACAGAAATGCTGATCAGAGATGTTCAGTTCTGGCTTTACGTTTCACATTTACTGCTTGAAAACAGATTATGGATAGGTTGGGTGTGATGTAGAAGAGCACATAACAGTGATGTGGGTAAGCTTTTCCCAAGTGATGTCTGTTGGGGAGCGGCTTTCTTGGTGCTATTTCCTTTAAAAAAAATAATAATAATAATAATTTTAAAACTCAATTGAGGGAGCACATTGCATGACGTAAATGAACCCAGCATTGTTTCCCCACCTTCTCTCAACTTGACTGCTACCTCGTAATCAGATTCCTGCAATTTTTTGTGAAAGGAGTGGATCCTATGTTAATTTTCAACCAAATAACTGTTATTAGAGCTGCGGTTAAGTAAAAAAACTAAAACAAAAAACAGTTAGCTTCCTGTCACAACACATCATTTGCAGTGAAGTGGTCTCCCCATAGGGTATTTTCCTCCTTTTTCTGCTGTGCCTAAGGATCCATCACCCTGATCTGTAGGGGAGTTCTTTCTGTGTGTCCCTCTGGGTTTCCTAAATGACCGCCACAGCCGTTGCATGAAAATGTGGGGTTAACTGCTTTTCCACACTGTCCCTGTTGTCAATTGCTATGGTCCCAATCTAGATGTTACCAACTTTTTTCTCTGTGATTTGGCCAGATAGTATCCGTAGGACCGTCGCTGCTGGTATGGGGCAGGGATTTCAATACTGCCCTGGTCGCTGACATAGATCGTTCACATAAACCACCCACTTACCGCAATAATGCATCCCACCACCTTCAAGCTATCATTCGTGACAATAACTTGCTTGATATTTGGAGGTTGCGCCATTCACATGCTCGGGAAGCTACAATTTATTTTGGAGTACACAAGTTGGTCCAGCTTGGACTACTGCCTGATCTCCTGGGTTGAGGGAGGTTGCCCACATGGCCCGTACCTATTTAGATCATTCACCAGTAATACTTGCACTATTTCTACCAACACACACACCTATGGGTGCCAACTGGCTCCTCTCTCTGGGCACACTCCTTGGCCCCCAATTTCAAGAAGTGCCGAGCCAGACTTTTTCAGATTTTTTTTTTTTTTTAAAGATACTGCCTCTTTGCCGTTGATTGGCACAGTGTGTGAAGCCTCCAAGATCACTATTCATGGCCTCTGCCTCGCCAAGTGTGGTGGTATATTTCGCTCCCTGCGAGATCAGTTGGCCCTCCTGGAGAGGGAACTCAAGAGCTTGGAGGTTCAGCTGACACAGTGCCGACCCTCTGCTAACCCAGCAATTAAAAACAGTGCTATTATAGTTTCACTACGTGGCCAATAGAGAACGCCTATTCTTGAGAAAATATGCTGCAGCTCATGCGTATAGAGGGTGAGCTCCCTGACCCTGGCGCGCATATGATTAGGCTCCCATTAGCTGCTAACGATATCTCGAATGTTTGGGATGTGCATGAGCACCTTCACATGGATACCTCTAATATTCTTCAGGTCTTTTATCCTGTTTCAAAACCCTCTTAACTTCACGACGGCGTGACCACATTGAGATGGACTCATTTGGAGGACGTGGCCCTGGGCTGGCTCAGTGATACACAGCACTGTTGCATTCACGGAAACAGTGCCCACTTTGTGCATTACTATTCGATCTCAAACTGAAGTTCGTGTTATCGTTGGTTTTAAAGATGGTATTCCGAGTGTGAAAACGCTTCACTAAAGATGGTAGATTAATTACGTGTATTCTTCCTTGAAGTTGCGTGTTTTCTTCATGCGTTATATTCCTTCATTGTCAGATGGTGTTATCCAATAAACAAATGCTTTAAGGCCCGATGCATTTTGGGGCAAAGCCCTTCTTCAGGGGATTCGTTAATCACAGTGGTTACTATTGCTGCTTTCTCTTCCCCCTGAGGCCGTCCCAGATTCAGAAGGCGGTACCGTAGTGCACATTGAACACTGGATTAATTTCATAGTACTACAAGCAGTGCATTGCCCAACACAGTTGCATATCAGTGATGCCCAGTGGCATTATCTGAGCAAGATTTAATTCTTGATATAGTCAGAGGTGATACAGCAGTTACTGTCTGGGAAGGCGCCGAGGCCAGATGGGCTACTAGTGGAATTTTACAAAACTTAAGTGAGTCTCTTGGCACCAGTGATACTATCTGTTTTTCAAGAAGCGAAAATCGAGGGGCAGCTCCCTGCTTCCATGCGTGAAGGCCTGATTATTATGCTACTTAAGCCCGGTAAACCTTCAGACTGATGCAAGCCTTATAGGCCCCTTTCCTTGATCTTTTGTGATGTTAAAATCTTGGCGAAGGTTCTCGCCAATTGACTGTCCCTTCTCATGACTTGCCTAGTGTGGCTGGATCTATCGGGTTTTGTCCCTGTATGCTCCACCTTCTATATTTTGCAGACAATATTTGTTGTATTGTACGAAGAAGAAAAACCACGGCACATCACAGATACGTAGAGATTTCAATTTATTCCTCTGTGGTGTCTCAGGAAGCACATCACCTCCAACTTGTGGAAGTATCAAGTTGTATTGTTAAGCTCCAATGGCCAATGATGTTTTCGAGGTAACATAGCATGAACTACAAAAAGTATCCGAAGACCATGATAAGTCTTAGTATAAAGCGGTGAATGTTTGATCAATCTGTTAACGGCATCGCATCTGAATTTTGTTGTATTGCAGGATGGAGACCCAGATTTGACTGCAGCAGCAGTTTTCCTAAACACGACTAAGGCCTTTGATTATGTGGAATGGGATTTCTTGATGGCTGTTTTACGTCAGATAGGGCTCCCTCTTAACTTTTTCTCATGGATAGCACTCCTCTATGCGCACTCTGTTGCCCGGGTGAGAGGCAGCAGCATGATCTCCTTCCCATTCGAAATCACCCAAGATACATACTAGTGGTGTCCGTCGTATCCATTACTTCTTGCCTCAGCAAACAAACCATTGGACACTATTTTTCACCAGCACTATAGAGATTAGGCCTGCAATACCATAATAGTCATCTCTTGATTTCCCTCTATGCGGGTGATATGACTGTCTTCATGGCCCGCATATGAGCCTCAATGATGTTCTGGGCAAGTTGTATACGATTCTGAGACCTATCGGGAGTCCAGATCAACTGGAAAAATCATACCTTTTTCACCACACACCGACCACCGTGCCATTCACTCCTGACTTTCCACTCCAGTGGTGACGGTCTGAACTCAAGTACTTGAGTATTATGATTTCTGTGATATGCTCTAATTATGGCACAACCCTTCCTGCGTGCACTGACTGCATCACTCATTGGATATCTCTCCCTCTATCCTACTCACAGGCCGTATCGCTATAATGAATTTTTTCCTTTTGCCTAAACTCCTCTCCTCATGAACATCCCCATACTAATAAATCATGTTTTTTTCGGGCACTAAAATCCAGTTGATTTTAACTGAGGGGGCGGGGGACAACCACACCACGCATACTTTGGGAAACTCTCAGCTTTCCCTTTTCTGCGGGGGAGTTTGAAGCCCCTGACATGCAGTTTTAATATTATTTGTGTGCTTAGGCCCATCAAGCTGTTCACTGGTATCAGCCCACTCGATACCTTCCTCATTTGGCGGTCAAGGAGGGGTTATATGGCTCCCCTGTTCTCCTTTCGGGGCATGGAGTCCGGTTCCGCCTCTAACGCTGTATCAATGGTGGCCTGCACATGGAATGCCTGGCGCGTCTATGTTGCAGAGTGGGTAAGGCACTCCTGTATTCCCTACTGATCCCACTTGCCTACCACGCTTTGCTGCCAGTCATTCACGAGTTTCTACGCCGGCAACACCTCAAACAGCGTGGCATCAAGGTCTGGAGCGACTTGTACCGTGACAATCTTTTAATGTCACGGACCGATTTTGTGGGTGAGAATTCAGCCTCTCCGCTGGAGATTATTGCATACATCCGCCTGAAACATAACATCCGGGCAATTATCCCAAACTTTCCTGCTGAGCCCCATTGTTAATACCCTTCATACCTTACTACAAGCCGCAAATACTGGTTTCTATATTGAATCGTTCTGCACAGGACAAATTCCCTGGCTATCGAGGCCGAAGGCATTCCCAGTGGCATTCTCAATGGGAGCAAGAGCTAGAGGATTCGCTCTCTGACGAACAGTGATAGTATTGTTGCGCACAGATGGGACAGATAACATCCAGTAGTAGGAGCTTTTTGTATGTGGGACTGGAATGAGGGAGGGGTTGTTCGCACTGTGTAGCTAGTGAATTTGTCATAGCTTTTGATGATCTTGTTTTACATCTAATGAAATTTAATACATACATTTTGACAAAATTGTGTGGCCCGGTGTAAAATCAAACCAATAGACCCACTTAACGCAAAGCTGTCCAAGTTTCTTGTTCATGTTGTCCGTAGCCCAGCAAGGCTTTGCTGTGGGCACTGTACCTGTTGGCTACTTTGACCTTTTTACATTTTCTGCACCAGCCTTTTTTTTAAAACATTTTTTATAAATCACCAGTTGTGATGTGTTTCGTAAAGGGCTACAACATTTGTTTCCTCTTCCATGTTAAAATATGCCCCAGTGAGACTTAAATTTGGGTTTGACCTTTGTTCTGTGTTCTCCCTCTCAACCTATACATAGCTGTCTTCTCAGGTTGCTCACTCCTAAGACAGTTGTTTCGGTTGTTGTAACATGGCATGGGAGCATGAGTAACCTTCAGGCCCTCTGCTAACCGACAGTACCTCCGTTTCTACCCAGATAGGCTGGTTGTTAGGACTCGTGCATCCTTTTACCAAAGGAGTTATTTTCTAAACTTCACCTCTTTAGGGCAAAGGAAACATTCCATTGGTTTGATCCAAAGAGGGCTTGCGGTTTCTGCATCAATCATAGCAAGTAACAGAGTGGATGATCACCTCCTTGCTGTGTTCACAGGAGCTAAGAAAGAAAAAGCGGTGCAGAAAACCACCATCTCTCTGGATTGTACTCTGCATTAAGATCTGCTACACATAAGCGAAGAAGCAGCCTCCTGAAGACTTGTGGACGCATTCTACCATAGCCAAGGCTGCTTCTACTGCAGTGGGACATGGAGTGTCTTTCCTGGATATTTGCCAGGCAGCTATGTGGGTGCCGTTCCATACAACCTGAAGTACTATTTTTTGGACTGAGAGGTCAGTCAAGTCGGGCACTTTACCATTTGTTTCTGCAGGACTTTTTGGTTTGAGTCTGTTCACGGACCCACTTCCTAGTAAGCACTCCTGTGGTATCTATTCTAAGGTGATGAATATGTTTAAAAGTCTCTTATCAGCAGAGCAGGTTACTTACCTTCGGTAACGCTCTTTGTGGTAGAGACTGTAACTGCACATTGCTTACGGACTCTCCCATTCTCCCTGTTCCTTGCACTGGGCGGCTTCTCCTAAAAGGATCCCATTCTAGGAATGTGCACATTGGTCACATAGAATTTTTTTTTTTTTTTTTACTCCACGTCTGCAGGTGCAGAATTGTCAAGAAAGCAATTGAGTCAGTATACATTTGCATAGGCCCACTCTTGTCACATCCATTGTGCATGCTGTCAATGCAGCATCATAGGCGTGACCTCTCGTCAAGCAAAGATATTGCTTCAAAGTTTTCTGGGTCCAGTTTCATGCCTGGGGAATATTCTAAGGTTAGAAATAATGTGGTTTGATAGTGTCTACCATAAAGAGTATGAAAAAAAATGTAACTTGTTTGTACATTTCACTGGTGCTGGCGCTAGAGTCATAACAGGAACACTTGAACAGACATCTACAGAATTCACTTTGAATGCTTATCGAACATTTTGTCACATTGCGATGTGCAGAGAATGAAATTTTGACGTATGAAAAATGCATGCCATTTTAGTGAAAGGAGCAACGTAGACTGCAGGGGGATGCAGTACCCAAGGGAGACAAAACACATGCACTCTCGAGTGGTTAATACAAAAGTGAAAAGCAATGGTGAATGTGGAACAAGCGGCAGCAACAGGAGAAGCAGCAAGAAGAAGAAAAAAAACTTGAGTAGAAAAGAAAGTGAAACCAGCAGCGCTAACCAATGAGAAGCAAGGAAATTAGAAAAACTATTAAACTAACAACAAGTAAGCATGATCTAAGAAAGCAGGGTAGGTAGGGATAAGATTGAATATATATGGCCCACTCGAAGGCTTTGGCCGAAATGCGTAGTCCAGTTCTCTTTGTGGCACCTCGCACTTTGCACTTTATAATTATGGAATAAAGAAAACCCTTTTAATAGTAAGTTTGTGTACCGGATTGTGCCGTTTTTCTGGATTTACCCAGCGGTGAAGGTTGTGTACTGGGGCAGAAGTCTTTGGAGATATATGATTTGGTTATCTTTATTGCACGTCCCATTTTTGTTAGAAAGCAACGATTGTCAAAACTGCTCACAAAGCTCATTTTCAAAACGGATGTTTCAAATGATCAGTGCATAACAGATTTTTTCCATGATTTTTTAAAACTGTGCTACTCTTAGGATATTGCTTTGCTTAACAGTTAAGAATTAAGAGCTTGTCTCAAAATATATTTAGGGGCCATCTGATGTAGAGAAAAATTCTTCACTCAGTCCAGCATATCCCCACTGTCATCATTCTAGAATGTTCATTTGTTTGGTGAACCCGTTTGAGTTTTGAAATCTAATGTGACATCATTCACCGAATGGGCTCTTTAAAATATAGGAAGCAGCTTATAGATGATGACATTCACTCCACATATGCGGCATTTTCTTTTAGATAAGAGGATGCAGAAGGGAAGATAGTCTTTTTAAGGTAAAAGGGCAAGTCCTGCAGTGGTTGGTGAGCATTGGTAAAGGGGAATTACATGTTATGGTACGTACAAAATAGTAATTTTGTCTTCTGAATGCTACAGTGTTTTCCTGGCATCTTATTTCCCCTGAGAGTGATTTCTACAAGAAGGGAGCAGCCTCAGATTTTTTTTTTTTTTGTTGCAGAATGTGGGTTTGAATCTTTCTGACTTCAGTCCAACATTAGTGTTTCTTGCCCTGAACTGCGCCCTCTGAGCAGCAGTGATTCTGGCAGATATTGGAAGGTCAAAATAAAAATTCTAACTCCCGTCTTTAAATATTTAGGAGAAGGGCATCTTTCCACAACATATTCGAAGAGGCTTGTTTACTGTCCTAATTTTAGTCCTGGAATGTTTTGGGGAAAGTCATAAATTCCTCAAGTCATTTTAGGAAGGGTTGAAAAGTAGAAATCTTGAATTTAAAAAAGTGTTTTCCCTGCTGACGCAGGGCAAAAAACTAGCTATTTTGAGCCTAATTCTTGCTTCAGGAGAATCAATACCTTGCCCTATACCGACCTTCCTAGAACTCTGCAACAGCATTGCCATTAAATATTGCTGTTTAATGGCAATGCTTTAGCAAAGAACTGGTGCCTTTGCCTAGGGATGAAAGAGCGTGTGGCCAAATAATTTATGTACAGTATAATTGTAGTGCTTTTCGACTTGGTCGCCAGTACGATCTTGAATAGTTGTGAATGACAATATTAATGCATCGTGTTTCTTTTTTTTTTATTTTTTATTTTTATAAAACAGTACATCGTTTGTATACAAATAAATAAAAATATCCTTACCAATAGTCTGTACCTACTGTAATTGTTGACTTTCTTGTTTAGCTTCCCTGGAGAAATTCGAAATCCCACTGAAAATACGCCTGTGCACTGAGGTATGGACACCTGAAACTGGTTTGGTAACAGACGCCTTTAAATTGAAACGCAAGGAACTTAAAACGCATTACCTGGCGGACATTGAGCGAATGTACGGAGGAAAATAACGGGATGCTTTCTGATGTCTGGATACCATTCTGCTGCCCCAAGCCAGAGCAACTAGGAAATACTTGAATTGAGTCTCAACACGAGACAGTAAAAGAAACCAATTCGAAGACCATTCCTCGCCTGACAGTGTTCTTCCCAGCAACACAGCCGCACCATCGTTCACTGATCCCATCAGTAAAATGTTAAGACGGCAAATTTGAGTCTGTCTCTGTTTTTTAGCAGAAGTTGCTGCGTCTCTAACCCTGCTAATTTCCCGAGCCTCAGCACTGGTGACCAGATGCTGATATGGAAACCAAGGTTTCTTTTTTTTTTGATCCCGATTTATACAGATTGTGCTATTGTTCTGTTTGTAAGTTTATAAGGGGCAGATGTATAGAGGGATCAGTAATATTACTGTACATATGAAACGGTGACTTTTGGGGAGACTTTTTTAACTTCTGATATTTAAAACGAGTGTCGATGTTGTGTATTCGTGTACATTGGAAACCTGTTTACAAATGAAACCTTTCTTAGGGCGTGATCTACGTTTCTTAATGCTGTATAGTCGCCTTGTGTTGATCGAAAAATCACCTAAATACATGGGAATGCCTTCTGCGACGCGTCCACCACCTTTGAAGATTCTGACAATTTTTTTTGTGGACGAGTTTTTTTTTTACCTTTTGTTGAGTGATTCTGGTGGTCGAGACATGGCAATAGAGAGAACTCATTCAATCTTTAGTGTTTGAAAATTCATTGCCCAGCAAACGGAGTTTGAATTGTTGAGGTGAAGAGTTGTGTGTGCCAGTTTCAGGGCCTTTTGCTGCAGATTGTTTGAGAGATTCCTGTAAGTAGAACTGGTGTTGGAACAATTACTAGTTCAGTCTGATACTGCAGAAACACAATGTAGTTTAAGGGGGAAAGAACGGACATGCACTACTGTAAACGGAAGCTTTTGGTACTTTTTTCATTCAGCTCGAACATGTAATTGATTCACTAGATTCTGCAGTAAGGGCCTGATTTAGATGTTGGTGGAGGGGAATACTCGTTTATGACGGAGTATTCCATACGCTAGCATCAAAATCAGGGCCCAAGTTACTGAAGTACTGGAAAGAAAATGGACCAGAAAAACTACATATGCATGCATTCAGATGTATATTATACTAAATCAGAAAAACAATTGTCCTTAAAACCTCAAACCACTTGATTCTAATTGTAGTGATCCATTTGACTCTTGAATCGTTTGATTATTACCTTATGTATTGAAGGGTTTTGTGCAATTTTGTCTTTAGTTTTTGTACATTTCTTGCAGAACCAGCAACGATCAACCAGTTTAAATGTATGAATTGCCATGCTTGGCACACGACGTCTCCCTAATAGATGTTACATTGAAGTGTGCCTAGTACCGAGGACTTGGCAAAGGAATGAACTGAAAGGATTAAAATGCACAAAAAAGAAATCACTGTGGCTTATAGCTGTTGTGTTTATTACCGTTTTTTTTTTTTTTAGAACTTCCCTTCTAGATAAAGGGTTCCAGAACTGCCTTTTCAAGATGTCTATATTGGGATAAATATATAACTAAAGGGTCCTGCCACATTTGTGTACTCCCTCCCCTTACTCAAGCCACATTTCACACTTCATATGGTTTCATTTCCGTAAACCGATAATAGCATTTTATTTTACAGGGTTTTTTCAGGCCTTATATTTGCGTTCATGCATGTTATGTGATCGCCATACTCTGCCACCCATTAGTTTTATACTTAAAATGTTTTTATATGTGCCAGTTTGTACTTATAGGCGCAAGTGATTTAGTTTTGCTTCAGGAGCCCAACTTCAGGGTATAGTGGCATTACACTACAGGTCTTTGTTGACAAACAAAACCTTGCATTCCCCATCCCCTCCCACCCTCCCTTCCTGGTCTCAATTATCCAGTCATATTCTGCAATAGCAGTGCAAGGACATTGTCACACTTTGCCAGAATCGTCTCAGCCGTATAAGAGCTATAGGAAATGTTACAATGCAGTGGTTTATTATGGGTGAGAGCAAAGCGCTCAGTCCATAAAGTAATCTCTCTTTGGGCTTCAAACCACGCCCAGGTCAGGTCAGTCTCTTTTATTGGTTCCTGGGCGTGCTCTTTAAAATCTGCTTGCTTTCATTTGTGAAAGGCATGCATACGTCATGCCTTTTCCGGTGTTTAGCCCGCCTACACAGCACCGGTAAACTACTAGAAACATACGAGGCTTGATGTTTTGAGCCTGGCTTCTGGACTACTTTATCTGTTAATTTTCAAGAAAGAAAAGTTAGGTTAGGAGTTTACAACGCAAATAGGTCCAACTCGAGCAAATGCGTGCTCCGTTTCATTGAAAATGCTTGTTTGTTGTTGCATACCGGAGGGGAGCAATCCTCTAGCCACAGTATAACTTGTTCATCATTGACTGTACTTGAGAAAAAGGTACACAATAACTCTCCAATTCCTACTCCAGCACCAATTTAGAACCGTCAGAATAATTTAATTTCTTCAAGGAATAAGGCTGTTACTCAGATTTTAGGCTTATTTCTGAAGATTCTCTTATCTAGTCTTCAATATGGAGAGTTCACACCCCTTAAAACAAAATGCATTTTTTTTTTCCTTTTCTATAATAACTGGTTCCCCATGAACAGCATTTCCTAATAAAGTAATGGTTCCCCAGGACTGTGTTTTAGGGCTGTGGACAGCAGAAACCTCAAGTCTCTCCAGTTTCATGTGGCTCAACCCTTGAAACGACTGTCTGTGACTCAAAAACTACCATTCCTGTGTTTTAAAAATTCAGCAACAAGCCTCTTGGTTTAAAGGTAGCCGTACCAGAGATCAGCATACCCACATATAACCTAAGTTACAGGTGCAAAGTATGTTTCAACCTCATGCGCAAAGGCCCATCTCTATCATGCTTGGAGGTCAATATTTCAAATGCCATGCCACAAACACCTTTTGTAAATACGGTCTCCACTAATACTGAGGTGAAATGTTGTGCCCATCCCAGTAATAAAATGTGGCTCAATCTTTAGGAGTTGAGTATGATGGTCTTGGTCTCGCAGCAGTTTTCGTTGGCTCCTTTATGAAATAGGTTTTTGGTCTGTAACAATGCCAACAAAATCATTTTATCTCTTTATAACTCGGGCCTACTTTCATTCAATGCCTGTTAACTGTCAAGATCCAGGTGGATTCTAGAACAACTCATTTTCCTTTTAACAGTCTATCAAGAATGGTATTTATGGAAGTGAAGTGCACAGGCCCATCTTTCCCAATTAAGCTTATTAATGAGACATATAGATATCAGCATTTTCAACCCCCCCCACCCCAATTGGCCCATTAGCCTAAAAGATTTTCAAAGTGCCATGTGTACAAGTCTTTAATGAACAGAGGTCCTCTGTCATTAGAGAATTCCTTTGTGATCAGTTTGATCACTTAACTCGTTTCTCTTTTCCCATATTGGTTATCTAGGGCATTAGGCCAATACATTGTTCTATGTTGTAATTCAGCCCGAGCCTGGTAAATGGATTTAGGATACTTTGATCACCTGAAAGTGTCCATGTTAAGACCCTTGCTGAAATAATGTAACCTGTATGAAGCTTCTTGTTGGTTGCAAACAGGCCAGTTCCGGCCAAAAAAATCATTTCCCTATGAACAAATCCATATTTTGCGAGTCAGTATGGAGTTACCAACTTGCAAAACAGGGTTTGCGAGTGGCAATTACAAAAGGAATGTCCCGAGGGTGTCCCTTCCTAATTGCGACTCACAGGGGTATGTATGATTATGTGTCCGTGAATGGAGTTGCAAAACAATCACAGTTAACTCGAATATCAAATGGTGTTTAACCCATTTGCCAACGGGAAGGAGTCCCCAAGGCACCCCTTCCCCTTTGTGAATGGGGGTGCAGACATTTTTACAGAGTAGGCAGTGGTCCCTGGGACCACTGCCTAGTCTGAAAAAAATTAAACTGAAACGTTTCATTTTTATTGTTGCGATGTATCCCGTTTTCCTTTAAGGAAAACTGGCTGCATTTAAACAAAAAAAGCTTATTTAAAAAGGATTCACAGGCATGGTGGTCTGCTGACAGCAGCGGGCCACCATCCCTGTGAGTGCAGCCATTCCTGAATGGATCGCAAATTGCAACTTGCCTTATGAATATTAATGAGGCAGGTCCCTTGCGACCCATCTGGGAATCGCTAGCAGTGTCTTAGACACTATTGTACATTTTGTTTTGCGACTCACAATTTGCGATTCACAAAGAAATCGCAAATTGGGAGTCGCAAAACAAAGGGTCATACATCTGGCTCCAAATCACTTGCCTCAGAAAGTAGCTTGAAAGACATGACACAGAAGTGAACATAATGGGAGGTTTCTATCTTAGAAAATGTGAAATGAGCGATCCACGGATTTGGCTAAGGAGCTATGGACTTTTGCTAACTACCTAGTACATTATCCCAAAGCATATCAAGAGAGTTAACTTCCTTTAATTTGGTTCCAAGGTCTGCTCACCTACAACATGTGAATGAAATCTCAACCAGACTACAGTGTGGAGCTCAAGATGGAGAAAGATGCCCTTCCTGCCCTAGATGATGTTGAAACCAGACTCCCCATTCAGTAAAAAAAAAAAAAAAAAAAGAATATCTATTACGCACAATGACCAGTAATTACCTAGACCCTATCTGATGAGCATTTCAGAATGGTATGGAAAGGGTACCCAGGTACCGAAATTGCTATATAGTGCCTTATAAACGGCAGAATCACATTACACTACATACATTATAACACAGGTGGCTCAAACAAAATGTTTTTTGGCATTCCTTGTCCAACTAATGGCAACAAGGATTGCCATCTTATAAATAAGAAGATGGAGATAAAAAAAAGTACCCTATGCTTAAAAAGGGAGTGGGCTCTTACCTCATGGGTGAATTCATATTGAGATTTCATTGAAAAGTCCCTTAAATAGGAACCATTTCAAGAAAGTTGTAATAAACCTCAACAGCTGCCACAAAACTCCTACATGTCTCATTGACTCATTGCATGACATCATAGTGCTAACAAGGAGGAAATAGGTTGCTTACCATTTTTCAAGTGGTCCAAACAGCTATTAAAAACTCATATGAATGTCACTGAAATGGTTTTCCCCAAAGCGTGAGCATTTTTATATTAACAGCGCAGGAAAATAGACATTTAAGGTTTTTCTTTTTATTAGAATAGGATGACCACGGCCATTAAGTCTGATTATGCATTTTCAGAAACCGCTGCTTTTTTTGGATTATTGATGGAAAAACAAAATACAAATTGAATGAGGTCTAGGCACTGATGAACAAAGTTGCAGTTACCCAGCACAGTTGTATTCATATTATTTTACCTCTGAAGGTAGTGTAGGTAATCTCAATTTAATGGTAAGGTTTGGTCTGTGAGTAATGCAAATTCCTCCACAATCAGTGCATTATGTTATTGAGTAACTATCACTTTTCAAGCTTAGTAAATCAAATAATTTCGACATAATATACCCTAGCTAAGTGTGAAAATTTTGCTTTCCACAATAAATTATAGTGATATTCTGCAATGAAGCTGTATGAACTAACCCACCTAACACTAGTTTGGATTCCTCTTCAGGAGTAGATTCAGAATTTGATTAAGCCACTTTTTCACCATCTGCTGATAGGAGCTGTTTTTGAACCTTTGATTTTACTATCTCTGAACTCCACTTGTGTCAGATGATTTATTTACACAGAATGGATTATATGTGCAGTTACCTAAGGGACCACTTCAAACATGAGGGTACACATGTGGTCAGTGGCCGTGGGCACTTTAATTTTCATCTTTTAAAAGCAGTTGATGGCCCCTAAGCAGTTATTACATAGCAACATTTTATGTAGTTGTTCAATATGACAATATTTTGTCAATTTAATTATCGCTTTAAAGAGATCACATATCATTTTTGGCTGAATTGTTTAGATGGAGGCAGGAATGTATTATGTCATTCCAAAACTGAAATGTTAGTATGCTTTTGTCTGTGAGGTTCTACAGGCCGACGTTTAAGATGTTTACAACCCATTTTGGGCCTTGTTTGTGATAAGTGATGCTCAGAATGTTTCTCAGCAGTTGCCAAAAACACAAATTTGTAAATGCCGGGAAGGAAATTAGAAGGGTACTAGGCAAACAGGGTTGCTGTTTAAGTGAGCTGCCATTGGTGTATGTGGCTTTAGGGGATATAATTAGATTTCTTTTAAAAGTGTGGGACAAATGCATTCTAGTGTAAAATACACAGGCCCATCTATCTTCATCAATTTGAATTAGAGAACAGAAAAATTCTACTTGATGGTTATCTGAATATTATTCTGAAACACACAAACAGGTTAAACATGACAATGAAATGTATATTGTAAATTGGCATAGCCGGCATATTTACGCTTAAATTTTAAAATATCGTATTTCCTCTTCGATAGTAGAATAAACCTGCAGTTTGAAGCAGTTGTACTATGTAGGAATATTTTCTGTTCATTCATCCCTTCATTGGCTGTTGTTTGTGGCTTCTAACTATTTCTACTGAATAGGTTCTTCAGATTCCTCTTTTATTTAATATTTCTAGGCATCAGACTGGATCTGGAAAGATTTCAGCAATTCCACCTCTTCTGCAACTGCAAACTAGTACTGAATCAGTGGCAGCGGCTGATTTATTAGGGTATGACTTTTGGAAATAATGTAGCTGCTCCACAATGGTGCTAAGTGAGCCCAGTGACACTTGTTCCATTTTCTAGCATGCTTCATATGCCATGATTATTATTCTGTTTCTTATCACACTAACTCCAGTAAATCTTGTATATTTTTGATTAAACATCTAGTTTTAAATTTCACCACCAATGCCTTTGTACTAAGATTTCAGTGTAGAAGGCAGATGTTGGTGCCTGACTCACATTTGTGTGGTGTCTTTGCAGTGAACTAGATTCTTGCTTGCAAACTGAATCCATGGGGTATTTGAAACCATAGGAAAAAGAGAAGCGACACTTTTCTTGGCTCGTCAATATAAGGATTCGAGATCTAGCGACCCCTTTGGGTAGCTGGACAATAGTGTCTCTTATTCACTCCCTGATGAGGGAAAGATCTTATGACTTAAAGAAGCAGAAGTGTAAAGAGTGAAGGAGAATTATCTTCCTTTCTCTGTGAGTTCCAGAATGCATTGGTGCAGAACATATCTAGTCCGTTTTAGATCTGTCTGAATCGTCAAATTGAGCCCATCCCTGTGCTAAATAAACTTCTCCTTTATAAGTTCCGTTTCCATTTTAAGATCTTAATCAGATGTTTTGTGGAAAGCCACATAAAAAACATTTGACATGCATCCTAAAATGGGGCCAGTAATATTTCACGGACATGATTTTGAAAACAGCTACAAATAAAGTATTAGCCGATTGTAAGGATCATATTCTTATTCCACAAAGGTGTTTGATGTAATGGACAGAATCTGACTTTCGTCTCTAGCTGATCACCTTTTGCCTTATTGAGGCAGACTTGAGACTTTATTCACATTTTCAGTTCATAAGCAGGTTTCATACCTTCCTATAATGGGGTTTTCTAGCTCCCCCATCCCACCTTAGAAAGAACATTTTTAATTCTCTGTCTTGACTAAAGTCAAAAGCTCTCTTCCATTCGGGTGAATGCTGACCAGCTGGTGTGGCTTGCAGTCTAGCTACTGCCCTTTAGGTGGGGTCTGTTGGGACAAACTCTTGAAAGACATCCCATTGAACTACAGCAGTGCAAAGAAGGTTATCTCTGTTATATCAGTTTTTTTCTTCCCGCCCTACTCTTCATTGCGTAGTTGTTCAGACATAGTATGTAAAGACCAGGCCTAATGTATTCTCCAGTGCACTACCAGACCAACAATCAAAACACATTGTTACAATGAACAGGAAGGTTTTTACCTTGTGATGACTGTCAAACCTACAAACATATTTCACTGCTGATGAGGAATTGGAAACTTTCAGGATTAGCCCCCACAGCATTTATCTTTAACTTTGCCCACCCTTTTGATCACAAAATCTCGACGACCTTTTCTTCCAGTTTTTGGCTTGAACATTCTTTCAAGATTTCTTAGAAAACAAAGGTTCGACATGATTGGCTTGACAAAATTATTCTGGCGTTGGATTTACCACACGAGCTTGGAACATAGAAGTTTGAAGGTACGTCTTTTTACATGGAGATGCAAAATATCACGAGGTCCGTGGTAGGGAAAACACATTTCCCTTCTGCAGCATTCTCTTTTGGTAGTGGCTACTCCTTTACTCATGTGTGAGTTTCCTACAATAACCTACTTAGGTGATTGACTAATAAAGGATATCCTTTCATATTTAGAACACATGACGATAATTCCTATCTCAGCTTCACATTGAATTTAAGAAGGTCTTTACAGATACTTATTGAAAGCTTTGGTTTATCTCAGTCAACCACATCAGACAGCATATTTTTATCATGTTTCACTTTTCCACCGGGACGGCACTCTTACGGTAATTATTTTCTGGCCTCTGCTGGTCTTAAGGCATATGCAGTCATCCTGCTGCCTCAATCGAAGGCTCTGCATGCATTCAGTCTCGAACGTTGATCCTAGGACTCAAATGAACTAACTCAATGGGTGCTTGTTCAGTCCTGTATATGGTACCAGAAAATAGTCTGTTTATGTGCAGATCCAAGCAGCTGATATAAATTTAATGTTGGCCCCAATGCATTTTGGGGCTATAGTCCTTCTTCAGGATCTCATTTCATCCATCCAAATTAGACTAGCCATACAGGAGGAAGACCATCACCGAACAGTTGCCCAACTTATGAATCTTCGGTTGGAGAAATCCTGTCCCATTCACATGCATACTTAGAATACTATGAATACGTTTGGTTTCAAATTTAGAGTGGAGAACTAGTAAGTTCTGTACCACAAAGACTTGATGTATCCTCAAGACTGAAAGACCTGCTCTGGTAGTCTTACCTGCATAAAATTCTAGATGGGTTTTTGGTCTTGATTGCCTCTACCATGATTGATGTGTTCTACGTAGAGTGGGTTCCACATTGAGAAGCTGTTTAGTGTTTTGACACGTAACATAATAGCTTGCTCTACGTAGATAAACGGGGAGAGGTTGTATCCAAAGATTTATTTGAGGTGTTGTTTTAGTGCCTTGGGCAAGGGCATTGCTTTGGCAGCTACCTTTTTAGTGATTGTGGACAATGTGAATGGTGTACATGGTCAGCCAGCAGTTTGACTTCTGCCAACTACTATGGGAAGGTTTCCTGTATATGTTTCTACTGATCCACGGTGTTTTGAGTTATTGGTCTATGGATCCATTTGCCAGCAGTAGGGAGAAGAAATGCTATCTTGATTGTGTGTGGGCATTACCTGTAAATGTTTAAATGTTGATGTATTTCTCCGCATTTGAACTTGTCCTCCCTGTTATATCTGTCCCCAGCTACCATTATTCACAAGATATAGTGTGGTAGAGAACATTTTATTCTCATCACACCAAATGGTATCCACATTTGATGAAACACAATCCATTTTTTATTGCCAGATGCCTTTGCAGTGACAATGCTACATGGAAGATGTTTGCATATTCATGTGGGAATTAGCAATATATTATAAGGGGGGCAGTTACATTAATACATTAAGATTGGAGAAACTATACATGAAGAGTATTGGGGAGTAACATCACGAAGCTTTAGTGAGCCAGTTCTCTTCAAGACTAGGGGCGGATGAAATAAGACCAATGAGGAACATGTTGATCACAGGTTGCTAGGACATGGCGCTGAAGCCACTTCAAGGTTCACCCACTGCCTTGAATAAAGCCTTAAATAAGTTGTGGGCCAGTAAAATGGAAGTGAAAAGTTAACTGATCTCTGATAGGGTTCAATGGATGGAAGGATGTGGGAATAGCCCGGAAGACTGCTAAGAGGAAAGTCACTACTGATAATGGGAGCTTACCAAGCACTAGGCAGAAGACCACCTCTTCAGCTACCATTCACCTACCTGCATAGGTTCCTCAGCTGCGGGTTTGGCTTATGTTGTCAGACATCAGAGTGCCTCTAGTGTCCGGGTTTGATGCAGGTAATAGGGTCACAATCCCACCTCCGGTAACAATGTTGTAGCCTCATCTGGCCTATCCATTTGTCAAATTTCATGTACCTCCTCACAGTATCACCAACAACAGGAAGACAAGAAGGGGAGGGCTCAAGATGCGCACCTCCTTGAGTGACTGCCCATGTGCCCTTGCCCCCTTTGTTGGAACTCCAGTTTTGCCCTTCATGAAAACCTCCCCATTTTCACGTCCAAAATTGAAAATAACTTTTTTCAAATCTAGAGGCTAACAGGACCATAGTCCTCTGCCCATTTCCTTGGTGAGCTTAATTAAACTTTGCAGCATGGACATCTTCTGGATTAACATACGTACCATATATCCCTCCACCTGGTGGTTTGTGTCCGAAAGAACAAAAACATTTCAGACTGATATGGCCATTCCAGCAAGATAATGACCCATTGATGGAAAATTTGAGGACAATCTGGAATTCACCTGTCTTCAGCAAAAGATTGGTTTAATGTAGGTACAAACTCTTCCTGACAAAACCCTTTATTTTACATTTTGGAGAGCTGAAATAACCCTGAATTTCTTGGTTTCCTAACGGTGATTTAATTCGAATTGTTACTCATTAAAGTTATTCCCCTTGAAGATCATATTTGTCTTAACTATCAATTTAGCTAAAATTGCTGACAAGCTCTGAGCTCTGTTAGTGAAGTAAACTTGTGCTATTTTTCTACCTGAGTGTGTGGCTGTGTGAGTTCACGCAAACACTTTCCCAAAATATGTCACCATTTCTTCTTTCATTTTTTCCTCCAAAGTTTTTGCTAACCACCTCTTTTCACTTCCTTGGGGAAGGAGTAGTAGCGTGTACACAGACAGGCTTGTCCCAAACAAGCTTTGACTTCATGATAATTGGGCATTACTTTAATTTGATCAGTTATTTATTTCTGAAGCTTATAAAGGCAAACCTATGAAAAAGGCACAATATCCAGATATCCTGTGCTTTCCTTCCACCGCTACTGCTAAGCGGCTGAAAAAGAAATCCCAAACAAGGGATTTTGCACACTGCACAAGAGGCATAGCAGCTCCATCTCTTCTTTCTGTAGAAGGGCACACCTATGGCATGTCAGGTTCCTTGCATATTTTCACCAGTATTATACCTAAACTCTGAAAAATGTAACAAAGCTTGATTTGGACCAGCTCTTCAGTAACACTTCCTAGTTTGAGGTGTCTGGATGTTTCTCAGAACACTATTGTGTTGTGTGCATTGCTGTTGGAGTCTTTCTAGCCGAGGAATTTGCCAGAAGAAGAATCATTTATTTTTATGATGAATACCATATATTCCTACAGATTCCTCATTACCCACCCACATCCCTTCTTCCTCTTCCGAAGAAGCAATTGTTTCTTTGGTGTTTTTTTTTTTGAATTTATTTTTTTAAGTATGTTGTTAGTTCCTTCTTTTGGTACTGCCCCGTGTAACAATGAGAATTTATGCGGAACTGACATCACCATTGC
Organism: Pleurodeles waltl; assembly: GCF_031143425.1. Taxonomy (NCBI): domain Eukaryota; kingdom Metazoa; phylum Chordata; class Amphibia; order Caudata; family Salamandridae; genus Pleurodeles; species Pleurodeles waltl. Next base: position 234,888,251 of record NC_090450.1, read on the forward strand.
TGGTAATTCCTTTGTGGGATTCCTCCGTTCGATTTCTGCAGTGCCATTGTAGGTAGGCCTGGCCAGAACTCGCAGGGTTACAAAAAATCCTGTGAGATTCAGTGGAATTCTGCAAACGGGCAGAAATAGGCATGTCGCACTGTTTATGTTGTGATCTAACTCGGGAGCTCGTTCTGCACTGAAAAATTAGTGCAAGCAGCATCATGCAGCGCCCCGGAGGGCGCAGCATCTCGAGCTGATTATGCTGTCACTCTAATAGATTTTCTACTCTAGCAGCAGCTTTTTGACTGAACAGTCGACTGCCTGTTTTAGAAACATCTCGCCTGGTTCCCTCCTAGCAAGCGAAAATCGCTCTAGGGCATGCGAAATCTCGGTAGCCAACTTCCCTTTTTCAAGTCGCACATGAGAGAAAGCTCTGTCACACAGCAGTTGGTGGAATTTGACCAGAACTCTTGTTACAAACGTAACGCAGAATGGGCCAAAATTCCACCAATTCCGCCATCTGAGCGTAATCTATCACCCACCCCTAATTGCAGGAAATGAGTGACTCATCCCAGAAAAGCTGGGAGGGGTAATTTTCTGAAACCCTTGTTTATCCAGTCTCGCACCAAAAGCTCCTTCTAGATTATGCATCTGTGTGAAAGAGAGAGCATCCTTCAGAAAAGTGTTAGCAAAGATATATAACATATTATTTGTTGCCCCCATTTCAAAATTTATAATAAAGGTAGGCTTTCCGCTCATAGCGCTCCTTTACGTGTCACTTAGATGATAGGGGGAAAGTTTGTTGCCATTTATACCAGTCTTTGTGATTTTTAATGTGGATTGAACCATTTTCTCATAGGAAGTGCCTTTCCCTGTGAAAGTGTTACTGATGATATGAGAAGTTACTTTTAGAATACTGATATAGCCTCTTTTTTGAGTTCTCAAATAAATTATTTTTTTGTTCCTGGAACGCAGCCTATGACTTATTTAAATGTGCTTGAGGAATTAGTTCTGTGAAAATTTAGGATTCACCTACTCCCCTTGTTTAAATGACAGACTCGGGAACCTTAAAAACTTTTTATATTATCTGGGAGGACTAATGTAACAAATTGTATGAAAGCGTATGCCTGATCAAAGTGTACGTGTAGGGAATAAGAGTAGTAGAAAATGGGGTCCAGATGGTAATTATTTTGCACAGTGTGTTGTGGAACATGGGCTTTTCAAAAATATTGTATAATCCTGGTGAAACAAAATGAATTACTTTTTTTATGGTCTTATACATTGATTACATTTTGGTGTATTTGTTGACAGTGCTGCTACTTTGAAATTTCCTTTTTTCTAATAATGTGCAAATAAAAAGCTTTATGGATGTGGAAATGGAACTCCTGTGGTAACTGCCTGGAAAATTATTTAAATTTCCTAATCCAGCCCTTATTTACTTTGATCTGGAAATCTCATGTACAGGGTAATTTTTCATGAGCATTAACATCATTCTGCCTTAGACTTTATCAATGTAACATCTGCCAATGGATTAAGCTATAGAGGTTATTTACAATGTCCATTGTGCGTGTTGCGATTTAAAATAGCGTGAAACAGGTATAGTCTTCTAAATGTAATTTATTAGAATAATAATGTAAGTTGATGCAGAGACATTTCCAGAAATAGTTTCTATGGAGAATTACATTTGCTCTGCCAAAATTTTGTTCATGTTGCTGATGAATGAATGAATGAATGATTTGTACTTGAATACTAATATAATCACAAAAGAGCAATACAGTCAAACAACAAAAAACAATTCAAGTAAAAATAACCACCATCAGAGAAAGCACAAAAAGCATACATTACTACATAAGAAGATAAAAGCAATATATACAAATTCTCCAGGATGATGAAAAAAAAAAAAAGCTTCAAAAGTCATGGCATACCTGTCAAGTAAAGCAGGAATAACCTGCCTCCAAAACAAACACATTAACATAGCCGTAAAAGAACAGGACGTCATACAACATTGGACCTGGGAGCTGTGAGTAAATGTAAAAGGATAAAAACATTCACAGCAGCAATTTAATCCAAATAAGTTTAAGCCAAAATATATTAAAAATGTGTTGATTTGTACCAAGATAAGGTGCTTTCTAAAAAAGCCCCAACAGCAACAGACATCCGTCTCCGATAACATTTGGAGAAACAAAAAAGCAGGTCTATGTTGGCGCTAACATTGGTTTTTAAGAATTGGGGATCATAGTGCCAACAGAAAAGAAAATGTTCCAAATACTGTAGAGCACAATCATCACAAGGACAGACCCATATGGTGCCAGGGTCGAAATGGCCCAGTGGGAAGCAAAGATGAGACCTAATCAAACCCAATTTAAACATTGTTAAGAGAGATCTTTACCATGGATTTCTAATTAATGGGAGGTAGGGTTCGGGTTCAGGGCAGGTCTTGATAACAAATTAATCGCCAAGGTTGGCTTTCCCAAAACCACTCTTTCCCACTTCCGAGGCTCGCTTTGAGAATAATTCTTTAACATGCACACGCTCACTTTTACTAACTCGTTAACGAGAATAAAACTGGTCTGGCCTTTCGAAGGTTTCTCTGATTCTCCTAACATAATCTAACCAAGGGATTTTTAGGCAAACTCAGTTAAGGGAATCTTCAATTACATCATGATTGAAGGCAGGGTGCTGGTTACTCCAGACCGTCATCCAGAGGAGAAGCGGAGCAAGTTTAATAAAGTCTTCCACATAGCCTCAGTCCAGCTGTTTGTGAACAAACAAATGAGAGCTAGCGGGCCCAAACCCAGCAACCTCCTGCAGAAACGATTCGCCTCACGCTGCAACTTCGAGCATCCCTGATAGCCACAGATGGTAGCACCACAGGTCAGAACAGGAAAACACTTACAGACATATTTATGAGCCTCTAGCACCACCTTGCGCTACATTTGCTGCATTTATTTCAACTCAAATGTAGCGTTGTGGCATTTCCCACCCGCCAAATTTACAAAGTGGTGCAACATTTTGGCGCTACTCCTGCAGAGTATATCAATAGTGTCACTTAGAATTACACTATTGCCCCCCCCCCCCCCCCTACCCTGCGCCATGGTATTTTAAAAACGACGCACACATGGTGGCGGTAGGGGGGAGCTAAGGGGTGCAGGGAAAGTGGCGCTGCACTCGGTGCAGCACCACTTTCCATAAATCTGCCCCTTAATTCTACACACTTCCCATAATGGTAAGATGGGTTTGCTGCCAGCGCTTGCAGATAATCTGAATAAAACCCCACAGGCCTAATTAAAGCGCAGGCACCAATTAGCAAGAGAAGATAACCAAATATTCTGTGGATCAAGGGTGACCACCCAGGTAAGGAAACTCTCTAACTCTACTTATGGTTTTCCCCTTGGATATCGGCCTAATTTTGGAGGACTGCTTCCCACATGCCGTATAGTGTGTCATAGCTATATTTGTGATCAGAGCCAACTCCTCCACGAATTTAGCAAATTGCTCAATAAGGCCCCTGAGACCGTTGGGGGTGCGGGACAGTAGCACCGCATCCTCAGCATATAAAAGGGTAGGAATGGGTGTGGATGTCACTTTAGGCATCTCTCTCCCCTTTGCAATCAAGAATGAGTTCAGGCCGTTTATGTATAACAAAAACAGAATAGGGGCCAGAACACAAAGGGGGAGGCAAATAGTCTATACCTTCCCCCATACCATATCTGACAGGTGTTGATCCCAGTGTAAATCCTGTCAAAACACAATCAGAGGCTAAGGCAGACCAATATCAGTTAAAATCTTCCACAACTTAGATCTTCTGACCTGGTTGAAGGTGTTACTTAGATCAATAAATGCTAAATAGATTGCCCCTTTCTTCGCTGTTGCATATTTTCTTATAAGATTAAGATTCAAACACTGCTCCTGTGTTCCCATGCCTTCCCTGAAGCTGTATTACACTGGGAAAAGGATTGTTAAGCTGAATCCAGTTCTCAGTTCTCTTGACGATAATGAGACCCACGATTTTGACTATAGAATTTAATAAAGATATGGGTCTGTAACACTGAGGGTCCTGTTTGTTCCCCCTTCTTGAACACAGGAACAATGTTCGCCGATTTCCACGAATTGGGAATTTTAAAGGAAACTGCAATTTGCTAATGCTAAACAGATGTAAATGACACAGTGGTCATTGATATTTATGTTTACAATGTTCCCTTCCATAAAATAACCCTTTAAATTGAAATTGGAGAAAATACGCTTTTTCAAATTTACATCTCCGCCCCTTTAGCATCTTTAAAAACCACAAAATAATGAATAGTTGGATTGCTAGTAGAGAAAAATCATGATGTCCATAGTAGGAAAGTAGCATCTTTCTGGCCCAGTTAAACCCCACTTTTTGCCTTTTGTCAGTGTGTTTAGACTGTAGTACACTGGGATCCTGCTAACCAGGACCCCAGTGTCAGTGCTCCCTCCCTTAAACTTAGTTGTATGATAACTTTTACACCCCATAATTGGCATACTAGTGCACCCATATAAGTCCCTAGTATATGGTACTTAGGGACCCAAGGCATCGGTACACCAGGGGTCTTCCATGGAAGGCATCATGTATTGTGCCACCCATGATGGCCCATGCAAACTGTGATGACAGGCCTGCCATTGCACCTGTGTGAAATGGTGCATGCACCTTTCAATCCAGATATAAAGTTTGCCTTATATCGTCGTCACTGCACTCTGACCCTGTAAGTCACCTCAAAGGTAGGCCCTTTAGCCCAAGTGCATGGTTCTAAGTGTGAGGGCACCCTGCATGAGCAGAGGTGCCCCTACAAACCCTAGACTCCATTCCACGCACTTTGTAAGCACGGGGAAGCCATCAAAATGATGTCAACGTGAGTGGTCTGACTACATAAAGGCTTCAATGAACCTAGGCATGTTTGAATCCTGCAACAATACCGATTCCAGAGCTAGGGAAGTGCCCAGAGCACTGCCAGGTGGCCACTTGATTCTACCATCTGGGAAATAAGATGTGCAGAGGCCCATAGGAGCATCTGACTGGTTAGTCCAGCTGGGTGACATCCCTGACCCCTTCTGATAGCTGGGTCATTGCAGTTAGCATCCAACCCCCTTCCTGGGCTACTGAAGGGCTCCCCTGAGGGTAGGGCCCTAGATTTGACTGAAAGAGCTAGATTTGTCTGCAAGACTTTAGGAACCGTCTGCAAGGCTCCTCTGCAAGACTCTTCTGCAACCTGCACACCGAAACCGCTGCTGTTCTTCGCTGGGAACCAGAAGCAAGACAATAACCGTTAGGGGGGTTCCGTCTGCAACTGCAAAGACGTCTACAACCCAGTGGCCATGCATCCTCCAGAGTCCCTGGAACGCTGCCTGCACTTAGGACAGCAAGAAGGAATCTCCTTTGAAGTTACTCCCCAGCATCCGCAGGTACCTCAACAATGACGACCAGCTTGTGAATTCTGCTGTCCCACAGACTGTCCAAGGGTCTGCAACACACAGATGGTGGTTCTGTGGCTCTCAAGAGGTCTGACCTATCTTCCTTGCAAATAGGAGGTTTGTGGTCCCTCACTGCAGCTGCTTGGCGGGAACCACTGTGCACCGCCTCTGCTTGTCATTGCCAAGGATTGTTGGCTCTTCAGCCGGAAGACCTCCTAGCTCCAAGAAGACCCGTGCCCTCTCTGCAGCTCCTGTGACTTGAACATCCCTCTTTGCTGTGCTGCTGAGGCCTTCCTGTGACTCCTTATGCCTGCTGCCAGAGGCACCAACGATTCCTGCTGGCTCTCCTGCTTGCTGAGGGCTGGTAATGACCTACCTGCCAAGGTTGGGCCACCTGGACCTTGATGGTCCCCAAAAATCCTGCAAACTCCATACAGCGATTCTCTGCATTTGCCAAGGCTTGTTGGTGGTCCCACTAATCTCTCCAATTCGACGACCAGCGTGGGACAGTTTGTGGAAGACTCCTGGGATCCTCCTACACCACCTGGGCTCCACAGCTGCACTTCTTCGTTCATCGTCCTTCAGGAAGCATCATCTAGAAGGGTGGGCATTGCCCTCCTGCACCGACTGAGCACCTCCAGGTGGTTTGGACTCTGTCCCCTCTCTCTTTATGTACTCTTCTTCCTGAATCCATGCTTGATTTCCACCGACTTGGTTCACGGGTCGCGACAACAGCTGAACAACTGAGGTCCCCTTTGACTTTAGCAGGAGGTTCCGATACGTCTTCACTCCTACTCACCTGGGCTATCTGATGTAGGTACTCCACTGTTCTGGTTATCTGGGCACCATCCCAACTCCTTTGTCCCTACTGGTTTACTCTGGGTTCTCTGAGAAAGGTCCTAAAACGCGAAAACTCCAACCATGACTTCCCCAGGTTAGCCTATTGACACTGACCCAAGATTACCACTCTGCACATGGGCACCTGGGGAATCCTACCTACTTACCTTGGGGTTTTAGTACTTCCCCAGTCCTAAGGGTCTTTGGGTGGGAGTGTGGGATGGCAGTGATTTTGGCATTCCATTTGTTAGTATATGGTTTGCCCCCTCCCATAGGGGTCCAAGTTATTTTATGCCTTTACTCAGCTGTTGCTAAGTATATTTTTGTATGACCCTGTCTCCGGAGATATACCAAATGTAGTCCTACAGTGTGTTTTATAATAAATATTACATATTGTTCTAACACTAGTGTGGTTCTTTCCTAGGTGTACTTTACTGACTCCCCTGTGTTGTATTTGCTACCGCTTTAAAACCTCCTGGATAAGCCTTAGCTGCTCTCCACAGCTACCCTTATGAGAGCTGTTGTTATCTAAAGCTGCCTACACGATCACTAAGGGTTGCCTAGACTCGGTACAGGATGCCTCACCTATAGGTGTACACCATATACTGAGCCAGTCTCCTACATCCATGTACTGTATCCTTCTGTGCTTTCATAAAGATTGGTTCACACACACAACCAGGGAAAACCAGTTAATCTTGTGTCATGGATTGAAGTTTTGACCTCTTTTGCATCAACATTTATTAATTTTGTAATGTTAATGTATTCATGCTTCATGTCTTCAGATTATAATTATATGTTTAAAACAGGGTATTCCTTTCTGGTTCATTTTTGACATGGTGTCTCCATGATCCTACAGTTGAGCACGTGTCATAGCCCATATACCTGCTAAAAATAAAGGTGGCAACTACTACAATTTTTAAATGCCTCTTTTGGATTTAAGAAGGAAACAAGAATGCTGTTAATGCCTGTCTCCATACTGCTTTATCCTCCTCCTGTTTCATAATTCAGTCATCACCCACACACAATTCTCTAACCACGTTTGAAAACAGCAACTGCTTTAGTGTCTGTCCTTAAGACAAATTTATCTCATGCAAAATTTCAACAAGAGGGACTTGGGTAAGCCCTTTTCAGCCACTGGTTGCTTTGGTGTAGTCCCACTTCAGGCCTTGCCTGATGAAAGTGTCATCAACATTTTGGACCAGCCAGCAGAAGTAAGAGTTTTTTAAAGTACTTTCCACATCCTCTGAGGCATATGGCTAGGGTATAAGGATCAATATATAAACATTTTTGTTTTTAGGACCAGGATTGGTAGTGCCCAGCTCACCTGAAGTGCTGCAAGTCTGTTGGACTGTCATTGGATCGCTTTCTGCCATGCACTGGCAATGTATGCTTACTATCAGATAGAGACTTATAGCTGCAGATTCCTTACCTTTGAATTTCCCAGACGTCGGACTTGATCAGGAAGATTTTTGCGTGGGCAGTACCTCGGCACACCATTGGGTGGCTGTGTGCAGTTCAGCAGAGGCAACGATTCCTGCTGGCTCTCCTGCATTAGCGCAGGAAGTTATGTTGCGGTCACCTATATAGGTGCCACGTAGGCGCGTGGATGTCAGTTGTTTTCTTTCCTCACCAGTTAGCACTAATCCGGAGAAAAGCTACCCCTGCCTTTTTTTGGCAGGTTTTTTCATCATCTTGTCGGTCTTTTTTCGAAGTGTCTCGTAGGAATGTCATCCAGGAAACTAGGATTTAAGCCATGTGGCACCCGTCACTTATGATGTCTCGAGCGCAACCACGACTCAAAGTTGTGCTCGGACTGCTGGGCCATGGCGCTGAAAGTTTTGAGGGAGCGGTCCCTAAAGCTGCTTGCTGCTCGGCAGTCAACCCCATTTAGTGTAACTCCTAGGGAGAGCTCGGTCCCGATCAAGAAGGTGGTCACGTGCCCACTTTAGGAGCCCCTAGTCCTCTTCCTTTCACTGGGAGTCCTCAGTACATTCGGGTAAGGGGCACAAGAAACGAGGTCTTCGGCTTCGTCTCCTCTGTCGGGCGATGTGACAAGCTTGGAACATTGGCGTTCCTGACATGGTTCCGCAGAGCTGTTGCCAGATCTAAGTCCACAGCTCCCCCCGTTTCCGGGAGTCGGAGAGACTCAATGACTTTAACTAGGCCCTGTGCCACATATTTGGGTGGGACAACCCCTCCAGAGGGCTATCAGGCCCGTGGGGTTCCGTGCTTATGGCTTCAACCTTGGCTCCAATGGAATTCTGTGGATCCAATCAAGAATCTGGATCGGCGACGGTCATTCCAACGTGACCTTCTCCAGAGCAGATCCAGATGGCAATGCCAGCCCCATTTCCATCCGCGATGACTGAGTCGGAATGGCATTGCTCGAAGACAATTCCGGTACAGTCAGGGCCCATTGGTCCTAGGTTGTTGCCTGAGCTTTTTCTGGAGAAACCACGCCCGGGGGAAGAGTGGGAGGGGTCACTGGAGCCTTTCGAATACTAGTTAGAGACCCCAACATCATTGGACTAGTATGAGGAACTGGAAGATGCTAGTGGACTGCACACCACTCGAAACACTGGCTTGCTTTCTCCACC